>NC_080687.1:39089946-39714946 GCF_030445035.2 Dasypus novemcinctus
GTGATTGAAAACTTAGCTGAATTTATTTTACAGTTGTGTAGTAAACAGAATTATAAGCAATGGACTTGGTTATCCAGCTGAGAAAGTTTGTAAGAAAAGTGTTGAAGGTGTGGCCTGCTTTCTCCTTGCTGCTGATAGTAAAATGTGAGAGGAAAGAGATAAATTAAGGAAGGATCTGCTAAGCAAAAAAGGGACCAGCACTTGATAACAGGTGAGGTTCTCAGTCTATACAGATTGCAAAAGATGCTGAAATTAGGAAATTTGCTGTTGGAAAAGTATGCCCTGGGGAGAGGACTAATGGGATGGCTGGACAACCTTTTGCTGAATAGATTAGGCATAGGACTTGTGGAACCATATAATCATCTCAGCAAAGCCAGGGATAGAGATGGGATTAATCAAGAAAAATCCATAGAAGACCTTGCCTGTATTAGTCAAAGGGGTGCTAATGTAAAATACCAGAAATTGGTTGGTTTTTACAAAGGGTATTTATTTGGGGTAGGAGTTTACAGGTACCAGGCCATAAAGCATAAATTACTTCCCTTGCCAAAGTTTATTTGGAGCAAGATGGCTGCCGATATCTGCGAGGGTTCAGGCTTCCTGGGTTCCTATGTTCCTGGAGCTTCCTTTTCTCTGGGTTCAAGGTTCCTTTCTTCCTGGCGCTGACTTCTCTTTCCTCTGCCTGCTGACTTACTGGGGCTCCAGCTTAAGTGTTCAGCATCAAACTCCAACACAAAACTCCAACATCAGAAACCCTCAACTCTGTTCTTTGCCATGTCTTTTATCCTAATCATCATAACTAATCCTAACTCAGTCATGCCCCCAGGTACAGATGAGATTACAAACATAATCCAATATCTATTTTTGGAATTCATAACCATATCAAACTGCTACACTCCACTCTCTGAATTCCAAAAAGATGTTACAATATTTTAAAAAATCTTAAATCAGTAACAGTGGACAAGTACTAAACCATATCACGATCAATTTAAAGAAATACAGTTTGTCTTGGAGCAAAGTCCTGTCTGCTCTAGACCTCTGAAACTCACAGAACAACTTATCTGTTTCCAGTACACAAGTAGACAGACATAGGATGAACATTTTCATTACAATAAGGAGAAATTAGGGCGAAACATGAGTCACAGGTCCTCTAGGGTTCAGTAAACCTGCAGCGCATCCTCCATTCCATTTCAGTCTAAGAGTCATTCTTAAGATGATGGTTTCTTCTTCTTGGTGCCATATGGGGACCCATCCTTTCCACAGCCATTTCCTTGGTTCCACCCTCTTCAAGCATCTGGGTGTGAACCAAGCTCCAGACCTCTCCCTCCAAGAGTGTTGGGGTGATTGTCATACCTTAACCAATATTTGGGTTAGAGTCTTTATTTATTTGTTTATTTATTTATTTCTCTCCCCATCCCTTCCTTCCCCACCCCGGTTGTCTGTTCTCTGTGTCTGTTTGCTGCATCTTCTTTGTCTGCTTCTGTTGTTCTCAGCGGCACAGGAATCTGTGTTTCTTTTTGTTGTGTCATCTTGTGTCACTTCTCCGTGTGGGCGGCACCATTCCTGGGCAGGCTGCACTTTCTTTCATGCTGGGTGGCTTTCCTTACAGGGTGCACTCCTTGTGCTTGGGGCTCCCCTACGTGGGGGACACCCCTGCGTGGCAGGACACTCCTTGCGCGCATCAGCACTGTGCGTGGGCCAGCTCCACACGGGTCAAGGAGGCCCCGGGTTTGAACTGCGGACCTCCCATGTGGTAGACAGATGCCCTAACCACTGGGCCAAGTCCGCCACCTGGGTTAGAGTCTTAATCCCCCTAGTACAGTGATGTGAAGACAACATTCCCCCTAACCTTTGACATACAAGCTCAACCCTCTCAGAGCAATGAGTTGACCACCTGGCCTTCCCTAACCCTTGGGGACAGGTCCACCCCTCTCAGACCTGTGGGATGCTGACCTTAACTGCCCTAATTATTGGGGAATGTGCTTCACCCTCTCTGTACCCTGGTACAGCAAAACTCTCCCAGAACATCAGACAGAAACTTCCACCCTCTTCAACTGCTGGGGCAAACTCACCCTCTCTGTACACATGGGTGGGGTTCCTCTCTTGGCCCAAAGGAATGTCCTAATTCCAGATCTCAGCTTCCTTTGTTTTCCTCTTAAAGCTGTTTCTCCTTCAGTCTCTCCCTTCCCTGTCCTTTTTATTCCAGGCTGGTTTTGTTCATACAGCTCTCTCAAAAACCTTGTTGATTTAGCATGCAGGAAGCAGGGGTCCAAGCCATCAGACAGTAAGCCTTTCCACAAGTCTTTCCTAGATAACTGCATCTTTAAACTTGATTTATCAGTTCCAAGTTTAGTTAAGTCCTCCAAAGGGGCACTTTCATCTGGGAACTTGATTTCCAGAGGCTTGGAATTTCCAGAATCAGTTTCTGTTTTGTTTGTGCCTAACAGTTTAGTCCACAGCATATCTTTCTTGTCTAGCATTTTGCTATAAGCTGCAAGCAGAAGCAAAGCTGCATTTTCTGGGTTTACTTTGGAAATTTCTTCAGCTAAATGCCCCGACTTGCTGTTTTTAAATTGTGCCTTCCATAAAACACTAGGAGTTAATCTTGCTAAATTCTCTGCGGCTTTAAAACATGGATCACCTTTCCTCCGTTTCCAATTACAGTTTCATCATTTACTTCTATGGCATCATAAAAAGTCTCTTTAGCATCCATATTGCTATCAACAGTCTCTTCAAAGCGATCTAGGCCATTTGCATCAAGCATCTTACAATTCCTCCAAAAAATACCCATTACTCATTTATAAATCTGTTCTAGCATTTTGGTAATTGCAAAAGCACCCCCCCACCCCCACCCCTGGCGGACTTGGCCCAGCAGTTAGGGAGTCTGTCTACCACATAGGAGGTCCGCGGTTCAGACCCCGGGCCTCCTTGACCTGTGTGGAGCTGCCCCATGCACAGTGCTGATGCGTGCCAGGAGTGCCCTGCCATGAAGGAGCGTCCCCTGCATAGGGGAGCCCGACGCACAGGGAGTGTGCCCCATAAGGAGAGCCGCCCAGTACGAAAGAAAGTGCAGCCTGCCTAAATGGTGCCGCCCACGCGGAAAGCTGACACAGCAACACCACGCAACAAAAAGAAACACAGATTCCCGTGCTGCTGAAAACAGCAGAAGGGGATGAAGAAGACACAGCAAACAGACACAGAGAACAGACAACTGGGGTGGGGGGTTGGAGGTTGGGGGGGAGGGAAGAGAAAGAAATAAAATAAATAAATAAATCTTAAAAAAAAAGCACTTCCCCACTTCTCGGTACCGAATTCTGTATTAGCCAAATGGGTGCTGATGTAAAATATCAGAAATTGGTTGTTTTTTATAAAGCGTGTTTATTTGGGATAGGAGCTTACAGATACCAGGCCATAAAGCATAAGTTGCTTCCCTCACCAAAGTCTATTTGGAGGAAGATGGCTGCCGACATCTGCAAGGGTTCAGGCTTCCTGGGTTCCTACGTTCCTGGGGCTTGCTTTTCTCTGGGTTCAAGGTTCCTTTCTTCCTGGGGCTGACTTCTCTTTCCTCTGCCTGCTGACTTACTGGGGCTCCAGCTTAAGTGTTCAGCATCAAACTCCAACACAAAACTCCAACATCAGAAACCCTCAACTCTGTACTTTGCCATGCCTTTTTTCTGTGAGTCCCCACACCTTCCAGTGTGGGAACTCAACACCCTAATCATAATTCAATCATGCCCAGGTACCTATGAAATTACAAACATAATCCAGTATCTAATTTTGGAATTCATAACCATATCAAACTGCTACATTGCCTAATGGCGTGGACCATTTGATGTACCTGAAAGACCCATAATGTTTTTGAGAGTGTTATTCAGAAGAAATTTTCCAGTTTAGACTGAAGAGGACAGAGACAGGATTAAATGAGAGAAGGCTGTCAGGCTTCCAGAATTCTTCAGGCAGGAAATGGGCTGATAGAGCTACTTGGCTGCAAACACATGCTGCCCTTCAATTAAAAAAAAGGACTCTTAGCACAGAGCCACATCAGGCAGTGCAGAGACTGGTGAAACTGCATTGAAAAGTGCAGAGGGCAGAGCATCAAACCACAGAGAATTATTCTCTGACCTTGAAACCTAATGGAACTTGACCTGCTGGGTTTCAGACTTTCTTGGGATCCATGATCCTTTTATTCCTTCCCATTTCTCTAACGGGAATGTCTTCTTTTATGCATGTTCTATCATTGTATTTAGGAAGCAGGTAATGTGTTTTCTGGTTTCACAGGCTCACAAATAGTGAGGAATTTTTGTCTCAGGATGGATCAAACCCAGAGTTTCACTGTACCTGGCTTAGATCAGCATATTTTGTTTGTAAGCTGATGATATTTAGGAGATATTTTGGGAGTTGTTGCTGTTATGAATGGAGACTTTTGGAAGATGTTGCAATGGGACGAATATATTTTGCATGTGGGTGGTATAAATTTTGGGGAGCTAGATGTGGACTGCAGTGAGTTGAAAAGTGCCGCCTAAAAATGTCCATGTCCTAACCCCCAGAACCTGTGAATAAGTTAAGGATCTTGAAATGAGATCATTCTGGATTGTCCAGGTGAGCCCTGTATCCAATGACAGGTGTCCTTATAAGAGACAGAAGAGGGGATGACACAGAGAAGAAGGCCATGTGAAGATAGAGGCAGAAATTGGGATTATGAAGCCACAAACTAAGGAACACCTGAAGCCACTAAAAGCTGAGGGAGGCAATTAAAGTTTTTCCCTAGAGCCTACAGTGGAAGTATAGCCCTCCCAAAATCTTAGTTTCAGATTTCTGCTGTCCAGAATTTTTAGAGAATACATTTTCATTGTTTCAAGTCACCAGGTTTAGTAATTTCTTTATCAACTTTAGGAAACTAATACATCACTCTACTATAATGTTCTCCTATTTTATCCCTAAACTCCAGACATACCAGATTACTCACTCTTTGCCTGATCTTTCCATCTAATAAAGTTGATGCCTATTATGTTCCCATAGCATTTGGTCAGTACATTTTAAGTAATCCTTATCTCAGAGTATCATGTATGCTAATCTCTGTGACTTATCCTCTGGGGAATAAGAGTATTTCTTATTCATACTTGCTTTGCCAAAGCACAGTGCATGGAAGTGGTAAGTGTTGAGTCAATAGAAGGGATCTTATACAAGTTAGTGTATACTTTTAGTCACCATCATAATTACATCTACAATATACCTGACCTGTGGCATCTCATTTCTGCTTGGATAACTTAAACCAGATGCTCAGTCTTATCTCATGCTGCTGTTTTATCTGTTGTGATCAAATCAAACTTGTTAGCAGTTCCTTTGTTATATAAACTAAAATCATTCTCACTAAATCTTGTACCTAGTGATTCTGACTCTATCCTTCTGAAACAAGTCAATGGTTTCTCTTCAAGTTCCCTGCCTAAAGAAATTCATAATATAGTAATGCTTCCTGAGGATAATTATATACTAATGAGGCTAAGGTTTTACAACACATATACCATAACTTATACATCTAAAGTACATTAATCTATTTTTTAAAAAGATTTATTTTTTTATTTATTTCTCACTCCTTCCCCCCACCCCTCCATTGTCTGTTCTCAGTGTCCATTCTCTGTGTGTTCTTCTGTGTCCGCTTGCATTCTTGTCAGCAGCACCAGGAATCTGTGTCTTTTTTTGTTGCATCATCTTGCCGTGTCAGCTCTCCGTGTGTGTGGTGCCACTCCTGGGTGGGCTGTGCTTTTTTTGTGCAGGGCGGCTTTCCTTACAGGGCACACTTCTTGCACATGGGGCTCCCCTATGCAGGGGACACCCCTGCATGGCATGGCACTCCTTGCGCACATCAGCACACCACATGGGTCAGAGGAGGCGCTGGGTTTGAACCTCCTATGTAGTAGGCGGATGAGCCAAATCTACTTCCCTTAATCTACTATTGATGTTCCTCTTGGTGAAAATATTTTCAGAATTCCATTTTTAATTATTGTCATTCTCTTTAGTGTACTGAAAAATACTCCTCTCTAGAAATAAATTCTTTTTTTCTCTTTGGTGGAATTATTTTGGGGAAACGTTGTAATTTGGAGCCAGATCTTGTATAGGCAGGTGATCAAATTGACTAATACCAGTATTTTTATTTTTCTAGTCTTTAAGCGTTGCCCAAAGGTAATACCTTACCTATTGGAAGGTTGGGAGCTGAATTAGATGGTCTTTCAAGGGTCTTTCCTCCAGTAAGATTAATGATGAGTTATATTGGCACATTGCCTCTGAAAGTATCTAGAAGAGTTCCAGAGCAGTACAGAGCAACATTTAATACTCAGTTGACTTTACCAAACAGCTATAGGCATGCTTATATGTCATACATAAGTCATTTACTTATACCAGAATTTATATATCTAACTGTGATCCCTCAAAGTGATCACCTTAAAAAGGTATATACTTAAACTTATTTCCTCAATAACTGTCACACAAGGCTAGGGAGAAAGATGACATGGACAATAACAAAATACCGTCTCTTTGGTGGCTGGTTCAAGTCTCCTTTAAAAATAGTTAACTCTACTTGTCTTAGGTTTCTTGTACTTTGTTCTGTTCAGGGCTGAATAACCTTTCATTTATCTCATTATTTCTAAATGATTTTAAATAGCTTTGGCCATTTTTCTTACCTGTACTTTGTGGGAAAATGGAATTTCTTTGGCCATTAAAGGCCTCAGACCTAGCGTAATACACTAATTTCCTTTTTTTTTAGATTATTGTCTTTTCTGTTTCAGAAATACAGGATACAAATAGTTTTGACACAAATAAATAATTAAATAGAAATATGAGATAATATGACTTTAAGAAGTGTTTATAGAACCAGCTTTTTAAATGAAAAACAATAAGTCTGTATTTTTTTTCCTTTTTACCTTTATGTTTTGCTCTTTCTTCATTGCCATTCATTTATAGTTCTCGGTGGTGTTTCACATTGAGGAAATAAAATAAATGATCCATTTTGTTTTTAGTTTTTAGTGAGGAAAAGCCAACAGTAACTTTTAGGCAATCTTTTCCTGACATGATTATGGTTCGAATGACACTTCAGATAAGACTTACTAATTTGTGTTTTGTTTTGTTTTGTTTTGTTTTTACTCTTACCCTACAGGAAAGGGAAGTCAGTTTGACATTAAATTTGGAGGTTTCCTTTTTTTTACCATAAGTTATAATTTGGTTCTAAAGTTTATAGTTAACTAAACCACTTTTCATTTCATATATATCCATATACTAACATTACTTTTATTTTTTGAAATAGTGAATTTATGGCAGAAGAAAGTAATGAGAAGTTTTGGCAGTTTTTGGAAACAGTACAAGAATTAGCCATTTATAAGCAAACAGGTAGGTGATATGCATATATTAACTTAAATGTATATATATCCACATAGTGGGTATACTTTTAATTTTTATTATAATGGTTAACTGTTAATAGTTGGGTTTAAAATCTCAACATTCATTGAGGCCTGCGCAGGCCCCAACCTTTCTACGGTTTGGGGTTGCTATCTGCCTCATAAACCAAAGTGGAGGATTTATCTTCTGGGAAGACTAAGTCATCTTTTCCTTTGAAAAAGCCTCCTACATAATTTGCATTGGCATTTGCTAGGAATAGAAGGGCAGGGATTGAGTTCCTGTGAATCTAGGTGTTCAACTGAGGTGGAGAGAGAAGAGTGGGGTGTAGATATCTCCAGAGCACATCACTGTTAACTCAGCCTGGGCTCATGACAGTCATAACGGATTTCCTAATAATAAATTAATGACAGTTTCCAAAAGGTGGAAAAATAAATAAATAAATAGAGTCTAAACATTAAGTTTGAAAAGATGTTTTAAAGAAACCATTTCAAGCATCCAGTTCCAACAAATGTCTTTAATACTTTTTATAAGAAAATTCAGTGTAATCAGTTATGCTTGGTTGTTGCATTACAATCTAGAAGAAATAGAAGTTGTTATTATGTTTTTTTATATCCTAGATTTCCTTCAAACAGTATTCATATTGTATCTAGTAATATTTACATTTTTTATTGTCAGAATAGTAATTCTCCTAAGGTTTTAAAGTAGCATATATGAATAGTTGCAACAGAGATTACATGATCCACAGAGCAAAAATACTGTCTGGCCCTTTACAGAAATCGTTTTTTCATCCCATTCTAAGGTATTTGTAAAGATTAAATGGAATGTAGTACCTGGCACATAGTAATCATTCAGTAAATGTTATTTGTTATAGTTACCATCAAAATTGATAAATGTTAGTTCCCTTTACCTTAATTTGCCTTATTAGTGTTGTTAAAATAAGCATTAGTTATAATAGTCCAGATCAATTCGTTTCAAAAAACTTGGGCAATAAATTCTTCCTCTCACAGGCTTATTTAACATAAATTGTTATGCATTTTTGCATAAATACCCGTAATTCATTTTCCTGGGGGTTTTTAAGTCATTGCCTATTTTAAGGTAGACTTAGTTTTTCCTTTAAAACTCTAGGGAACTGTGAGCACGTGTTTTAGAGAATAGAAGAGAAATGAACTAGGTGAATGGAAATTAGTGAAGAAACTAATGACTAGGGGTATTCTTCTTTTACAGTATTCTTTCTTTCATTCATACAAAAATTACATTTTAAATGTCTACTCTGTGCCGTTCCCATGGTGTTGCTGGAATACCATGGTAAACAAGGCAATTCCTATCCTTAAAGGCTATGGGAAACTGGAAGGAGAGTTAAACAAGAAAAGAGGAGTAATAGTTGTAGCAATAGCAGCAGCAGCAGGAAATACCCATATAGTACTTTTTGTGTACCAGATGCTGTTCAAAGTGCTCATCTTACTTTTCTTATATATTATTTTTAATATGTGTGTGATAATACCTTTTTTTCTTCCCTGCAAGGATTTTTGGGATACATAAAACTGGTGCAGAATCCAGTTTTAGAAAAGAGAAATTATTTTTGGAGAAGATGATATCCAAATTGAGACCTGAAAGTATAGGAGGCAGTCAGGCCTAAGCATGGAGAGAAGAGAAATCAGGGCTTATTCAAGAAAAATATATCTGACTAGAACAGTGGGTATGGAAAAGGAGATGATAGTAAGCTGATAAAAAATGAGGCAAGCAGGATTATAAGGGGCCTTGTGGGCCTTGTAAAGAAATTAGAACTTTATTCTTAAAGCAGTGGAAAGCTTTTGAAAGTGACTAAGTCAGGATCAGCCTGTGTTTCAGAAGGATTGTTTGACTGCAGTATCAAGAAAAAAGTAGAGAGGAGTCCAGAATTACAACCGAAGAGACTGGTTATGAGCAAGTTGGAATTACCCAAGATAACTGGTTAAGCACATGTTTAAGGCATCATACAAAGGGCATTAAAAACAACAGGAGGTGAGGGAAGGAATGGAAGGAAAGACAATATGGATAGATGGAAAGGAAAGAAAGATAAGAGGAATACTTTAATTTTGTCCAGATTATCTTAATGAGAAAATCTAGAGAGTAGGTATTTTCATTTTAGAACTAAGGAAGTTTTGTCTTTTTCTTGCTTGTTTATTGTTTTAAATTACATATTGGAATGCCATGTTAGATTTGAGGTTTTAAGAATCTACAAGTTTGATTTGGCATGATTTTTTTTTTTTCAGTTTCCTGCATTATAAGAAATTTTATTTTTAAGATGAAAACAGAATGTCACAACCAGAAGTAAATTAATTTAAACATTTAAATCAAAACTTCTTTATGAGAGCAGATGTGGCTCAAGCATTTGAGCGCCCACCTCCCACATGGGAGGTCCTGGGTTCAGTTTTGATGCCTCCTAAAGAAAAAAAGCCAAGCAGATAATGAACAAACAAACAAGGAGCAAAAACAACAATCAGACAGTGATCATAAACAATGAGCAAAGGGCGGGGAGAAACAAACAAAAAACTACTTTAGCTTCTCCAACAAAATATTTAAATTAATCCAAAGCTAAGGATGGAGTATTTTCAAAATAAAATATTTTAGCTCACCATTTTGTCTTTTGAATATTTTTGAGTGATCACTATTATAAGGCTTTAAAATTGTTGCTTAAATTTTCTCCAGAGCTTATATGTATTCCCAAATTCCTCTTGTAAAGCTTCCAAATGATCTATAGTTTTTCTCCTGTGTTTATATTAATTACAATCCTTACCTGCCAAAATCATTGTCATACATGTTATACAACATTATAAAGGTTTTGTAGCAGAAGCAAAGTTGGTACTGTAGTAATGCTAAAGGTAAAAAAAAAAAAAAAAGAATGTGGGGCTTGGTTTTGTGAGATATGAATATGATTAAGTATTTTGTTTCTCTTCATTTTTTTCATTAATAAAGAGACCTTGACTATGTAATTTAACTGATCTGTGTTCATCTGTGTCTTTTTTTAAAGAAAGTTAGATTACATAAATGTTACATAAAAAATATAGGGGATTCCCATATGCCCTGTTCCTTGTCCCTCCCACATTTTCCCACATCAGCAACGTACTTCATTAGTATGATACATTGGCCACAATTGATGAACACATCTTGGAGCATTGCCACTAAGTATGGGTAGTTTATGTTGTAGTTCACATTCTCTCCTGCAGATTTTTGCAGATTATTGCAAGATGTACAATGGCCTGTATCTGTCATTGCTGTCATTCAGGATAATTCCCATGTCCCAAAAATGCCCCCAAATTACACCTATTTTTCCCTCTCCCTCCCCTCAGAACCTCCAGTAGCCACTGCCTCCATGTCCATGATAAAACTTGTTTTATTCCTAGGATCACAAGACTACAGTAGAACAACGTTAAGTCTTCTCTAGTCCATTGTCCATTCCCAAATCCTGAGGATTCTAGGATGGTGATGCCCACTCCACCTCTAATTGAGAGGGGGCTTAGACCCCATGGGGCAGATAGATGGGACTTCCTTGCTTGCACTTGCAGAGTCTCTCTGTTCCTTGTTGTCCATCATCATCTCCTTGTTGGTTGTCCTGGGTGAGTCCAGTGAACTGTAGAGTATGTGTTGCAAGTCTTTTGAGATTCAGGGCCCAACTGGCATATAGGCAGCCCAAAGCTTAAAGTCTCTTGGACTTACACCTATCCACTCTAGTACTAACTGTAGTTTCAAACAGAAGAGGTAAATGAGCCATGTGTAGGGAAAACACAACTGAGTCCAACTCTGTCACACCGGGGAGCATAAATTCCCAAGTAGGGCCCACTGGCAGGGTGCCAAACTCCTGAGCCGTCTGCCCATATAGTGTCTGGATGCCTCTGGAATCCTCAGGAGCCCCACTATTTGAGGTTATATTAACTTTGCTAGTCAATGAGTTCCTGCTGAGGTGTGCATAAGTGTAATCTCTGAACTCACCTTCTGATTCACTTAGAAGTCTCCTAGCCCTAAAAATTAATTTGTCTTTATTCTTTCCCCCTTTTGGTCAAGGTCTTTTTCCAGTTGCATTGCTAGTTTGTCCTTGGTAGTAATCCCTCGGTGCCAGGGAGGCTCATCTCTGGGAGTCATGTCCTGTGCCAGGGGGTGGGGGGCAGGGTGGGATGGTAGTGCATTTATATGCTGAATTTGGCTTAGAGAAAGAGATTTGGCCCTGATTATGGGGCTTTTCCAGTTAGGACAACATCTGGTGGTCAATGATGTAAGATGTTGGTAGTGGTGATGAAGAGAAAAGATGGGTATTTAGGATCCAGAATTAATAGGACTTAATGATTGCTTAAGCTGAAGAAATGCAAGTTGATTATGGAATTTTCTGGGTAAGGCAACCAACCAGTGGATGTTCTAGCCATTCATTTAAGTAAAGGGAGTCTGGGAAGAGAAGCAGGTATGAGGTAAGAAGATGATTCCCATTTGGATGTGTCACATTTTTTAAAGCTTGTGGAATATTTAAGTGAAGATGTCCAGTAAGCTGTCAGATGTGAGTGATAGATACAGGTTTTAAAAAAACTAGGTTTAAGGATAGGATTTAGGAGTTACCAACATAAAGATATAACTGCATTTATAGGAGTGGGCAAGATATCATAGAGAGAAGAAAATAAGGCCTAAGAGTAGAATCCTGAAGAGCAGCAATGTTTAAAGGATAACTGGAGGAACACACAATAGAGACCAAGAAGGAATACCCATACAGGTAAGTGGAAAACCATGAAAGATAGGAAATAATATTAAGTGGCATATGATTGACATTATCAAATACTATAAATAGATCACATCATGAATATTAAGCATCTACTGCTTTTAGCAGAGGGAGATTATCTTATCAGTGACTTTGAAGAAAGCAATTTCAGTGGCATTGTAGAGTAAGACTGCTCTAAGTTAGGTGTAAATAGAGGTTGAGGAAGCAGATGTAAGTATCAATAAGCCATTCAAATTGACTGATAAGATGAATCAATAGCTGACTGGAGGCTGTTTTTTGTTTTTTTTTTAGGATGAAAGAGATTTATGTATATTTAAAAATCATACATAGGGAAAATATAGTAAAAGGTGACATTGAAGATAAAAGATAATCTAAAGGTCCAAATAGTTAACAGAAATTTACTTGGTATGCATTAATTTACTTGTTTAAAAGTATCAGCTGAAATAGATATATCCATCTCATACTAGAGATGATCTTGCTAGTCAGATCTAAATACCAGAAATTTATGTTCTATAAACCTCTGAATCCTGTATCCATTACTTCATTGGGGACAGCTTTGATAGTGACCTTAACAAAATTTGATGTCTTTTGTCAGGCACTATCCACATTTCTTTATTTGTTCTTTCTCTTTTCCTCTGTTTACATAGGTAACCAAACCTCTTTGGAGTGTAATAGTCATACTTTAGTTATGTTATACATTAATTTTGGTTATTTTTTTTGTTGGCCCTCTACCCATTGTCTGTTTTTTTAAATTCAAGAACTATTTATTTGACATTTACCATACCAGACATGGTATTAGATCCTTTCAAAAGTAGGTATATCTTAAGGTTTTAATTTGGCTAACCTGTCCTAATTTTTTTTTTAAACTTTTTATTTTGAAATACTTTCAAACTTATAGGAGCATTACAAAAATAATACAAACCCCATCAAAGAACTCCAACATACCCCACCCCCCACAGATACTCAGATCTACCAATTTTAATGTTTTGCCACATTCCTTAATCATTTTATCTGTCCATCTATTTGTCAGTCCATTTAATGAACACCTGGTTGTAGGTTTTATACATCATAATCCTTAAATCCTTAATACTACCATGTACAGTTCCTAAGAACAAGGATATTCACTTATGTAACCACTTAAGTGCCTTCATCAAGTTCAAGAAACTTAACATTAATATAAAACCTACAGGCTATATTCCAATTTTTTTCGTATATCCCCATAAAGTCCCTTTGAGCCTTTTCTCCTCCCTTACTAGATCTCATCCAGAATTATGTATTGCATTTAATTGTCGTGGTCTGATCAGTTGTCCTTTCTTATTTTCTTAATTGTGGAAACATTTGTTAAACATAAACTTTCCCATCTCAACCATTCCCACACATACCATTCAGTGGGATTAATCACAGTCACAAATTACCAGCTCTCATTACTATAACTTTCCAAGCCCTATACCTTTTGTATTAACCCCCCATTTCCCCACCCCTTGCAACCTATGCTCTAATTTCTGTGAACTTACATACTCCCTGATATTTTTGTTGTAGTTGCCATGGAGCTTAAATTTAATATCCTAAATCTATAACAATCTCTTTTGCTTTGATACCAACTTGATCTGAATAAAATACACAAACTATGTTCCTATATATACCTCTGTTCCCCCCACCTATTTGTAGTTCTTGTCACAAGTTAGGTTTTTAGATTATGACTCCAAAACCACTAATTTATCATTACATTTTATGCATTTGCTTTTTAGATCCTATGGGAAGTAAAAAGTGGAGTTAACAAACCAAAAATATATTACTGGCATTTATATTTATTTACCCAGGTTGTTACTCTCTCTGGAGATCTTTATTTCTTTATGCAGCTTTGATCTGTTATCTTTGTCCTTTCTCATCTCTGATAGGGCCTGTCTAGTGGTGATGAACTTCCTCAACTTTTGTTTATCTGGGAAGTCTTAATCTCTCCCTTGTTTTTGAAAGACAGTTTTGCTAGATGTAGAATCTTGGTTGGCAGGTCTTGCTCTCGGCACTTTAAATATGCTTTCCCACCACCTACTTGCCTCCACAGTGTCCAGTGAGAAAGAGATACTTAATCTTGGTGAGGCTCCCTTGTATGTGATATGTTGCTTCTCTCTTACAGTTTTCAGAATTCTTTATCTTTGCCTTTGCCATTTTGATTATAACATGGTGTAGTGTGGGTCTAATTGGGTTTTTTCTGTTCTGAGTTCATTGAGCGTCTTGGGTATGTATATTCATGTCTTGCATTAAATTTGGGAAGTTGTCAGCTATTATTTCTTTGAATATTTTCTCTACCTCTTTCTCTCTTTTCCTTGTGGGACTCTCATAATGCATATATTGATGGTGTCCCACAGGTTCCTCAGACTCTCTGTTTTTCTTTTTGATTCTTTCTTCTCTTCAGACTGAATTATTTCAGTTGTCTTATTTTCACATTCACTGATTCTGTCTTCCTCAGCTCCGTTTTGCTGTTGATCCTTTCTAGGGCATTTTCTAATTTCCTTTATTGTGGTCTTCAGCTCTGTTTGTTTCCTTTTCATAATTTCCATCTCTCTTTTGATATTCTTCTCTTTGTGTTCATCTGCATTTTCCTGATTTCCTTTAGTTTTTTGTCCATGTTATCCTTTAGCTTTCTGAGCATATTTAGGGCCATTTTTTAAAAAGTCTTTGCCTGGTATGATCTTCCTTACTGATGAGTTCTAATGCTTTAATTTTCTTCTTTGCCTGGATCATCACTTGCTGTTTCTTTGTATGTTTTGTAATCTGTTTCAAACATGGATGTTTTGATATTTTAATTTTATAACTGGAATTTATACTCTGTGGCATTGTTCCTTAAGCTTATATTCAGCTAGTGTCCTCACAGGCCAGGAGCTAACAAACTTTTCCTGATCTTTGCAGACTGACCTAGCAAGTGCCCTTTTTCAGTGCTTGTCCATACAGTGGCTTCAGAGAATAGCTCCAAGCCAAAGTATAGGGACCTCTTTCATCCCAGTAGTGCATGAGGGTTACTCTGCTATCTCCAGAACTGGACCAGTGAGCAGGGATCTGAACTGAGAATGTGGGCTAGCTCCATGCCACACAGGTGAGCAGCGGGGGTGACAGGCCAGCCCAGGGACCAAAAGATGCTTCAGTCTGTTACTTCAGTTCTTTAACTGTTTTCTGGAGCTTTGAGGAAGATGTTCCTATGAGTTCTGCTAGTTGTTCAAAGTTTCTGGGAGTCTGGAACCCTGAAGTGTCTCACTCCACCATTGGGTAGACTGCTTATGTCTTTTTAAGATAATATCCTTTGGACAAATATTATACGGCCCTACTAATATGAACTAAATATGATGAGTAAACTCATGGAGGTAAACTCCAGAGTATAGGTTACTAGGAAATAGAACGTGGGTTGAGAATGGGAGCTGATGATTACTGTATGTAGCATTATTTAATTGTAAAAGTGTGGAAATGAATAGAGTTGATAGTAAGACATTATTGTGAGTAAAGCACTGCTGATTTATAAATGTGATTGTGGCTGGAAGGGGTAGTCTGTGGAGGTAAATGTCAATTTGAAAGGAAACTAGAGAATAATCTGGAGAATGTATAACAGCGATTTCAGTGGTGGATGAATATTGTGGTTAACAGTATAAGAATGTTCTTCCTTTTTTAAAAGTTTTAAGTATATGGTAATACATGGGAAAATTACAACTAATATAGCTTAAGGATTATAGTTAGCAGTAATATTGTAATATTTTACAGCAATGGCAAGAAGATATTTCAGTTCTAAGGTATAATAAAAGGGGGTATAAGGAGGTATGGGATTTGTCCTTTTGGAGTAGTGAAAACTACTGACTGAGGTGATGACAGCACAACTCTGTGATTCAAGTAAGAGCCACTAAGTGTACACTTTAAATGGATGTACAATGCATGGGACTATATAAACAAGGAATCCAGTGGTGGAAGATGGACTGTGGTTAACAGGACCAAAATGAGAACATTCTCTCATGAAAGATAATATTTATATAATATTAATATAGGGTGTTAATAATCAGGTTGGTTGGCAGAAAAATTTAAGATATGAGCTATAGTTAGTAATATTTTGATGATGCTCTTTCATAGTTTGTAACATGTTTCATAATAATGCAAGATGTTGATGGTAGAAAGATATATAGGAACCTTGTATGATGATCTGCATGTTTGTTTTGTAAGTTCACAAATTTTACTATACACTTATTTATGTATGTTCATGTATGAATGATATACTTAAAAAAAAAAAAGGACAAAAAATCATGAATAAGACCCCTGTTTTGCTAAGGAAAGAGCAGAGGCTCAAGACAAATTAAAACTAGCAATTCATTTGATAATTGAAATGTAGATGATCCAATGCTAATAAACAGTTAAATGAGGAAGGGGAGGGGGGAGAGAAAAGGAATATTTACAATCACTCAACAATGGGGGTGGGGTGAGGTAGGAGAGGACTCAACATCTGGTCTTTCATGAGGCTGGGAAGTCCCATTCAACAGCTGCCCAGAGTCCCCAGTCGGAATCACAGTCACAGGCAGAATGTGACTCTGAGTGAGACTTCAGCTAGCAGTGTAGGGGCTGCCTCTTTTAAGGGGTTCTGAAACTTCAGGTCTCTTCCCAAATTTGCAACTCGTGAGTGATTAAAGCATTCCAAGACAGCAATGCCTGTCCAAGGGGAAGTAGCCAGCTCCCCCGAGAAGAGACATGGTCTGGTTATTGCTATTCATGGAATGCCAAGCAGGAATATATGATTGATATATAGCTAAGATAAGGAACCAGCAAAGACAGAGTTACAAGCTTGGGGTATTGGTCCCCAAGGAAGTTCTCATTACACAGACTAAGATAAGGTTACATTCCTGAAGCAGGTGAGGTCTTTAGGCACTTCCACATCTTAGCCTGCTCCTACATGCTCAAGGCAGTCCCATCATACTTTTAATTTCTTGTTCACAGTCCTTCCCCCAAGGTAATTATATATATCAACCCCAAAGGTAGTAAAATGAGCCTCCTTCTTTTGACAGCCTTCCTAGCCCCAAGCATTCTCATCTCTTATCTCCCTAAGAATATAAACTTCAAGATCCCTCAGATTATTGCTCCTTTAAACTAGTGAGGTATTTCCCCAATGCTGACCTGGGCTAAGGTCTGAGAAGTCCTGCATGGGCTGCATGGGCCCCCATACTTTATATTCAACCCACTGAGGTCAGAGCTACTTTGGTTTCCTAGTAAATTGAGACTCTGAGACTTTGCGTTCTATAGAAACCAATCTGAGAAAGATGGTACCCTTCTTCAGGGAGTCTATACCACACCAAGGTTTCAGGATCCATCTGACTGTTCAGTCTTTCTCAGCAGCTTGTCTGTTAAAGGACACTTAAGAGTACTGTTAGTTTGTGTCCTTAACCCTGTCAATCTGTTACTTCTGAGTGAGGCAAGGAGCTACTTCAACTACACCCTTAAAACTGGAGGCATCACAGCTCATGGTGCCAGAGGAATGGTGGAAAAGAGAGTGAGGGGATAAGTTAGAAAGGTCTAGTTGTAAAGGCGCCAAGGACTGGAGTGACCTTAATCCACAAAATTGGTCCTAGGTGAAATGCTTTAAATGTTCCTGAACTGGGCCCATTTCTATTTCGAAGGACAAAGTCATTGCCCCATACTTATTAAACTGGTCTGGGAGTGCCGTTTGAATTATAATATGAACTAACCTCCAGAGACTTGGGGTTTATGAAGGGTCTAGAAGACTGCCAAATCCCATCCTGTTCTCACAAGTCAGAGAACTAGTACTATTAGTCTACTAGCTCTTCAGCTGACCTTCTGCCTTGGAAAATCATTTCATTGGAATTTGAAGACCTCTCAGCCTGGAAATACTTGGGTTCTGTTTCTCACAGCTGGGTTGTCCAGATACTGGTTTATTATGGAAGTTAGGAAAAAGAACAAAAGAGAAGTTTGTAGCATAGTGCCTGAAATCTTAGTATCATTTACTGTTTCTTGAGAATGGAAAACCCAGTCGAGTTGTCTTTTAAGTAGAAGGCAATGGAGACATTCTCAAGTGTGTAGAATTCAGGAAACACAACATTCATGAATCTTTTAAAAATTCCATTAACAACACTTTGAAATGAAAAAAAAAAAAATCAAAGAAAAGGCAAAGACATGGTTATAAACTTAAAAAGAGAAAGGCAGGTGGAAAGATCAGAAGGACAGAAGGAAGGAAGGAAGGTCAAAAGAAGAAATTGGGACCAAGAATTGATTCTGTTGAAATGCAGAACCTAGTGTAAACTTCTGTGAGAATTTGCACTTCCAGAACATCATGAAATATTTTAAACCCTGATTAGGTAATGATAATGTTCTATGGAACAGTATCCATGTGCTAATTCCCTATGAGGGAGTCGGTTTTTTTAAAGCATGACCACAACATCAAAATATTTCATAAATTATTTTTTTAACTCTAAAAGTATTTTTAGGAATAAATATGTCTTGTGAAGCAACATTTATCTGAAGTCAATAATTTTTAGAGTTTTGCCTCAATTTAAAAAAATTCTTCTGTTAAGTTTAAAATTAAATTTAAATAAAAAATTTAATACCATTTTATGGGAAAAAACGGCAATATCCTTTGTATTATCCTTTTTATGTTGATTTTACTGTGGAAGGTGAATCTTATTTACTTTATTTATTTATTTATTTAATTTCCTCCCCTTCCCTTGTGGCTTGCTTGTTATCTGCTCTCTGTGTCCATTCACTGTGCACTCTTCTGTGTTTTTGCTTGTCTCCCTTTTTGTTGCGTCACCTTGCTGAGTTGGCTCTCCATGGTGCTTGCATGCCGGGCAGCACTCCATGGCGCTTGTGGGTGAGCCTGCCTTCACAAGGAGGCCCTGGGACGCGAACCCAGGGCCTCCCATATGGTAGGCAAAAGCCCAACTGATTGAGCCACAGCCCCTACCCATATATTATTATTTTTTTTAATTTTAGGGGAAGAAAACTCACTAATTTTTAAATTTTGAGAAAATCACCAATAGTTAAAGAAGGGGTGAAAGAGCATGCTTGTTTTCTTATGGCAAGTATTTTAAATTACTGGATTAGAAAAGTATTTCCTAGAATGAAGAGAGACCTATTTCTTTATTAAATATTAGATTCAACTAATTCGTTTAATGCCTATTCTGTGTGCCAGGAGTGGAAATACACTGTTGAAAAGCTAGAAAAGACTCCTTCTTTCAAAGGAGTCTCCCATATGGGAGAGAAAGAATGAAACAAGTAATTATACAAATAATTTATAATTACAGATTTGAGAATTGATCTAGATATGGTTGAGAGTCCTTTTGGAGTATAATAGGAGCCAGACTTGGGAGGTCAGAGTAAACTCTTTCTAAAACAAGTGACATTTAAGCTAAGACTTGATGAATAGGAGTTAGCCAAACTTGCATCCCCCTTACCATTTTGCCAAAAGATAACATGAGTGAGACTGGGTAAAAGGTTGGTGAATACAATTCACAGATTTGAAAGAAGTCCACTGTGATTGGAGAAGAGTGAACCAGGGAGTCAGTGTTATAAAATGATGGTTTTATATAAATTTCCTGGAACTTTTCCTTTCAATACTGTTTTAGCTACAGCCCACAATTTTTTATATGTTATGTTTTCATTTCATTCCATTCAAATATTCCTAATTTCTCTTGATTTCCTTATGGATCTAAGGGTTATTTGGAAATGTGTGTGTTTTTTTTTTAATTTCTAAATATTTGGGGACTTTCCAGATATCTCCATGGTACTGATGTCTAATTCAATTCCATTGTGGTAAGAGAACAACAAACTTAGTATAACTTAAATCCTTTTAAACCTACTAAGTTGTATGTCCTAGCATATAGGCTACCTTGGAGAATGTTCCGTGTACCCTTGTAAATAATGTGTATTCTGCTGTCTTTATTCTGGGTGGAATGTTCAAAAAATGTCAATTAGAATAAATTGATTGACAGTGTTGTTCAGGTCTTTTATATTCTTTTTTTTTTTTGTCTACTTCTATTAAATATTGAGAGAGGGATGTTGAAAACTTAGAGTATTGTTGAGTATTTGTCTGTTTTCCCTTGCAGTTCTATTAGTTTTTGCAGCATGTATTTCGAAGTTCTTTTTTTAATACTTAAAATGTTTAGAATTATGTCCCCTTGATGAACTGTTATCATTATATAAAAATCTTCTTTATCCACGGTAATTTATTTGCTCTGAAATCTTCTTTTATCTGATAATATAGATACTCAAACTTTCTTTTGCTAGCTGGTGTATCTTTGGCAAGTGGTCTTTACAAATCTTTTGCCAAGTTTCTAGTTGGGTCGTTTGCTTCTTTATTGTTGAGTTTTTAGAGGACTTTCCACATTTTGGATACAAGTCCTTTATCAGATATGTGTTTTGCAAATATTTTCTCCTATTTCTTTTCATATAATTTCTCCTACTCCTTTTCCTTTAATAAGGTTTGCTTTTTCATTCATTCTCTTAATAGGGTTTTTCATAGAGCAGAAGCTTTTAATTTTAATGATGTCTAACAATGTTTTTTTCTTTCTTAAATCGTGCTCTTGGTGATGTATGTAAAAAATCATCACCAAATCCAAGGTCACCTAGATTTTCTAGGAGTTTTATAGTTTTGTGTTTTAATTTGGGTCTTTGATCCATTTTGAGTTAATTTTTGTGAAAGCTATAAGGTTTGTGTCTAGATTCACTTTTTGCATGAGGATGTCCAGTTTTTCTAGCACCATTGTTGGAAAAGTGTCTTTTTTCCATTGAAGTGCCTTTGTTCCTTTGTCAGAGAACAGTTGACTATATTTGTGTGGGTCTCTTTCTGGGCTCTCTATTCTGTTCCATTGATATATTTGCCTGTTCACCAATAACATATTCTCTTGATTTCGTAGCTTTATATTAAGTCTTATAATCAGGTAGTATCTATCAGTCTTGCAACTTTGTTTCCTCTTCAGGATTGTGTTGACTATTCTGGGTCTTTTTCCTTTTCATATAAACTTTAGGGGTAATTTGCTTGTATCCACAAAAACTCTATTGGGGTTTTTATCGTATTTGCCATCTCTAGATCATGTTGGGAATAAGTAACATCTTAACAATATCGAGTCTTCCTATCCATAAACATGGATGAGCATCTCTCCATTTATTCAGATCTTTAATCAGAGTTTTGGAGTTTTCCTCATGCAGATCTTGTTTGTATTTGTTAAATTTACCAAATATTTCTTTTTTTGGGGTGCTACTATAAATGGTGGTGTGTTTTTAATTTCAAATTTCAACCATTCATTCTGGTATATAAGAAAGCAATTGACTTTTCTGTATTATCCTTGTACACCATAACCTTGCTTTAACTGCTTATTAGTTCCAGGGATTTTTTTGTTGTTGATTCTTTGGGATTTTCTTCATAGACACTGATGTCATCTGCAAACAAAGATGTTTTTATTTTTTCCTTCCCAATTTGTATACCTTTTATCTCCTGAATTCTTTTGCTAAGATTTACTATACAGTGTTAACTAGAAGGGGACATTGTTGTCTTGTTCCTGATCTTAGAGGTAGAGAGAGCATATAATTTCTTACCTTTGAGTATGATGTTACCTGTAGGTTTTTTATAGATGATATTATTATTTTTTAAAAGATTTATTTCATTTATATCCCCGCCTCTGTTGTATGCTCTCTCTGTCCATTTGCCATGTGTTCTTCTGTGTCCGCTTGCACCCTCTGGCACTGTGTCTCTTTTTTGTTATGTCATGTTGCTATGTCAGCTCTCCGTGTGTGTGGCACCACTCATGGGTATGCTATGCTTTCTTTCATGCAGGACAGCTCTCCTTGCAGGGCACACTCTTTGTGTGTGGGGCAGCCCCTTGTAGGGGTGCCCCTGCGTGGCAGGGCACTCCTTGCACGCAGCAGCTCTGCACGTGGGCCAGCTCACCACATGGGTCAGGAGGCCCTGGGTATCGAACCCTGGACCCTCCCATATGGTAGGCGGACACTCTATCCGTTGAGCCACATCTGCTTCCCTAGATATTCTTTATCGAGTTTTGAGGAAATTTCCCTTGCTCCCAGTTTGCTGAGAGTTGTTATCATATAATGAATAAGTGTCGGATTTTGTCACATGCTTTTTTTCTGCCACTATTGATAGCATATATGATTTTTCTAACAGGTTACATTAATTCATTTTCAAATGTTGAACAAGTCTTACATACTTGTAATAAATTGTACTTGGTCATGGGTCATATTTTTAAAATACATTGTTGACTTCAACTTGCTAATATTTTGTTGAGGAATTTAATATCTATTTTAAGAAATCATTGGTCTGTAGTTGTCCTTTCTTGTAATGTCTTTGAAGTTGTAATGCTGGCTTCTTAGAATGAATTAAGAATGTTCCTTCTACCTAAGAGCAGATCGTAGAGAATTGTTATCATTTATTCTTTAATTATTTGATAAAACTCACCAGTGAAGCCTTTGGGGCCTGATGCTTTCTGATTTTTGGAAGGTTATTAAGTATCAATTCAATTTCTTTAATAGATCTAGGGCCTTTCAGAGTATTTATTTCTACTTGTGTGAATTTGGTAGATTGTATCTTTTAAGTTATTGGCTCATTTAATCTAAGCTATCAAATTTGTGGGCATAGAGTTTTCATAATATTCCTTATTAAATATTAGTAATTTATGTCTTCTCCCATTTTTTTCTTGGGTAGGCTGGCTAGAGGTTTATCAATTTTATTGATCTTTTCAAAGAACCAAGTTTTGGTTTCATTGAATTTTTTTCCCCTCTCATTTTACTGTTTGCAGTTTCATTAATTTCTGCTCTAATTTTCTTTTTTTCTACTGCTTACTTTAGGTATGATATGCTTTTGTTCTTTGAGTTTCCTAAGGTAGAAGTGTGCATTACTGATTTCAGATCTTTCTTCTTTTCTAATATATGAATTCAATGCTAGATATTTATCTTTACGTACTTTTGTTGCTTCCACAAAAGTTTATTTTAATTTTCATTTATTTAGTAGTATTTTTTTATTTCTTTTGCGACTACTTCGACCCATTTGTCATTTGTTTCATTTTATTTATTTATTTAGGCCAAGAAATATTATTGGCCTTTTTATTTCTCCTAAGATTGGTGAAATTGCTTTTTTTAATACTTTAAACTTTATTTTTAAAGTTTAGATTACAGAAAAGTTACATAAAAAATATAGGGTATTCCCATAAACCCCACCCCCTATCCCTCTCACATCTTCAACTTTCAACATCTTTCATTATTGTGGTACATTTGTTACAACTGATAAATATTGAAACATTGCTACTAAGCATGGTCTATAGTCTACATTACGGTTTACATTTTGCACGATACAATTTTATAGGTTTTGACAGAATGTATAATGGCCTGTATCTGTCATTACAATATCATACAGAACAATTCCAATGTCCCCAAAATGCCCCATATTACGCTTATTCTCCCCCCACCCCGTAATCTCTAGTAACCACTATCTTTATATCAGTGTTGCAAATTCTGCTAGAATAATAATAAGTATATTTTGGTCTGTAGTTGCAGTCCCCCCTTATGTTTGTTCATTCCTCAGTCTTGAGGATTTTGGGATGGTGATGTCCACTCTGGTTCTGATTGAGAAGAGACTTGATCCCATGGGGCAGATGGATGGAACTATCTTGCTTGCAGTTGTAGATACTCTCTGTTTTTTTGGGGTGGGTATTGCCCATCATCATCCTTTTGTTAGTTGTCCTGGCGAGTCCAGTGAACTTGAGAGTAGGTGTTGGCTGTAACTCTTCTGAGATTGAGGGCTCAACTGGCTTATGAACAGACTGAAGATTTAAGTCTCTGGGACATATATTTAGTATAGTGGTAATTACACATTCAGATAAAAGGGGCAGAAGAACCATATGTAGGGAAATTATAAATTTCCTGGGAAGATAGGTTATCATATATTCCAAAGTAAGACCCACTGATGGAGTGCCGATTTACTGGTGTTATGTGCCATGCCTGTACTGTCCAAAAGTCTTCAGCGCCTTCAGAAGCACCCCTGCTTGATGCATCTTTTACTATGGCAGTTAGTGAGATCCACCTGAGATCTATATAAGCATAATCTCTGGAATGACTTCCTGATTAATTTGAAATCTCTTAGCCATAAAAACTCATTTGTATTTAGTATTTCCCCCTGTTGGTCAATGCTTCTTTCCAAATGCATTGCTAGTTGGTGCTTGGTGATAATCCCTTGGTGCCTTCTGTCACCAGGAGTCATGTCCCATGACAGGGGAAGGATAGTGAGTTTATATGCTGAGTTTGGCTTAGAGAGAAGCCACATTGAGTAACAAGGAGGTTTTCAGGAGGAGGTTTTCTTAGGCAATATATATTACTAGACTAAATTTCAATTCCACAAGAACAAGGTCCATAAGCACAAGCATTAATATTAAGGGCCAGCAGTAGTGGTCTTGCTGCCTTCACTAGGCATGCCCATGTACTCTGGAGATTCCTGCCACTCTATTAAGAGAATGTAGCAGGACTCCCTAGAATGGGAATTTAATGCTTTATTGGTTATCATGTGGGTCTCCACTCACTGACACAACACACTCTGACCACATGAACACTTTATTCACATTCCATAGAGGTATACCTCTCTCTACACATCCCCCTATCACCAACACCCTGCACCAGTGATCCTCCCCTGCCATAGTCCCATACTGTAGCTTTTCTGTAATCCAGCCCCCCACAAAATTTCCTGCATTGTCCCTTTCATGGCTATAAGATCTGTTATCTCTTATGTATACTTGTAGTTTCTTCTGTATGTTCTACTAGTGTCTTTTTTTTAAAAAATATTTATTTATTTATTTATCTCTCTCTCTTCCCTCCCCCCCACCCCGGTTGTCTGTTCTCTGTGTCATTTTGCTATGTCTTCTTTGTTCACTTCTGTTGTTGTCAGCGGCATGGGAATCTGTTTCTTTTTGTTGCGTTATCTTGTTGTGTCAGCTCTCTGTGTGTGTGGTGCCATTCTTGGGCAGGCTGCACTTTCTTTCACACTGGGTGGCTCTCCTCACAGGGCGCACTCCTTGCACATGGAGCTCCCCTACGTGGGGGACACCCCTGTGTGGCAGGGCATTCCTTGCGCGCATCAGCACTGCACATGGTCCAGCTCCACATGGGCCAAGGAGGTCTGGGGTTTGAACCGCGGACCTCCCATGTGGTAGATGGATGCCCTAAACACTAGGCCAAGTCCGCCGACCTTCACTTTATTTTCAAAGAAGCTCCTTTGAAGCATCAAAGTTTTTAATTTTGAGGGCGTCCCATTTATCTACTTTTTCTTTCATTGCTTACACTTTGGATGTAAAGTTTATGAAACCATTTCCTACTACTAGATCTCATAGATACTTCCCTGCATTATGTAGCGAAAGTTTATGGTATTGGTTCTTAAACTTAGGTTTTTGATCCATATTGAGTTAACTAATTTTCTGTATAGGGCATGAGATGGCGATCCTTTTTCATTCTTTTGGATGTGGGCATCCAGTTCTCCTAGCACTATTTTGTTGAAGAGGCTTTTCTGTCCCAGTGGAGTGGGCTTGGTTGCCTTGTCGAATATTAGTTGGCTATATATGCGCAGCTTTATATCAGAACTCTGAATTCAGATCCATTGGTCAGTATGTCTGTCCCTGTGCCAATATTATGCAGTTTTGACTACCGTAGCTTTGTAGTATGCTTTAAAGCAAATCACATGATTCCTCCAATTTCATTTTTCTTTTTCAGTATGTTTTTAGCTACTCAGGGCCCCTTGCCCTTCCAAATAAATTTCATAATTGGATTTTCCAGTTCAGTAAAAAATGCTTTTGTAATTTTTATTGGGATTACGTTATATCTGTAAATCAATTTGGGCAGGACAGGCATCATATTGATGTTTAGTCTTAACAATCCGTGAAAATGAAATAATCTTCCATTTATTTAGGTCTTCTTTTATTTCCTTTAACAATGTTGTGTGTTTTACTGTATACAGGTTCTTTGCATCTTTAGTTAAGTTTATGCCTATATATTTGATTCTTTTAGTTGCTGTTATAAATTTGGAATTTTTTTCTTGATTTCCTCCTCAGATTGCTTATTATTAGTATAATAATAATACTGATTTTTGCATGTTGATCTTATATCTTGTCACTTTACTGAGCTTGTTTATCAACTTTGGAAGCTTTGTGTTATAGATTTTTGGGGGCTTTCTACATATAGAATCATGTCATCTGAAAATAGTGAAATTTTTACTTCTTCATTTCCATTTTGGATGTCTTTTATTTCTTTTTTTGTGCCTAAGAGCTTGAGCATCTACTTCTAGTACAATGTTAAATAAGAGCAGTGACAGTGGGCATCCTTGTCTTGTTCCAGATTTTAGAGGGAAAGACTTTAGCATTTCCACATCAAGTATGATGTTAGCTGTGGGTTTTTCATATATACTTATGTTGAGGAAGTTTCCTTCTGTTCCCATCTTTCAAAGTGTTTTTATCAAGAAATGATGCTATATCTTGTCAGATGATTTTTCTGCATCAATAGATATGATTATGTGATTTTTTTTCTTTCAGTCTGTTAATGTGTATTACATTGATTGGTTTTCTTATGGTGATCTACCCTTGCATACCAGGAATAAGTCCCACTTGGTCATGGTGGATAATTTGTTTGATGTGTTATTGGATATGTTGAGCAAGTATTTTGTTGAGGATTTTTTTTTTAAAACATTTATTTTCTTTAATTCTCCCCCCTCCCCCGGTTGTCTGTTCTCTGTGTCTATTTGCTGCGTCTTGTTTCTTTGTCCGCTTCTGTTGTCAGCGGCATGGGAAGTGTGGGCGGCGCCATTCCTGGGCAGGCTGCACTTTCTTTCACTCTGGGCGGCTCTCCTGATGGGGCGCACTCCTTGCGCGTGGGGCTCCCCGACGCGGGGGACACCCTGCGTGGCAGGGCACTCCTTGCGCGCATCAGCACTGCGCTGGGCCAGCTCCACATGGGTCAAGGAGGCCCGGGGTTTGAACCGCGGACCTCCCATGTGGTAGATGGACGCCCTAACCACTGGGCCAAGTCCGTTTCCCTTGTTGAAGATTTTAGCATCTAAGTTCATTAGAGTAATTGGTCTGTAGTTTTGTTTTCTTGTTGTGTCTTTATGTGGCTTTGATATTAGGGTGATGTTGGCATCATAGAATGAGTTAGGTAATGTTCCCTCCACTTCTATTTTTTGGAAGACTTATGCAGGATTGGTATTAGTTCTTTCCAGAATGATTGGTAGAATTCACCTGTGAAGCCGTTTGGTCCTGGGCTTTTCTTGGTTGGGAAGTTTTTGATGACTAATTCAAACTCACTATTTCTGATTGGTCTGTTGGGTTTTTCTGTCTCTTCTTTCATCACTGTAGGTTGTTTGTCTGTTTTTAGACATTTGTCCATTTCATCTAAGTTATTAATCTTGTTGGGATACAATTTTTCAAAGTATCATGTTTTGATACTCTTTATTTCTGTGGGGTCAGTGGCAATATTCCCTATCTCATTTTTATTTTATTTTTTAAAAAGATTTATTTATTTATTTCTCTCTCCTCCCCACCCCCCCTCGGGTCGTTCTCTGTGTCTGTTTGCTACATCGTCTTTCTTTGTCCACGTCTGTTGTCAGCAGCATGGGAATCTGTTTTTTTGTTGTTGTTGCATCATCTTGTTGTGTCAGCTCTCCGTGTGTGCGGCACCATTCTTGGGCAGGCTGCACTTTCTTTCGTGCTGGGCGGCTCTCCTTATGGGGCGCACTCCTTGCGCATGGGGCTCCCCTATACTGGGTACACCCCTGCATGGCATGGTGCTCCTTGTGCGCATCAGTACTGTGCACGGGCCAGCTCCACACGGGTCAAGGTGTTTGAACCGCGGACCTCCCATGTGGTGGACAGATGCCCTAACCACTAGACCAAGTCCGCTTCCTATCTCATTTTTATTTTATTTATTTGCAAATTCTCTTTTTCTTTATTAGTCTAGCTATGGGTTTGTCACTTTTGTTAATCTCAGAGAACCAGCTTTTTGTTTTATAAGTTTTTTCTAGTGTTCCCCCCGCACCCAGATGACTCTCTCATCTGTCTGCTGTTGTCTGTTTGCTCCTTATCTGTCTGCTTGTTGTCTGTCTCCTTTTTTCTTTAGGAAGCACTGGGAACCAAACCTGGGACCTTCCATGTGGGAGGCAGGTACTCAACTGCTTGAGCCACATCTGCTCCCCCTAGTGTCTTTTTTTAAATTCTCAATTTCATTTAGTTCTGCTGTCATCTTTGTATTTCCTTCTTTCTGCTTGCTTTTGGTAAGTGTGTTCTTTTTTCTAGTTCTTCCAGGTGTGCAATTAGGTCTTTTTTAGCTTTTTCTTTTTTAATATAAGTATTTATGGCTCCAGTTTCCCTCTCAGCACTGCTTTGGCTGTATCCCATAGGTTTTGATATGTTGTGTTCTTATTTTCATTCATTTCAAGGTAGTTTCTGATTTCTTTTGTAACTTCCTCCTTGACCCACTGATTGTTTAAGAGTGTATTGTTTAACTTCCATATCTTTGTGCCTATTCTGGTTCTCTGCCTCTTATTAATTCCAGCTTTATACCATTGTGGTCAGAGAAATTACTTGGTATAGTTTGATGAGTCTTGTTCTGTGACCTAGCATATGGTCTATCCTGGAGAATGACCCATGCATGCTTGAGAGGAATGTATATCCTGCTGTATTTGGGTGTAATGTTCTGTATATGTCTATTAGGTCTAATTCTTCTACTGTATTATTCAAGGTCTTTGTTTCTTTATTAATGCTTTGTCAAGATGTTCTGTCTAATAGTGATAATGATATATTAAAGTCTTTGTCTATTCAGTTCATTAGCTTCTCTTTCTATTCTTGGGCTTTGTTTTGTTTTGTGTTAAGGGTCCTCTTCGACTCCTGGTTCCGCTTATTCTATGTCCTTGTAGTTATCTGTGTTCCCCCCTCCCCAAATACTAAGACTATAAAAAAGAAAAGAGAATAAAGGATGGAAAAGGAACAATAAAAGAGGCAGGGAACAAGTAAATAATAAGAGTGAAAAATCATAAAAAATGAAAAGGAGTAAGAATTTATTAAGGTGGAATAAGAAAGTGGATGTGGCTCAAGCCATTGGGTGCCCACTTACCACAGGGGAGGTCCTGGGTTTGGTTCCTGGTGCCTCCCAAAGAAGAGGAACAAGACAGCGAGCTGATGCAACAAGATGACACAATGAATTGATGCAATGAGGAGACACAATGAGGAAACATAATGAGAGACCCAGCAAGCAGGGAGCAGGGGTAGCTCAAGAGATGGGGCATCACCCTCCCATGTGGGAGGTCCCAGTTTCAGATCCTGGAGCAGACACAACTAATAGACACAGAAAGCAGAAAGTGAGTGCAAGTGCAAACAATGGCGGGGTGGGGTGGGGTGTAGAAATAAAATCTTTTTTTAAAAAAGGTAGAATAAAAAAAAAGAAATAGGAAAAAAGTTAAAGACTGGAATGATGAGAAGAGAGAAAATGAAGACCAAAAAGAGGTGGTGGAATGAAAGAAAATCAATGGAAGAGGGGAAAATGAAAAAAAAGATATAAAGAAAATAAGGAGAGGGAAACGGACTTTGGCCCAGTGGTTAGGGCGTCCGTCTACCACATGGGAGGCCCGCGGTTCAAGCCCCGGGCCTCCTTGACCCGCGTGGAGCTGGCCCATGCGCAGTGCTGATGCGCGCAAGGAGTGCCGTGCCACATGGGTGTCCCCCGCGTAGGGGAGCCCCACGCGCAAGGAGTGCACCCATAAGGAGAGCCGCCCAGCGCGAAGGAGGGAGCAGCCTGCGGAGGAATGGTGCCGCCCACACTTCCCGTGCCGCTGACGACAACAGAAGCGGACAAAGAAACAAGACGCAGCAAAAAGACACAGAAAACAGACAATCGGGGGAGGGGAGGGGAATTAAAATAAATAAAAATAAATCTTTAAAAAAAAAAAAAAAAAAAGAAAATAAGGAGAAAAAAGAAAAAGGAACAAGGGGGGGGGGGCAGGAACAAGGGGGGGGGCAGAGAAAGCAAGCCTCCTTCTCAGGCCACTAGCAACCATCTCAGGTGGCCAGTGCTCACCAATCATTCTGTGGCCCGCCCTCCGCAGGTGATGTACCTGGGTGTAGAGAAAGAAGGAAAAGAAAGAATAAATAAATATATATATAATAGAATATTAAAATAACCTAGGCGGCGGACTTGGCCCAGTGGTTAGGGCGTCTGCCTACCACATGGGAGGTCCTTGGTTCAAACCCTGGGCCTCCTTGACCTGTGTGGAGCTGGCCCATGCACAGTGCTGATGCACGCAAGGAGTGCCGTGCCACGCAGGGGTGTCCCCTTGTAGGGGAGCCCCACACACAAGGAGTGCGCCCCATAAGGAGAGCTGCCCAGTGTGAAAGAAAGTGCAGCCTGCCCAGGAATGGTGTCACACACACGGAGAGCTGACACAACAAGATGACGCAACAAAAAGAAACACAGATTCCTGTGCCGCTGACAACAACAGAAGTGGACAAAGAATATGCAGCAAATAGACACAGAGAACAGGCAACCGGGGTTGGGTGGCGGGGAGGAGAGATAAAAACATAAAAAATTTAAAAAATAAAATAAAATAACCTAAAAAAAAAAATCTCAGTCTAAATTCCTTGTCAAATGGATGCTTGTCCCTCAACTTCCCCCTCCCCCAGGGAGCTGGCTGGATAATTGACAACCTGCTGGATGGTTCTCTGGCTGCTATATCTTCTGGCTGGTTGGGTGTCTAATGGCTGCCTTTCCCCGACCCTTTTCCCTCAGGCTGGTTGGGCTTCTAACAGCTAACTGCCTCTCCTGGCTCCCCGCCCACCTGATCTCCTCTCCCCTCCCCTCTCCCTGAAGGCACTTCAGCATCAGTTGGTGTCTTTCCTTTCTTGGAACCAGCTGAGATCTGGTCTACCTGCGCTATCTGCCTCCACCCACCCCCCCCCCCCAACCTCTCTCCCCCTGAGCTGGCTGCGTTCTGGTCCCCACATCTGTTTTCCCCGAAGCTTCCCCACTTCGAGTGTCTGCCAAGCACCAGGACACACCATTGGTTGCCAGGTGACTTTCCTTGTTCTTGGAGCTGTCTGAGCATTGGTCTTCTAGCCAGTTCACTTCCCCTGTTTCCCTCTCCCTCTGAGGCAGCTGTGTGCTGACTTGCCTGCTCTGTCTCCCATAGCTTCCCTCTCCCCTGGCCAAGTGGGTCCCTCCCATCTAGCTTCCCTCCTCATTTGCCCCTTCAGCTTCCCTTCTGCCAGGTAAACCTGCCTACCTTCCCACAGTTTCTAGAAGAAACTGGTTAGTTTCCATTTCTCTGATGTAAGCTATGTCTGAAATTGATATAGCTTTTCCAACTTTCTTTTGCTTAGTGGTAACATGGTATATCTTTCTCTACCCCTTTACCTTTAATCTACCTGCATCTTTATATTTAAAGTACGTTTTGTAAATAGCATATAGTAGGTTCGTTTTTTAATCCACTCTGAAAATCTCTTTTAATTGGTATATTTGGACCATTAGCATATAAACTGATCATTAATATAGTTTGATTGACATCTATCCATTTGTAACTGTTTTCTATTCATTGCCCTTGTTCTTTGTCCCTTTGCGCACTTTTTCTGCCTTCTGGTTTTTTGTGTTTTTTTGCTTCCTTGCACTTTATTTAATCATATTTTTATAAACTTATTCTTAAAAATACTCCCATTTCTCCCTTCCCATAATCACCATGTAATCTCTAATCTACTTTCTATCTCTGTGAATTTGCTTTTTCTAGTTATCTCTTAAAAGTGATTTCATATAATATTTGTCCATACGTGCCTGATTATTTCACCAACCATATTTTCAGCATTCTTTCATGTTGCAACATGTCTCATACTTCCCTTTTTTCAAAAAGATTTATTTATTTATTTATTTATCTGCCCTTCCCCCTCACCCTGGTTGTGTGTTCACTGTGTCTGTTTGCTGCGTCGTCTTTGTCTGCTTCTGTTGTTGTCAGTGGCATGGGAATCTGTGTTTCTTTGTTGCGTCATTGCTGTGTCAACTCTCCGTGTGGGTGTCGCCATTCTTAGGCAGGCTGCACTTTCTTTCGCTCTGGGTGGCTTTCCTTATGGGGCGCACTCCTTACGCGTGGGGCTCTCCTACGTGGGGACACACCCCTGCGCGGCACGGCACTCTTTGCACGCATCAGCACTGCGCATGGGCCAGCTCCACACAGGTCAAGGAGGCCTGGGGTCTGAACCGCAGACCTCCCATGTGGTAGACAGATGCCCTAACCACTGGGCCAAGTCCGCCGCCACACTTCCTTTCTTAGAGCCAAATAATATTCAATTGTATATATACCACATTTTGTTTATCTCTTCATTTGTTGATGGACTCAAGTTGTTTTCACCTTTTGACTATTGTGAATAATGCTGCTCTAAACAAGGGTGTACAATTATCTATTTGAGACTCTTTTCACTTTCTTTGGGTATACACTTAGAAGTGGTAACGCTGGCCCTATGGCAATTCCATATTTAATTTTTTGAGAAACCACTATATTCCTTTCCATGGTGGTTGAACAATTTTACAGATCCTCCAACGGTTCACTGGAGTTTCAATTATTCTACAACCTTTCCAAAATTTATTTTGTTTTTCTTTTTTAATACTATCCATTCTTGTTTGTGTGAAGTGGTATCTCATAGTGGTTTTGATTTGCATTTCTCTAATGGCTAATGTTGTTGAACATCTTTTTATATGCTTCTTGACCATCTGTATATCTTCTTTGAAAAGATTTCTATTCAGGTCCTTTGCCCATGTACTAATTGGGTTGTCTTTTTGTTGCTGAATTGTAAAAGTTCTTTGTGTGTTGTAGTTACTAAGCACATATGTAGTATATGGTTTGCAACATTTTTCTCCCGTTCTATAGGTTGTCTTTTCACTTTCATGATAATTTCCTTCAAAGCACAAAAGTTTTAATTTTTATAAAATTTTGATTTCATCAAAATTAAATGCTCATGTTTTTAGCATCATATGTAAGAATCCATTGCCAAACCCCAGTTCATGAAGATTTGCCCTATTTTATTTTCTAAGGATTTTGTAGTTTTAGCTCTTATATTTAAGTCCATGATCCATTTTGAATTGATTTTTGTATATGGTGTCCAGTATAGGGGTCTAACTAAATTATTTTGTATGTGGGCTATGAATTGGCTATAGATGTATGTGGATCTATTTCTGGACTTTCAATTCTGATCTATTTATGTATCTTTATTCCAGTACCATGCTATTTTGAGTACTGTAGTTTTGTAGTGTAATATGAAATCAGGAAATTCGAGTCCTTCAATTTTGTTCTTTTTCAGAATTGTTTTGACTTTTAAGCCCCTTGCAATTACATGAAACGCTGCTGGAATTAAAATAGGATTTACACTGAATTTGTATATTGCTTTGGGCAATATTGGCGTCTTATTAACATGAACTCTTCCTGTCCATGAACATGGCTCTCTTTCCATTTATTTTGGTCTTTTTAAATTTCCTTCAGCAATGTTTTATAGTTTTCAATGTAGAAACCTTCATCTCCTTGGTTAAATTTATTCCTAGATATTTTATTCTTTTAGATGCTATTGCAAATGAAATTGTTTTGATTTCCTTTTTGGATTATTCAGTGCTGGTGCATTAAAACAGAACTGATTTTTGAGTGTTGTTTACATATGCGATAAATGAGCTCATTTATGACTTCCAGCCACTTTCTTGTAGGTTATTTGGGGTTTTCTCCATACGTTGGATCAGATCATCTGCAAATAGATGGTTTTACTTCTTTCCAATTTGGATGTCTTTTATTTATTTTTCTTGCCTAATTGCTCTGGCTAGAATTTCTAGTACAATGTTAAATAACAGTGGTGACAGTGGGCATCCTTGTCTTTGTTCTTACACTGTCATTCTTTCACCATTGTATACAATATTCGCTTTTTATTATGTTGTGGAATTTTCCTTTAATTCTTAGTTTTCTGAGTGTTTTTCTCTTAAAAGGTACTGAATTTTGCCAGATATCTTTTCTGCATCAATTGGGATAATCATATATTCTTTTTCCTTTCATTAATGTGGTGTGTTACATTGAATGCTTTTCTTAGGTTGAACTTCCTTGCATTCCTGGATAAATCTCACTAGATGGAGATGTATAATTCTTTTTGATTTGCTGCTGGATTTGGTGTACTAGTATTTTGTTGAGTATTTTGCATATATATTCATAAGGAGCATTGGTCAGTAAAATTGTCTTTTCTTGTGATTTCTTTAACTAGTTTTGTTATTAGGACAGTTTGACTTCATAGAGTGCATTAGGAAATGTTCCTTCCTCTTGAATTTTTTGGATGAGTTTGACAGCTATCATTGTTATATCTCCTTTAAATATTTGGTAAAATTCACAAGAGAAGTGATCTAATCTCGGACATTTCTTTGTTGGGAGGTTTTTGATTATTTATTCAATCTCTTGTTATTGGTCTATTGAGAATTTCTATTTCTTCTTGAGTCAGTTTAGGTAATTTGTTTTTTCCTGGATAGTTCTCCATTTCCTCTAGGTTATTTAATTTGTTGTCATAAATTGCTCATGGTATTCTTTTCTCATCCATTTTATTTCTGTAAGTTTAGTAATGTCTTCCCTTCCATTTGGGATTTTAATTATTTGTGTCCCCTCTCTTTTATCTTTGTCAGTCTACTAAAAGTTGCCCAATTTTTCAGTCTTTTATATGTATTCATTGTGATTCGGTTTCTTTACTTGTTATATGTGTATTCAGCGTTCCTGTTTCTGAGTCAGTTTAGATAGTTTATGTATTTTTAGGAGTTTGTTTTATCTAGACTATCTAATTTGTCGGCATACAGTTGCTCATAGTACTCTCTTGTAGTCTTTTTTTAATGTATGGGTCAGTAGTGATATCCCCACCTTCATTTCTGATTTTATTGAGTCATTTCTCTTTTTTTGTTGGTCAGTCTATCTGAAAGATATCCATTTTCTGGACTTTTTCAAAGTACCAACATTTGGCTTCATTTATTCCCTATATTATTTTTATAGTCTCTATTTCGTTTATCTCTCCTATAATCTTTTTTATTTACTTCCACCTGTAGACTCCGTTAACTTCTTTATTCTTTGGAAATTGGTCTGTTTGAGCATTCTATCCCTATTGGGGTCAGTTTTGGTAAATTATGTTCCTCTCAACATAGTCATAGTACCTTTCTTTGCAAATTTGTTTATGTAGAGAAACAGAATTATCTCTTAATTATTTCCATTTTAATGTTATTTACACCTTGTAATTTCGTATTCTCATAACTTGTTCATTAAAATTATCTAGCTGTTGATATTTCAAGTTAATTTTCTTCAAAGAACAAGCTTTTTATTATTAGAGCTGTATATATCTGTTTTTATTGAACTGTCACTTTTCCGTTTATTAATTCAGTTCTTCATTGGCCTTTTGGTTTACTTTGTTATTTTTCTAGCTTTTAAGCTAGAATTTATTTAATTTGTATTTAATTTGTTTTTATATTTTTAATTTTATTATCATTTTTAGTGTTTTGGGTATTCTTCTGAGTATTGCTTTAGTTGTATCCCATAGTTACCAATATGTAGTTTTTTCCACTGTAGAATCTTTGCAATTTTGCTTTGCATTTTCCTGACCTAAGAGTATCTTAACTGAGGTTAAAATTTTTCAAAGTGGAAAACCCTTTTTCTTTTAAAAAAATTTGTATTTTGCTTAAATAATGCTTTTGAATTAACTCTACTTTTCATTATTTACTGAGTTTTTTGTGCTTTAGTATACAGTACTTTAAAAAAATTTTCCCATATGCTCTAGAAAATGACATTCTTTTATTACAGAACATTTCTGATCTTCCTTACTGATATATATATATATATATATTATACATAATCATAGCCTTAGAGTTTTTTTTTTCTCTTTGATCTCTCTTGGACTGAACTGGGAATTTTAAGAATCTGATTATTGGTGTGTTTCCATATATTTCTCCCCACATCACAATTAGTTTATAATTTATGAAAGCCATATTGTAATATTTGATACATAATAACTTTTAAATCTTGCTTTGTGAATTATAGCCTTTGGCATTTTAAAGGGTTTTTTTTTTCTTGAGTGATTTCTAGCCAAAATTAGATGGTGACTGATTCAAGATTATAACTTCTTTCTTCTTATTCAGTTACCAAGTATCAGTATTCCCATCTTTTAACTTATTTAACCAACCTTTCACACTGATAAAATGAACTCATTTTAAGTGAAGCATTTCAGTTTTGACAAATGTATATACCCTTATAATCATTTACATCCCTTTTTAGTAAACATTGCCCCCAAACCCAGCCGTAGGAAGTTACTGTTGTTTTTTCTTTCCTTATAGCTTAGTTTTGCCAGTTCTAGAATTTCATATAAGGGGAGTCATATAATACATATAATCTTATTTCTGGCTTCTCTTGCTCAGCAGAATGATTTTGAGATTCATATATTTTGTTGTTTGCACCTATAGTTTGTTCTTTTTAATTACTCACTGGTGTTCCCTTTCATATACTGATATTTGTATCTTTCTTTTATTTCCTTGATCAGTCTAACTAGAAGAGTTTCAGTTTTGTGAAGCTTTTAAATTAAGATTTTCCTTTGTTAATTTTCTTAATTGTCTCTTTTCTGTTTCATTGATTTCTTACTGTATTAATTCCTTTTGATTCCTTTGGAATTCTTTGCTTTTCTTTCATTTTCTAATATAGAGCCTTTAGTCATTGATTTTAGATATTCTTTTCCAAAACAAGCATTTAAAACCATGGATTTTCCTGTAAGCAGTTGCTTTTACTACAATTCTGAAACTTTTTGTATGTTGTATTTTATTTGCCACTTAAACTCTTTTTATAATTTCTCTTGGGATTAAGTGTTTGGTCTGTGAATTACTTAAAATTTTTTGGTTTAATTTCCCGATATGTTGACCTATATAGATATCTCATTGTGATTGATTGCTAATGTAGTTTCCTTGCATTTAGAAGATAAACTTTGTATGACTTCAGTGCTTTGAAAACTGAAGGTTTTTTTTACCCATTATATGGTTAATCTTTGTGAATATACCATACACATTTGAAATTAATGTGTATTCTGCAGTTGTTGGAGGTGATGTTCTATTGATGTCAGTTAATCAGATATTTTTGTTTATTTTTTTGTTGTTAATTGCTAAGAGAGGGGTGTCAGAATCTCCTCCTATACTGGTGGAATTCTCCTTTTCTCCCTTTCGTTCTGTCATTTTTTAATGTCCAGTATTTTGAGATTCTGTTTTCAGGTATACCTGTTTACAATTATGTCCTGTTAGTGGATTGTCCCTTTTATCATTTTATCATCAAATGTACCTTTTTCTCGCTCTTAATAGTCATGTCTTTAAGTCTGTTTTTCTTGATGTTATTATAGGCATGCTAAGTTTTATATACTTATTACTTGCATGTTATATTTGCATGTTTTCCATTTAACTCATTTATATCTTTATATTTAAAGTATGTTTCTTGTTTGAAGAGTATAGTAAGAGCTTGCTTTTTAATCTGCTCTGTCAATTACTGTCTTCTAATTGGAATATCTAGAGTATTAGCAATTATGTAGTTAATGGTTATGTCTCAGTTTTTGATTATTCTGTTTATCCTTGTAAAATTAATTTCATATTATTTAGTACTCTATTGTTTTTTGGCTTTTTGGTGGTATCTATACATGTTACTTTTTTGTTGCTCTAGGGAGTGCAATATACATACCTAATCCTCTACATATACTATTCTTTTGCCATTTCCCTTGAAATAGAAGACTTGCAACCATACTATAGGTTCCTATATTCCATTCCCACTGGCATTTATATACATATTATATGTATTACATCTCTATATATTGAAAACCCTACCAATGTTAATATTTTTTGCTTTAACAGTCATATTTAAAGAATTTATGAGCAGATATATTCTTTAATAATTATGTAGCTATATACCATTCTTCTTGGTCTTCTTTAATTCCTAGCTTTTTAAGTTTTCCTCTTGCATCATTTCCCTTTTTTTTTTTTTTAATTTTTTCCCTTTCTTTTTTTTTGTCTTTATTTTTTTAATGTTATGTTAAAAAAATATGAGGTCCTCATATAGCCCCCACTCCCCTCACCCCACTCCTCCCCCCATAACAACAACCTCCTCCATCATCATGAGACATTCATTGCACTTGGTGAATTCATCTCTGAGCACCGCTGTACCTCATGGTCAGTGGTCCACACCATAGCCCAAACTCTCCCACAGTCCACCCAGTGGGCCATGGGAGGACATACAATGTCTGGTAACTGTCCCTGCAGTACCACCCAGTACAAATCCAAGTCCCAAAAACATCCCCCTATCACATCTCTTCCTCCCACTCCCTACCCCCAGCAGCCACCATGGCCACTTTCTCCATACCAGTGCCACATTTTCTGCGATTACTAATCACAATAGTTCATGAATAGAATAGCAGTAAATCCACTCTAATCCATAATCTATTACTCCATCCTATGTTTTGAGAGCTTAAATTGCTTGTCTGATGTTCTGCTCCTCTTCCTGGTTTTTAATTTGTTCATTGGATTCAGCCATGTTTTCCTGATTATTGGTTTGGTTTGTAGTTTTTTGTTGCTGCCTAGTCATCATTTTATCTTGACGGGTTTAATCAGTTCTTTAGCTTCTTTGTCTAGTCTTGGGGATTAATTAGTTGTTGTTCTTGCGTAAGTGTTATGTCTTCTCTTTGTCACTTTGTTCTTCTTACTCTATTTTCTTGTTGTTGGCTAAGTTCACTTTGAAGGAGAATATTAGGGCCATGGAAAGCAAAATGAGTTAGAAAAGAAATTGTATAACGTAGTATTGATAATAAATGTTAACAGAGGAATGATGTGAGATCTAGGAGAATGGATATTAGACTCATGTAAGCTGTGTAAAGTTATAGCAGTAAGTAGAGTACCTATAATGAGACAGTCAACTAAATATGGGGAGGAATATAGTATGAATTAAAAGGCCACTGGTTTCATGAGAGAGCAAAAGAGAAAAAAAAGATAATAATATCCAGAGTGGATGAAAGACAGAAAACAGAGCAAAGGTATTAGAAATAAAAAGTGAGACAATTTGGGGGCCAAAGAAAGGGAGGTGGAATGTAAGAGAAACAGCAGATAATGGAGGATAGAAAGATGTAGAGGAAAGGGGAGAGTGTAGGTGGCCAAAATCAATACACACAGAAAAGAGGAAATGGAGGATGAGGAAACACAGCAAATGTGAAGCGCTCCCTGCAGCACCTATTACATAAAGAAAATAAAATAAAAAAGAAGATAAAGAGAGAAAAAAAAGAGAAAAAAAAGCAGGGGCAAAGAAAAGGCGGGGGGGGGGGGGGAGGGGGGCGGATCATGAAAAAGAAAAAGAGAAAAAAACTAAATAAATGAAAAAGGACCTTGGGGGATAAAACGGGAGAAAAGACCAGGAGACAATGCAATAGTAGCAACCATGACAAAAAAAAAAGAACCAAAGTTTCAAGCCAGGAATCCTCTTTGCAGTTAAATAAAATGCTTAGGGATCTGACATTCCCTCTTTCTCCCTTCCTCACTTCTCTCTCTCCCAGGGCAGCAGGAAAGCTGCCTGAGAGGTCTGGTAGGAGATTCATGTCGGTCCTTGTTGAACCAACTCAACACAGAAGACAATGACTCTTTATTTCCAGCTTGAGAGCACCTACACCTCACCAGAAACCCCAAATATTCTATTGGAAGCTTGGATAGTACGTCTTACACTCCCTCCCCCTAGGTGTGCTAGGAGAGGTCTAATTGACTTTCTGACTCCACCTTCTCCCAGACCAAATTTCCTATCCCAGGATGTTTAGGTAAATTGGGCTTTCTCAGCAGATTCGCCTCTCCTTTCTTCCCAGACTCTCCCCAAGTCAGCTGGTACGCTTCTCCAAGGTCAAAGAAAACAAAATCAAAAACAAAAATGTGGAGGGCTCGGGTAATCAAGGCCCTCAGATGGACCTCAGGGTGCTGAATTCGGGGATGGGAAGTCCAGGATATTGCAGACTCATGGTATGTGAGTCTCTGGAGCATGGGCTACCAGGGTTTAGAGGATACAGACCTGGGAACCAAGCATCTGGTTAAGACGGGGTTTGGGAACACTGCAGCACAACAAAGTTTTCAGGGATCACTGCAGCCAGGCCTCCAGCCCTAGGGGGAGGGGTTCCGCCTACAACTTCTGACCTCTGTGTCACAAACCCAAAATTCTACCTCTCACAAGAATCTCTTCTATCACTGTCTCACCAAATCGACATCCAGACACCTCCTGCCCTGCAAGCCCCCGAAACAGCCTGCTCAGCACAACAAAGGGATCTCTGCAGCTGGCCACTAGCCCTAGGGGGAGGGGTCCCGCCCACAACTTCTGACTTCTGTGTCAGAAACCCAAAATTCTACCTCTTGCAAGAATCTCTTCTGTCACTGTCTTACCAAATCGACGTCCGGACACCTCCTGCCCTGTAAGCCCCCAAAACAGCCTGGTCCAGCAGAACTCCGACCCTACTCAGCCGCTTCTTTGCAGGAGAGATTATGAGGTGCACTCCCTCAGACGCCATCTTGCCCCACCTCATTTCCCTTTATTTTGAAGAACTAGCATTAGCATTTGTTTTTGAGCAGATGTACTGTCAACAATTCTCTTAGGTTTCCTTTATCTAAGAATTATTGGAATCATAAGAATTATTTCTCCATTATTCCTGATGAGTTTAGAATTCTGGGTTAATAGTTTTTTTTATCAATTTGGACCACTGTCTTCTGGCCTCAGTGGTTTCTGATGTGAAATCTGTGGTGATTTGAATGTCGATCATGTATTTCTAATTGTTATTTTTCTCAAGCTGTTTTAAGCTGGGTTTTTTTTTTTCATCTTTGATTTTTGTCAGTTTGGTTATGATGTGTCTAAGTATATTTTTATTTGACTTTGTCTTTTTTAATTGTGCTGAATATCTTGGGTCTATAAATTTATGTCTTCAAATTCAGAAAGCTTTTGGCCATTATTTCTTTAAATACTTTTCTGTGCCAATAACCTTTTACTCTTCTAAATAAACCTTTTTACTTTTTTATTATACAGGTCTCTGAAGCTTCTGCTTATTTATTTTAATCTTTTTTTTCCTTTTTCTTCATACTGGGTAATTTCTATTGTTCTATTTTTAAATGTGCTGTTTTCACTGTCATCTTTATTCTACTCTTGAGTTTATCCAGTGAATGCTTTTCTTCAGAAAGTATATTTTTCAGCTCTCAAACTTCAATTTATTTATTTTTATACATTCTGTTTTTCTGCTTAGAACTTCTATTTCATTTAAAGTGTTTTTTACATCAAGGAGCATAGTTACAATTGCATTATTAAAATATTTGATAATTTTAACATTGTGCTCATCACAAGGTTGACTCTTCTCCTTTGGTAATCTGTCAAATTTTCCTTGTTCATTGTATGTCAAGTAGTTTTACCTACCAGACTTTGTGAATGTAATATTATGTATATTCTGAGTGCTGTTTTACTCCTTTGGAAAATATTATACTTTTTGTTTATCAGGCAGTCGGTGTAGATATCTTTAGATTGCACATTCTGTCTCACTTTCTGTTAAGGGTGGTTCAAATCTCAGTTCATTTCTTACATCTTTGCAATGCTTGTTTTGGTCTGAGCCAAAGCTTTAGGCTTGGTGTAGCTCAGAGATGAGTTTGAGATTTTTATGGGTTTATACATAGCATTAAAGGATCTTCTTCTCCAGTTTTCTGCACTTGGGTATTTGTGGCAGTTTGAAATTCTTTTATAAATCCCAAAAAGATTATATTCTTTAAACTAATGTATTCCTGTCATTGTGGTATCCTTTGATTTCATTAGATTCACTTTAGATTGCTTGATTAGATTGATTATGATTGAATGTCATCAAGGTGTGACTACTCAAGTTGAAGTTCCACCTTCTATCTGGGCCTAATATAAAATGGAGATACAGCGAGAGACAGACACAGGAAAATGGAGCTCTGCAATTTTGAACCTGCCATGTGAGAGAGGACTCAAGGATCTCTTGAGTATGAAGCTCCCAATAGGCTTCTGAAGTTTCTGAGTCCTCAGGCAGTTGTTTTTTTTACTGTAAGATGTGTCTCTTCCATACTTAATCAGTTTTTATTATGCTTTCTTAGCTAGTATGAAAATCTTTTAATTTTAGTAGGTGAATCAAACTCTTTTCAACTTATTGAAACGATTTGTTTTGTCTCCTGTCATACTGGTATGTCACATTTAGTCTGTGATGTATATGTGTCTTTCATGGCATGGTCTGTCTTGTTTGCTTTACTTTATTTTTTTTTTTTTTTACTTTTGTGTTTAATTGAGCATTAAGAAGGGCTTCTATTTTTGTTTGAGGGATACCTTTATATTAGTATCTTTATGTAAAATTCTTAGTCTTCTCTTTCTTAAGGTATTGTTGGTTGGTCCCCTGCTGTCCTGATATAGGCAGTAATGAAATAGCTAGTGACCCTTCCTTCTTCTTCCACCTTTTAATTTTTTCATGAGTATTATTACTTAGTCTTTATTTTTGTTTTCTTAGGTATACATAAACTTCTATTACTTACTTTTTTTTTTTTAAAGATTTATTTATTTACTTAATCCCCCCTACCCCCCTCCGGTTGTCTGTTCTCTGTGTCTTTTTGCTGCGTCTTGTTTCTTTGTCGTCAGCGGCACGGGAAGTGTGGGTGGCGCCATTCCTGGGCAGGCTGCACTTTCTTTTGCGCTGGGCGGCTCTCGTTACGGGGCGCACTCCTTGGGTGTGGAGCTCCCCTACGCGGGGGACACCCCTGCGTGGCAGGGCACTCCTTGTGCACATCAGCACTGTGCATGGGCCAGCTCCACATGGGTCAAGGAGGCCCGGAGTTTGAACCGCCGACCTCCCATGTGGTAGATGGACGCCCTCACCACTGGGCCAAGTCCGTTTCCCACTATTACTTACTTTATTGACATCAGGTAATATTCTTTTACTCTCAGCTAATACTGTGAGGCAATTAGTGAGTTTATTTTACTTTCTATTTAATTTCTCGTTTTTGCATTTTTCTTAGTGGTATATTTTTCTGCATTGTCAGAGCATACATTAATGTAGTCTTCTGTTACTCTCAACTCTGTAATTTATTCTAATTTCTACTGTTAAGTATATTCAGAGCTCACCATCAGATGTTATATTGCAGTTTCTCCAATTATTTCTTTCTTTTTGTTTTGTTTCATTAGTGTGGTATATTCATTGCAATTGATGAACACATTTGGAGCATTGCCAGTAAGCATAGTTTGTACTCTCTCCCACTCAATTCTGTATGTTATGGCAGGATATATAATAGCCTTTATCTGTTGTTGCAGTGGATTCAGGATAGCTCCAAGTCCTGAAAATGCCCCTATATTACACCTCTTTTTCCCTCTCCCTGCCTTCAGCATCTCCAGTGGCCACTGTCTCCACATCAATGATATTAATTTCTTCTAATTGTTAGAATCACAGTAAGTGTATAATAGAATACCAGTAAAGACAAATGAGTTTATATGGCTAACAGCTCCAATTATTTCTTGATTTTATGAAATTTAACTGATGCTCAGGAAGAACTCCTGTTACAAATAACCCGTTAGTTCTTTACATACATAACTGTTTATTTGTGAATTTCCTACTTCAGAGGACAATTTGTATGAATAAAAATTCTTTGTCTTATCATATCTCTTCTTTTTTATTTTATGAATGCTGTCCTATTGTTTTATGTTAAAAAATATTGTTGTTGACTGTTAGAAGCCCAGGCTTCTTTTCTGTTCTCTATAAGTAACTAGGTCTTCTTCTGAGATGGCCAGTGTTATTCTTCTTTTTAATGTGGAATCCCATAGTTGAAAATTGCAGTCGACTATTCTGAGTCTTTTTTCCACAGGTAAAATTGTATCACTTTTTATTATGTATGTTTTTTACTCCTTTTTATTCTGGAGAGTTTCTTTGGATTAAAATTTTCTTTACTTTTTTTGTTTCATTCCCTTGATTTTCTATACTAGGGTCACCAGTTATACCTATGGTAGACTCAGTGTACCTGTGCATATCTGAAGAAGATCTGGCCTTCCTCTAACTCAAAAGAGGCTTTTGTATTTATTTTCACATGGAATGGGTTTGAAGCTGATTGATCAAATTGTGAGGAAGTCTGTTTGCATAGAGGAGAGTTAACAACCAAGACATCTTTTGGGAAGTGTCTTTGAATCTACTTCCCAGTGCTTGGCCTGTAACCACATCTTCATTTCCTCTTCATTGACAGGCAACACAGTAGAAGACCATTTATTGACCAACTGACCAACATAATTTGGGTTATATGCCTGCTATCAGTTCATAAGGACTTGCCTCAAATCTTTTTAATTGACACATAAACCTAGGTTTTCCTTTTCCAGAAATGCATGTGTCTATTAACATTCCATCTTTGTAACCCAAACTGTCACACTTTTAAGGATCTGAGATTTTACCCTTTTTATAACCTAACAGATTTGTTTCATGGATACTAACAGAAGACATGAAACTCTCGGGTCAGAGACAAAAGACTTTCTCACAGCATAACCAGTAGCCACAATGTCTGCATATTTACTCTGATTCCCTGAATTCCAGTTCCTTCATAGTGACAGAGAGGCCAGATGACACCCACATACTGAGTGGGTTGTAGTAAGGGGAATATCCAGGTCAAGGGCCTAGCATTTTTTGAGTAAGTATGAACATTGTAGTAATTGTCCAGTCTTTGGAATAATTGTTCAATCATTATAGCAAATAGTCCAGTCTCCTGTCTCCCTTCCCCACAACATGTTCTTCATCTTCTCTGAAGAAAAGTATCTGGTATCACAGTGTGGTCTCAACCACACCCCTTTTCATATCTGTGATCCTTAGGGGACTATTTTGCCAACTCAGCTCTTTTGTATGAGAAATTTCCCTCATTTGGGGACCCACTGGCAATGAGTAGAGAAGAGTAGAAATGACTAGAGAATTATCCATGGCCAACCAATGGATGCCTGTATCAGCTGGACTCCACAAATGCCCTGTTGTTAATTTACCACTTCTGACTGGCACTGGAATGACACTGCATTTTTCTGACACAGTGTAGAGAAAAGAAAAGGAACAAGTAGAAAGTTCTCTCCCTGCTTATCCTCATAAGTGCCACCAGGCTGTCTCCAGCTCTAGAGAGACGTTCTAGACATCTAGCCATTCTCCTCTGCCCTTCCTTATTCCAAAGATCTCTGCCTTCCCTGGGGTGTCTGAGTTTTTAAAATTAAATTCTAGGTTCCGTGCTTCTCTTTTGTGGTCTTTCAGATCTCTGGAAATATCTTTAGAGGATGAAACCAGCAGTTTAGATTAGTTTGTTCCAGTGCCAGTGAAGGTGGCAATTTTTTTATTCTTTAAGGTCTGGTTCAAGTCCAGCCTTATAAGCTGTTCTGGACATGCTAATTACACTTGGCCTTGTGTACAATATCTCACTAGGAATTAGTCATACATGTAATTTAAAATTTATTAACAATCGTATTTCTGTAACTTTTTGTGTATGCTAATCTTAGTCTCCTCTTAAATTATAGGTGGGGCCTATATCTTATCATTATATTATTGGCCTGTAACATTGGAGTGGATTGGTCTGAAATGCCTGCATCTTCCAAATAGATTTAATGGCAAGATTATTTTGACTTGGTCTTTTTTTTGTAACAAATCAATTTTATTGATACATATTAATAAACCATAAATCCATCCAAAGTATGCAATTAATGGTATGTATGTGGTATAATCACATATTTGTGCATTCGTCACTTAAATCATTCTTAGAAAACAATCAGTGGTATTTGGTATAATCGTGTAATTGTGTGTTCATCACTTCATTGTTAGAGCATTATCATTATTCTAATAATAATATAAAAAGCAAAACAAAATTCATTATCTCTCAATCTCTGTATGCTTCCCCCGCCTTACATAGATGTTCTTCTTTGTCCTTCTCTCTAGTATATTTGTATTTATATTTTGTAAAATTTGTCTTATATAGGCAACATCACTCATATTCATGTTTTACATGAGGTTTTACTATCTTATACAGTCCTACATTACAGTTTTTAGCTTTCCTTCTAGTAATATACCTGATCTTAGACATTCCTTTTTGACCACTGTCATAGCCATACAATAGGTCTTGTGCTGATTTCTTGAATATGACTGGAAGATCCAAATTGAAGTTAATAAATATTAAGATCCAAATTGAAGTTAATAAAAATTAATTTCCCAATTATTTCAAATACCATCCATAACAAAAGTTAGCTTTATGATGGACATGTGCGAATGTGCTGGGTACAAAATATTAACATTCTTTTTCTTTTGGTTTCTTTTTATAGAATCAGATTATTCTTATTACAACTTAATCTTGAAGAAAGCTGGGCAATTCTTAGACAATTTGCACATCAATCTCTTAAAGTTTGCTTTCTCTATAAGGGCACACTCTCCAACTATCCAGATGTTTCAACAGGTATGTAAAAATACTGAAACTATATTTAAGAGGTATACTAGCAGCGTACCTAAAGCTATCTAAATGTGAACATCTTTGGTTCAAAAGGATCTCCAAATGTATAGTACCTGGTTCTATAGCCTGTCATTGATTATATAATTATCACTGGTTATAATATAATTGAATATATTATATAATTTTTACACTCATTTTAGTAAAGAAAATTATGAATACAAATCACTGTTGAAATTAATTATAATGAAAATTTTAATTTAATAGAATTTTTGCAACAACATTGAATCATGTACTTCCTATGTAAATTGACTTTATTATATTTATCTTTGATTCTGCCTACATCTAAATGTGTTTAATTAGAGTAATAATTTAATAATATTCTACTGTCATTTTCATAAAAGTAACATGTTTTCATTTTTTGAATCATATTATAATTGTCAACTACTATAGCTAAATATAATCTTTGAAATCTTAGATTGCAGCTGAAGAACCACCACCAGAAGGCTGTAATGCATTTGTGGTTATCCATAAAGAGCATACCTGTAAAATTAATGAAATTAAAAAGCTTTTGAAGAAGGCCACTTCAAGGTAAATTAATGATAGCCTGTAGTCAAAGAAGTGATATATAGAGAGGAGGATTGAAATAGAATTTTCTTAAAATACGTAAATTAATTTATAAGACACTGCATATTCAAGGGTGTGACTTTTATTGAAAACTTACCAGAGCTGATAGGCCTTTTTTAAAATATATAAATATTTTCAATATTTTGTCTCAGTCAGCTTTATTTTAGAATGTTATTTATACCAAAATACAATAAAATATGTGATGTATATGTTTTATATACATATTAATTTTTTCAAATAAACATGAAAAACTATGTTTTTTGGGGGGGCTATATCTCCTTAAATGTAAACTAAACATATATCTTGGGGAATGCAAAAATTATAATAAAAACAATCTATAGTATAGATGGAGCTACTCTTTATAATGTATTCTTTGAAAGATTTTTAAATTACAAGTTGTTTTTATTTTTATTTTTTATTTTTTATTTTTTTAAAGATTTATTTATTTATTTATTTAATTCCCCCCCTCCCCTGGTTGTCTGTTCTTGGTGTCTATTTGCTGCGTCTTGTTTCTTTGTCCGCTTCTGTTGTCGTCAGCAGCACGGGAAGTGTGGGCAGCGCCATTCCTGGGCAGGCTGCACTTCTTTTCACGCTGGGCGGCTTTCCTCACGGGCGCACTCCTTGCGCGTGGGGCTCCCTCACGCGGGGGACACCCTTGCGTGGCACGGCACTCCTTGCGCGCATCAGCACTGCGCATGGCCAGCTCCACACGGGTCAAGGAGGCCCGGGGTTTGAACCGCGGACCTCCCATATGGTAGACGGACGCCCTAACCACTGGGCCAAAGTCCGTTTCCCTACAAGTTGTTTTTAAAAAGGAGTACCAACCAGTGTGTATGCCTTATTGCTTGGTTGTTTATAATTTTTAAAGTAATAATTGTTACTCGAACTATGAAAAAGCTGTCTATATTAAAGTAATAGTAGATATTTAATAATTCATATTAATACTTTTATCATTTGTAAAAAGACCTTCTCCAACATATTTGTACACTCTTATTTATTTTAATGTATAGAACATTTTTGTTTTTAGGTAGCCAAACTTTTCCTTTTTCGTCTATTTGTGTTTTTTACGTTGTTTTTATACCTAGCATAATTTTTCTTAAACCTGAGATAAGAAATTTTGCTAATATTTTCCAGTAGCTTTCTTAAACTTTTGTTTTTTAAAAATTTTTAATCAGTTTTATTGCTACATATTAATAAAACATACAGTCTATCCAAAGCGTACAATCAGTGGTATTTGGTATAATCACATAGTTGTGCATTCATCAATTCGATCATTATTAGAGAATTTTCATTATTCCAATATTAATAGTAATAATTAACAGAAAAAACAAGACAAACGTGTAACTGTACCCCTTAATATTCACCTCTCAATCTCTCTAAGCTTCCCATTCTATACATAACTGCTATTTCATTCCATGTCTCTATTTTGTACATTCATATTTTTCTTAAACATTTTTTTCAGTTTTATTGATGCATATTAATAAATCACAAATCCATCCAAACAGTATAATAAGTGGTATTTGGTGTAATCACGTTTGTGCCTTCATAATCCCAGTGACTCCCAGAGCACTTTCATTATTCCAAAAATAATAATAAACAAAAGCAAACAAAACTCATCACCTCTCAATCTCTCTATGCCTTACCTAGCATACATAACTGTTCTTTTTCCTTCTCTCTAGTATATTTGTATTTTTGTTTTGTAAAAACAGTCTTCATATATGCAATATCACCCATATTCATGTTTTACATGAGGTTTTATTATCTCACACAGATTAAATGGATTTCCGTTCTCTACCCACTTCCTATTTTCTCATGACCCGTATTCTAATTTTTAACTCCATGAGTTTGTGCAATATATTTATTTCATAATAGGGCAGTCATACAGCTTTTGTCCTTTTGTGTCTGGCTTGCTTCGCTCAACATAATGTCCTCTAGGTTCATCCATGTTTTGTCATATGCTTCACCATTTCATTTCTTCTTACTCCTGCATAATATATTCCATTGTGTATATACACCATTATTTGTTAATCCATTCATTAGTTGATGGACACCCAGGTTGTTTCCATCTTTTGGTAATTGTGAATAACACTGCTGTGAACATCGGTGTACAGATGTCCGCTCATGTCTCTGCTTTCAGTTCTTCTTGGTATATACCTAGTAATGGTATTGCTAGATCACATGGCAAGGCTGTATTCAAGTTCCTTAGGAACTGCCAAACATTCCTCCACAATGACTGTACCATTCTACATTCCCACCAACAGTGAATAAGTGTTTCTTTCTCTCCACATCCTCTCCAACATTTACAGTTTTCTGACTTTTTAATAGTGGCTAGTCTAATAGGTATAAATTATATCTGATTGTAGTTTTGATTTGCATATCCCTAATCACTAGTAATGTTGAATATTTTTTCATATGTTTCTTCACCATTTGTATTTCTTCTTTGGACAATTGTCTTTTCAAGTCTTTTGTCCATTTTTTAATTGGGTAGTTTGTCTTTTTATTGTTGAGTTGTTGGATCATTTTCTATATCATAGATATTAAACCCTTATTGGATATGATTTCCAAATATTTTCTTTCATTAAGTTGGCTGCCTTTTCACCCTTTGGACAAAGTCCTTTCAGGTGCAAAAGTGTTTAGTTTTAAGTATGTCCCATTTATCTATTTTTATTTTTGTGATTGCTTGTGCACTGGGTGTAAGGTCTAAGAAACCACCACTTATCACAAGATCTTGAAGGTGTTTCCCTGCATTTTTTTCTAGTAGTTTTATGGTCCTGGCTTTTATATTTAGGTCTTTAAACCATTTTAGTTGGTATTTATATAGGGAGTGAGGTAGGGGTCCTCCTTCACTCTTTTGGTTATGTGTAGTCCCTTCTCCCAGCACCATTTGTTGAAGAGACTTGTTTTGTCCAAGTAATGTGGACTTGATAGGTTTGTCGAGAACCAGTTGGCCCTAGAGACGAGGGTTTATTTCTGAACTCTCAGTTCTGTTATACTGATCGATATGTCTGTTTTCATGCCAATATCCTGCTGTTTTGACCACAGTAGCTTTGTAATATGTTTCAAGGTCAGACAGAGAAATTCCTCTCATGTCACTCTTCTTTTTTTAGGATGCTTTTGTGCTTTTGGCTGTTTGGATACACTTCCCTTCCAAATGAATTTGGTAATTGCCTTTTCTATTTCCATAAAATAGGCTGTTGGAATTTTGATTGGTATTGCATTGAATCTATAAATCAGTTTAGGTAGGATTGACATCTTCACAATATTTAGACTTCCAGTCTATGAGCACGGAATGTCTTTCCATTTGTTTAGGTCTTCTTCGATTTCTGTAGCATTGCTCTGTAGTTTTCGGCATATAGGTCCTGTACTTCTTTGGTTAAATTGATTCCTAGGTATTTGAGTCTTTTGTTGCTATTATAAATCCAGTTTTTTTCCTAATTTCCTCCACAGATTGTTCAATACTAGTGTAAATAAACTACTTATTTCTGCATGTTGATCTTGTATCCTGCCACTTTACTGAACTCATTTATTATCTAAACTTTGTCATAGACATATCAGAGTTTTCTAAATGTAGGATCATGTTGTCTGCAAATATGATTTTGCTTCCTTTCCTATTTGGATGCTTTTTATTTTATTTTGTCTAATTGCTTTAATAGAATTTCTAGCACCATACTTAATAACTGGTGACAGTGGCCATCCTTGTCTTGTTCCCTCTTATAGAGGGAAAGCTTTCAACCTTTTCCCTTTGAGTACAGCATTGGCTTGGGTTTTTCATATATGCTTTTTAAAAATTTTTTTGAATTTCTCTCCCTTTATGTCTGCTTTCTGTGTCCATTTGCTGCGTCTTCTTCTTTGTCCGCTTCTGTTGCTGTCCAAGGCATAGGAATCTATGTTTCTTTTTGTTGCATCATCTTGTGTGTCAGCTCTCTGTGTGTGCGGCGCCATTCCTGGACAGGCTGAACTTTCTTTCCCGCTGGGCGGCTCTCCTTATGGGGCGCACTCCTTGCATGTGGGGCTCCCCTGTGCAGGGACACTCCTGCATGGCGTGACACTCCTTGCGTGTATCAGCACTGTGTGTGGGCCAGCTCCACACGGGTCAAGGAGGCCCGGGGTTTGAACTGCAGACCTCCCATGTGGTAGACGGACACCCTATCCACTGGGCCAAGTCCACTTCCTCATACATGCTTTTTATCATATTGAGGAATTTCCCTTCTATTTCCATCTTTTGAAGTATGTTTATTAAGAAAGGATACTGGATTTTGTTGAATGCCTTTTCTGCACTGATTGAGATGGTCATATGGTTTTTTTCCGTCAGTTTTTTAATGTAGTATATTAAGTTAATCGATTTTCTTATGTATGCACCACCCTTGCATACCAGGAATAAATCCCACTTGGTCATGGTATATAATTCTTTTGATATGCTATTAGATTCTATTTGTAAGTTTTTGTTGAGAATCTTTATATCTCTGTTTAATTGAGAGATTGTGCTGTATTTTTCTTATATCTTTATCTGGCTTTGGTATTAGGGTGATGATGGATTCATAAAATATATTGGGTAATTTTCCCTCCTCTTCAACTCTTTGGAAGAGTTTAAACAGGACTGGTGTTAATTCTTCTTGAAATACTTGGTAGAATTCACCTGTGAAGTCATCTGGTCCTGGAGTTTTCTTTTTGGAAGATTTTTGATGACATTTCTTTAAATGTGATTGGTTTGTTGAGTTCTTGTATTTCATGTAAAGTCAATGTAGGATGTTTGTATGTTTCTAGGAATTTGTCCATTTCATCTAGGTTGTGTAGTTTGTTGGCATACAGTTTCTCATAACATTCTCTTATGATCCTTTATCTCTGTGGGGTCAGTTGTAAATCCCCCTTTCATTTCTGATTGTATGTATTTGTATCTTCTAAAGTACTGGGGCCAGGGATTGAACCCTGCAAGCTCGTATGTGTGAAGCCGGTGCTCAGTCACTGAGCTACATTGGCTCTCTATTCAGGTTTAAAAATTCTTCTTTGTGCTCACTCAGTGTCTTCTTGATGTCCTTTTATCTCTTTAGCCATATTATCTTTCAGCTCATTAATTCTGGAGATTTGTACAAACGTTATTGATTAGTTATCTCAAATCCTTTGTCTCATGTGGGGCTTTGATATATCTGTGTTTGGGCCATTTTTCTGTTTTTTTTAGCATGACTCACAATTTTTTGCTGATGTCTAGTCATCTGATTATGATAGTGAGTTTACTCTGATGCTCAATTTCTCTTTCTTTCATGGGGGTTTAGTGGCAGGAGGCAGTATGTTACTGTCAGTCTTTTTGATTCTTGGTTGAATCTGTTCTAGGTCTTTAGAATTGCCCCTGTCAGTTGCTCAAATCTGGGACATGGCCCCAGTAATAGGTTGGAAATCTGCTTCCAAGAGCCTTGGGAAAGGAGGCTGTAAATACTGAAAAAAAGCCTCTCATTTACTTAATTTTAATTTCCTCTCATGCGCTTCTTCCGTTCACCAGTAGGTGTTGCTCTTTGACCATCCTCTCAGTTCAAAGCCTGGTCAGTGTGTTCACTGCAATACCAACAGCAACTGTGTGGCTGAGGATCTTGTTTCAAAGCAGAGCCTTGCAATTCAAACTCTCAGAGGCTGTTTCCAGCCTTTGTTGGCAGCTCCCTCCCTTTTCCTGGGTAGGAAATAATTCAGTTCCTCTCTGTTCACAACAGCCAGTCCCTATTTAGAAGGGAGGGTGATTGAGAGTGTCGGATCTCTTTAAACCTGTGCTGGCACCCAAGGCAAATGATGGTGTGACACCACCTGGCCTAGAAGGGCTCATGGGATACAGCAGACCAAATTTGTGGGGCAGAAGCTGAGTCAGCCTTAGTCTATGTCCCTTTCTCTCCCATTTCCTTGGGAAGTGTATCCCTGTAGTTTCCTTTGTCCGCAGCTGCCAGAGAATTCAGTATTATCTGTTCATAGGGTGGGGGAAAGGCGCTGGTAGGGTAGCTGCAGCTGCAGCTTCTTCTCACTGTCTTTCTGTTGAGATTTCATGTGTCCCTCTGTCTTCTGGGTGGTGTCCAGCCTTCCCCTGGTATCCTACATCTCTAGAATTTTTTTTCCAGGTCTTTTCTGCCTGTCCTCTAGCTTTTTTTTTTTCCTTGGAGAGAAGTGAATCCCATGTCTCTCTCTTTTCTTAAAAGATTTATTTATTTATTTCCCCCCTTCCCCTTCCCCTCCCCTTCCCCCTACCCTGCTGTTTTTGCTGTCTGTGTCCATTCACTGTGTGATCTGATGTATCTGTTTCTCTTTTTGTCTTCTCTTCTCATTTTTTCTGCTCTAGGATTCACCAGAATTTGATCCTGGGGACCTCTGATGTAGAGACAGGTTCTCTGTTAGCTGTACCACCTCACTTCCTGGTTTCTCCCACACTTCACCTTGACTCTCCCTTTGTCTCACTTTTGTTGGGTCATCATCTTGCTGTGTGACTCACTTATGTGGGTACTCGTTTCACCATGCAGGTACTCGTGTGAGCACTCGACTCACTGTGCAGGCACTTCACTCACTACATGGGCACTTGTGTGCATATTCGGCTCACCATACGGGTACTCATGCTGCGCATGGACACTCAGCTTGCTGTGCGGGCACTCAGCTCTCCACTTGGACACTGGCTCACTGCACAGGCACACTTTCTCTTCTTTTTCACCAGGAGGCCCCAGGGATTGAACCCGGGTCCTCCCATATGGTAAGCAGAAGCCCCATCACTTCAGCCACATCCGCTTCCCCCCATGTCTCTCTAATCTGCCATCTTCCTGGAAGTTCAGGAATGTTAAACATATTGGCACTTTAAGGAAGAATTTAAATCTTTATTGTATTGAATGTCTCATCAGAAAATGTACATCTCTGTTTTTCTAACTCCTTTTAAAACTTTATCTTAGAATTTTCTACATTTTCAAAATTAAAAATAATGTTTAATTAAATACCTTTTCATCTACTGAGATGAATACAAATTTTTTGTCATTGGATATATGGGAATATTATGGTAATATATTTTTAAATGTTAAACCTTTGCATTTCTAGGGAAAACTATTTGTTAATGGTATGTGATTATCTTAATTTCCTGTTGAATTAAGATTCTTAAGTTTTTGTTAAGATGCATGCTTCTATTTTAATAAGTGAGATTAGCTGTAGGTTTATGTATTTATGCCATCTTTGATTTTTAAAATCAAAATCATTCTAGCTTTATATAGTGAATTAAGCAGCCATTATTACTTATTTTAAAAGAGTTAATATAGCATAGGAATTACCTATTCCTTTATAGCATTAATAGACTCCCTATAAAATTGTCATCCCTAGTGCATTTTAAGGTAATTTTTAGTAACTTAAAATTCATTATATTGTTATTGGCTTCTGATATCAGATTTTATAATTTTTATCATTTTACTTTATAAAAATTAATATCTTTAAGATTAAGAGAAATATTAATATTTCATGCAGTTGGGAAAGATAGTCTGCCATGATCCTGAGAGTCCTTGCATGGTATATCAAGAATGCAAAGCCCTGACCACTCTTTACCTGGGCCATTTCTCAAGCGTGTTTGCAGTGAGAAACGCCTGAGGGCTGAGATAATGGTTCCTTTGGGGGGAAAAAAAAAGCAGGTTTGTTTAATACTTGCTTTTATAAAACAGTAGTTCTCCAAGTTCAGTGTTCCTCAGTGCAGCATACTCGTTCTTTTAAATAGGACCATCCAGGTCTGTATTTTGTCACCATCCTTAGGACTTGGGAAGGACAAACATTATGCTCATGCCGCTTGCTATGCCATGAGCAATTAAGTCATTAGTCTTTGACCCAAGGTTCTTATGTCTTCTGCCAGAATCCATGAAACAATAAAAGGCTAACTTAGTTTGTAAACAGGGTCAAATTGAACATTCTCTTTTCATTGTTACTGACAGGTTTGGGCAACAGAATGGCAAGTTGGCAGGCCCATGGCTTTCCAGACAAAGAACAAGGACCCTCTGGGTTGGAGAGAGAAAGAAAGATCAATACTATGTTTCTTCCTCACTGCCCATACTTTCTCCCTTCCTCTCCAACCTCCCTTGCCACCCTGTACTCCTTGTGCTCTTAGCTGGGTGAGAGCTATCTTCTAATAACTGCTGTTATAGTCCCTGACATATACTCCTTGATATATATTCCTGTGGGAGAAGTTTCCCTTATTCAAAGAATTAGGTTTGGAAGTAGCTCACCTGGGAAACAGAAGTTAAAATGATCTCGGGGGAAGCAGACGTGGCTCAACTGGTAAAGCGTCCGCCTACCATATCGGAGGTCCAGGTTTTAAACCCAGGGCCTCCTGGCCTGTGTGGTGAGCTGGCCCATGTGCAGTGCTGCCGCGTGCAAGAAGTACCATGCCATGCAGGAGTGTCCCCCGCGTAGGGGAGCCCCATGCGCAAGGAGTGCGCCCGCAAGGAGAGCTGCCCCACACGAAAAAAAACCACAGCACCACAGGAGTGACATCGCACACACAGAGAGCTGACACAGCAAGATGATTCAACAAAAAGAGACACAAATTCCCGGTGCCTCCAAGAATGCAAGCAGACACAGAAGAACACACAGCAAATGGACACAGAGAGCAGACAACAGGGAGCGGGCGAGGGAAGGGGGAGAAATAAATTTTAAAAAATAATTTAAAAAAATGATCTTGGGTTGATTCAGTGTACAATGGTTTTGGCTCCCGTGACTGAATATATAATTAGTATTGATATTTTATATGATTATACAATGAAGACTATGAGTGTTCATGAGGGCCAGAGGAGATTCTTCTATTTAGGGAGTACCACCTATAATTTCTACTTCGAGAGGTCCTCCAGAAAAAACAGAATTCCAGAAGGAGAAAGGAAAAAACCACAACTCTTAAAAAAGACTTACTGACTGCCTTAAGTCTCAGAGAGGCTCTGTTCTAGTACAACATTGCCACCTGCTTGAGTAAGCCACCAAGTACACCCCTTTTTTAAAAGAGCAGTTCTTTTTTTTTTTTTCAATGTTAAATAAAGAGGTCGTGCACGTCCTTTGATTTATTCCTAGATATATGGATTTTTATGGTTTCATTTTATAGTTTCCTTTTCTCTGTTGCTGGCATACAGAAATACAATTGACTTTTTTGCGTGTGTGATTGACTTAGATCCTATGACTTTACTATTGTCAATTATTCTAATTGTTGTATATTCTTTAGGATATTTCATGTTCTCTATCATATTATCTGTGAATGGTTACAGTTTAATTTTTCTTTTCCAATTCTAATGGCTTTTTAGTTCTTAAGCTTCTTATATCTTGTAACTAATCCCCAACCTGTCCCTTGTGCCTCTACAACCTGACATTTCCATTTTGGCATAGGTCAACTGGGACTAAATGACTAACAGTTTTGAAGGGGCCCAACAATTCTCTCTAGTCAAATGCAAATAATGTATTCAAGAGAACTTCTCACCAGGCCTTAATATGATCTAGGATTTACATGACAAAGTGGAAGCTACCCCTTTGGGGCAAACTTTATATCCCATTTCACCACCTGATGTAAAGAGTCTGACTCAAAGGGACCCTCAGTTCACATTTATTAATATTTCCCTAAAGACCTGGCTTGCTTACTGATATATTAGCTAAGTTAAAAGTTTAATGTGTCTATCAGGATGTTGCTGTTGCCAAGCCTAGCAATAGCTATGTAAAACCAAAAACAGATGTAGTCACTCCACTCAGTGGACAGAATTAAAGGCAGTCTTCCTATTCTTGAACAGTATACCCCTTAATAAACCTTGCTATGTTGTTACTGATCTGCTTCTGGATTTTTCATCCCTGCCTATGTGCCATCTTAATATGGCTAGGTGAACATTGATTGCTGGCTTGAACTTTTCAGTTGTGCCTGTCTCTCATTAGTGGCAGCTCCCCTGTCTCCACCAATTTGTATATAAATTTGTATATAGATGGTTACAACTTTCCTTTCATCTTACTGACACAAATTCATATACTTCTGTCTCCTGAATGGAAGTGGTCTTGTGTTATGGCATTTATGGTTATTGAGGCTGCCCACAGTTGGCTCAGAGTGAGTGATTGAAATCAAGTTTGATTTCAGTTTATTAACTGAATGACGTGTGTCACATTTGGGTTATATGTTTGTTTTGGGAAAAAGTGGACCACAGAATGTTTCCAGTGGGTTTGGAGGGTGGTTTCTGGTCCTTCTATTTCTTCCCTGTAAATATTTGCAATGACACCAAAGATTAGCAGGTCTGTATAAACTCCCTTATGCAGGTTGTAATGTATGATAGACTAGTTTTAGTCTATATACTGTCTGATAAAGTCAGACATACTTTCTTCTGCCTTTGGCTGAGTTAAATATTGAGTTGATTTTTCTTTACCTTTTTACAATTTTAACACGTTTAGGGCATTGGAGTTGCATTTCTTTACTGGGTGGAGGTGTTCTCATTGTCCCAGTTTCCTAAAAATTACATCTTCGTTTTATTTCCCTATTTGGACAGATGGAGTGGAGATAGTTAGGTTCATTTTAGATGTGCAGATTGTTGTGACTTTTTCCCAAATATGTACTCATATTTTAGTATGATGTCTGTCAAGTTTTCAATCTAGTCTTTGAGCCAGGGAATAGGGAGTAGGGGAGAGGTAAAGATTCACTCTATCTTCTTTTTGGCTAGCATGTTTCTCTACTGTAAATGGTAAGATATGTACTAACAATCAGTTATGATTCAGAGTTAAACTGCATAGATTTTGTATAGTTAGTGGACTTCCAAATTATGATATAAGTTTATTATTAGTTTTTAACTTCATTACAGTTTTTGTCTTTTTCATTGTAAATATTTTGTGAGACGCTAGGAAATGTGTCAAGGCAGTTGGGCAAGAGAAAAAAAAAAGGAAGAAGTAAAACTATTCACAGATGGTAACATCCTATATGTAGAAAACCCTTAAAATCCACAAAGATACTAGAGGTAATAAATGAATTCAGCAAAATGGCAAGATATAAGATAAACATGCCAATTGGTAGTGTTTCTATATACCAGTAATTAGCAATTTTATGAGAAAAATCAAGAAAAATTTCATTTACAGTAGCAACTAAAGGGATCAAACATCTAGGAGTATATTTAACCAAGGATGAAAAGAACTTGTATGTAGAGACTACGAAACTGCTAAAAAATCAAAGAAGAACTAAATTAATAGAAGGATATTCTGTGTTCATGGAGCAGAAGAGTAAATATTGATAAGATGGCAATTTTACATTAACTGATTTACAGATTCGACACAGTGCCAATCAAAATTCCAACAACCATCTTTACAGAAATGAAAAACAGAGTCATCAAACTTATATAGAGGGGAGTGCATATAGCTCAAGTGGTTGATCACCTGCTTCCAACTGGGATGTCCTGGGTTTGGTTTCCTTTGCCTGCTAATAACAAAATAAAATAAAAAAATAAGCAAATGAGAAAACCAACTTAGGGGAGCCAGTGTGGCTCAGTGGTTGAGTGCCAGCTTCTCACATACGAAGTATGAGGGCCATCCAGGGTTCTATCCCCAGCCCCAGTACCTAAAAAAAAATGATGTGGAAGGGTTAGGGGCCCTAAGTAGCCAAAACAATCTTGAAAAAGAATGAAGTCGGAGGACTCAACACTTTCTGATTTTAAAACTTATCACACACCTACAGTAATCAAAACAACATGGTATTGGCAGAAGGACAGACATACAGACCAATGGAGTAAAATTGAGCATTCAGAAATAAACCTTAGATCTGTAGCCAATTGATTTTTGGAAAGGGTACCAAGTCTGCTTGATTGGGAAAGAATACTCTCTTCAACAGTTGAAGCTGGAAAAGCTAGGTATCTGTTGCAAAAGAATGAAGGTGGACCCCTACCTTACCCCATATTCAAAATCTACACAAAATTGATCAAAGACCTAAAACGGACTTTGGCCCAGTGGTTAGGGCGTCCGTCTACCATATGGGAGGTCCGCGGTTCAAACCCCGGGCCTTCTTGACCCGTGTGGAGCTGGCTGTGCGCAGCGCTGATGCGCGCAAGGAGTGCCGTGCCACGCAAGGGTGTCCCCCGCGTGGGGGAGCCCCACGCGCAAGGAGTGCGCCTGTGAGGAAAGCCGCCTAGCGTGAAAAGAAAGAGCAGTCTGCCCAGGAATGGCGCCGCCCACACTTCCCGAGCCGCTGACGACAACAGAAGCGGACAAAGAAACAAGACGCAGCAAATAGACACCAAGAACAGACAACCAGGGAAGGGGGGGGGGAATTAAATAAATAAATAAATCTTTAAAAAAAAAAATCTATACAATTCCTTGAAGAAAATACAGGAAGCATCTTCAGGACCTTATATTAGGTAACGTTTTCTTAGATTTTATACCTAAAGCATGAGCAACAAAAGAAAAAATAATTAAATGAGACTTCATCAAAATAAAAAACTTTCGTGTATTAAAGGACTTGACAATGAAAGTAAAAAGACAACATACACAATGGAAGAAGATATTTGGAAACCACATAACTAATAAGGGTGTAATGTCCAAAATATATAAAGAAATCCTACAATTCAACAAAAAGAATGCAAGAAGCTAATTAAAAAATGGGCCAAAGACTTGAATAGACATTTCTCCCAAAAAGATACCAATGTCCAATAAACTCATGAAAAAGCAACCAGGGACTAGAATGCAGATAGGGAATGGGGAAGAAGCCTGCCATATTATATTGATCCTGAGTACAGGAAAAAGGGAGCTTTGCCATTTTTGTCCCTTGTGAAAGAGAACTTGAGGGTTGCTAGCGGCCAAATCTTAAATAGGAAGCCCCCAAGAGACTGAGCCACAGAACAGCTCAAAAACTCAGGAAGAAAGCGGAGCAACCTAGACTGAAAGAGGAGGCCCATTGGTTCCCACAGCTGAGCTCTGGAGGGGGTAGATTCTAGAAGGGAAGGCAGAGACCTCAGCTGAGATGAGAAGTCATCTTTCTTTGCCACATGGAAGGACCCTGAGAAAGCATATCTGCCTTAATTTAGAAATTTTATGGCCTTGGAACTATAAGCTTTTACCCTAAATAAAATTCTTATTATAAAAGCCAGCCCATTTCTGATATTTCACATCTGCAGCCCTTTGTCAAACTGATTTTTTTAAATTATAATTCAGCTGACATAGTGCCATGTAAGTTCTAATGTATCAGTTGAAATTAACAAGAATGATTTTAATAATTTCATTCAGAGTAATATTCTTTTTTCACTTCTCTTTTCAAATGCAAGTATGATTTAACATTGTAGCCTTTCATTGATTAGTAGAATCCTAGGAAGATCGCCAGCAAATTCAGTTTCTGTTGTTCTGCACATGGGTGTTTCTTCATCTGTTGTAGTAGAAGAGACTAATAGTAAAGTTAAATCCATTTGGGGATGATAAAATTATATTTGTTTCATGTTTAAAACGTCCAAACATTGACAGTAATATTTTTAAAATCCTATTTTAAGAGTGGATGTGTGTATAATGCTTATACTTAAATAAAAAGTTTATTATAATAAAAAAGTGGATGACTGTAAAAACCACATTGTAAACCACTAAGATTAATGTCTGCATTACTAACACTAAAAAAGAATCACAACTACTTGAAATAAACACCATACTACATACTGATAGTAAGTAATGTTACAAACTTTAAGCCAAATAATTAGTGAATTCGAATCTCCAGTTATTCTTAATAAGACTTATTGAGCACTTAAGTGATTTTATTTGAAATAAATTAAATAAAAAATCAGGAACAATGTTAATTTTTATTTTAAAATTTATTTCTATTGGAAAGCCTTAACCTATAATAATTAATGTGTAAGAGATATAATCTAAACATGTACATTCGTACCAGAAAACTGTATATTCAGCTTCTTTATATATATTAATATTTACCATAATTTATTGTAGAACGTGTATCTCTAACCACATTTACAACAAATATGAGGACTATTTTCTCTATAGCATACAGGCAATGGTTATCACCAAAGGTTTTGGTTTTTTCTTCTTTTTCCCCTTCATTTTCTTTTAAATGTTACATTAAAAAAATATGAGGTCCCCATATACCCCCACTCCCCCAACCAAAGGTTTTTATTAAGTAATTTCTATTTAACTCAAATATGTAATAGAATCTATAATTTTTTAACTTTTTACCCTTAAAATTACATTAAACTTCTTGATGAAAAGATTCAGTTTTCATTTAAAATTTGATACTGAATATATTTTAATCCTTACTATGTGTAGATTAACAGCATAAGCACTGTGGGATAATTAAAAACTGTATATTTTGGGGACATTTTCAGGACATTGGAGTTGTCCTGCATGAAATTGCAGTGATGGATACAGGTCATTGTATATTTTCTCATAACCTACAAAATTGTGCAGGACAGAGTGTAAGAATGTAAACTATAATATAAACTGTAATCCATGGTTAATAGCAATGCTTCAATATGTATTCATCAATTGTAACAAATATACCACACTAATGAGGGATGTTGATATGGGAAAGTATGGAAGGGGGAGGGAGTGGGGCATATGGGAACCCCTTATATTTTTTATGTAACCTGTATGTAATCTAAAGCTTCTTTAAAAAGAAAAAAATATTATAATTTTTAAAAAATAAAATAAAAAATGAAAAGGAAATAATCTATTTCTGTCTACAAAATAATATAATAAACAATGTAATAATCTCGGTATGGTGTAAACATGCTATAAAAGTCTACAAAAATATTTGTGAATTAATGGAAGATAATTTTATATAAATCTAGTATATGAAAACTGAGGGATTCAATAAAGCATGACTTAAAATTTCAGTATTATTAAGTAATTTTAATTTGGAATGTACTTATTCATTTCACTCTAATGAAGTATATCTGTCTATTATTAATGTGGAAGTTTTGCTAAGTAAAGAAAAATAGCAGAATAAATTAGAATTTTTCAAAGATTATCTTTCAAATAGTACATACATGTTCTTGAGACATTGTAATGAATAATCTCTTTTTAAACAGTAGTTTGTAGGCTATACAGTGTATACCTTAAAGTAACTGAACTGTTGTTTTTTTTTTTACATTACAGAAAGATTTATTCACCCACTCTGAAGCTTAAACGAATCCCTCATTTTAATATACTGTCATCTTGGGCTTCTGCCAATTTTCTTGCAGTCCATTTCAGCTCATCCTGCTTCTTTTTTTCCTCAGCTACTTTCTTCCTTTCTTCTTCTGCCCAAGGTTTTATTGTTGTTTTTTTTTTACAGGTTTAGAAAAAAATTTATTAGAGAAACTGTAGGTTTACAGAAAAATGCAAAAAATACAGAATTCCGATATACCCTCCCTCACACAGGCAGTTTTCCTTCTCATTAATATTTTGCTTTAACTTGATACCACACTAATGCAAGGTGTTCATAAGCCAGTATATGGAGTTTTGCCAGCTGGTAGAGGTGAGATGGTGTGGTAGACAGCTTCTAATAAGTTCTAATGATTGCTGCCCTCTGATATTCATGTATTTGTTCCCTCCTTGAGGGTGGGCTGGACCAACTGACTTGCTTCTAAAAAATAAAATACAGCAAAGGGGATGGGATGTCACATCCATTGTTAGGATATAAACCATACTGACTATGTTTTAGATAACTAGTGCTTGGCTCCATAGGCCACGGCAAGGAACAGGGCAGAATAGCAGCCGAGCTTGATGAGTGGAGAGATGGGCAGTGGCAGCTCCATCTTGTACCCTGACCTTCCCTGAACTATTTTTTAACGTTTGTTTTACTATTCATACTAATCTTTCCACAGAGTAGCTTGTTTTTGCTCAGTGTTTATGAAAAAAATGAAGGTAAGAAATGTTTTTCTATATTCTTCCTATTTTGAGTTTGATTTGATAATTCTCCTGTCTTTCCTTTGTGAGGTATGTACTAACGTCTAAATTAAAATGGATTCCTACCAGTTCTTCTTTTTTCAGTTTCAGTATAGTTTATTTTAGATGTGCCTCTTGTAGAAACCAGTGGACAAGTTAAACAGAATTTTTTAAAAAATTATTTGAAGGCAGTAAGGACTTGTGGATTAAACATTTCTGAAATAAGGCTGAAAAAGCTGAGCCTGACATTTTATCCCAGGGCGTTGGCCTATTTAAAAGCAGTGGTTGAGAAGCTGAACATAGGCTTCAGCATTTTCTTGCAACTAGATGGACAGGACCCATGAAATTGGAGAGATTTTGATAAACATATGAGGTTTATTTAGAACACAGAGGGCTGTACCCTGGAAGTAAGGGTGAACAGAAGTAAACCAGCCTTCAAAAAATGACTGCAAGCCCAGCTTTTCATCAGCTCAAGTCCCAAATCCTGATTATCTGTTGGAAACAAAAATAAATTCTTTCCAGAAGAGGATCTGAACATCATTCAGAGGCTCAAATTAATTTTGTGTTTATCCAAACACATGATCTGGACTGATTAAAAAATAACTACCCAGTTAAAAATATAACTGAGATTAAAACAAAGAGAAAGCAGTATAAACAGACCTTATTACCAGTTATATGGCACTGACTTATACAAGAATAACTAAAATATATGAGATGTTAAATGAGAAGATGGAGAATTTAGTATCAAATCAAATGGAAGCAAGTATCTACTTCAAAGTACAAAGAGATAAAAGTGTAGAAATACAGAAAATAGTATAAGATACATATACTATACAAAGACATGGTAGAAAGATATATCATGCATATAATTGGAGCCTTAAAATGAGAAGAGAGAGAATAGTCATAGAAGCAATAATTGAATGTCTTTCATCACCTTTGGAAAATTCTCATACAGACAGAAGTCACAGATTTAAGGAACATTATGAACCTTGGCAGGAAAATCATGAAGAAAATCTCACCTAGACTTTTCATACTACTCCTGCTGAAAATCAACCCAGAGAAAAAGTGAAAAGCAGCCAGAAAATAAAAACTATGTCACTCAGACATTTAATACTTGTTTTACTCTTACTTGCATCTTAGACTTGTCTTTGAGGTGTTTTCACACCTGTCTTACACTTCCGTTATTTGGTACCTGCTGGTGTTTCAAGTGTTTTTATTTACCTAAAAATGTTTTAATTTTGCATTAATTTTTTTGCCCATCATTTTCTTATGAAAAGCTTGCCTTTAGTTTTTCAAATATATTTTCCCTGGTTATAGAATTCTAGGTTAGCAGGTGTTTTTTTTCCCTTTCTTTATATTGGCATTATTCACATTATTGCTGTGGAATCCCTCTGCAAATCTCATAGACGTTGTTTAGAAGATGATCAGGATTTTTTTCTTCCGTGATGATTTTAATATTTTCTCTTTCTGTATTTTCATATATATATATAGGTGTGGATTTCTTTTCCATTTTCCTTTTTGAGATTTCTTGGGCTACTTGAATTGCCCATTAATATCGTTCATTAATTCTAAGAAACTGCTGTTATCTGTTTTTTTCTGTCTATTTTTCTTTGTCTTCTTTCTTGGTGCACCAGTGAAATGTTTGGTATGCCTTTCCACTGTATCTTTTATGTCTTCCACATTTTTCAACCTTTTTTTTTTCTCACAGTGCTGCATTCTGAATAAAAGTTTTTTTTTTTTACCAAATCTGCCATTTCTCATTTTAAAGTTTCCACTTTCTGCTGAAATTTTCAAGTTTGACTTCACTAGGCTAGTATTATAATCTGAGTTAATAATTCAGTTAGAAATTTATTTGAATCCATTTGTTATGTAATTTTCAACTGGCTCTAGCTCTTGGTGTCTTAGTTTCTATTTATGTGTTGTAATCTTTGTATATTGAACTAGGTCTTTCAAAAAGTATTTGCAGGAATATTTTAAGTTTTAGGATGTTGGTATTTTTCTCCAGAAAGGAATTTTTGCTTGCTTCTGTGAGGTTTTGAAAATGCTATCATTACGACACTAACATAATCCAAGATTAAGACTTGAAATTCCATATTCTACTTAGATAATACAAAGCTGGGTTATAAGTCATTATTTGAACTATTTTATTCCCAATTTACCCTTTAACTGGGGCATGGATATACTTTGGGAGTACAGCTGTAAGTTGATCTTAGGTTTTCAGAAGCTTTACTTTTGGTGTGGATTTTATTTAATCTCTTACCTTTTCCCTGTGAGGCTGCCAAATGAGCTGTTCAGTTTTAAAGTTGTTCCTTCCAGATTAGGATCAGCAGATGTTCTTAGGGTAAATGCAGCTTTGAGTGCTGGACTTAATTAACTCTCTGGGTTTTTGTCTTCTCCTAATTTTTGGCTCATAATTCTTTATTTATGTCTATTTGATGCTTTTAAGACTTTTAAAAAATCAGTTTAAAGTTTCCTCGTTTGGAAATTTGCTTCTAAGTTACCTGTGTAACCATTATCAGTAGGCAAAATCCTTTGCCACAGCATCTTTTCTTACTAAACACTTCTTATAGTTTCTTCAAGAAGGGCTCATGAGAACTAATTTTTCAGGATTTTTTGCATGTTACCCTTTTACTTAAGTAGTAGTTGGACTGAGTGTGAAGCTCTAGAGTTGAGAGAACTTTGTAGGTATTATTCTTTCTTCTTAGATTAGATGTTATAGAGCCATCTGAAGTCAGTATGACCTCTTATTTCTTTAACTGTGAATGAAGTAGAGTGGCTATTTATTCATCCATTATCTATTCTGTAGAATTTTTTTTTCTAGAGCTTTTTTCCCCCTTTACTCTTTTGATGCAGTTTTACATTAGTTTACATGTTTCCAGTGTATCAGGTTTAAACTTTTGTACAAATTGTCAGTTTTCAGGTTCTGTTTTATGAAGTACTAGAGATAGCTAATAGATGATACTCTGAATATATTTGATTTTTTTGAAATAACTAGATTTTATTGAAAGAATATGTGCAAATGGTAAAAAAAAAGAAATGCAAAGTATACATGCAACAAAATTGTAAGACTTTTTTGTGCTGTAGATTTCCAGAACATCTCCCCAGATACAACCAGTGCTATCAGTTTCTTGTGTATCCTTCTAGAAATAGTCACTGTATATATAATCACAATTACATAGATATATATTCCTACTTTTATCATTACTAGTGACAATGTCATATATTTAGTTCCTTGATTTTTCCCATAATAGTGTCCTTCATTGACATTTTAGGTAAATATTGCTTTGCCAAAGGGAGAGAAAAATGATCGTTTCTTGAGTACTAAGTATGTGCTTTATGCTCTGCTAAATGATTTGCATGTCATTCTGGTAAATCCATAGGATACTTTTAGAAGGTAGCTGTAAGTCTTTTACAGATTAAGAAAAAGGCCCAGTAGAGAGATCAAATATGAGCTTGCTCAGGTGCATAAAACTAGTAAATAAAACTTAAGCTATAATTTGAATTTATTTCTGCCTTATTTCAGAACCTAGTCTTTTCACTATTATTCTGTAGTATTGTTATTCGTGCCCTTCTTTTCTCTCTCTTGTCCCCAATATTTGTTAAAGAATAAATCACTAAACAACTGTAGAGTCTTGAGTTCATTAAATAAATGTTGGGTTTCTCAACACCCTTGTTATCCTTATCTTCGGTATTTCCTGGTTTTCTTTCTACTTGTGTAAATTGCTAAAATGATGCTTGTGGAAAGATATAGGCTTTGGAATTCCTTAGCCATGACTTAAAATTCTGGCTTTCTATTTGATCTTGTCATGGACATTTAACTTCTCCAAGCTTCAGAAACCCTTAATTTAGAGTAAATTATAACTATATGAAGAAATTCTTGTGAAGATAGAATTTCCTGTAAGTACGAAGAGTCTAATATGGTACCTGGCAAATAAAAAGATGTCCATTATAGTCTTATGTTTATGATGATATGGTGAAACTGTAGGACTCTTCTCTTTGTTTGATTATTTTTTAAGATGTAATGGGTTGTTGTTCATAGTACTGATTATAACTGCATAGCATAGATAGTGCCATTGTTTTGTTTTGTTTTCAGGTATTTGGAACCCATTTTCAGGAAATAGGAGCTATAATGAAAATCCAAGAAAATAGAAAATTTATTTCCATGAAAATGTTACCATTATTTGTTACCATTTAAAGATAGTCAACCTTGTTAGAAATAAAGCACTTTTATTGCTTTTTATTTTTTGGGATAACCAAATTTCTTTTTTTTCTATTATGTAGTAGAAATTGTGTCACCACGGAAAATTTAAGTTCTTTTTCTGTGATTATATATGTAATTCTATAAATTGTTTGGTAAGTGGAAATTATAAACTGTCATGGTATATTTCTGATATTCTTTTAAAGGTTTGTATTTTGCTTTCATTTTAGGCCCAGACCTTATCTCTTTAAAGGGGATCATAAATTTCCAACAAACAAAGAGAACTTACCAGTGATTATTCTCTATGCAGAGATGGGTACGAGAGCCTTTGGTAAATTTCACAAAGTATTGTCTGATAAAGCTCAGAATGGGGAAATTCTATATGTTCTTCGGCATTATATTCAGGTACATGCATGTTTTTTCCTAGTTTACTCTTAACTAGAGAAAATTAATATTCATGATCATTTCTTTAGTAGATTTACATAATAATTTTCACTAGAAGAATTATCTAAGATTTTTAAACACAGGTATCAAATATGAACTTTATGTGGAAAAATATATTGGGTATTAGATAAAAAACAAAAACATATTGCAATAATGTGTATAAAATTTGCCATGATTCACGAAGTTTTTTTAAATGAAATGTTTCATGATGGTGATATATTTGATATACTGAGAATATATATTAGTTCAAAGTGCTAAGAATGGAATAGGAATTCTCTTAACCATATTTCTTTGTACAGATGGTTTTCTCATTTAGGTTTCAGGTCAATTGTGTTGTATTGTGCCCCATTCTGTCAGTCTCCAACTGCTATCATGTTTTATCACATACTTACTACATCTTATATTTTATTTCTTTAACACTACCACCACACATAGGCACACACACACACATACACACACACACACAAGCACATAAACTATAGAATATAGTAGCCACTAAAGGAAAGACTTTGCTTTTTTATTGCTGTATCCCCAACATGGAGAACAGTGGCAGCTACACCATCAGCACTTAATAAATATATTTGTTCAATTATTGAATAAATTAATATGATAAAAAATTATTGATTTATGTATGTCATGGGAGGTTATATTCAAAATATAGGGAAATTAAGCAAAGAATTTCAACTTATAGTTTGCATTGAAATATATAGTAATATTAAGATTACCATGCTTTTCCTATTTTGATGGCTATGAATTTTTTCCCCATTTTGTATCATGAAAAAAAAATTGAGGAACTTTCTCAGTTGTATCCAGATAATTTTAGTTATGTAAATGTATTTGGACTGAAATTTAAATAGTTATATAAATAATATATCTGCTTTGTTTACATGTATAAAAATAATATAGTAAAGTTTAATTTAAATTCAAGTATGTTATATATTTGAGTTTTAGGCAGTCTTTTTTTTTTTTTCTTTTTTTAAAGATTTATTTTATTTATTTAATTTCCCTCCCTCCCCTGGTTGTCTGTTCTTGGTGTCTATTTGCTGCATCTTGTTTCTTTGTCCGCTTCTGTTGTCGTCGGTGGTATGGGAAGTGTGGGCGGCGCCATTCCTGGGCAGGCTGCACTTTCTTTTCACGCTGGGCGGCATTCCTCACGGGTGTACTCCTTGCGCGTGGGGCTCCCCCACGCGGGGGACACCCTTGCGTGGCAAGGCACTCCTTGCGCACATCAGCACTGCGCATGGCCAGCTCCACACGGGTCAAGGAGGCCCGGGGTTTGAACCGCGGACCTCCCATCTGGTAGACGGACGCCCTAACCACTGGGCCAAAGTCCGTTTCCCTAGGCAGTCTTATCTCTCTAGGGTGATGATAAGGATGGAAAGAACAATCCAAGTGAAAGGTCCCTGGGTTGTCCCGGTCCCAGTCTACCTTTACAGGGTACCTCAAGGCTGAGTTTCTACTTTTCCCATCCCTAAGTTCTTTCCAGGTAGTAATGGCAACCAGGGTTGGAGAAGAGACTCCTTGAAGTATGTACCTACATTACCTAAACCATGGTCAGTGGGGAAAATTCAGGTCAACAGGACCTAGAGGGTATAGGTTAGGACCTGGAAGTATACAGGCTAAAGTTAATAATTTTATTCAGAATTCCTATAGCAACACAAAACTCTTTCAAACTCTTTTCCCCCACTCTACCTTTCAAACCTATGCCCTTATATTTCTCCAGGATTAGCGATGTGTGATCCTGCATACAATTAGTATTTGATTCATTGTATGTACATTTTTGTCATTATAATGTTATTGACGATGGAAAGGAGCCTTATTGTCAGAGCAGCTAGCAGAGGGGATTTATTTGATCAAAGTCCAGCTATGGTTTTGATTTACCTCACATCACAGAAGTGTCAACTTTATGAAATTTCCCCTTCCCCATTTTGTTCTGTTTCTTCTTAAGAACTTGGTGACTTATAGATTATATTATACATTATCCCCTATATTCACTGACTTAACACATTCTATTTATACTAAATGGCCTTGTCAGGCAACTGCTACTCTCAGTTTCATTCCTCCCTACCCCACTCACCCTCTCTTCCAAAAAAGTAGATTTCCTTTTCTTATCAATACCACCTGCAAATACTTCTCAAGTTCAGATATTTGAAAGGGCTCACCAGATTCCATAGAGGATACTTATGTAGGACTTTTATTTATTAACTTTAATTACTTTGAATTTGTTCTATTTCTGATTTTAACATTCCTTCAGGGTAGATAGGTCTTCCATTTGGTCTCTCTCTTTCATATTTTAGTTTTCCTCAGATATTTCAGTTGTCTGAACTTGGTTGTATGAACAGAATTGAATGACAGTGGTTTCCTTTGGTGTTATAAGTATTTGCCTTTATGCACATATCCAGCTTTTTTCATTGGCTCCGATCTTGTGTTGAATAGCCAGAAATTATGCTGGGAAAATTCACTTCTTCCTTCTTTTCACCTATGAAAGGATATGACTTTCTCACCTCTCTTTTTCCTCTTTGATCATTCTCTTCCCATTTGCTTCATTTTTCGAGAATATTTTATATTACCAAAAAGTGTAGAAATAATATAAGAATAGTCTTTATACAGTCAACTAGAATGAACAGTTAACGTTTTATATTTTCTTCAAGTCTATTTTAAATAAAGGAAATAAAACTCTACAAATAATATTGCAGTCTCTTTTGGCTCCAATTCTCAGGCTCATCCCCTACCGTGACACCAATGATAAGTGCCTTTTTAAATAATACCCTGCTTTAATCCATAGATATCCTGCTTCAGTAGATCTGCCATATTGGTTGGTAATATGTATGTTTTCAAAGCTTCCCATATGACTCATACATTCTGATTGCTGTTCACTGAACACAGAGAAATGTGAGACATTCTAATTCTAAGATAGAGAAGGTCCTAACTATGTGCTTCTTTAGTAATTAAGGATATAAAGCTATAAAATTGCTTTTTCCCCAAGGTGCTTTGACTCCACAGCTTTGCTGCTTAATTGGAGAGACTTAAAAAGCAGAAATGTATGATTTTAGAAGTATGAAAAAAATGTTACCCCATTAAAGTTTATTAGGAAATTAGGCAGTCTTTGAATTAGAAAATTGTGAGGAAGATTCTCATTCTTTACTTCCTCCCTCCTTAGCATTGTCTCTTGCCTCTACATTTACTGAATGATGTTTTTATCTATTGCTCTGTAATAAAACTTCCCAAATTAGTGGCTTGAGGCAGTGATGGCATTATTTCCAAGGTGTTTTAGTTTCCTAGGCTGCTCAAAGCAAATACCCTGAAATGGGTCAGGTTAAGCTATGGGAATTTTTTCACTCTCAGTTTGAGGCTGGGAAGAAATCTAAGTCAGGGTGCCATCAAGGTGATGCTTTCTTGCCAAAGACTGTGGTATTTTGGGGCTGGCTTCTGATGAACTTTGACTTCTCTGTCATATGCAAGGCACATGATCGCCTCTCTTATCTCTTACAGATGCCATTGAATTTCATTTTCTTGATTCTTCTTGTGGCTTTCTCTCACTCTGTCTGGATTTCATTCTACTTATGAAGGACTCCAGTAATAGGATTAAGACCCATTCTTACTGAGGTGGGTTACACCTTACCTGAAGAAGCCTCATCAAAAGGTCCTACTAACAATAGGTTCACACCCACAGGAATGAATTAAATTTAAGAACATGTTTTTCTGGGGTATAACAGCTTCAAACCACCATTCACTTCAGTGGATTGGCAACCTGGGTATTTCTTCTGCTAATTTCATTCATGCAGATTCAGTAATTCAATGGCTTGATTAGGCCATGAGGGTCTAAGGAATCCTGACACATTTGCTTGATGGTTAGTTATGGCTCATGGTTGGGATGCCTTGGCTCTCTTTCATGTGGTCTCTCATCCTCCAGTAGGTGAGAATGGCCTTCTTTAGTCATGTTGGCTTATGAAGGAAAGAGTATTGTAAGTCCTCTTAAGCCCTACACTTCAGACCTTATACAGTGACACTGCTGCCACATTGTATTAGGCAAAGTACTCACAGAACCAATCAGAATCAAAGGGGTGGAGAAGTAGACTACAGTTTCTTGATGGCACAATCATATTGCACAGGAAGGGTTATGCATATCAGAACCATTATTATAATTATCTTCCACAAATGCCTATGAGTCAGGTGCTGTACATAGTACCAGTGATGGAAGACAAGTAACTCGTTTCCATTCTTGAGCAGGAGATGTAAAACAAATAATTAAATACATTTATTCAGATGATAATAGATGTTATGAAGAAAAAATAAAGTAAGAGAAAAGAGTGAAGGGACAGTAACCTCAGTAAAAAGGAAGCAAGGGACTCAGAAGGGCCCATCCTTCCCCAGATGCACTGATATAACAGATTAAACTGTCAAAAGCAACTTTATCAGAACTCTGAAAGATAGCAAAAGGTTTATTGCAGTCAAGCAAAAGCTCAGCCAAGGAAAAGGCACCTGAACTTGACAGGTGAGCTTTGTGACATTTTAACGTATTTTCCCCCATATTCCTCCCAGGCCCAGAAGCAGTCTTTACATGGCATCCTATATTTCTGGTGTGGGTTCCCTCCAGAAGGAGCAGAGGAGACCTTGTCTTCAAAGAATTCTATTTGTCTGCTTTGGTTTGTTTTTTGTTTTTGTTTTTATTTATTTTTTAATTGTCTTTTTAAAGAAAGATACATAGATCACAAAAAATGTTACATTAAAAAATATAAGAGGTTCCCACATACCCCATACCCCACCTCCCCCACTCCTACGTCAACAACCTCTTTCATCATTGTGGCACATTCATTGTATTTGATGAATACATTTTGGAGTACTGCTACACCACATGGATTATAGTTGACATTGTAATTTACACTCTTCCCCAGTCCATTCAGTGGGTTATGGCAGGGAACAGGTTCCATTTAGCTGTTTTGACCTTTCTGGGGACTCCCTGCTTGCCTTTGTATTGCCTACTGGAGAATATTCCTTGAAAACATTGAAAGGCAAATGAACAAGCCCTTGCTGCCTGGAGCAAAAGATAAGTTAAGGTAAACAATAGACACATTCAGGGAAAACCTGGGAAGGAAAAGTTAGGGAGTGAGGTACCTTAGGGAGTAAAGGCTTTGAAATGTTCCCTTGTGGAATACAGAAAACCAAGGATGTCCAAGGCAGAATGTACACTCAGAAAAGACCTGTCTTCTGTTGCTTCCCTCCATTTCACCACTTCTTTTTTGGTTTTCATTTTTTCTCTTTTTCTTCCTCTTTTTTTTTTTTTCTTCTATTCTCATCTGTCCAGCCCATAAATTCATTCTATTTTTTTTTCTATTTTGTTTATTTTTTCTATTCATCTGTTTGGCCTTTTAATTCATTCTATTTTCTCTATTATTTTGTTTCTTTTTTTCCTGTTTCACCTATCTTTATCCCTATTTCTTTGTATTTTTTAAATCATTTTTTAAACATATCACTTAGTTTCCTAGCTCTTGCACATTTCCTCTTCTACCCTTTTGTGCTGTTATTACTATTATTCATTTTCTCTTTTTATCTCTTTCCTTTTTCTGTTCCTGATATTTTTTTCCCATGGGAACACAGACAACTGCAAGGATATAGAATAAGAAGAATGAAGTATCAAAAATTAACCTTACCACACAGAAACAATAAAATAAAACCCTAGAGTAGAAAGAGAAGCTAACCAACACATTAAGCCCATCAAGATAAACAACAATGCCCAGACACCAACAAAAAGTTACAAACCATACTAAGAAACAGGAAGACATGGCCCAGTCTAATCAACAAACTGAAAAATAGGAGGAGATGCAGAATGTGGAACAACTAAACAAAGATGTCCAAACAAATATCTTGAATAAACTTAATGAAGTGAAGGAAGGCATAAGGAATATTAAGACATTGAGGGGACATACTGCAAGGATTGTGAACACACATAAAAAATAACAGACCCGATGGTGATGACTGGCACAATACAAGAAATGAAAAATACACTGGAAGCACGTAACAGCAGATTTGAACAGGCAGAGGAAAGAATCAGCAACATGGAAGACAGTACAATTGAAATCAGATAGTAGAACAGATAGATAAAAAGGAAAATCCAGCAGGGATTTAGGGATTTGTATGACAACAGGAAATGCACAAACATGCAAATTATAGGCAGCCCAGAGGGAGAAGAGAAGAGAAAGCGCACAGGAGGAGTATTGAAGGAAATGACTGAAAATTTCCCAACTCTACTGAGCGACATAGACGTTAAATATCCAGGAAGCTTGGTACACCCCAAACAGGATAAATCCAACAGGCCTACCCCAAGACATATACTTGTCAAATTATCCAATGTTCAAGACAATGAGAGAATACTGAAAGCAGCAAGAGAAAAGACATCCATCACATACAAGGGAAGCCTGATAAGACTAAATGCTGATTTCTCTTCTGAAGCCATGTAGACAAGAAGACATTGGTATGACATAGTTGAGGTGCTAAAAGAAAAAACTGCCAGCCAAGAATTCTTTATCCAGCAAAGCTGCCATTCAAAAATGAGGGAGAGTTCAAAATAGCCACAGATAAACACAAATTAAGAGAGTTTGTCAGTAAGAAATCAGCCCTTTAAGAAATACTAAAGGGAGCTCTGCAGGCTGAAAGGAAAAAACAGGAGAAAGAGAGTTGGAGGAGAGTGTAAGAATAATTAAGAATATAAAAAGAGAAATAAAACAACATATGACATACATAAATATAAAGAAAATATGGCTAATATAAGTAATCCCTTGAGAATAATAACACTGACTATTAATGGATTAAACTCACTACTCAAGAGATATAGATTGGCTGAATAGATAAAGAAATCTGACCCATCTATATGCTGTCTACAAGAAACCCACCTTAGACCCAGGGATTCAAGGAGGTTGAAAGTGAATAGCTGGAAAACAATCTTATAAGCAAACAATAATCAAAAAGGGCAGGATTAGCTATACTAATATCAGACAAAATAGACTTTAAATGCAAAACTATTGTGAGTGACAAAGATGGACACTAATATATTAGTAAAATGGATAATCTTTTAGGAAGAAAGAACAGTCATAAACATCTATGCACCTAAGCAGGACACCTCAAAATGCATGAGGCAAACACTGGAAAAACTAAGTGGAGAGATAGATGCCTCTACAATTATAGTGGGGGACTTCAATGCACCATTATCACTATTAGAACATCTCAACAGAGAATCAATAAAGAAACAAAGGCTTTGAATAATATATTAGAGGATCTAGACCTATTAGACATATACAAAACTACACCCAAATACAGAGGGATATACATTCTTCTTAAGTGCACATGGGTAATTCTCCAAGATAGACCATGTGCTAGGCCACAGAGAAAGTCTCAATGAATTCAGAAAGATTGAAATCATACAAAGTAATTTCTCTGACTACAATGGAATGAAGCTGGAAATCTACAAGGGCCAGAGAACAAGATTAGGCACAAAGATGTAGAAGTTAATCAACACACTCTATATATTAATGAAAGGGGTAATTTATCCAGAAGAAAGAACAATTATAAACATTTATTCACCTAACCAGGGCTCCTCAAATACATAAGGCAAACACTGGAAAAACTAAGTGGAAAAATAGATGCCCCTACAATTACAATTATAGTGGGGGACTTTAATACACCATTATCACCATTAGATAGAACATCTCAACAGGGGATCAGTTAAGAAACAGAGACCTTGAATACTAATAAGCATATAGAGAACATTAAATCCAAATACAGTGGGATATACATTCTTCTCAAGCGCACATGGATCATTCCCAGGATAGAACACATGCTAGGCAATAGCACAACCCTCAATAAATTAAGAAAGATTGAAATTATATAAAGTAATATCTCTGAGCGCAATGACTTAAGCTGGATATCAGTAATGGACAGAGAAGCAGATTACGCACAAAGACATGGAAGTTAAACAACACACTCTTAGACATGCGTCAAGGAGGAAATTGCAAAAGAAATCAGTAACAACCTTGAAACAAATGAAAATAGCAACACAATATATCAAAACCTATGGGATGCAGCAAAAGCAGTGGCGAGTGTGAAATTCATAGACATAAATGCCTACATTAAAAAAGAAGAAAGACCTAAAATCAAAGACCTAACTGCACACCTAGAGGAATTAGAAAAAAAAACGACAAACGAACTCCAAAGCATGTAGAAAGAAGGAAATAACGTAGAGCGGAACTAAATGAAATAGAAAGGAAGAAAGCACTGGAAAAAATAAAACCAAAAGCTGGTTCCATCAGAAGATTAATAAAATTGACAAGCCCTTAGCTAGACTAACAAAAAAAGAGGGAAGATGCACATATGTAAAATAAGAAACAATGAAGGGTATATCACTGACCCCACAGAAACAAAGAGTATCGTAAGAGGATACTTCGAAAAATTGTAAGTGAATAAGATGGATAATTTAGAGGAAATGGACAAATTCCTAGAAACATAAAACCAGCCTACATTGATGAAAGAAGAAATTGATGAACTCAGAAGACCAGTCACAAGTAATGAGATAGAATTTGTCATCACAAACCTCCCAACTAAGAAGACCACAGGACCAGACAGCTTCGCAGGTGAATTCTACTAAACATTCCAGAAAGAATTAACACCAATCCTGCTTAAAGTCTTCCAAGACATAGAAGTGGAGGGATCATTGCTTAACTCATTCTATGATGCCATCATCACCCTAATACCAAAGCTAAACAAAGATGCCATGAGAAAGAAAGCTATAGACCAATCTCTCTAATGAACCTAGATGCTAAACTCCTCAACAAAACACTTTGTAATCATATTCAATAGCACATCAAATAAACTATACACCATGACCAAATGGGTTTCATCCCTGGTATGCAAAGATGGTTCACCATAAGAAAATCAATGTAATACACCACACAAATGGATCAAAAGAGAAAAACACATGATCATCTTTATAGATGAGGAAAAAGCATTCAACAAAATACAGCACCCTTTCCTGATAAAATAGATAGGAATTCAAAAGATAGGAATAGAAGGAAACTTCCTAAACATGATAAAAGGTGTATATGAAAAACCCACAGCTAACATCTTATTCAATCGTGAAATGCTAAAAGCTGTCCCTCTAAGATCTGGAACAAGATGAGGATGCCCTCTTTCACCACTCTTAGTTAACATTGCATTAGCAGTACTTGCTTGAGCACTTAGACAAGAAAAAGACATAAAAGGCATCCAAATTGGAAAGGAAGAAGTAAAAATTACTATTTGCAGATGACATGATTCTATACATAGAAAGCCATAAGAAATCTACAACATAGCTTCTAGAGCTTATAAATGAGTTCAGTAAAGTGGCAGCTTATAAGATTAATGTGCAAAAATCAGTAGCATTTCTGTACACCAATAATGAGCAGTCTGAGAGGACATCAAGATAAAAAGTCCATTCTACAATAGCAGCTAAAAGAATCAAATACCTAGGAATAAGTGTAAAGATGTAAGAGACTTGTATGCAGAAAACTACACAATGCTGTTAAAAGAAATCAAAGAAGACTTAAACAAATGGAAGAATATTTCCTGTTCATGCATAGGAAGACTAAACATCATTAAGATGTCTTTCCTACTCAAACTGATTTACAGACATAACACAATCCCATAGAAATTTACCACAGCATTTTTTAATGAATTGGAAAAGCTAACTATGAAATTTATTTGGAAGGGCAAGAGTTCCCAATTAGCCAAAGACATATTGGAAAATAAAAATAAAATGAAGGAGTCACACTACCTGACTTTAAAACATACTACAGGGAAGAGGATGTGGCTCAAGTGATAGGGCTTCCACCCACCATATGGGAGGACCTAGGTTTGATCCCTGGGGTATCCTGCTAAAGAAGAAAAAGAGAAAGCACGCCTGTGTGGCAAGCCAGTGCTCACATGGTGAGCTGAGTGCCCACATGTCAAGCTAAGCACCTGTGTGAGTGTCTACGCAGCAAGCTGAGTACCCGCACAGTGAGCTGAGTGCCCATGTGAGTGCCCACGCAGTACCCGCACAGCAAGCTGAGTGTCCGCATGGCAAGCCAAGTGCCCGTGCAGTGAGCCAGTGCCCATGCAGTGAGCCAGTGCCCACACAGGTGAGTTATGCAGCAAGATGGTGATGCAACAAAAGAGAGACAAAGGGGAAAGTCAAGGTGAATTGCAGCAGAAACCAGGAACTGAGGTGGCGTAGGTGACAGGGAGACTCTCTCCAATCAGAGGTCCCCAGGATCAAATCCCAGTGAATCCTAGAGGAGAAAAGAAACAAGAAGAGAAGACAAAAAGAAATAGATATAGAAGATCACACTGCAAATGGACACAGCAAAAACAGCATGGCAGTTCAGGGGGGAGGGGGAAAATATTGCTAAAAAAATAACATACTACAGAAAAGCAGATGTGGCTTATGTCATTAAGCTCCCATCTACCACATGGGAGGTCCTGGCTTCGGTTTCTGGTGCCTTCTGGAGAGGACGAGCAAGGGAGTGAGCTGGTGCGATGGACCGGTGTGGTGAGCTGACACAACAAGATGACACAACAAGGAGACACAAAGAGGAGGGCGAATGGGAGATACAGTAAAGCAGGGAGCTGAAGTAGCTCAAGCCATCAAGTATGTCTCTCCCACCACATGGGAGCTGCCAGGTTCGGTTCCCAGATCCTCCTAAAGAGAAGACAAGCAGACACAGAGAGTACAGTGAGTGCAAACAACAAGGGGTGGGCGTAATAAATAAAAATAATAATTCTTTTAAAAAAAAATTACAAAACAACAGTGGTTAAAACTGCACGGTATTGACACAAGAAGAGACATACTGACCAAGGGAGCCAAATATAGATATTTGATATAGATCCTCGGGTATACAGTCAGCTGATACTTGAAAAGGCCACCAAGCCTGTTCAACTGGGAGAGAATGGCCTCTTCAGCAAATGGTGCTTGGAGAACTGGATATCCATATCCCAAAGAATGAGAGAGGAACACCATCTCATACCTTATACAAAAATTAATTCAAAATGGATCAAAGATCTAAATATAAAAGTTAAGACCATAAAGACTTTGGAAGATAACATAGGGAAGTGTCTACAGATCTTGTATTAGAAAGTGGTTTCATGAACTTTACAACCAAAGCAGGAGCAATGAAAGAAAAAATAGATAAATGGGATCTTTTCAAAATGAAAAACTTTTGCACCCCAAAGGAGTTTCAGTGAAAAGGTAGCCTATTCAATGGGAGAAAATATTTGGTATCCATGTATCTGATAGGAGCCTAATATCCAGCATATATAAAGAAATCCTACACCTCAAAAATAAAAAGACAACCCATTTTTACAAAAGGGCAAGTGATTTGAATAAACACTTCTCCAAAGAAGAAATATAGCTGGCTAAAAAGTACATGAAATGATGTTCAGTGTCACTAGCTATTAGGGAAATGCAAATCAAAACTACAGTGAGATATCATCCTACACCCATTATACTAGCGGCTATTAAAAAACAAAGAACTACAAGTGTTGGAGAGGAGAAATGGGAACCCTTATTCCCTGCTGATGGGAATGTAGAATGGTGTAGCCATTGTGGAGGACAGTTTGGCGGTTCCTCAGGAAGCTAACTATAGAACTGCCATATGATCCAAAACTATATACCCAGAAGAATTGAAAGCAGGGACACAAAGAGATATATGCACACCAATGCTCCTAGTAGCATTATTCCCTATTGCTAAAAGTTGGAAAACTCAAATGTCCATCAACAGATGAACAGATAGACAAATTGTGGTATATATATATACAATGGAATATTACTCAGTTTAAGAAGGAATGCAGTATTAACATGGATGAATCTTGAAAACCCTATGTTGGGTGAAGCAAGCCAGGTACTGAAAGACAAATATTACTTAATGTCAGTGATATGAATTAAGCAAATTTGGCAAACTCACAGAGCTAGTGTCTAGAAGATATGTTTATAGGAGATAAAAAGGAAGAAAAAGATTGTGAGCCAATGCCCATAGGGGCAAAATCTATGGTAAGGTGGAAAGGTGTAGTTGTGCAGTTGGATGGGCATGATAGTGGTGTAGTGATGCTGTTGGGTTGGGCATTGCTGCTTTGTTGTGGGGTAGGGTGGGGGGACTGGGTTGGATGATCCATGGAACTGGGGGAGGGGCTGGGGGAGGGAGTGGGTGAATACTGGGGATTGGTAGTTGAAACTACAATGTTGGAAAAGCTCTCTTGGCAATATGACAGGGAAGGGTTACTGGTTTGGGGTGTTGAGTAGCTGACATTTGGGATGGGGCACCCCTGGGCCAGTCTTCTAGAGAATGTGAAAGTGATAATTTTGTTTTAGTGTGTTGTGTTGATGGGTGAAGACCCACATTGTGAGTGGGCAAAAGGTTGCGGGAGGGAGCACGTGAATTCTGGGAATTAGCAGGTATGTGGTTGAAACTACAATGTTGGGAATGTTCTTTTGGCAAATATGACAGGAGAGGGTTATTGGTTTAGGGTATTGGATGTGGAGGAAATGCTGTACAGGTCGCACCTCAGGCAGGCCTCTTGGGAATGTGTGGGAGTTCATCTTGTCATAGTCGGAAGGTGTTGGATTCCCATCTTGGGGAGTCCTGCTGTATTCTTGAATAGAGGGACGTAGTCTCTCAAGAGCATATGCAGTGCTTCGTAGGGGAGAACAGGGCTGTATGTCAAGCCCTAAAAGTTGTTGCAAGTGACTATGAGTCTTGTTCTTCAAGGAGTGAAACTTGTTGATTGCCATGGGTCCTGAGGGGAGAGGGAGGGAGAAATAAAATAGATGGAACATGGAGCATTTTGGGGGCTATGGAAGTGTTCTACATGATCTTGCAATGATGGATACAGACCATGTTAAATTTCATCAAAATTTATAAAAATGTATAGTCCTAAATGTAAACTATAATGTAAATCATTGACCATGGTTAGTAGCAATGTTTCAATATTTGTACATCAGTTGTAAGAAATGTACCATCCACATGTGAAATGTTATTAGTAGGGGACAAGGGAAAAGGAAAAGGAGGAAGATGTTGGAAATATGGGAATCCCCTATATTCTGTCCGTGACTTTCTGTAACCTAAAGCTTCTTTGAAGACAAAATGAAAAAAATAAGACACTGGGGAAATAAACAGAAGAAAATCTTACTGTATGTACAAGATAAAAGATCTCGAAAAGTGATAAAAGACAATGTCAAAAAGTTTTTTGAATATTTTTCTCATTTTTTATTCCAAATCTATTTAAATTTTTCATGTTTATTTTAAAAATTATTATTTCATTTTCTTATTGTATTTGGCTATTTTGATGGTTTCATTTTTGAAGAACTTTTTTTTATCATGGAAGGGTTACAACTGTGATGGGAGAATCATTGGTGTGTGGTCTCAGTGATGGGGGATACGTGGGAGGAGGTTCACCTGGGGTGTACCTATAAGGCATATAAATATTTTCAGGTTTGTTGCAATTGTCATTGCTCCCATAGCCGCTTAGCGCGCCATGCTGCCCGCAGCAATGAGCGCCGAGGTTAGTCACTTTGTCTTGGATGCTCCCCCAGGTACTCCAACCTCATAGGGCGGAGGCTCTTGGGAGAGGGGACAGACCATGGAGGTATTACACATGCCACACAGCAACCACACAGCAACCACACAGCAAAGAGACTCCGGAGACTGCTTAATGGGAGAAAGCAAGTCCGTTTATTGAAAGGGGGGAGGCTATTTTATACTCTTTTTGAAGGATCGTGTAAAAGGTTGATTGGATGATATTGAGTGAAGTGAGTCGCACGTCAGAGCTCTAGTGCTGGTTGCTGTGCCCTTATTGGATCTGTTCTCGCTCGGTTTCAGTTGCCTTTTCCTGGAAAGGGGCTGGGTCATTGCCCCAGGCACTCTTTTGTTACTTTCACGCAGTTTACTGTCGCGCCGTTTGCCTCAGGCGCCATTTTGATAGCTCTAGGCGCCATCTTCCGTTAGGGACTTTCCCATGTGGGGAATTCCCACAATTCCTCCCTTTTGTTTTTAGGCAAGTCGAGGTGACTTATGTCAAGGTGACTGTGCCTGTCTTAGGTTGCCCTCCTCTGAGGATCTTATCCGTCATTGGCTACCGGCCAAGCTCACTGACCATCAGACCTTAGTTGGGGGCTACCAAGCTTTGAGCGGTGGACGTATGACTATACGTTCACTTTAGGTAGGGCAAGTTTTGGGCATGGGATGTTCATAAGGGGGTGTCATTTTGGGGATCTGCTTGCAGGAGCCGTTGATAAGGAGCAAGCTGTAATTGAAAAAAGGTTAGTTTTTGTCTTGTAGTTTCTTCTGGAAGAATTTGATAAGACAGGGTGCTTTAAGGAGAAGAAAAATGATTAATATGAGGGGGCTGAGTATGGGGGCAATCCATGTCATGAGAGGGGAGGAGAACCAGTTGTAAAACGAGTTTTGGTTTGCTTGGTGTTTTGTTAATTCTTCGCGTAGCTTATGTAACTTCTCAATGTTTCATTCCACTGTGACAGAGCTATTTATATAGTAGCAACATTCCTCTCGGAGGAAGAGACAAGTTCCTCCCTTTTCAGCTATAATTAGATCTAAGGTTTTGAAGGGTTACTTGGGCCAGGGAGGTTAATTGGTTTTGCAGAGCATTGGGAGAATCTGCAGTGGCTTGGATTATGGTGTTTAGTTGGTCTGAAAATTGTTGGGTGGAAATTATGGAGTGGCTTAATGCGCCAGTGCCAACTGCAGCTCCCGCTACAGAGGTGGCAAAACCTGGTCCCACCAGTATGGGGAGGAAAGCAGCTCTTTTCTGTTTTGTGGGGGCAAGCAGAATTTGCAGCTCTCCCTGTTCATATAGGGTGAGTTGCGGGGTGATAGTAACAAGTATTCAGGGTCCTGGAATAGTGGAATTTGGGCAGGTGATTAGGGTGTGGTTGCACCAGAAGTGGTAGCCGGGTGGTGCACAGGTGTTTTGTGGAAGGGTTAGGTTTGTGGTGCATGGGGGTGGAGGGGTTGTTCTGTCTTGTGGGGAAGGAAGCAATATTGTCTGCTTTCCACAGTGGAATATTAGATATGGGGGGCTCTCTGGAGGAGGTGTTGGTAAGGGATAAATTGTTGGGAGGTAAAGGTACAGCAGCCAACAATGGGCGGTTGAGGACAGTGCAAAGGAAGCAGTGGAGGGGGAGGGAAAGATGCCAGAGGCATTGAGGAAGGCAAGCGTTTTATTGAGGATTTGAATCCAAGTAAGAGAGTCATCGCCCTGAGACTTAGGGCGGTATAAGTTGAGAGTTTCTTTTAGATTTTCTTCAGCTTGCAAGATTTTTTGTTTTGTTTGTGGGAGTAGTTTGGATATATTGTAAAGAGCGAGTTGTCAGTATATTTTTAGGAAGCCTGAGGGACGAGAGCACCAGCCATTATATAGTGCCGCTTCAACTCCTAAGGCCCATATTGGGTCCTCGGGGTTTCGGATGACTACATATGCGGTGTTATTGGCGAGGGAATAGTAGAATAGGCATTGTGGGTTGATGGGGGGTTTTTGGTAACCATTACAGAGCAAGGGTTTATTTAGCAAGCAAGAATTGTAAGGGCATCCTCCATAGATTTTATTGTAATCGTATTGTGTGCAGTAATTTAAGGTTTGTTGATGGGGAAAGCAGGCATAAGGCCCTAATTTCAGTGTGATGGAGGTAGGTTGTATCGGTATAATGAGGGGGCCATGGCAGGTGGGCGCAGGAGTAGGGCAGGAGAAGCTGCCAATTGGAAGATTTTTTACCTGATGTGCAGTGGCGATGGTTTCTCTGATTTGGAACTTCATAACATATGTTTCTCCATGGATGCAATGGAAGAAGACGAAGAGGAGAACAAAATTCTTCATGGTGTGGGTTTGGAGGCCGCACGTTGAGATGTTATGTAAAGTCAAGCAGAGCGGCTGGGGATCCAGACAGGATTTTCAGAACCTTCAGGAAAAACACAGGCAAACCTTTGACCCTGAGTTAGTAGTGGGAGGAGATTCACACAATAACCAAAAGAATATTAAATTCCCATCCTGGGGAACTCTGCCATATTCTCTAATGGAAGAGCAAGAATCCCCCAAGTACAGGGGCAGTGATTAGTGAAGGAGAATAGTCCATTGACAGGCCCTTGATATTGATGACTGTAGTAATGAACCTTTACTTTTGAAATTGAAAATTAATCTAGTATTATAGGGTGCCTAAGAGTTAACTCCTGAAAGCCTCCTTGTTGCTCAAATATGGCCTCTTTCTAAGCTAAAATCAGCATATAAATGCTTTCCCCCAGCACCACCAACATGGGACATAACTCCTGGGGATGAGCCCTGCTGGCACTGAAGGATTACTACCATGCACCAGCTAGCAATCCAACAGAGAAAAGACCTTGACCAAAAGGTGAAAAGGGTAAAGACAAATGAATTTTTATGACTACGAGACTTCGAAGTGATTCAAGAAATCATTCCAGAGGTTGCGCTTAAATGCATGTCTTAGCAGGATCTCATTGACTGCCAATAAATAGTGGGGCTCCTGAGGGCTCTGGAAACGTCCAGACACTATAGGCAAGGCAGTCAGCTCAGGAGTTTGGCACCCTGCCAGCGGACCTTACTTTGAAATTTATGCTCCCTAGTGTGACAGAGTTGGACTCAATTGTGGTTTCCTTGCACATTGCTCTTCTGACCCTTCTATTTGAACCTATATTTAGTACTAGAGTTGATAATTTTATGTCCAAGAGACTTAAATCTTTGGGCTGTCCATGTACCAGCTGGGCCCTGAATCTCAACAGAGTTGCAACAGCTACTCTCCAGTTCATTGGACTCGTCCAGGACAACTAACAAGGAGAGATTGATGAACAGTGACCTTCCTGAGGAACAGAGAGAGTCTACAACTGCAAGCAAGATCGTCCCATCCATCTATCCTATGGAATCCAAGCCCCTTCTAAGAGGTGGATTGGGCATTATCATCCCAGAATCCTCAGGACTGGGGAATGAATGAAGGACTAGAGTAGACTTACTGGTATTCTACTATAAATTTACTGTGATTCTAGCAATGGGATAACTTATGTCATTGATGTGGAGGCAGTGGCCACTGGAGGGCAGGAGAGGGAAAAACAGGTAATATGGGGGCATTTTCGGGACTTGGGAATTGTCCGGAATGACATTACAATGGCAGATACAGGCCTTATATATCTTGGCCAAAACTTAAAAAATTGTGCTGAAGAGAGTGTAAACTACAATGTAAACTTTAATCCATGCTTAGTGGCATTGCTCCAAAATGTGTTCATCAATTGTAACAAATGTATCGCACTAATGAAGGATGTTGTTAATGTGGGGAAATGTGGGAGGGGTAGGGAGCAGGGCATATGGGAATCCCTTATATTTTTTTGTAGCATTTATGTAATCTAAGTATCTTTTTTAAAAAATTAAAAAATATGCTAAAAAGAAATGTATCAAAGACCTAATTATAAAAGCTGTAACAATAAAACTTCTGAAAGAAAATGTAAGGAAACATCTCCAAGATCTTTTGGTAGGTGCTGTTTTCTTAAACCTTATACCCAAAGCACGAGTAGCAGAAGAAAAAATAGATAAATGAAACTCCTCAGAATTAAACAGTTTTTTACATCAAATGCCTTTATTAAGAAGGTGAAAAGGCAGCCTACTCAATGAAAGAAAACAGTGGCAAGCAACCCAATTAAAAAATTGGCAAAAGACTTGACATTTTTCCAAGTTGGAAATACAAATGGTCAAAAGTACATGAAAAGATGCTCAACATCACTAGCTATTAGGAAAATGCAGATCAAAAAAACTACAATGAGATATCATTTCATGACTTACAGAATGACATTATTGAAAACCAGAAAACTGCAGGTGCTGGAGGGCATAAGGAGAAATAAGAACACTCCTTTACTGTTGCTGGGAATGTAAAATGGTGCAGCCGCTGTGGAAGGTAATGTGGTGGTTTCCCAGGAGGCTAAATACAGAGCTGCCTTATGATCTGTCAGTCTTGCTACTAGGAATGTATTCAGAAGAACTGAAAGGAAGGACGGGAACAGCCATTTGCATACCAGTTTTCATAGAGGCATTATTCACAATTGTCAGAAATCGAAAGAACCCAAGTGCCCATAACGGATGGATAAACTAAATGTGGTGTATATATATGATGGAGTACTATAAAGCTGTAAGAAGAAATAAAGCCAGGATGCATATGACAATGTGATTGAACCTTGAAAACGTTATGTTGAGTGAAATAAGCCAAACACAAAAGGACAACTATTGTATAGTCTCACTAATATGAAGTAAATACAGTTAAGTAATTTCATGGAATTAAACTATAGAATATAGGATACTAAGAGATAGAATGTTGATTGAGAAGGGGGAGCTAATGCTGAATGGATATATAGTGTTTAATAAGGTTGATTGTAAATGTGTAGAAAACGTTGATTGTAAGACATTGTAATGAGTTTAACTGCTAATTTATAAATGTGATTTTGGCTGAAAGAGGTGGTTTAGGGAGGTTTATATCAATTGAAAGAAAGCTGGAGGCTAATCTAGGCACTGTAGAATACAGCAATTTTTGTGGTGGATGAGGAATGTGATTATTAGTACAACTACAAGAGTGTTCCTCTATTACATGGTGTTATGTGGCAATATATGGGATAAAATCTAATTAATGTAATTTATAGTCTCTTGTTAATATAAATCTTAGCAGCAATGGCAAAAAAGGTACTATATCAATGCTAAGGGTCAACAATGGGGGGGTATAAGACAGTATGAAAGGATCCTTCCTTTTGGAGTAATGGAAACATTACAAAATGGACTGAGATGATAACAGCATAACTCTGTGATGAAACTGAGAGCCAATGAGTGTATACTCTGAATAGATTGTTTAAGGCAGGGGACCATATAATACAGTATATTTTGTGATGGATGTTTGACACTGGTCAGCAGTACAAATACAATAACATTCTTTGATGACCTATAACAACTATGCAATACTAATACATGGTGTTATTAACAGAATAGTTTGTGGGGAAAATATACCAAATATAAACTATGGACTATAGATAGCAGTAATATTATGATGATACTCTTTCATAATTTGTAACAAATGTGTCACAACAGTGTAAGGTGTTGGTGTTAGGGTGATGTATGGGAATCCTGTATGATATGCATGATATTTTTGTAAACTCAAAATTTCTTTTAAATATGTGAACCAGTGTAATACATCACGTTAATAGAATGTAGGAAAAAACATGATCATCTTAGTTGATCCAGAAAAGGTATTTGACAAAATCCAGCACCCTTCATTGGTAAAACACTCAGAAAATTAGGGACACAAGGGACCTTCTTCAACATGGTAAAGAGCATTTATCAAAAATCCATAATTGAAATCATACTCAGTAGTGAAAGACTGAAAATTTCTCCACAACATCTGGAAGAAGACAAGGAAGCCTACTTTTGCCAGTACAATTCGCCGTTGTACCGGAAGTTCTAGGCAGAGCCTTTAAGCAATAAAAGGACAGAAAAGTAGAAGTAAAACTATCTCTCTTGGCAAATTATATGATCATATATAGGAAATCTTAAAGAACCTACAAAAATATAGACTGTTAGAGCTAGTAAATAAATTCAGCAAAGTTGGAGGACATCACATCAATATAAAAAATCAGTTTTTTTTATATACACTAGCAGTGACCAATGAGCAATCCAAAAAGGAAACTGAGAAATGAATTCCACTTAAAATAATAACATCAAGAATAATAAAATACTTAGGAATAAATTTAACCAAGATGAAGCAAAACTTGTACATTAAAAACTGCAAAACATTACTGATAGAATATAAAGAAAACCTAAATAAATGGTGTGAGAAACAAAGATTAGTTTAGTTTTCACATAAAGGAAGAAAATATTGATTAATGTAACCTGGCAGCCTACTGCCTCAGTCTCCCGCTCCTGGGTTAAATAGCAACAAAGGAAACCAGCTTAAGCCAGTCCTATAGGCAGTAAAAAAAATGCCCAAGAAAGAGCTAAGTCAATACCAATTCAGCACTAAATTCCATTCCTTATTTGGCAAAGGGGGGCAGGTAAAAACTAAAGTGGGTTGGAATGTGATGGGGGAAGTGGTTAATCACAACCTTTTGCATGGGAAAGTTAGGTCTTCTCGGATAGGCTGTAACTTCTGAAGTATCCAACCTATGGAGAAACAGAGGAAGGGCTTGTGTGCTAGGTTTAGGGGTATGAATTGTGTCACTTTTCTTTATTCGGTGCGCCAGCCACGTTTTCTGGTTGTGTGCCCCTTCTTGCAAGATTGAGAATAAATTCTTTTCTTCTCCACAATCGGGTGAGCCTTATTTTCTTCCAGAAGATTTCTTTCTAACAAATAGAAAGACATTTCATGACTTAATATTGTTAAGATGTCAGTATTATTCCCCAAAGCTATCTACAGATTCAGTGAAATCTCTATCAAAACTGGATGGCCTTTTTTTTCAGAAGTAGAAAGCCCACTTAAAATTCTTCTATAAACTCAAAGGTCCCAAAATAGCCAAAACAAACTTTAAAAAGAAGAACAAAGTTGGAGGACTCATACTTCCTGATTTCAAAACTTACTCCAAAGGTACAATTATCAAAACAGTGTGGTACTGGCATAAGGATAGACATGGAGATCAATGGAGTAGAATACAGTGTCCAGAAATAATCCCATACTAATAGGGAAAGAATAGTTTCTTCAACAAATGCTGGGGCAACTAGTTACCCCATGTACAAAAAAAAAGTTGGACTCTCACCACATACAAAAATGTATGTGGTCATTTTACAACATTCAAAATGGCTAGGTAACTAAATATAAGAACTAAAACCATAAAGTCTTAAAAGGAAATATAAGGATAAATTTTAAAGACCTTGAATATGCAACAGTTTTTAAGATATTATGGCAAAAGTACAAGCAAGAAAAGAAAAATCTAGATAACTGAACCACATCAAAGTTAACTTTTATTCTTCAAAAGACACAAAAGGGTGAAAAATGACCCACAGAATGGGAGAAAATGGTTGTAAATCATATATATTTGGTAAAGGTCTAGTATCCCGAAAACATAATTTTTACAACTTGACTACTAAAAGACAATCCAAAAATTGGCAAAGTACTTGAATTAGACATTACTCCAAGAAGATAGACAAATGGCCAGTAAACTCTTCAAAAGATGCTCGTTGTCATTAGTCCTCAGGGAAATACAAACCAAAAACCCAGTGACATGCACACTGATGTTAATAGTGGCACTATTCACAATTGTGGAAAGATGGAAGCACCCCAAATGTCCATCAACAGATGAGCTGGTAAACAAAATGTGGTATATACATTCAGTGGAATATTCTTCAGCTGTGAAGAGGAATGAAGTTCTGATACATGGGACAGATGAACCTTGATGCCTTCATGCTGAATGAAAGAAGCCAGACAAAATCACAAATATTGTATGATCTCACTGATATGCACTAATTAGAATAAGCAAATTCATATAGTTAGAAAGTAGAATGAATTTCTAAAGGCCATGGTAGGGTAGGCAATGGGGAGTTAATGCTTAATTGGTACAGAATTTCTGTTTGGAATGATGGGAAAGTTTTGGTAATGGATAATGGTAATGGTAACTCAATATTGTGTATATAATTAAGACCACTGAATTATAGATCTGAATGTGGTTAAAGGAGGAAATTCTAGATTGCGTATATGTTACAAAAATTTTTTTAAAAGGCATCCATAGGACTGTACAGTGTAAACAGTGAACACTAATGTAAACTATGGACTATAATTAATACAATTATTATAATATTCTTTCATCAATTTTAACAAAGGTACCACACTTACGCAAAATGTTAATTGGGGTATATGGGAACTCTGCATTATTTTTCTGTAAACTTACAACTTATACCAAAAAAAGTAAAAAAAGAACAACAAGCCAACAGTAACATATTACTTCACACCTTCTAAGATAGTCATAACAACAGCAACGAAAATGGAAAAGTACAGGTGTTGGGGAAGATCTGGAGAAATTAGAATACATAGCTCATGCAAATGTAAAACAGTGCAACCACTGTGCAAAACAATTTGGTCTTTCCTCTAAAAGTGTAAGATAGAATTACCATATGACCCAGAAATTCAACTCCTGGGAATATATCTAAAAGAATTGAAAACATGTTTGAAAAATTATACATGAGTATTCATAGCAGCACTATTCACAAAGGTCAAAAGGTAAAGAGAGCCCAAATATTTATCACCTGATGCATGGACCAAAATGTGGTATATTGATATCATGAAATAATATTCAGCCCCAAAAAAGAATGAAGTGCTATATGCTACAACGTGGATGCACCTTCGTTGTTTCAGTATTATGCTAAGTGAAAGTAGTAAGATAACAAAAGACCATTGTGTGATTCCGTTTATATGAAATAACTAGAATAGGCAAATCCATAGATACATCAGATGACTGTTGCCAGAATCTTGAAGGAGGGAGGAATATGGAGAGCCTGCTTAATGGGCACAGATTTCTGTTTGGGATGCTTACGAAAAAAGTGGTGGTAGTTGCACAGCATTGTGTATGCATTTAGTGCCACTGATTTATGGACTTTGAAGTGGTTAAATTTTAACTTTTTATGTATTTTACTACAACACAAAATACACAGAACATTCTAATTCCCTTCAACCGGTGATTCTCTATCTCTTTTTCCACTCCGTTTGCCAGAGGGATAGGTACATTCCTGTCAATAGCAGTGGAAACTTAAGGCTGTGATTCTCCTGTGGGTGAGGTAGAGATGAGATCGAAATAAAATAGGAATGGGAGAGATATGTTTATCCCTCAAAGATTCTGATATGTCCTTCCTATGGAAGAGTGCACATCTATTGAGAATCAGTGCTAAAGTTATTCTTTGGAGAATGTGACCATTAAATATGCTTTTGTGAAATCATGCTAGCCAATTATCTGGTTGTTTTCTCACATCAAATTATAGCCTTCTGTTTAATGACTGACTTATTGTACATTTGAAATATTTATATGATAAATTTAACCAACATGTAATTGTAATAAAAATAGATTTATGTAGATGCTACCTTTTGAAAAGATGTCTTTTGTGGGGAGTTAATAGAAAAATGTAAGAAAGATTTTTCTCACCATTTAATTTAGCATGTGAGCATTTTGGTATGCAAATTCAAACTTAAGCTACAATTCAAAATTTAAATTAATATATTTTCACACTGAGAAAGTAAATGTGAATGGACATTATAAAAATATTTAAAAATTAAATGCTATGAAGTAGAAAACTCTTTAAAAGATGTTTAGCTTTCCCCAATTACTGTAATTATAAATAACAGTTTATACATGCTATCTCTCATCATAGCATGTGCCTGAGAAATTAGCAAATTAAATTAAGGCAGCGGTGTTAAATACTTGTGTGCATATGTGAACCTAGTTTTTTTTTTACATCATCTTATTTGGAAATGGAGCAGGCTGGGAAATAGTCACACTGATTCTGTACTTAGTTTTAACACTGGGAAAGAAGGTTAGGGAGAAAAGAGGAGGATGACAAGAGAAATAAACTATTAAGGCTCTCCTTTCTGCTCTCTATGCTCTTCCTATGTAATGCTTAGGATTACAAACTGCCCATGTGTAAACCTGAATTAAGCTAAGACACATATTGTAGCATCTTCAAGGGAGTTTGCCAAATACTAGATTTAATTGGTTTCCTAACTTCTGAAATAATATTCCAAATGGTACTGGTTCAAGGCCCAACTGATGAAAATTTCAGTCCTGAATTTAGAAGGAACAGATTGCTAAGTTTTGAAAAATTTGGTGACTTGTCTTGGTTGATGGAGTAATCTATAGAATATTTTATATTTGCCCTTATATTATGAACAAAATTAGCTACCAAAATTTTGATCTTAAATATTTCAGACAACCACATTTTAGATGGTTGTGACATTCAGAACATTTTAATTTTTGAGAACCACAGAGAAAAATGTGAGGAGTTTGTAAGAACACTGATATTATGTATCCTTTGCCTCTACTTTCCAGTATTTGCTCTTGCCAACACTCTATTTATCCTACATCTAGACAACTAACAAATGAATAACATTTGCTTGTTTAGCAGATCTTGTGGAGGTACCCAAATGAGTATAGTTTTGTTGAAAACTGACAGTAGTGGACCCTCTTTTAATTAACAACTCATGGAAGAAATGGGGAAAGTTATGTTACCAGAAAAAGATCAGATTTTTTTTTCATAGTATAGTAATTCAAATAGTAGTCATGAGCAGATTTTCAAAAGTGGTTATTAACCAAATTCTCGTTCCCTGATAGAGTATGTAGAAAGAGTGTAAATGTTCACCAAATAATATTTCTTACTGATTAAAAACTTCAACTTTAGCAATCTACCCTAATATTCTAATACACTAATCATATTGAATTTACAAGAAGATTGTTTGACTAAATATTTTCTCCTCTTATAAAATGTGTTTGAACAGAAACCAAACTCACGGAAAATGTACTTATCTGGCTATGGTGTAGAGCTAGCAATTAAGAGTACAGAATACAAAGCGTTGGATGATACCCAAGTTAAAGGTAAGTTTTCTATCTCTGTACTTGAACAGAATGAAAATATGGAGACTTACCTACTTCTGTTTTTTAATAAATGTAATAAATAAATGTATCGATGGCTTGAGACTGGGTGAATGTGTTCCTTAGTGTGGAATTTATTTTAAACTAAATGAAATACACTGTGCTTAATATTACTGTGTTCTCAAGAACTTTATAAAATAGGAACCAGTATATTATTTGCTTATAACCATTTTCAGCAACACATAAAAATTATATGTAAAGCAAACTGAAGTACTAAATAAGGCTGCTTATGGCTAGATGTGACTGCCTAAGGAGGTCAGAGTGGCCCATGGTCTGCCTAGCCACCATAGACCCTAAGGATATCAGTATCTTAATAAACTTGTCACCCACTGATTACATATTGGCTTAGGAAACTTTGAAGTATTTGTTTATAATAAATTCAGGATGCTTTTTTTTTTGGAGGAGAATGGGAGAAGTATTTGTTTAGATGTGGTAGGTGATTAGATTTTTGATCTATAAACAGATATCCATCCATAGTTTTATAAACTAAAGAATTGCTCAGAACAATTATTATGGAAGTCTTGTGTTAACTGGTCATTTGAGCCTTGGTTAAGAGTTTTTAATTCATTCATTCATATGTCGCTCCTACTTCAACTTTGTTTTTCTATTCAGGACCTGGGCATGGATGCCCTGCCTTCATCATAGACTTAGCTCTCTCTGCTTCTACTGAGTGTGCTTCAAATAAATTCTGTATTACTGTAATTTAAATACTTTTTGTTAATGAATTACTAAAATGTATAGTAAAAATGCCTAGATTTTATAGAGCTTATATGTAGCTTTACAATGCTTTATAATTTAATATAATAGTCATGATAGCAAAATAAAGCATTTTCTAGTTGTCCTTAGACTTTTCTTGAAAGTCAGGTAGTCATGAATATATTGTCTATATTACAGATTATGTACTAAATTCTGTCAAGTCAGCCTTGTCCATGTATTTGGAATTATCTCCTCTTCTCCACTCCTCTAGTTCAGTTCTCATTTTCTCTGCATACGTGTGTATCAGACTTCTAACTGGCCTTCTCTTTGATCTTTCATCCTCAATGACCTCAGTTCCCAACCCCACCAAAAATAGATTGATCATTCTCTTCTCCACAGTGCTTTTGTAATAAATTTCTTGTGACTGAAGTCTGACTTTGTAACTCCAGTGTTAAAATACTTTATTAGATCCTTGCAACCTCCCATATAAATTCAAAATACTGTAGCATAGCTAACAAAACTTTTAAAAGTCTGGCCTCTTTCTGCCTTATCACTCTCACTCAGTGCTGTCTCATTTGTACAGTGTGGTCCTGCAGTACTAAATTATACAGAATAATATTACCCTTCCTGGATGCCTCTGTGCTCTGCCAAGCCTTTATGACCTCTAGTACTTTGATCTTTTAGTATATGCTCTTCTTAACTGCTTGCAAACCTTCTACCCTTCTCCTACCTCTTTCATCTTATGTCCTTCTCCCCTTTTAGGTCTTAAATATATAGATGTTAGTACCTCAGATTGCTGCCTGTCTTCCTGCTCTGTAAAGAGATGGTTTCCCCTTTTCTATATTCTGTACATTCCTGCACCTTTTTAAAAAAATATTTTATTGTAGTAAGTGATAAAAAGCATGAAATTTTCCATTTTAACCACATTTGAGTGAATTATATTCACAGTATTGTGCTATCATCCCTCCCCCTGCTTATCATCACCTCAGACAGAAACTACTCACCCATTAAACTGTAACTCCCTCTTCCTTCCTGTCTTCCTAACCCAGGCAACCTATAAACCACCCTTTGTCTCTATGAAGTTTGCTTCTTCTAGGTATTTCATGTAAGCAAGATCATATATTGTTTGGTTTTCTGGGGTTGTTTTTTTTTTTGGTCTGGCTTACTTCACTCAACATGATCTCTTCAAGGTTCATCCACATTGCAGCATACATTAGGACTTCATTCCTTTTTAGGGCTGAATAATATATTCCATTGTATGACTGTACTACATAGAAAAGCTCTCTACACACTATTAAAACTGTTTATTTGCCTCTCTTCCTTTCCACCAAGCAAGGTTTGTGTTTTTGTTTCTTCCTGTTGTATATCCCAGTAGATATCAGTCATCATAGTAGGCAGTAGAGAAATGTCTAGCCAATGAATGAATGAAAGGGAGGTAAAGGAACGCTACACTAAACCACCCATGAATTTAGTCATAATGCTAGAGATTCAGAACTTCTGAAAAGTAAGAAGGGAGAAAGTGTAATTGATGAGCTGGGCCTCTCTAATACACCTGAGAGTGAGAGAGCAACCCCATGCTGTGAGGGTTCACAAATCCTTATAATTCCAAAATACTCCACATACATGATTTAACACACTGTAAATTATTTGGTAAGTAAAGGAGAAGGGAAGAGAAATGACTACAAAATACTATATGCTTACTTTGAAGCCAAGAGATTTGGTGTCTTCCTAAAAGATTGCTTGCTTATCTTTAAAGTTACCAGAGATTATTAAGAGATTGGGTACTCCAGCCTTGCTTTAGAAATAAACCCAGTGGGAAGCTGACTTGGCCCAATGGATAGGGCATTCACCTACCATATGGGAGGTCCGCAGTTCAAACCCCGGGCCTCCTTGACCCGTGTGGAGCTGACCCATGCGCAGTGCTGATGCGGACAAGGAGTGCTCTGCCACGCAGGGGTGTCCCCGGCATAGGGGAGCCCCACGTGCAAGGAGTGCACCCCATAAGGAGACAGACGCCCAGCGCAAAAGAAAATGCAGTCTGCCCAAGAATGGTGCTGCACACACAGAGAGCTGACACAACAAGATGACGCAACAAAAAGAAACACAGATTCCCGGTGCCTCTGATAAGGATAGAAGGGGTCACAGAAGCACACTTAATGAATGGACGCAGAGAGCAGACAACTGGGGGAGGGGGAAAGGGGAAATAAATAAATAAATAATAAATTTTTTTTTAGAAAAAGAAGTAAACCCAGGATTTGCCCCAGACCTTTGATTTATCATTTCTAATTATAAAACAGAACTTCACTATGAAAAAGTCTTTAAACCATTTATATGGCTATTAAATATTTAGTAACTCATGCCCATTTAAAAAGAGAACACATGCAGAAATACAATTGTGTGCTCATGCGTGTTTCATTAATCTGGTCCATGAAAGAAAAACAAGGTGAAATAAATGGAATTTCATTTCAGTTGAGTTCTTCTAATTTTTAATGGTATATTCCTTTTCCAGTCTGAAATGTTTTTGTTTCTTGTTTTTCAAAATATAGCTATAAATAATACCATAGAAGATGAAACTGAAATAAATGAAGTTCAAGGATTTCTCTTTGGGAAACTAAAGTAAGTCTGAATTTAAATAAAATTTGTATTACTATACTCTGAAGTTAATTTTTAAAGGAATTAATTCAGTATGTGTTTGTATATATTTCACATTTCTTTCGTATGCAATATAATTATTTTATTACAAAAATATCACAATTAATGTAAAAGCACTAAGTTGAAAATAATAACCATGATTTTCATATTTGAAAGATAACCATTAATAACGTTTTGGTGTATGTCTTTCCACTCTTTCTGTGCATGTTTTCATGGCAACAAATAAAAGCACACAAGACACATTGTTTTGCACAGTATAACCTTTTTGTGTTTCCTACTTTTTCCATATCCTTTGTGATCATCCATCATTTACTGAAACAATCCCATAGAATAGAACTTTAGATTATTTGCTCGCTTTTTCATTGATTACTTTTATGTATGTATGTGTACATATCTGATTTTCCTTAGCAAAAATTACCCTCAAAAAAATTGCTAAATAAATTTCCCTCCTTCATCTTGCTATCATTTGGCATAACACAAACAGGCCTCTTTTTTCTCTTTTTAAATATAAGGCAGCTTGCCAGTACATAATTTAAAAACTGATCTTCAGCCATATTGCTTCAAATCACTGAAGAATTTCTGGCTAAAGAACAATGGATAGAATAGTAAATAAAACCCAAAATCTTAAATAAAAATGTCAACTCACATTCCCCAGAGATAAAAGAAAAGATAAGGGCTTATTTGGTTTAAAAAGAAAAGAAAAAGAGCTCAACTGTGCACCTTTAACAGAAGAAAGGTGCAAAAACTTACAACAAAATATAATCTAAGTTTACAGAAAAGTTTTAAAATTCTAGCTAACTAGTTGTCACTTATGCATGAGACACGATGAGCATGGAGTAAACGGGGAAGATGCTGTAAGACTGGGCAAGGGACAGGAGAGGTTATTTCCAATGTAGACCCATCTCCAGCTGTTAAAACCTTGCTGATTTAGTAAAGAATTCAAAGAGCTTAAGGCTTTGTGTTTTTGTTTTTCTTTCTAAAATGAGGAGCTGCAACAGGAGGTAGTTAGAGGATGAATGTACCAGTATGACCACTCACACATACATAGTGCTACTCAAATCTGCATTACGTTCATATAGACACATGATATTTAATACTTACAGTACAGAGCAGTATTTTTAGCCAGTATAGAGAGAACAAAATGCGTTCTGACTTTTTTTTTTTTTTTTGGTGTTTTTTAATTCCATACTCCAGTATGATCACCCCTTCTCCTTACCTATCTAATTCCTTAAGTAAGGTTTTTTTGTTGTTGTTTTGTTGTTGCTGTTTTGCTTTCTTGGGGAGATAAAGGGAGGGGCAATGGGGACAGCGGGTGAATTAGGAGAGAGGAAATAATATCACAGGGATCTTGAGTATGCTGGGTGGTTACTACTTTTATCTAGGGCTGGAAGGGAGTCAGAAAACAAGATACCAATACAAAAACAGGTTTTCCCATGTCTCCATGCTATGAGTAGATGCTGCAGGATGCCCTTGAGATGGGAGTGTGGCAAGAATAAATGCAATGGTCTCTTTGGATTTTCCCTATTCTAGAAATTTCATGTAATTGGAATCATACAATATATGGCCTTTGTGACTGGCTTCTTTTGCTTAGCATCTTTAAATTCTGTCCATGTTGTAGCATGTGTCACTAATCCATTCATTTTTATTACCAAATAATATTCCATTGATTAAATATTGCCCAGTAATATTTTTTAATGTTCCACTTTCACTTTGTTCTATTTAATCAGTTTTATGATGAAGAAAAGAAAGAATAGACACCCATTATACCATCATAATTTAAATTATAATAGCACCAACTGAGATGCAGCAGAATGCGGTTCATGCTCTGCAGCCATACCACCTGGATTGATATCACAATCCTATCAATTATTAGTTTTGTGATCTGGGTAATATACTTAATCTCTTTGTGCATTTGTTTCCTTATCTATAAAAAGGGGGATTAAATTAGTGATTGTTTAAAAAGTGGTTAGATTGGTTCATGGCACATAATAGACATTATATAAGTGTTTCTTAAACATGAATAAAAGAGATAAAATGACAATTATCAGATTAGTATTTGCTGAAATAATTTCTTAAAATATTACCCAGAAAAAAACTGCTCATACTGAATTTCTTTTTAGAAATTCTTTTTAGGAATTTAGAAACTAGAAATTCTTTTTAGGAAAAAATTAAGTAAAGGTTTATTTTATTTAAATAAATATTCTATAGTTTTAGGAAGGCAAATGTGGCTCAAGTGATAGGGCTTCCTTCTACCATATGGGAAGACCTGGGTTCAATCTCTGGGACCTCCTGGTGAAAAAGAAGAAAGGAAAGTGTGCCTGCATGGCAAGGCAGTGCCTGCATGGTCTGCCAGTGCCTGTGTGGCAAGCCAGTGCCTACGTGGTGAGCCGAGTGCCCACACAGTGAGCCAGTGCCCGCTCAAGTGAGTCATGCAGCAAGATGATGATGCAACAGAAGAGAGATGAAGGGGAGAGTCAAAGTGAAGTACAGCAGAAACCAGGGACTGAGGTGGTACAGCTAACAGGGAACCTCTCTCTACATCAGGTGTCCCCAAGATTGAATCTTGGTGAATCCTAGAGGAGAAAAAATAAGAAGAGAAGACCAAAAGAGAAACAGATACAGAAGATCATGCAGCAGATGGATACAGACAGCAAAAACAGCAGGGAGGGGTGGGGGAAGAGAAGGGGGAGAAATACATAAATTTAAAAAAAAAATCTAATTGGCATTTTTTAAAAAATTCTGTAGTTGTACCAGCGACTTACAGTTTTGAAATTCTGTGCTATTTTTGTCCCATTTTTCATAAGTTAATAGGGCAAGGGTTGGAAAAATACTTTTTATTATTATATTGATTTGTTATGGGGGGAGGAGGGGAGTTGGGGTATATGGGGACCTCATATTTTTTTAATGTAACATTAAAAAAAAAAGACAAAAAATAAATAAATAAAGGCAATACCAATACATTGACATTCATAAAATAGCACATAAATATTTAAAATAAATTTTCATATGATAAATATGACTTACTAGTTTAAAATACAAATATTGAAAATCATAAAAGTTATCTCTGGGAGAAAACTAATACAAAACATCATTGAATCTTTTATAGATCTGTTGGGTTCCAAAAGCATTGTAAATATTGTATGTTTAGCATGAAGTCATCAAAATGATCTATTCATAGCTAAAAAGAGGGGAAGATATTTCCCTAAATTTTTCTGCCACAGATTTCCATATTGAAATATTTTTAAAGTCTAGACTGAATTTCATATACTAGTATCTAAGTAATCTTTCAAAAAGTAAAGTTGTGCCCCATTTTTCTGCCAAGACAAGGAATAGAATGTATACTGCTATATGAATACTCATGAATGAGATAGCTGCAGTTTGTGACCTATTATAAAGGCAAAAATGAATTAAAAGAAAAGGAATTTTTTATTAATATATTTAATTTTTCAGAAAAGAAAGTGAATTTTTCAGCCTTTGTTTTGTTATTTAGTGTTTATGAAACACTAAGATAGGCTCTTCTGGTTGGTAAAAACTCCATAGAGTAAGGGGAACGTTTTTAGAGGTTATGCTGCTTTACACAGATGACTGAAGTGTCTTTTAACTCTGTATATTAGTGGCCTTCAAAAGTTAATACATCTTGCAAATTAATTTATTTAACTAAGGCATTTATTTATTAGATAGCAATATACATTTGTTAATTTTCATCCATGTCTCAACATCTTATAATCCATAGTTCTATTTTTATTTAAATATACCTTTTTATGGAAATAAATTCTGTGTCCTCCAAAAATTACTTGGGATTCTGGGATATTATCTCTTTTTTTAAGATTTATTTTATTTATTTCTCCCTCATTGTTTGCATTGCTGTGTCTGCTTGTTGTGTGCTGGTCTTTTCAGGAGGCACTGGGAACCAAACCTGCGACCTCCGATGGGGCAGGGAGGCATCTAATCACCCGAGCTACCTCCGCCCGCTGCTTTGTTGTTCTCTTATTATGTTTTCCTCGTGTCTTTTGTTGCATCAGCTCTCGGTGCCTGCGTGTCACGTCAGTTCTTGGTGCCTGCTTGTCGCATCAGCTCGCTGTCTTACTCATCTTCTTTAGGAGGCACTGGGCACTGAACCTGGACATCCCTCCCTCCAGTGTAGTAGGAGGGAGCTCAATCGCTTGAACCAAATCCACTTCCTGGGATTCTGGGACATTATCTTTTTAAAAGGAGAAATTCTCAAAATTAGTTCTTCTATTCCTCAGTTAATTTAGGCAAAAATCCTTTGCTTTGCAGTATTGTATGAATAATTTATTTTTGTCTGAATTACGTAAATAATTTTAGTGGTGAAAATTATTAAGACTATAACTAAATATGAAAAACAATATAATAGTTCTTATAAACTTATTATTACTCTGTAACTTAAAATACTGAGAGTTTAGTTCATAATGTGCTTCTTCTTTTAGGAAGTTCACCAGAGAGCAATAATAGTCTGTTTTGATTCATTTCCAAAATGTGCTCCTGCATTGTAGTAAAATCACAAGATATTGGCCGTGTAGTGTATTTATAAATATAAGATTCATGTATGGCCTGTTTATGTGTTCTATACACTTATTTCTCATTTTGGTTTTTTAGCCTTCATTTCTGTTTACTGTTGTTGATATGTTTTATCAGTTGTGCTAATTGCTAAAGTTTTTTTTTAAGTATTCTATTTAAATCTGAAATAACACCATTTCTTCATTTCATGAGACATGGAGGATAGAAGATTATAGCTGAGATTATAGGCCAAGTAAAATGCCATTCTACTATGTTATTATTTGGCTCTCTCTAAAAGATGCCTAAATGTGTTTAGGCAAAATTATCTTCAGTTTTTTTCTGGTATCAGGGATAGAGTTTTTCAGGAAATAGAGGAAACTCTAAGAATGTATAAGAAGCATTAATGTCTTTCTTTATAAAATAGTTTTTATTTTAAATTGTAGAAGTAATACTACAATTTTTAAATGTCAAAACAAAATTATATAACATACAACCTAATAATTCTGCCCTCACCCATGCTTTCCTTAAAGGTAATACATATTAACTATTGATAATACATTCTTCCAGACTTTTCATATATATAAAAAAGTATACATATAGCTCTGCCTCATTATTCTTATAGTCTGTGGGTGTAGATGTGTCAAATTTGTTTATTGTTTTTGTAATGATAATTATTTTGTTTCTAATTATTTGGAAGAATTAATTTTAAAAATATACTCTTTGCATAATGATTCATGGTAGGTGATGATCATTAACATTACTTATTCTGATGCAGAGAAATATATTCAGATCTCAGAGATAATCTGACAGCATTCCAAAAATACCTAATTGAGAGTAATAAAGAAATGATGCCTTTGAAAGTCTGGGAGCTACAAGGTATAGTATTTTGAGTTACTTTTAAAAATAGTTTGGTAACTGATCTATGTTTTATCAAATAAACTGTTATATAACTGTACATTATTTTGTATACCTTAATATTTACTAATGATGTAAATAATATAAATTATTTGGTTACTTTATGTGGGAATACATAATTAAAAGGTCATTTATCAAGCAAATTATATTTTAGTGTTCATAAGATTTCAAGTTACCTGGAATTTAGTTATTTGATACTATCATTTTAAAAGTATAGACTGATTTATCTTATAGGTTAGTTTCACATATCATATTGCAGAGGATATATAACATTGTTTAAAAACCTTGATTCTGAGGTTAGAAGAAATCAGAACTAAATCTTAGTTTTCCTGTCTTTTAAATTTTGAGCTTAGTATACCATTGCATGTTTCACTGGTAGATTTTTAATGAAAATATCAAATGAGAGAACCTGTAATTATCAGTTTAGAACAGCTATGTGCTGACAATCTACAAGCCGATTTAGTTTGGATCGAATTGTAAATCCTTTTTAATTTGTGATTTTCCTTATTATTTGTAATGATTTAGTAAATGATGGGGCAGGTCTTTTTTTTTTAAATAATCCATAATTTTTATCATATCTTTCACCGACTTTTCTCAATGTAACTTTATTGAGATATAATTCTCATATCATAATATTCACCAACTTAAAAGTGTACTATTCAATAGTTTTTAGTACATTCATACAGTTCTGCAGTTGCTACCACAGTCAATTATAAAACATTTTCGTCACTCCGAAAAGAAACTCCTTACACATTAGCAGTCATTTCCTATATCTCCCCAGCCCCTCAGCCCTAGGTCAAAAATTTGTATACTTTCTGTTTTTATAGATTTGCTTATTCTAGATATTTCATATAAATAGAATCATGCAATATGTGGTGTTTTGTGTCATCAACTTCAAAAGTTAAATGATTGAAAATTCGTAATGTTTCAAGATTTGCGTTTACTATTGGTAAAATTTGAAGTAGTAATGATAATATGTTTCTTGGTACAGTAGTAGCAAATGTGCATTAATTTTAAAATCTCTCAGATTACTGGAGAGTCTGGTCTTACACCTTTGAAATATTAATAAGATAGTGTTCAAAATGTTTTCATCCCAGAGTAATGTTCATAAAATAGCAACTAAAAGGATATTTATGAGGATGATTTTACTAGAATGTCATCATAATTTACAGATAAAATTTTAAATTTTACTGGGAATAAACTTCATGGGTCCTTTCATGTAAAATATCTTATTTGACCCTCACGGGAAGCTTCTGAGATTAAAAAAAGGCCCTGCCCTCATATAGATAAGAAAAGTGGTGTTTACTCTATGGCTAATAAGTGAAGGCATTTGCGTCCAATTTATGTTTATACTCTACCATGTGGACTATAAGTGAATTTATATGTACTTAACAGTTCTTTGAGATATCACATTTTAGAATTATATTTAAGAATATGCAGGACCCAGTCTATTAAGGTTCTATAGCTTCTGCTATAGATTATCTACCTAATACAGATGTTCTGTCAACTAAGCACCGTTTCCTTCAATTTACAGAAAACATTCAAAAGAATGAAATGTTTTAAGAACAATATTATGATAAATTCACTGTAAAGAATCTACTTCTTTGAACTCTTACAGTCTGTTTTTTCCCTGGGTCACACTGCTCTACATTTCTCTTAATTGTCATCTCTTCTGCTTCCGCCACACTTAGTGATTGGCCCTCTTTAAATTACATAATAGCCATTATGACTGTTCTTATATTTGGCATCATGATAACTCTAAACTGAGGCATTAAGTTCATATATATTCTCCACATTGATACTAGGGTAATCTTTCTAAACTGAAAACCTGGTCATCTCCTTGTGTAAAATCAGCCAGAATTAATAATTTAAAAGCCCTGGTCAAATAATGTTCATATATCAGAGCCCCCACAGGAAAAAAATTGTACACACAAACTAAGGAGGTGAGTGTAGGAACTATTTATGAAAGGGTTGGCAAAGTTTAGGGTAATGAGCAAGGAATGGTTTCTCCCAAACCATGACTAGCAACTAGAAGGACAATTTTACCACCCCTAATCCTGAAGGGGTGGGGATGGTTACCAAAATCCTAGAGAGAGTATTAGTCTCTATTACAGGGACATAGCTCTTCCACTGTGACCTGGGAAGGAGGGAGCTAGGTCATAGCTCTCTAACTTTACTCTTTTCCTGCTTGCTGTTCTCCAGCCTACTTGCACTGGCTGAATCCAACCAGAAGTCAGAGGACACAGGAGCTTTTTAACACAGTTCATATAAGTCAGCCTTGTGGGGCCAGAACAGGGTGAAATGGAATCATTCTGGAGGACAAATGGACAATATGCAGCCTGTCTTCTTATTGGAGAAAGTCCAAAGCAAACACTTCAGGAGGGACTGTATGGAAGAGGGGTTGCATGTCTGGCTAGCCTAGTCATTTTCATCAACCTTTCTCACTAAAGACTGATTTCACTCCTATCTATTTGGATTATTAAGTCTAAACTCCAATTTTTTACTTCTGCATGTTCATATACTCTCACTCACCTATATGAATCCTCCCGTCAGTTTGAAAAGTTATGTTTTCTCATTTTTCCATAATTTTACATAAGGTCATTTACTCATTTATTTGGTTATTCATTAATTTACTCAACAAATATTTATTGAATACCTACTGTGTTTGATTATCAGGATACAGTGGTGAGCAAATCTGACGAATACCTTACCCTTTTGCTACTTAAATTCTAGTAAAGGCAGAGAGTAAACGAAAAACAGTGAATTAAAAAATTAAATATTGGGAGCGGATGTGGCTCAAGTGGTCGAGTGCCTGCTTCCCATATCGGAGGTCCAGGTTTGGTTCCTGATGCTTCCTTAAAAAACAACAACAAGCAAACAAACGAAAAAACCAACTCAGGGGAGCCAGTGTGGCCCAGTGGTTGAACACTGGCTTGCCATATACATGGTCCTGGGTTCAATCCCTGGCCCCAGTACCTAAAATTTTTTTTAATTAAAAAAATTACAGAGTATGTTCAGTGCTAGAAAGAAAATAAAGAGTATTGTGATAGAGAATATCATGGGAGCAAAATGAAATAGAGGATCAGGGAAGACCTGAGGAAATTCCCTTGAACAGAAGCATCCTTCCTTCTCCCAAGAATAAGCATATTTACATGCGCATGACTTATTTTAGGGAAATTTCTTACCCATTATGACTCAGTTCATGCATCTCCTCTTTACAGAAACTTCCATAACTCTGTCAGAATTACAAGTTCTTAACCATGTGCTATCATAACATTTATACATATTTCTGTTACAGCATGTCTCATACAGCAGTCCTTATTTTATCTTTTTTCCGCTCCCAGGAGATTTTGCTTTCCTTGGAGGTAGAGATTGTTTGCTATCTATCACAGTAATTCTAGGTTCTAACATAATGCCTAGGAACATGATGAATGTTTATTTATGAAGGAACGAAGGAAAGGAATAAGTGGGAATGCACCAGTAATGGGAATTCAGATAGAAATGTGGAGCTGGCAGGTCATACAAGTAAAGAAGCCCAGAGTTTTAAAGCGGAAATGTTGGTAGATGAGGAAGGACTAGTCATATTGGATCAAGTAGGGAAAATCCTGGAGTACAGGAAGTTCATTAAGATAGGGAGGAGAAGATAGGGTTCAGGCATGTTATACAGCAGAGAATCAGGAACCCAGGTGAAGAGAAATCCCAGATAAATATTTACAGGTTCCCTTAAACTTAGAGCCTCTCTGATGATCTCCTTTATGCCTTAAATTAAGTCTGATTTTCCCTGAAATCCTTTGCTGTGAAGGATTAATTATTCTTGTATTCCCCACAATCCTAAACTCTGATTAGGATGAAGAAGATGTTTGGAGTGAAACTTTTTCTCAGATATAACTATTTCTTCTGTGACTTCTATGCCATCTAAATATACCATTCTCTATTATTCCTCATCACCATCCCTTTTCAACTGCCAGGTAATTCTTATATTCATCAAGGAGTCTACAACTCATTCACCTCAAGCCTGTCATTCTATAGTACTTCAGAGTCCATGTGACTCTAACCTTATACATCATTTGCCTTCTTATCCCCAGAACCATACCCCTATTTCCTTTCAGCCACCTGTTTACATGAGGTTGCTTTAGACTTTGTAGTCGATCAAAACTTACTGAATTCTAACATCTAAAACTCCAGTTTGTCAGCCTGACAACAACTCTTAGAGTACTAACTCTCCCATTCTTTGCTCCCACCAATCTTGGTTTTCAATTTCATTGAAATCTTGAGTTTTGTGGACTCTCTGTTTTGTCCGAGTTTATCAAACTCTTTCTGACTTGATTCCTTTCCCTATTATGGCTAATACACATATACCCCTTCCCCTCCCCCCCCAAAAAAAACCCCACAACCCACATCATTTTAGGACACCCTCCTGTTAGTGTCCTTAATTCTCTTTTTTTAGATATTGTTTGCATATTTTTTGGCACTTTTTTTGCCTTTTAATTTCTTATTTTTAAACCTTTTTCAAAATGCTCTCCAAGGGACCCTTTTAGTTTGGAAAACTAAGTGATGGTTTGCTTTGAAGTCTTTTAAACAGAGAACATAACCTGGTCAATTTAAATTAACTTCCATAATTTCTGTGTGCAATATATTTGAATTGATTAGAAACAGGGAATCTAGTTAAAAAATTCTTGAAATAATGTATGAGAGACTAAATTATAACTGGTAGAAGGGATAGGAAGGAAGCCTTGGACTTGGAAAATATTTAGGAAGTAAATAGAATAAAAGATGACTGCAAGATTTCTACCTTTGAAGCTTAATATACAGAATATAAAACATAGAAGTAAGTTTTGGGGTTAATTATGGAGCTCAGAAATAATGAGAACAGTTTTGGAAAGATAATTCTTCAGGTGATTATGAGAAATGTAGATGATGAGGTCCATGGTGGGTTGAATATACTACCCTTAAGCTAAAGGAAAAATATTAAAAATTTTTGAGAAGTTTAAACAAAGATTTTTTTAGAGGGATTGAGAATGTAGAATGACAAAGCCAGTGCTCCAGGAAGAGTGCCCTGGCACCCTCTCATCCACATTTTAAAAGTAGAACTGGGAAACGGATGTGGCCCAAGTGATAAGACTTCCACCTACCACAGGGGAGAACCCGAATTCGATCCCTGGGGCCTCCTGGTGAAAAATAAGAAGAGAAGGTGTGCCTGTGTGGCAAGCCAGTGCCCATGCTGTGAGCTGAGTGCCTACCTGGTAAGCCAGGTGCCCATGCAAGTGACTGCACGGCGAGTCGAGTGCCTACGTGAGTGCCTGCATGGTGAGCCAGTGCCCATGCGGTGAGCCAGTGCCCACATGAATGACCATGCGGTGATCTAAGTGCTCCGTCAACAAGCTGAGTGCTTGCGCAGTGAGCCAGTGCCCATGCAAATGAGTCACTCAGCAAGATGATGATGCAACAAAAGAGAGATGAAAGGGAGAATCAAGTTCAAGCACAGGAGAGAGCAGGAACTGAGGTGGCAATTGACAGGGAACCTCTCTCCACATCAGAGGTCCCCCAGGATTGAATCCTGGTGAATCCTAAAGGAGAAAGATGAGAGAAGAAGACAAAAAGAGAAATAGATACAGGAGATCACATGGCAAATGGACACAGACAGCAAAAACAGCAGCATGGGGAGGGGGAGAGCGAGGGGAAGGGAAAAAAAGTAGAGCCCATGGAGAAGACAAGGTGGAATTATAAGAAATGGAAGTGTACCACACTCTAGAAAGTGATCAGTACTTTTTCTTTCAGGAAGTGATCCTGTTACAAAAGGATCATAGTAAGATAAGTACACAAAAATGTCCATTGTGTTTGGCAAAGATGTTATTAGTGATCCCTGATATTAACTTCACTGCAGTACTGGGGCTAGAAATATGTTGACGTAGGTTGAGGAAACTCTGGTTAAGGTTATTCAACTAGGGAAGCAGATGTGGCTCAAGAAATTGGGCTCCTATCTACCATATAGGAGGTCCAAGGTTTGATGCCCAGTGCCTCCTGGTGAAGACAAGCTGGCCCACGTGGAGTGCTGGCCTGCATGGAGAGCTGGCCTGCACAGAGTACTGCCCTGCACAGGAGTGCTGCCCTATGCAGGAGTGATGCTGTACACAAGAGTTCTGGCCCTCACAGAGAGCTGACACAGCAAGATACCCAACAAAAAGAGGCAGAGGAGAGAGAATAAGAGACACAGCAGATCAGGGAGCTTAGGTGGCACAAGAGAATGGTCTCTTCTCTCCCATTCCAGCAGGTCCCAGGATCAGATCCCAGAGCTGCCTATTGTGAATACAAGCAGACACAAAAGAAAACACAGTGAATAGACACAGCAGAAAATGAGGGAGGGGGCATAAATAAATAAATAAATAAATAAATAAATAAATAAATAAATCTTTTTTTTTTTTTTAAAGGTTATTGAGCTAGTAAATAATAGAGCTGGAAGTTGAACCCTGGTCTTTTAGATTCTGCTACCGCTCAGGTAGCTACCCTAAGAGTATTTTTTTCTCTAAGCTTTGACTCCACTGAGAACATGGAAACAAAAAGTCTTGTTACATTAACAAGCCTGGTTATTTTACAAGTATTTGAAAAACTAGGATCCCATGTCTAGTGAAATGATAAAAAACTATTATTTAAAGGAAAGATTTACTTTAAAATCTCTCTGATTCTTGACATGGTTAGTAAGACTAGAAGGATTACTGTTTCTGACATATTTGAGACTGACTACAGTTAGTCACACATACTTTTTCTTTCCATAAAATATCATTTTAGGTAAAATAATATTCCCTGAGTTTAGAATTTTATTCTTATTTCAGCATACATGCTTCTTATTTACTGAATTAATCACATTGGGTCCTAAAGTTTTTTCTAGTATTAGCTCTTCAAATCTCTTTTTTCCCTCTTTATTATACTTTCTATCAAAGTTTTATTGCATGATTCATTTAACCTATGTAAAGAAAAAAATAGCTTTATGTCATTTCTTTTTACATATCTGATTCTGAAGTTATACTGTAAATTGTGGAAAATAGTAATAGGTATTAAATGGTCATTATTCATGAAAGTATAAAGCTTACCTTTATTGGAGAATAGTGGCAGCTTTCAATTTAAAACATAAAAATGGTAAATACGTGTAACTTGTTTAAATATGAATATATGGGAAGAAGGATGAAGCAAATTATTTAAGTTACATGGAAATGTCTAATATTGTGCTAGATTCCTTAATAATATTTTTTTCCCATCCAGATCTCAGTTTTCAGGCAGCTTCTCAAATAATGTCAACTCCAACTTATGATGCCATAAAGTTAATGAAAGACATTTCACAGAACTTCCCCATAAAAGCCAGGTATATAAAGTTTATTGGTTTGATTTTAGCCAGAACTCTTTCTCATTAAATAAGTTTTATCTAAATAGCTAATTTCATTTAATGTGATGATGTCAATTCTAAACATAAATTTTATTAAATCAGTGCCCTTATTATGTATATTGTTTTTTATTTGGGCATAATACCAGCTTGTACACATGTGTGAGTACATACTACAAAACAGATCCCTTGGATTGTCTCTGTAAGTAAATGGAAAGGAAAAAATTTTTGTAAGCAGTCAGGAAAAAACTTGTTTAAGCAATAAATAAGGGAATATTTTTCTCTTTCCTTCAATGGAGAATGATTAAAAATATTATTCTGAATAAGAGCACTGTGCCCAAAGTAGCCAAATTATGCTTTTACCCTTGCAGATTCTAAACAATTGGTGTCTTAATTGCATGGGATATTTTATGAAACACTTGTTTGCCAACAGAATATTTAATTGAATTGTTTTCAGAAATAATTATGTTGTAGTAAACTTACTTCCATTTCAATAGGTAAAACATTTGTACATCTAAAAATGACCAATAGATAGAATTCAGGTTACTGTGTATTATAAGGAATTATAAAAATAACTTTTTAATTTTTATTTTGGATAAAAGAGAATAGAAAATTTTAAACAAGTAAAATAAATTATTTAACTTATGTCAAAGGTACATAACCTGTGACAGGTCACAATGGCATAGGCAGCAGTAATGTTACTGAGAGGAACTTGCAGTGTAACCTTGTACTCCGAGGATACTTTCTTAAGTAGTGGATGTTTGTCCTGCCTTTATTTGTTTACAATACTACCTTGTACATTTATCTACAGTACCAATTACTGAATCTTACATCTAGGTGTTCTTTATCTTTGAATGATAAATAGTACTTTATTGGCCACAAGACACCAAGAACCTTTTAGCAGTACCCCGAGAATAGAGGGTTTGTCACTTTTATTTACAGTTTAAGAAAGAATCTAATATTATGACTATTTCAGCCATTTTAGTTTAAACTAATTTTTTAAATTAATTTTAGAATTTAAGTAAGGATTTATATAGTAAAACATGAAATATGTATATATGTGTAAATATCTGTTTAGCTACACTACTGTAAATTAGCAGTAGCTTTTTAAATTATTAGCTCAAATACAAATAAAGTAAAATAATTTTAATTTTAATAAAACAGTTAATTAGCTCCCTACAGGTTAAGTCAGTGCAAACTGTTCAGAAGTCCATGTCGAACTCTGCCCTTAATTTGTAGTTGGTTATGAGAAAAATCTTCAAAATATGTTAACTTAGCTTAATGTCTAAATTGTAGACTTGTGCATATCTCTCAAGCCACTAGTGGACAATCAGTGAGTGTTTATTGAGTGGGAGGAGTGGAGTGGGGTGGGGGGATGGGGGTACACAGGAACCTCTTATATTTTTTAGTGTAACTTTTTTGTGTAATGTATATATCTTAAAAAAAATACAATTTACAAAATGATGTGGGGAGTGGGTTTTATGGGAACCTCTTATGTTTTTTGTTTTTTTATGTTTTTTAATGTAACATTCCTTTTGATCTATTAATATAAAAAATTTTTAAATATTGAGATAAAATGAATGAATAATTTTCATTCTTAAATTTTCAATTGTAATTTCTCTCAAGTACTGTCAGAGTTTAAGAGATAATACATACTTTTTGTGGGTTGTTTCGAGATGTACCTTTTGCCTTGAGTTTTCTTTACAGTAAAATTTTGCATTAGCAATCCAATTTTAAAACTTTTTTCTATGTATAGATTGACAGATAAATAACTGGTTAAGCATTCTTATGTATTATCAAATTGTATATTAGAGTTTATAGACTCATTAAAACTATTCCTGCTCTTTAAATTATAAGGGAATAATACATTCTTAAATAATTCATTCTTCAAGAATGAATACATAAAGCTCAGAATTGTCAATATTAAAGAACTTATCTACTCTGGTAAAGATCACAGATAAACCAAACCTTTTAATCTACAAATGTTCTGAAAATTGCCTATTTGTATTGACTCATATGATGACTTTGGTAATTTCATACAAAATTTATATGGGAAAAGCAAAACCAAATAGCTTTTTCAATAAAGTATTTTTGAAATATAAGTATCTAGTAAACAAGCTCCAATATTACTAAACGAATATAGTTAGTGAACATAGTCTCCATTCCACCTGAATCAAATCTCGTCAAATGAAAATTATAGAATCACTCATCAAATTAGACTTATATATAAACCTAAATTTTTCATTCATGAGGGGTCTAGAGTTTTTTAGTTTCTTATCCAAAGTATTACAATGCAATGAATTATAGATTAGTCCTAAACACTTAAGGAAGAATAAATTGTATCAATATTTATTTTCGCAGATCACTGACCAGAATTGCTGTAAATCAACATATGAGAGAAGAAATACAAAAAAATCAAAAGGTTTGTTTGAATTCCTTTTTAAAAAAATATTTTTTAATATACTGATATCACTATACCAGACACTGGATCTTCAGCTTTCATGCAAAAAGAAAATGTTGTTAATTTTTGCTCTTTTGATTGTTAAAACAGTTCAGTATTTCCATTTTTATATTGTCTTTTGTATATAGTTTACCCTCTGTGATTTTAGATTATTTTTGCTCCTAAATGCTTGTGAGGACTGAGTCAAGTTTGACCACAGGAACATTAGTGGACTCCTGTAGGAAATAGGTCACAATTGATCAGTAGCTTAATAACATTTTACTAAATGGTCTCTTAAATTACATTAAATGACCTTGTGTTAATACTTGTAAAATGCCTAGAACACTGCCTGACTTTATGACATAGAACTAGTTTGGCTTTAAATGATGTAATTCCAGACTCAGAGGACCCTAAACAATAGTTTATTTTTCTCACATAACGAGATCTCACAGTAAGTGCCTGTAGGCATTGGTTCTGCTCAACAATGTCAGGTAGCACATTCATGTAAACATCTTGGTCTTTTCTTTTATGGTTGGCAGATGGCTGCCACCTCCCGACTTCATATTTGTATTTTTTAAAGTAGCAGAGGTAGAAGGATGCTACCAACCATAATTGTCTTCACTATAGCCTTCCTGGACCTCTTCAGCAGACTTCTCCTTCCAACTCATTGGCCAGAATTTTGCCCTGTGGCCATTTCTAGCTGCAGATTTGGTGTTTACTTTTCTAGTAATTGCACAAGAAGAGGAAAAGTGGGGTAGATATTATGATGGTTTGGTTCCTGTGTCAACTTAGCCAGGTGATGATGTCCCATTGCTATGAGGACATTTCATGGACTTAAATTATCAGTAAGTTAATTACATCTATGGCTGGTTACATCTACAATCAATTGAGGACATTGCCTTCAACAATAAGAGATACCTCTTCCAATCCACTGAAAGCTTCAAATCGAGAAGTAATGATTTTATCAGTCAGAGGAGAGAATTTTCATCTTTACCTGCGCCAGCCAACTTCTCCTAGGGAATTCATCACAAACCTTCATCAGAGTTCCCAGCTTGCAGCCTGCCCTCCGAAATTTGGACTTTTGCATTCCTACAGTTGTGTGAGATAATTTTTATAAAATCTCATAATATTTACTGAAATCTCCTGTCAGTTCTGTTTCACTAGAGAACTCTGACTAATACAAATATGGTGTTAGGTTAATTAGGACATAGTTAGCCTTCAATAAATTATCTGTTTGATGACAAACAACTACAATTATAGTGGTAAAGAAGTTCACTGGAGCATAGGAGTCATAACATAAGATCCTTACTGAATATTCTTTGCACTATTGACTACCTTACAAATTCCTGTTGATCCTTTAAAACTGAGCTCTGGAAATGCTCTTATCTGTACTTTTCCCTAATTGTGTTTACTGTTTCTCATGCATAATGGATTGTTTCCTTATTTGAGTTCCTGACTTTGGTTGGATCATGCCACTTACAATAAGGAAGGGAGAAAGGGAAAGAAGAGCAAAGAAGAAAGACAGGAATGCCAGAATGTCAGTAATTTTTTTGTCTAGAAACTAGAGAGGATATTGTAGAAATAAGAGAAAGAAAAAAATTCTGATTCTGAAGATCAGAATCATCAAATGGGATAATTTCAAAAGTAGACCAGTGTGATAACATAATCATGGGGTAGCCATTAAATTTAGTTGCTGAAGTAAAATAGAAGTGAAAATTAGTAAAAATGGGTAGGTGAAGAAACTCTGAATTTAGGCACTTGAACGAGTACAGTGACTGACATAGAGTATTCCCTCAGAAATATTCATTTAATTGAAAACATATTGAGAGATTAAATACTACCTATAATATATTCTATATTTAGCTACATATAGTTTTTAAGATGTTCTATATATTATGACAGGTATTAATGCCCTGATGTATAAACTGAGATCCAGTGACTTCTTATGGGTCACAGAGATGATACAGACAGAACCAGAATTAGTGACCTGATCTATAGTTCATTTCAGATTAATTGAAGTATTACTAATTGTCCATTTAAGTGCCAAGCACCTTGCCAGGTGATTGGAAAACAAAATAGAACAAGAATATTGATCTAGTCACTGTTCTGCTTAAAAATCCTTCAGTGACTTACATTTCTAGAGGAACAAGGTGAATCTAAATAAAAAAGGTTGGGTAGGGAATGTCTAGTGTAGACTCTCAGTTCCCCAACAGATATCCGTATAAAATCCTATTGATCAAGCAAAGCTAGGTGTAATAAACTTACTGCAGCAAGGGAGAAAAAACCTTGATAGAATCATAGTAGTGTCTCAAAAGGAAGAAGTTAGGAGTAGGCTATTTATACAGTTATGTCTTAGTTCAAATTATTTAAATTGGATCTTTCAAAGTAGGGAACTGTTTGGAATTAGCAGTTTACAACACAGTAATTTAGGTTTGGTGGATAAGCAGAGTGATGGTTTTGATTGGCAAACTCTTGTCTGATAAGCAAGAGGAGATGAAGGTTTGCCTGGAAAAAAATTATTTGAAAGAATTTCTTGAAGCAAATGGCTATTTATTCACTTATAATCTTATCTTGTGTAAGAAATTCTTGTAATAGTTAAGTGATAATGGCACAGGTCTCAAATTCAGTCCCAGTGGTTAAAATATATTAATAATAGATGGTATCATTTCTCAGTGGGAAGGCAGGAGTTAATTTTTTTAAATAGAAGTAGGCAGTACCCAGAAAAGTGGGGAGAAGCAGTGTTACCTTCCCTGTAGTACTTTACGAACAAAGGTTTGATGCCACATGTAGGTAACAAGTCATACAGGTGGTCTTTTAAAAAGTTTGAGCTTTAACCGTTGCATAATTTGTATTGTCCTCTTGATTTTGCCATTTTGCATCTGTTCTCCAACATAAGAGGCAGGTTCCAGATAGAAGCTGATTTCCTAGCCTGGATCCTGAAATGAAAAGGCCAATGAAACAGAGCCAAAGATAACCTGAAGGTTCAAAAATGTAATATTAGCAAGAAATAAATGTTTCCTGTTCTGACCCACTGAGTTTGGTCACATGTGATTTTGGGATTGTTTGTTTTAGGAATTTGGTTGCACTAACGATCATTGACTATGTTAAAGTTTCAATGTTACTTTTTCCATTGTTAAATCTTATTTTATTTTATATACTTGAAACACAGAAACAATGCTTCTGTATTTGAAAGAAACTTACAACACTAATTCCACTGTTCTATATAACTAGTAATTATGGAAACAGAAAGCAGTGATTTGAGTAATTTAAGAAGAATTGGAAAAATAAGTAGTAGCTATAAGAATACATAAATGTATTTAGTCAGTTCCTAGTACTGTTACTATCTTTGAGAAAGTCATCGTCTACAAACCACATTTGTAAAATTGAACTAATAATGCAGTTTAAATTAGAATTATCTTTGAAAATATTTTGTAAATGTATACAACTGTAAGATTATAGAATTAATGGAAACATTGTTCAAATGCCAAATTTAAGGTTAATTATTATTTTAAAAAAGGCTATCTTAATGTTATTCTTTAAAATCTTTCATCATTATTAAGAATTCCCTAAATCTTGTATTTAATCGAACCCCTCATTTTTCTGGAATTACTTAAATCTTAAAAATTTTAGTGTCTTCTGTATTATTAACTTAATTTAGTATTTCCATTAAGTTAATTAAGAATATAGCTATTGGTTTCAGCAGGAATATGACTGCAGCCTAGTTCAAAATATTCACACATTTTCAGCAAAAAAGCAGAAGGTAAAACCACACAAACTAAATTTTATATTAGTGTGACTCCCCAACACCAGTAGAACTCAAGTATGAAATTACAATTGTCTGGAGGCAAAGAATGAAAATTTGCACAAAGGTTGCAGTGGCAAATCTCAGAGATGGCAAATGCCAGAAATGATCAGCAAACATTTACCCTCAAAGGACAGGGCTCCACCCTGAATGTGAACTCTGTGGTCAAGACTAAAAGCAAACATAAAAGCACACATGTCCTGGGGTAGGTAGAGAGAGAAGTCATGAAAAGTACATGGAAGTAGCAGATTTAAGAAAACATAGCTACTAAAAGAGGGGATAGATCACTTTGGAAGATGGGAACAGTATTTCTTGATGGCAAACTGAAGAGAAAAAGGAACTAGTGATAGGAGGCAGACTATCTGAGAATCTGAGAAGCAGGTTAGTATCTGAGAATCTTGAGTATTTCAGAATCTTAGGTGACCCAACTTAAACTGTTTACCACTATAAGGAACCTTTCAGGTGATAAACCTGGGAAACTGATTTGCCCCTTTTACCCCTAAATAATCTTGCCTTCTTTTATCTGGTCTAAAAAAATCTAACTCATCCAAATATGATTAAGTAAAACTATTACATCTATATAAAATCCTACTGAATTAGGGGAGTAAAACAGCAAAACTATATTGATGGATGAATAATCCTCACTAAGCAGAGGAAAAGTGTAACACAAATTCACATGTGAATTTAAAATTTAGGGAAAGCTGAGAAGCAGCAAACAAGGCAGAAATATAGTAAGTTTAAGATGGATAGACACTAGAGATGATGCCCAGACAACAAGAGTTGATGACCAAACAACAAACAGATGTGAAACCAGAACTAGATTAGAGAAATAAGGATAAAACCAACTTAGAAATAACAAGTAGAACTACAAGATACATAAAGGCAAATTGACCTTATTAGAAAAACAGTAGACGCTAGAGTGGATATAAAGAAAATAAAACAGAAATAAAGAGATAGGATTCAAGAGAAAATGATAAGAGAAAGGTAAGGGAAATCTAACATACCTATACTGGAGTTCATGAAGTAGAAAAACAAAGCAAATGGGCAGAGTAAATAGTAAAACTACAATTAAAAGTTTTTCTTAAATAAAATAGAATTTCTTGCAACCAAGACCTGATTGAAGATTTTTTGACAAAGTAACTGGCTAGTAGGCACTGAATATGTTTGAGTATAGAGCTAAGACTAAGAGGTGAGAGAAAGGATGATAGTAGAGTAGGTAGATAGTACCTATTTTGAAAGTAATGAAATAAAATAAAAACTTATAAAAATTGGGAGCAGATGGAAAATAGAAGAAACTTGCTTATTGCTTTAACTATAATATTTCGGAATCAAAAGTTCATATGTAACCATTAAGTAAGATGAAACTATTGAATATAATTGAGCTGGGTAAGAAAGGGAAGAGGCGAGCAAAAGGAAGTTAAAAGCCAATTTTATTATTTTATGTAACACAATCATTCGATATCATTTAAAGAAATAGATCGCCCAAGGGTATTAAATAAAGATAGATATTTAATGGCAACCAGTTGAACAAAATCTAAATCTCTCCAAGTATGGGAAGAACAGAATGTACAAAAAATGTAAACAGAACAAATTAATAAATGATATTTTAAAAATACATCTAGAAATAGTAAGTGAAGCATGAAAAATGACAATTACAGATGACTATATTTGTCATACCAATAAATGTAAATAAGCTTAACTGGAATATTAAAACAAATATTTAGATTCAATCATTTGTCAAAATTCCATATATGTAAAATAAATACTCTTGAAAGTTATTGAGAAATGTTAAAAAGATGGCAAAAGTACACCAAGGAAACACTGTGTTGCAGGACTAGTGATTTTAATATGGGGCCAAATTCAGGCCAAAAAAAACCAGTAAGGAGCATAAAAATGGCCCTTTGTAATACTAAGGGCTACAATTCACAAAGAAAATATAGCAGCTATTATCTAGACATCAAAACACAGCAGCAGCATTCATAAATAGAAACTACAGGAGTTGGAAGGAGAAATAGAATTCACTTCTCTGTCCAAAACTGACAAATGAAAAAATAAGTAAAGATAGAAAACCAAACATTTTCAACGTAGTAATGGATATATAGTAAATTCTATAACCTGATAATAGAGAAAATGTCTTTTCAGGTGTTTATAGAATGACAAAAAATCCAGAAAATGATATCGAGAAAACATCATCTTATCAAAATGGAGTCAAACTAGAAATCAACAACAAAATCAGAAAGAAAGAAAAAGCGACTTATTCACTTGGAGATTAAAAACTCCATTAACTCTTGAGTAGAAAGGAAAGTGCATATCAAAATTGCAGTTTTTCTTGGTAACATTTGAAAATACTAGAATCTTTGGGACATAGATTTAGAGAAAAGCCTTAAAATCTTTCATCAATAAAATGAAAGAATGGAAAGAAACTAAGGCTAGAACTTCAAAAATAAGAAAAAAACTAATGAAATCAAAGGAAAGCAAGGGAAATTAAGAGAATTAAAGAGTACTGATTTAAAAGATTAAAAAAGAGTAAAACAAAGAATAGTAGATCACAACCGTTTGAGATTTATTTAAGGAATACAAGGATGGTTCAACTTTAGGAAATGTAGTCATGTAATATTAATTCTGCCTATTAAAATTGGTCATCTCCTTAGATATTGAAAAAACATTTTACAAAATGAAGATCTAGCCTCATTTTTTGAAAATACACTTTTTAGGGGAATTGATTATACTTCCTTAATGTGATTAAAGGTATATACATATGTATTTGTGTTTTTCTTCCTTAAAAATCTAACTTCTTACTTAATGGTTAAATATTAGAGGTATATTCACTAAAATGAGGAACAATAAAATGTGGCTTATTATCATCACTATATTTTTATACTTGCATTAGTGTTACTAGCCAGCACTTAGTAAAGAGGAATATGTTAAAAGTATCAAAATTGGGAAAAAGGGAGTTTTAAAAGAATCAACTAAAATACCACCACTAATGAGGGGTAGAACCCAATTAATATACAAAAAGCAGTAGACTTCTTGCATTATAAACACCTTGTTAGAAGATACAATGTAAGAGAAGATTCCATTTACAAGATCAAGCCAAATGGTATCTAGAAATAAACATAGGAAATGTTAAAGCTATATGATAAGTTGTGGGTTCACAGAACAATCATCATAAAGCACAGGATTCACATAAAACACCCTACCACTACTTTGCATTGGTGTGGAACGTTTGGTACAATTAATCATAGTACTTTTTAAATAATTGTACTATTTTTTTAATAGTAGTAGCCAGCTTATTGAGAGATTCTATGTTCTAGACCCTGTGTGAAACGATTTTCATGGATTTCCTCATTTGAAACAGCTGTTACACAGGCCTATTTTTATTTTTAGAAAATTTTTATATTAGAAAAGTTGTAAGTTTACAGGAAAATCATGTAAAAAGTAAAGCACGTTCCATTAGTGTGGTACCTTTGTTACAACTGATGAAAGATGATTAAAATACTTACTATTGTTCATATTTTATATTAGGCATATTTTCCCCCTTGTACTACCCTATTATTAACACCTTGTATTAGTGTCATACATTTGTTATAATTTATGAAAGAAAATTCTTAAAATTGTACCATTAACTGTTGTCCATCCTCTACAATAGGGTTCATTTTGTTATTATATATCTTTTAATTTTTATTCTAGTAGCACGTGCTACCTAAAGTTATAAGGAAAACTCCTTAACGACATACTGAATGATATACAGCTTTCTTGAATTGGAAAATTGCATTGCAAAGAAATCTGTTAACTATGTTAATTTGTAAATATAATATGAACCTTCTGAAAATTGAGAAGACGAGTCTAAAAATTCATGTGGAAAAATAAACAAGGAATAGCAACCAGTAATACCATGAAGAAAATGAAAGAGCAGTAGGGCCTGTCCTGTGTGGCCTCCGGCCCAGAATGTGGCCTCCTGGCTGCTGTAGCCCAACCCAGGGCTGATGTAGCTGCCCTCTGCCATCAACTTTTCCACCTCTCATCAGTTTGGAATTAGCAGTGAAACAAATTTGAAGCAAATTTTAACTTCTGAGTAAGAAACCATAAAATTAATGTGTTAACTAAATGATCATAACAATATAGATGGTCTGATTGTTTAGCTGCATTTTCTTGCAAGGCAACTTATGAGAAAAAGGCAATGATGATAATGGGTACATGTGTTTGGGCTAGTATTCCATGTTACCTATTACCCCATGGGCTATGTGGGAATAACTGAAGGAACAAGAGTTGTAACCCTGGGAAAGAGAGTGGCTGCAGCTGGAAGTAAAAAAAAGTTGTAATGGCCGTTGCAAAATTATTGCACATCGATGGGGCACTTGAACATCCTGGAAGTATACCACTATAAAAATATCCTCCGTACACAACAAAGAATACAATTACTGTAAAACGCATAATTCTTGCAAAACACATAAACAAAAGTTTCACATACACAAATAATAGTTGTCCTTAAATATATTAAAAAGATGATCTCAGTCATAAAAAGCAAATTATAGGTAAGCGTTAAAAATGAGAAACCAGATTTCAAAAATTCAAAAGCGTGACAATGTACTCTCTTTGGCACATCTACAGAGAACCAGGCACACACAGTGCAGATGGGAGGACAAATTTGTAGAACCCTAAGGCTGGACATTTAGCAGTATCTACTAAAACTAAGTGTATTTACCTTCAATTCAATAATTTGCTTCTGGGAATCTATTCCTAAATATGCCCCAAATATCAACAACATATGTATAATATGTTATTCATTGGAGCATTATTTGAAATATCAGATTATTATAAACAACATGAGTAGCCATCATCTAACTGTGAAGCTATTTATATAAAAAAAAGAATAAAAGGAAAAATGAAGTTTCCTGCCTACTAATATGAAATTATATACATAATGTTAAATGCAAAGAGGAAGATGCAGAGCAGTGTATGTATAGATGATGTTATCCTTTTTATATAAGAAGGCAGGGGGAACCAGGAATATATATTTGTATGAATTTGTGTTTGCATAAAGAAACACTAGAAAGATGAATAAGAAACGCTGGGAGGGGAAAGGGAAAGTTACCTCTAGCGTCTAGAGAATGGAGAGCAAGTGGAGGGGGCTGACATGGACATTCGAATTCTTTGTGTCTACGTATTTATATAGTTTTGACTTTGGAATGATGAAAAAATTATTCAAAAAAGTATTGTGGCTATTTTTAAATTGTATAAGTGAGTTTGGGTTTGGTTTTATTTATTTAGTTTAAATCAAAAGTAAAGCAAATTTCCCTTGGAAATTCATAATTGTTATTTTGTTCAGAGTAACCAGAATCTGCTTTGGGTCATTTTAAATTCAGTGTCAGTTCAATGTGTGTGTCTTATTGTTTACTGTGAGAGCTATTAAAGTATATTACATGACATTTGTTTTCTTTTGGGAAAAAAATGGGGATATGGTCAAGTAACTTTTATTTTTCTCTGCTCCAGCAGTGTGAAACAGATTGTTTCAATTATATGTAATTACAGAAACCAAATGCCGATATTTAAATATAAAACCCAAATAAAGGGTTACCCTTTATCCAAATAAAAGCTCATAAGTTTTCTAATTATTTCCAACTAATTTCTTAGAATGTGTGAACATTTTAGAGTTTTAGGGAAATTTCCTAGATTAGAACATCCTCTCTAAAAACCACTTCTGTAAAATATTTTTTTTAAGAATCTTATTTTCCCTTGTCCCATCTTCTGAAAATAAAATCTTTATATATTAATACTTATATCAGATTTTACTTCACATTTTAAGTTCATCATGCATATTAATCTCAGATTAGGGGCCTCCAAACATATTTATAAACCAGTTTACTATCATAAAGCTCAACCACTTTCCTCAGTTGTTGAAGGGACATGTTGAAATAACCTGTTTCCTCTTTTTTTAAATGAGGTTATATTCTTCCACGTAGATTGCATTCAGACTCCAAGCCTAGGAGCACTATTAATTAATTCCACTTTGAATAAAAATCCTAACTTTATATTTTTTGTACCATAAAATTATGTAAAATGCAGCCCCAAACCTATGTGAATATAAACCAGAGGTCGTGAAATTTTCTGAATTTCTTACAGTGAATTGCTTCATCTGCATATCTAGAACACTTTATACAAATCTCTGTTGTGTCACTTATTTTGTCATGTCATTGAAATGCAGTATTTTAAAATTATTTTTCTTTCTAGACTGATTTGATGGTGGTGGTAATAAAACCTTTGACTTTTAAGTGCTCTATATGTGACTAGGCACAGATATGTATTACATTTAAACTTCATAACATACCTCTGAGATAGATGTAATTATATCCATTTTACAGATAAGTAAACTGAGCCTTAATGGAAACTAAATTGGTGCACATCTCATAGCTAGTAAATAACAAGACCTCAATCTAAACCAGGTCCTAGATTATGATTTTAATAACTATGTAATAGGGGCAAGGATGTTACCATTTTTACTTTTGTTATTGCTTCAGTGTCTAGAGTCCCTTCTAGTATATAAAAATATTCATACATTTAATTCTTTCTCTAACCTATCATGATTCCCATTATTTGGATCAGGGGAGGGTAAACAGCTGTAGGCCAACTCTGGCCTGCCATCCGTTTTCATAAATGAAAGCTTTATTGGAACATAGCCATGCCCAATTGTTTACATATTGTCCTTGGCTGCCTTTGTGCTACAAAGGGAAAGTTGGTATTTGTGACAGATCGTATAGCCAACAAAGCTTAAAATATTTATCTGCTTTTTTTTTTAAAGATTTATTTTATTTATTCCCCACCCCCCACCTTCCTCCTGCCTGCTTTTCTTGCTGTCTGTGTCCATTTGCTGTATGATCTTCTGTATCTATTTCTTCCTGTCTTTTTCACTTTTTCTCCTCTAGGATTCACCAGGATTTGATCCTGGGGACCTCTGATGTGGAGAGAGGTTCCCTGTCAGCTGGCCACTTCAGTTTCTGGTTCCTACTATGCTTCACTTTGACTCTCCCCTTTGTCTCTCTTTTTGTTGTGTCATCATCTTGCTGCATGACTCACTTGCACGGGCACTGGCTCACCATGTGGGCACTTGGCTTGCCACGTGAGCACTGGCTCACCACGCGGGCATTGGCTTGCCATGCAGGCATGCTTTCTCTTCTTTTTCACCAGGAGGCCCCAGATACCGAACGCAGGTCCTCCCATTTGGTATGCAGAAGCCCTATCACTTAAGCCACATCCACTTTCCACTATCTGCTTCTTTATAGAAATAATTTGCTTACCCCTGACATAGATCACTATTGATATATCACTCAGTAAACTATCATTCTGCTCTGTTTTAAGGATCTTCAAAATAGATTTGAAATTCAGCCAGGTGATGCTCGTCTGTTTATAAATGGACTTCGTATTGATATGGATAGTTATGATCCTTTTAGGTAAGTATTAAATTATTGATATAAACTAACTATGTTTTACATAAAGATAATATTGTCCTGAATTTAATATTTGTTAAAATGCAAAGAATCACTTTATTGGTAAAACAAGTGCATGTCTTTGATTGAGTAAAACAACTATATTACTGTAACAGAGTATTCCCTTAGATGAGAGCCCAAAGCATGTTAGAATGTCAGAACTAGAAGTTTTTCAGATGAGAAAATTGAGATTTCTGAATCTTACACCTATAATGTTCCCATTATTCTAAACTGTCTTTCATTAAAGATGATTTTGCAGGGAGGTTCCTTCAGATTTGGGTGAGCAGCCAGGGAGGTCTGCCCTCCAGAAAGGAATTAAAAACAAAATGAGGCATTTCTCCAGAAGAAAAAAATTAATAGGAAGAATTTGAATTCTTGTATCTTTATCAGAAAGGAAATTTGAAATTGTGGCACCATTGAATTTTATTCTTTAGGTAAAAAAAATTCTTCAGCAAAAGTGCTCAAGGACAGAATTAAGACATCTTTTTTTTTTTCTTTTTTTTTTTAAGATTTATTTTTATTTATTTATTTAATTCCTCTCCCCCGGTTGTCTGTTTTCTGTGTCTTTTTGCTGCGTCTTGTTTCTTTGTCCGCTTCTCTTGTCGTCAGCGGCACGGGAAGTGTGGGCGGCGCCATTCCTCGGCAGGCTGCTCCCTCCTGCGCGCTGGGCGGCTCACCTTACGGGTGCACTCCTTGCGCGTGGGGCTCCCCTATGCGGGGGACACCCTTGCGTGGCACAGCACTCCTTGCGCGGCACAGCACTCCTTGCGCGCATCAGCACTGCACATGGGCCAGCTTCACACGGAAGACATCTTTTATCTGTGACCATTGTCTCGTGGATTAAAGTCATGGACTGAAAAGAAGTGAAATAGAACTGAATTTGTTTTATTTTTAATGAAAAAGAAAAAACTATTTTAAGAATTAATATTTGGAACATAAGATCAATTTAGTAAAACTAATACTTCAGTTCAAATACTCAGCTTTAATTCAAGTAAATCTACATTGTGGAATGGAAATTAATTAAATGTTTATTTAAGTTCCATTTTCTTACCAGTTTGGAAATACATGAAAGACAGAAGTAGGATAGTTCACTTAAAATTTAGAATCATTTTACTGAATATTTTTTACAATTTTAATTTTCAAATCAAATAGGACTTTTTTCTTTGTTTAATTGAATCCTTAAACCTAGTATTGGAAACATTATCAGTAAGGTATATAAGAATATAACACACATAGAAAGAGTAGAGTGGTTCTTATGATCCTGGTCTGTAAACATCAGAGGAACAAAAATCACATCTATGCTCAGGAACACTTGAAGTGGTAGATTTTGGGAATTTTTTTATGACAGAGTTGGGGAAATTTTCATGGTGGGAATATTGTCATGTGTAAGAAAGACTGTATATTATTTAAGTCACTAAAACCTATTGTTCCCCCACTTGGTAATTGGTGATATACAGGATGTATGGTACATTTTTGTTCCTCGTTGTGGCCTCTAATTATGCCTACTATAATTCCCTTAAATGAGAAAGAGTAAATATATGAGGATATTTACATCAGTTGACTTTTTTTTTTAGGAGGTCCTGGGAACTGAACCCAGGACCTTGTACATGGGAAGCAGGTGCTTAACCACTAAGATATGTCCACTCCCTAGTGAAAGTTGGTTTTTTCGTTTGTTTGTTTGTTTTTAGGAGGTACCGGGATTGAACCTGGGACCTGGTACATGGGAAGCAGGTGTTCAACCACTTGAACTGCAACTGCTTCCCACATTTTTGAGGACAAAAAGGGTTCTTAGAAAAAGAACAGAAGGGTTGGAATAAAATTATTGGGAAGAGGTAAATGAATGGAAGAAAATATATAGGAAACAGAGAGAGAGGAAGATCATATATCCTGGATCTAGAGAGAGGTTATTTTTCACTTATTTCCCATCTCCTGTCTTTCATTCTGGGTTGTATTACCCTACCTCTCCTACAGCTGCTGGAGAATTGATGCCATGCTCTATGGCCCATCTCTTGTTCCTCTGGTTCTGGAAGTAGTGGGAAGAGCTAAGCCTCTGAGTCAGGTTGGCATTGGTTCAGTAAAGGCTGTGCCCAAACCTATCTCTCATCCCCTAGGGAAGCTGAGATAGCAGGAAGCTATGGCAGTGACCTGGAGTAAAGGCAGATAGGACTGAGAAAATCCGAACTGGAACGGTTAGGTCCCTTAAGTTACTCTGTTCAGCCACTACAATATCATTCCTTCTGAATAGTCATCTCAGCCACAGACTTGACCAGTCAGAAACTGACCCTGGTACAAATGGATATTACTCATTTTGGTAACCAATCTATTCCAGCTTGAGCAATGTCACTACAGAAAGAAAGAAGTAACAAAGGTGTCTTGATATCCCCACTAATGGAGTTGTTTCTGAAGTTTAATGAACTAAACTGAATCAGAGCTCAGGAGCTTTTGAGCTCTTGAAAAATAAGCATTTTCAATGTAAACAATATGATCAATTCATTAAAATTCTGTTTAGGAAATATTCAAGTGCCTACTATGGAGAAAGAACTGATAGTTTTGGGGAATAAAATGATGAACAAGACAGAAGTGGACTTTATAGTTTAGTGGGATAACCGATATTAAATAAATGTGATAGTTTCTAACAGGTAAAGCACTGTGCTTTGGGTGTTTATAACTCCAGAGATTTAATTTAGTCCTTAATGGCCATGGGGACAATAGATGGCAGGTTCCTTCAAGGAAATCGTATTTAAACTAAAAGTTAAATGATGAATCAGGCAAAATAGAGGGTGAAGTTTGTACAGGCATGGCATATTTGAGAAAATGAGAAGTCTAGGATGGCCGGACTGTGTAGAGTGAGGAAGAGCTGGAATTAGTCAAGGTTGCATATATAGCCAAGGGTCAGATTGCAGAACTAGATTATGGATTTTGGCCTCTTAATAAGCACAGGAGAAGCCAGTGAAGAATGCCAAGCAAGCCCAAAAATAGTAACTATTTTAATGAGAAGCATCCAAAAATGTTTTGATTATTTAAAAATCTAGAGATAGAACGGGTTTTCCTGATAAACTGGCATTTCAAGATTTGGAAAGAGCAAGGTAGAAATTAATGCTTATTGAAGGGAACTGTGATCCCAGTATTAAGCTCATTTAACCCTGTTAGTGATTACTATTCTGTTTTACAGAGGTGGAAATAAAAACTCTGAGATCTCACACAAGATAGGAACATAGCTAGCAAATAATACTAGGATTTGAAATCCCATGCCCTTTCCAGTGTACCATGCTGTCTCTATTTCTACCATTCATGGTCTTCCTTAAATTCTAGGTTGAGATAACAAAGATGACAATTTCATTAGCTATGGGGAGCATTAAGGACTTTCAGAAGCCATACCACAGAATAGTTTTATAGAAGAGACTAAATCTTATTATTAGATTGGTGATTTGTGTTATTTAAGGCAGTGATCTCTTTGTCACACCCATCTCCTAATATGTAAATGTTTTTGAAGTTTTCTCTGTAAAGTGGTGCCAAACTGTCTAGGCTACAGATGTGCAGAACTGAGGACTTGTGTACAGGCCAACTTAAAACTCTTACAAAACAGCTTTATTTATTAAGAGTTTAGATATTAGATCTCTAATTTTAAACATAGATCTCTATAGTCCCCCTTGAGAACTATATCTAAAATACATATATTACTTGACTGTTATTCTGTTCATTTCTGAAAGGTGAATTAATTTTGATGACTGGATTTTTTAGTGAAACACTTAGGTTAAATATAATAGACATGAATTTTAACACTTCCTTCTAAGAAGTAATAATCAAAGTTTCTCTATTTTTACCTTTTAAATCATAAGCAACTTTACCACAGTCTTAACAGTCTTATCTTTCTAGATACAGAGAGTATAGAAAAGCACTATATTCCTATAACATTCAAATCTCAGCTCTGCTATTCCCCTCGCTCACTTACCCTGGGCAGGATATTTCACCTGTCTAAACATCATTTGCATCATCTAAGATAATCTATAATTGTTGTGAAATTGAAATGGACTTCTTTGGAAAGTACATGGCTCTTATCTGTCATACAGTAAGAGCTTGATAAATAGTAGTTAAATAGTATTTTAAAGATTCATATAGCCCAAACTTTTAATAGCATTATTTACTTTTGTTGTTATTTAACAATAAGACTTTTTAATCATATTTAAGAACTACTGAATTATTGTATATTCCATTAGAAATTTGATTTGTATTCTAGACAGATGGAACATTCATGGTTTAATAGGGCTTCCTTTGTACTAAAATTTTGCAGTTTAGGGCATGCTGATCTCATCTTATTTTTGTAGTAGGTGTTAAAAAGAGTAACTTAATATATTTTTCCCCTCACTTTTAGCTTGCTTATGAGATCATATCCTTTTTTCTTTGGTAAAGAATTCACCATATACCTTATTGTCTTATCTTTTAAATTATAACAAGACTTTATTACAACCAAAAAAAAAGAAATCTTCAATATGTATTTCCTTGAATAACTAATTAGAAGAAATATTTGGCCTTTTTTGTTAATGAGTTTAATATTATTTTCCTGTTGTTAATAAAAAATACCATTGAAACTTGTTACTAATCCTTTGAGAAGTCCAACAAACTTTTAAGGCTTAAAAGAGAAAACATGGCCATGGCAAATCAAAATAAAGACATTTCTTTTCTTTGAACATAAAGTATTCTGGATATGCTGAAATTTGAAGGAAAAATGATGAATGGCCTTCAAAATCTTGGGATCCACAAGGAAGATATGAGCAAATTTTTAAAATTAAATTCTCATGATTGGGAGCATAACTATGCATTAGACATTCGACATTCTTCTATAATGGTAAGTGTTCATGTAATTCCTTATTCTAACTTTTAGTAGATTTTAGGCATAACATAAAGCCAAATATTGACAGTGTTAACTTCCTGCCCTAATTGTGTATCTCCCAAGAAAACCCACTATATGTAATTATTTCACTATTCTGTGATACAGAAACTACCTACACTCTAATGATTTAAGGAACACTTACCTCTGTAAAACAGGGCTATGGATTCTGTGCCAGTGTTGTATTCACGTATATTAGTTTTACTAACTGACTGGTGTAAATATTTATAATACAAGGGGCTTAGTCACATTGGCTTATACCTTTTATTTAGGTCCAATTGCCTTACTTTTAAAGGCTCAGATTGGCATAGACATACATGTACCCACTGTGTCTATAAGAATTATTCTCCCTCCGTAACTGGAACCAGGGACCTGCATTGGCAGTGCAGTCCAGCTTTACACCATACCAGTGAAGGGAAGGGTAGGGGATGTGGCCAACAAGGGTGCTACCATATCCTACCATTTTAAAATTGCTTTTTTCTTGATTTAGTGCTTGCCTGTTAACTGTTTTGCAGAGATTTGAGAAAGTTGGTTCTGCCAGTTGCCCTGGAGTATTGCACACTGCCATCTTGATCCCACATGACTTCTCATTGCCTTTTTTTTTTTAAGGAGGTAGCGGGGTTTAAACTGTACCTTCTATATGGGAAGCAGGTGCTCAACCACTGAGCTATACTTGCTTTCCCTCATTGTCTTTTAAAATGCTAATAATTAAATACTTTTCCTATTATAAAATTATTTATTAAAAGTAATTTTCATATAGTTTTACTTGTGGCATAATAAATATATCAGTCAAAGAAGTGGATTGTGTTGGGGGGAAGGCTTAGTATAAAAGAACATGATCATTTATCATGTTCATTAATATGGTGAAAATCTGTCTTAGAAATGATTTCATTATTATCTGAATATAGCTTTCACAGATTTCTGGATTATTTTCTAGTGGATTAATGATTTAGAACATGATGATTTGTATGTCTCATGGCCTGCAAGTTATCAGGAACTTTTGAAGCCAGTATTCTTTGGAAGTATACCTTCTATGAGACGTAATATTCATAATTTGGTAAGTTTCGTATTTTGTAAATTTGGGTACCCCTTTATAAAGATATCAGTAACATTTTTAGATTACTCTGCTGTTGGAAAAATAGGTATGTGAGTTTTTAGGAAGGAAGGATTTGCTAGCAACAAGCTTTAGGTGGCATGGGTGATGAAGTACAGAAAGCTAATAGTTCACCTAAACTGCCTCTTATAATTCAGCCTTTGTATACTTTTATAAAATCAATATTAAGTTATATTAATTTATTACTTTTATATCTCCTCAAAGAACTTTATGATAGAACTTCCTTGTTCTATATTGTAAACTATTACTGATTAAAGTTTAGTATATTTCAGACAAAAATACATAAATATCACTTTATTGTCTATGCATGTAAGTTCATTATTGCAGTATTAAATATCTAAACAACCTTATGGGAGCTTTGAAATGTGTGGGTAACATCGAGGGCTTTATTTTTTTTCCACGTAGGAAGTAAATGTTTTATTTCCTGTATTATCTTTGTGTAAGAAGTTATTTTAATGCCATTTTTATCAGAAAACAATCTCTGTTTCTCTTTTTAAAAACTGTGCCACAGAAAATCCAACAATTATTTAGAATACTTCATGTAAAAGATATACTTTATACTATGCTCCCAAAAAACTAATATTAAATTCCATGAATAATTATCATTGGATGTTTAGTTTCTAGAACTCTTTCATAAATTGAAATTATTTCTTGGATACATTCTTTAAAATACAATTGCCAGAAGTTTCTAAAAAATTGTATCTTGAATTTCATACTTTCAGAATTTAGACTGAATTTGAATTTCATGAAAACTCTGAAACAAAATGGTAATTATATATCATCTACTTTTCTTTTAGGTTATGTTTATTGATCCTTCTCAAGAATATACCTTGGATTTTATAAAAATTGCTGAGCTGTTCTATTATCATAAAGTTCCTCTTAGGTAAATGCCAATATGTAACAACTGAAGGAACTCCACTGATACTCATACTGTGTTACTCAGAGTATTAATGTTTAATTCAAAGCAACATTTATTCCTGGTGCCCGATAAATCTTAGGTGTGTGATGAAGTATCATCTGCCTTTTTTGATAGACTCTGTTAATAAAAGCTGTATGAGAATCTTTATGAGAGAATGGTCTGATCACTTTGGGATCTCATAGGGAACTCCATTTCCCTCAGATTGTATTAAGATTACAAATTCCCTGTTTTCCAGGGAACAGGGTCCTTTGATAATGTCACAACCAAAAAGAGTTGACATTTTACAGTAATGCAGTAATTATGCAGACTTTGATAAATTAGGCATTACAAATCAAACTTTTTATCCCCTGTGCTAACACATTCCCTCCATCTGAATGTTTAGACTAATAATTTGTGAAAATATTGATTTCTTGTGGTTTAAAAAATAGTTGAGATATTCATGATTCATCTTCTTTTCCCAGAATTGGTTTTGTGTTCATTCTTAATGCAGATGATGAAGCTGATGGAACAACTGATGCTGGAGTTGCTCTTTGGCAAGCTTTCAACTATATCGCAGAACAACATGATGTATCACAAGCATTTATTTCCATAGTACATGTGAGTGTTGTACAATAGCTATAATTTCTTCATGACTGTATAGTTTTCTTATATATGACAATAATTATTTATTAGAGCATTTTAAAGTTTTATAAAAGTTATCATGAGGATTCATTCATGGGATGAATTTGATTCTTGTAACTCCTTATCCCCTCTTTATACATTAAGCAGTTGATGCTTTGCCAAAATAAGTTAATTTACTTGGGTTTAACCACCCATTAAAGTAATTTAAATTGTGTACATTCATTTAGAGGAAATCATATTAATAGAAAGTGAATTGTTGGGGATAAATTTGTGAACCAGGTCTTGAACAGAATCATGAAGAAAAAGATCATTGCAATGTTATTCTAAATGATAAAGTATCCAGATAATTAGGAACTGCAAATTGGTTTGAAAGAAGTAAGGTTGATTCCAAGCCTGGCAAAGAGATTGTATAAGAAAAATCAGAAATTGGTAAGCACTGATTTAAGAAGAAACAAGAGAATAGGCAGATTATTTGATAATCAAGGTTCTAAAGTGCTTATATGGCCTATAATCATAATAAAGAGCTATATTATTAAGAAAGTAATGTTATAGCTTAAAAATTATATTCATTGGACTTTGGCTGGTCAACTAAAGTTAAAATCAGGAATGGCCCTTCTTTAAACTCAGAAAGAAATTTCCATTGTACTGTAAATTTCCTGCCATAATTGCATATCTCCCAAGAAAACTGCTAAATATGTCATTATTTCACTGTCCTGTACCTACCCTCTAATGATTTAAGGGACCACTTTCCTCTGTAAAATAATGCTGTGGATTATGTGCCAATATGGTGTCGAAGTATATTATTTTCACTAACTGACTGGTGTAAATATTTCTAATATGAGAGGCTTATTCACATTGGCTTTTACTTTTATCAAGGTCCAAGTGCCTTACTTTTAAAGGCTCAGTTTGATATTCAAAAGATGAAAATCTGAAGATCTTCAGAAAGTATCTTTATCTAAGCTATTTTAATTTTATATATTAAATCTCTATTATAAGGCATTAGTATCAAATATTAAGTTGCATGTGATAGCTCATTTGTCAGTCGCTTGCCTTTTGAATTACTACTATGACATGTGTTTATAAAACCCAACTATTGCACTGGTTACACCATGAGTTCAATACAAAACATTGTAAAAGTAAGTATTAAATATGTGGCATAGGTTATAATTTGTGCTAAAGAATTTAAGAAATGGAGACAGAGAGTAAGATGGAGGTAGGGAGAAGGGGAAAGAGAAATAAATGAGGGAGGAGTGTGTTGCGAAAGAAAATTAGAATCTTCTGGGATTTAGAGGGTGAGAAATTTGGTGGTTATTCAAACCTTATATGCTGTTACCCAAATTTTTATATCTCAGTATCTCATAGAAAATCACAACCTTAAGTCAGGCAATAGTCTGTTGAAAGTGTATTGTTCCCTTTAGATGACTTAAAGTAGAAATATGGTCCACAATCACTAATGCACAGCCTCCTTAATGTAGAATTTGAGGACAATGTATTTTTAGTAAAATGTATGAATTATAAAATATATTTTAAAACTATTTCATTGCTTTTCAATGAGTAAATTTTCATCTGAATTAAATAATTTGAAAAGACCATAGCAGGAAAGAAGAGGGATATAGTATTATAGAATATGGCCATAATAATAATAAAATGTATAACATTATTAGAATGTAATAGAGAACTATGGAAGCATACATACAATATTTGTAGTAAAATGGTCTTATTGGTATCGCATATGTATTGTACAGCACCTATACACACTTAACAAATAATTTAATCTTTTCTCCTTACCTTAAAAGATTAAAGTTCAAAGAAATGTGTTTAGTGGATATTTGGTGAATGCATGGTTGAGAATGTAAAAATACTTTGACTAGCTTTTGTTCATGATGGGTAACCGGCAATGTACTAAAAGTCCCACAGTCAACAAATGAAGTAAGCCCAGAAGTCAATTTATCTTTCTGCCTAGATGCTCTTTCAGGACTGCAGAGCAAGTGGAAGAAACCCAAAGCACAGCAATATCTGGGATGAGAAGACTAAGACCTGGGTTATTATAGGGAAGTGGCTGGACTTTGTGGGGCAAAGTCCTAGGGACAATAGATATACAGAGAAGAAATGCCAGAAATCTGCCTAGAAGCTTTCCTTAAATGTTTAGAAAAAGACTAAACTGTACATTTTTAGGGTGAAACTTCATAAAGTTAAGCAGTGAAAAACTACTGAGAAAAAAATGCTACAGGGTGCTACAAATTGAACAACCACTAGGTATCATATAGGACTGGGAAATGTTTATATTCTCACAAACCAGAGTGGGGAGACTTTCTTGAATATCCAAGGCAATTAGTAGAGATTGTTAGAAAGTCCCTGATTTAGGATTATGGCTAACCAGCCCTAGAATAAAAGGCCCTGGATTTGCCTTAAAAAGGCTTTAGAAGAAGCCTTGAAGGGATGAAGCTACTTTATGAGTAAATTCATTGCCTTCTGAGCAGAACTCAACACATTTAAAATAGATTGTAACAAAATCCAAAATATTCAACAACATAATACCTAATGACTAACATATAATAAAAAATTACTAGATAGAAAAAAAAAATTGAGCAACAGTACTTGTGAAGATCAATATAGATCTAAATGAGAGGAGGACTATAGGAAGATGATGGAGTAGGAAATTTTAGGAATCAGTCCCTCCACCAAAATAACTACTGAAATGGCAGGAACTAAATGAATCAACCACTTTGAAATTCCTGTGTCTAGGGGAACACTGCAGCAGCCAGGGAGGAGTGCAAAGAAGCAGTTGGTAAATTGAATTAAAGACTACTACTTCAGATTGTTGTGGGCCACTCTAAGGGTGACCATTTTTCCAGTCTCCCTGGGGCAGAGGCAGTAGAGGAATCTTAAAAGGAATAACCATCCTCAAAACTAGGGAAAACAATTAAAGGGCTGCATTAACCAGGAAAATGTTGGTTTAAGAAAATAAAGCTTTAAAAGCTATAGAAGAGGTTGCTGGTGCCCCAGCCCCTCTACCACACAGGGTGGAGCTAACTTGGACTCCCATTTTTGGGTATCTGGGCCTGTTCCACATGGAGCAGAGTAGCCCCTGTGTGCATACTGGGATGAATGCATATTAGTGTCAGTCTGTCAGGTGGATGTCTAGGAAACTAAGCCAAGAAATGTGTCTCAGACTCCCATTCCAGAGTTTTTCCTGAAGGCAGAGGAGCACATGGCAGACAGCGGAAGAGTATGAGATATAATTAAATTAAAACAACCTAAGACAAAGGACTGCCTGCATTAAGTCACTGTGAAGAGCACCCAGGAGGGGGAGGAGGTCTATTCCAAAAGGAGTAGATAGGGAATGTTCACTCAAACTGCAGTGGAGTGTACATGGAAAATCTTGGGACCTCTAGCAAGCACAAGCCCAGGAGAAGAAGCAGGTTCCCCAGTTCCAGCTCTGTATAGGCTCAGATAAACCAGAGAGGACCGACCCTGCACTTCCCATTTGCCTTGGGTTGATCTGCTTGATCAGAAGGCTAAGCTCTGATGGAGACCACCAGCCAAAACAGAGCCAGTTTGCAAAGAGAGTAAAAGATACTTTTTGCCTTGGATTGTTTGCTGTGATTATCTTCTGGCATTCAAGAATATTTCTGTCATACTCAGTGGTGAAAGGCTGACAGCTTTCCCTTTAAGATCAGGAACAAGACCAGGATGCTCACTGTCATCACTGTTTTTTCAACATTTTACTAGAAATTCTAGTTAGAGGAATTAGGCAAGAAAAAACAAGTAAAATGTATCCAAATTGGTAAGGAAGAAGTAAAATTTTCCCTGGTTTCAGGAGACATGATCCTATATGCAAAAAATCCTAAAAGTTCACGATAAAGCTGTTGAAACTAATAAATGAATTCAGCAAAGTGGTGATATACAAGATCAAAATGCAAAACTCGTTTGTATTTCTATATGCTAGTAATGAACAATCTGAAGAAGAAATCAAGGGGAAAAAAAACCATTTATGATAGCAACTAAAAGAATGAAATATTTAGGAATACATCTAGCCAATGATGTAAAGGACTTGCACACAGAAAACTAGAAGACATTGCTAAAAGAAATTAAAACATAGAAATAAAAGGCCTAAATAAATGGAAAGATACTGTGTTCATGGATTAAAAGACTGAATATTGTTAAGAAGTCCATTTTACCCAAAGCAATTTGTAGATTCAGTATCTACCATATGGGAGGCCCTGGGTTCATGTCCCAGGGCCTCCTTGTGAAGGCAAAACTGGCCCATGTGCCGCAGAGAGCTGGCGGCCCATGCACATGGAGAGCTGGCGCAGCAAGATGACACAACAAAAGGGAGACAAGCAGATTTAGGAAAAAAACGCAGCGAATGGGCACAGAAGCAATAACAGAAGAAAAGGAACAAGCTGCAAAGGGTGGGGGGAAATAAATAAGTAAACAAACAAATAAATAAACCTTCAAAGAAGAAAAGATTTCAACAGCCTTCTTTGCAGAAATGGAAAAGCCCATTCATCAAATCTATATGTTAGAGTAAAGGGCCCTGAATAGCCAAAGTTATCTGGAAAATAAGAATGAAATTGGAGGACTCATACTTTCCAATCTTAAAACTTAGTACAAAGCCATTGTAATAAATACGTTTTTTTAAAAAAACATGGTGGGGAGCAAATGTAGCTCAGGTGGTTGAGTACCTGCTTCTCATGTACAACGTTCTAAGTTCAATCCCCAGTATCTCCTTAAAACACGCACATACACATACAGCCACACAAACAGCATGGTATTGGCACAAGGAAAGACATAGACAAATAAAATCAAATTAAGAGTTCAGAAACAAACTTTCATATTTCTAACCAACCAATTTTAACAAGGGCGTCAAGTCCACTCAATGGGGTAAGAATAGTCTCTTCAACAAAGGAGGCTGAGAAAACAGATGTCCATGTGCAAAACAATGAAGAGGGACCCTTACCTTATATCATATATAAAAGTCAACTCAATCACAGACTTAAATATAAGAACCAAAATTATAAAACTCCTAGAAGAAAACAGGGAAACATCATCAGGACCTTGTGTTAGGCAACAGTTTCTTAGACTTTACACCCAAAGTACAAACAACAATGGAAAAACAGATAAATAGGACCCTTTCAAAATTAAAAACTTGTGTACATAAAGGACTTTATCATTAAAGTGAAAAGATGACCCACACAGTGGGGGAAAATACTATTGTGTGATCTCACTGATATGAAATAATTAGAATAAGCAAACTCACAGAACAGAATCTAGAAGATAGGTTACCAGGGGACATGCTAGGTCTAGGGAATGGGACTTAATGGTTAAATTTCATACCGTATCTATTTGGGCATAAATTTTGGTAATAGATAAGGGTGATGATTGCACAGCATTGTGAACATAACAGCACTGAATTATATATTTGAAGGTGGTTAAAAGGGGAAATTTTATGTTGTATATATGTCACTAGAATAAAACTTTTTTAAAAACAGGACTTATAATCAGTGAACCTTTATTTAAAACAATAGACAGTAGTTAATATACAGTTATTTAAAGTGTTTTTTATGAGTTATGAGTAACGTACCACACTAATGCAAGATGTTAGTAATAGGGTAGTTGTGATGGTTTGAATTTGGTGACTTCCAAAAAGAGAAAGATTGTGTTTTTGAAACAATCCATTTCTGTGAGTGTGTGGGGCCCTTGAAATTTGGTTGAGAGTCATTTGATTAAATTACTTGATAAGATTGCTTTAGGGCTTTTGATTGGTTCAAGTCAGGGAGGCGTGAGCCAACTTGGGTCTCCCCCCTCTTGCTGGGACTGATAAAAACAGACACATAAAGAAAGAAATGACACAGACAAAAAGGTAAAGGAAGGAAAAGATCAAATGCAGTATTTGATCTGAACGTGAGAGAAAAGACTCCAGTTTTGCCCACAGCTGAGCTGCCATGAGAGAAGTGCCCAAGAGGCTCAAAGAACCTGAAGCCCAGGGAGAAATGAGCCATATGTCTGATAGCTGGCAGCTGAACTCGGGAAGGAAACAGAACAGCTGAGACTGATAGAGGTTGCCCAGAAAGAGAGTAGCCCAATGTGTCGTTGCCCTCATCCGATCTCCAGGAAAGAGTTGATTCTGGAGGGGAAGGCAGAGACCTTGGCAGAGATTAGTGACTATCATGCTTTACCTTGTAGCAGTTGACTTTGGTGAGAAAGTGTCCCTGCTGATGTCTTAATTTGGACCTTTCACAACCTCGGAATTGTAAGCTTTTTCCCCAGATGAATTCCCAATATAAAAGCCAACACATTTCTGATACTTTGCAGCAACAGCTCTTTTGCAACCTAAAGCAGTGACAGTGGTATATGGCAATTCTGTATTTTATGAATGATTTTTTTTGTAAATCTACAACTTCTCTGACTAAACAATGATAGACCTTTACCTCCATTATGCATATATAATAGCATACATATATTTATATATTCAATTTTTAAAGTTTAGAAAACAAATTAAATTCCTGGGTAATTAAAATATTTATTTTGGGTAGGGAATGGTTAGATTTTTATAAGTTTCTAATATCATGAAGAAGGTTAACAAATTGACTTGCATCTTTTTTTTCTCAATTTATATAGCAAGGTAAAAATTTAAACAGTACAATGGAAAATATATAGTATCTCGCAGAAACTGTCTACAAACAGTCTTGTTTCTTCTTTCTGATATATAATAACTTGCATTTAGGTTGGTAACATTTAACATTTCGTTTAGCCAATGAAATGTTAATGAAGATAACATGCATTTCCAAGCTTGGTATTAAATATATCATGATGTCCTCCATGATATCTCTTTTTTTCTTTTACCAGCTGATTATATACAGTTATAAAATGAAGACTGACAGATTTCATTGAAAACAAAATCCAGCTACATTGTGTTTCATTTAGGACATATGTAAGGAAAGAACTCCTGGTATGACAGAATGAGGAGTTCAATAAATCCTCTGCCCCTTAAATTACTATGAAACTAGACAGTAATGTAAAAAGAAGCATCTATCTGGGCTCAAAATCACTTACAGGGGAACAACAACAGCCTTAATGGCTGACTTCTTATCAGAAAGAATAGAGGCCAAAAGGCATTGGAATGGCATCTTGAAAATGTGGAAAGAAAAATGTTAATCAAAAAATCCTGTATTCAGCAAAACTGTCCTTCAAAAATGAAGGTGAAATAAGGTTGTTCAAAGATAAACAAAAAGTGAGCGACTTCATTACTGTTTCACAGAAATAACTAATGGCAATCCTTCAGGCTGAAAAATAATGACATGAAATGGTATTTCAGATTCCCAGGAAAAAATGAAATCGTAATGGTAACGGAAATTTAAACATGTGGGTAAATAAAAGGCTTTATAGATTTTTTCCTCCCTTCTTTTTTTCTTTAAAAGACAAAAATATTGAGTAAAAGAAAAGTTCTAACTTATATAGGTGTAATATATATGAAAATAATTGCACAAAGGAAGAGAAAGGAAATGGAGCTGTTTTGGAGCTAAGATTCTATACTTTGTAGGATTAAATTATCATTAATATAAAATAGATTGTGGGAAATTCAGATGCATATTGTAATTCATAGAGCGAGCACAAAGAAAATAAGTTAAAATATAGATTTGGGAAGCGGATGTGACTCAAGCATTTGGATGCCTACCTACCACATGCAAAGTCTCGGATTCGGTTCTTGCTGCTGCCTAAAGAAGAAGAGGCAGACAGTGAGCTGACATGATGAACTGGTTGGCAAGCTGATGCAACAAGATGACTCAGCGAGGAGACACAACTAGGAAACACGATGAGAGATACAACAAGCAGGGTGCAGATGTGGCTCAAGTGATTGGGTACCTCTCTTCCACATGGGAGGTCCCGGGTTGGTTCCCAGTGCCTCCTAAAAAGAAGACAAGCAGACACAGAGAGCACACAATGAACAGACATAGCAGACAGCGAGCATAAATAGTGAGGGGATGGAGAATTAAAATAATTTTTTTAAAAAACTATATAAAATATATATGTAGATTTTAAAAATCAACATAAGAGAACAGAAGTGGCTGAAGTGATTAGGCACCTCCTTCCCATACAGGAGGCCCTGGGTTCGGTTCCCAGTGTCTCCTTGAAAAAAAAAAAGACAAGCAGACAACAAGTGCAGACAACAAGGAGGGAGTAAAATAAATAAAAATAAATATAAAAAATAATTAAACATAATAGCATAAAATGTATAATGCAAATATTGATAGCAATGGAGAGATCTACCAGCATAGATTATTTTAATTTATCTCTTAGTAATTGGTAGGTGAAGCAAATAAAAAAATGGGTAAATATATATGACTTGACAGTACAGTTAACAAGGGGCAATTATTGAACAAATACAGAAACCCAAGTCCAAAATTTAAGTAATATACATTTTAATCTAATGCATTAGTATACACAAACTTTATAAAAGTATCTGTGTAGAGAGCGGATGTGGCTCAAGCAGTTGAGTTCCCGCCTCCCACATGGGAGGTCCTGGTGCCTTCTGTAGAAACAAAACAAACGAAAACCAATTCAGGGAAGCCGATATGACTCAGTAGTTGAATACCAGCTCCCCACATACAGTGTCCCTGGTTCAATCCCTGGTCCTCGGTACCTCAAAAAAGAAAGAAAAAATGTATATACACATAAGACCAGAAAACTAGTCTCATCAGATAAAGAATTCATATTATTCAGACCACATTTTGTGACCACAATGAATAGCAAAAACATAATTTTAATTAAAAGACATGCATTGGGAAAATTAATACATTTTTAAATAACATGTGAAAGAAGAAATAATGGAAATGATTTTAAATGTTTGGAATTGAATGATGCATTTTGAAATCAAAACAGAACGAAGAAAGTGCTTTTAGTTAGAAAGGAGTTTACAAGCAGTAATTAATCCTTCAAAAGTGAATAATCTGGGAAACGGACTTTGGCCCAGTGGTTAGGGCGTCCGTCTACCATATGGGAGGTCCGCGGTTCAAACCCCGGGCCTCCTTGACCCGTGTGGAGCTGGCCATGCGCAGTGCTGATGCGCGCAAGGAGTGCCGTGCCACGCAAGGGTGTCCCCCGCGTGGGGCCCCCACGCGCAAGGAGTGCGCCCGTGAGGAAAGCCGCCCAGCGTGAAAAGAAAGAGCAGCCTGCCCAGGAATGGCGCTGCCCACACTTCCGAGCCGCTGACGACAACAGAAGCGGACAAAGAAACAAGACGCAGCAAATAGACACCAAGAACAGACAACCAGGGGAGGGGGGGGGAAATTAAATAAATAAATAAATCTTTAAAAAAAAAAAGTGAATAATCCATTTTTTAAAAAGTAGGAGAAAAGTGGTAATAAACAAGAATAGACATTAATGCAGGGGTGTTTAACCTTTTTTTGTTCCATGGACCACTTTGCCAGTCAGGTGAAAACCATGGACCCCTTTCTAAGTCCGCTCTGTACTGTGTATTATTTATAAATATATCACACCCACACCAACACATCCCCACACCAATAATGTTTTTTTGAATTTCTATTCAAGTTCACGACCCCTTGTTAAGAACCTCTGCATTAATTAAGAAGCAAAAATACAATTGAGAAGTTCAAGAATGTCTATAAAATTGATAATATGAAAAGAAATCAACTGGGTGGATCTAAGAAAAATAATAAATTTTTTAAAAGTTGAATGTTCCAGTTAACTATTGATAAAAAACAAATTACCCCAAAAATAAGTGACTTAAAACTACAACCACCCATTTTATTGTTTTCTCTCACAGTACTGGGGATCGTTTGGGCCTGTGCTAGTTAGTTCTTTCTCAGCATTTTTCATATGATTTCATTTGGAATGTGCCTTGGGCTGTTGTCATAGTGAAGGCATCCTCAGTCTCATGTATTGAATTCAGTGATGGCTGTCTTGAATTTCAGCTAGAACAGTTACTGAGAACATTTACACCTGGCTTCATCAACTTCTGTGGACTTTGCACAGCATGGAAGCTGGGTTCCAAAAATTAGAAGATAGAAGCTACCACTTTCTTAAGGTCTGGCCTCAAAAGCCAGAACATTATTATTTTCAGTAGTTTCATTGTATTCTGTTGGTCAAGTAGTCACATATCCACATTCATAGAACTCATCTTTCAATGAAAGGAATTTTGAGGAATTATAGAAAATATTCCCTAAATCATTATATGAGCATAGCATAGCCTTGATGTCAAAGTGTGACAAGCACAAAAACTAAAAATCGTAGACTGTTCTCTCCTATGAATGTAGATGCCAAAACCCTAAACAAAATATTAGTAAATGAAATCCAGCAGTTATAAAAATGATAAACCATCCTGATCAAGGTGAGATTATTTGAAGGATGAAAATAGTATTAGAAAAGTAGAAAAATCTATAAATATAGCTTACCACATTATTGGAAAAGTAGAAAAAACTATAAATATTATTTACCACATTAATCATATTATCTCAGTATCGCATAGAAATACTCATAGAAAGCATTTTAAAAGTTCAAACTTTTTCACAATTGAAGAATGCACAAAGAAAAACTTTTTGCAAACTAATGTACAAGGACGTCCTAAATGATACAGGTCATTTGAAAGAAATGCTACAGATATCATCATTCTTAATGGTAAAAAGTTAAAAGCATCTTTTTAAAATATGGAACAAGATAAGGTATTCACTATCAAAGCTGCAATTCATGCAGCATTGTCTTTATTTTTATTTTTAAGATTATTTGTTTCTCCCCCACCTATCCCCCCCATTTGTCTCCTGTGTCCATTCGCTGTGTGTTCTTCTGTGTCCGCTTGTATTCTTGTCAGTGGCACTGGGAATCTGTGTCTCTTTTTGTTGTATTATTTTGGTGCATCAGCTCTCCATGTGTGCAGTGCCACTCTAGGGCAGGCTGCATTTTTTTTGCACGGGTTGGCTCTCCTTACGGGACACATGGGGTTCCCCTATGTGGGGGACACCCCTGCATGACAGGGCACTCCTTGAGTGCATCAGCACTGTGCATGGGCCAGCTCACTACATGGGTCAGGAGGCCCTGGGTTTGAACCCTGGACCTCCCATGTGGTAGACAGACTCTCTATCAGTTGAGCCAAATCCGCTTCCCAGCATTGTCTTTAATTTCTAGCCAGTGCAATAAGACAATGAGAGAAATAATAATGTAAACAATTAAAAAAGAAGAAATCATTATTCACAATTATATGCTTTCTACATAGAAAACACAAAAGAATTCATTGATAGATGTCAGAAAGGAGTTTAGTAAGGTAATTGGATATAAGATCAATTTTATTTCTTTATTCCTGCAGCATATATTCATTAATTTGTTTATTCAACAGTTTTTATTTAGTACCTACTATGTCCCAAATTCTATTTAATGTTTCCTGGATACATTAATGAAATATTTAAACAAAGATTCCTGTCCTCTTGAGAGCTTATATTCCAGAGATTTGAAATTTTAGCATCTGTTGTAACTTTACTTAGAATGGCAAACAGAAGATAAAACATACTTAGGAATAAAGAGGAAGAAAGATAACTTTCTTGGATAAAATTGTAACATTTATTGCTAAGACATTGAAGAGGGACATACATGAATGAAAAGCTATCATGTTTATATGTAAGACTATTTTCCTTTTAATTTTGTCATTTTCCTGAAATTGATGTATAGATTCAGTGCAATTCCAATAAAAATCTAAAAGGATTTGTGGAACTAGATATGTTCATTTAAAAAGGTACATGTAAGATTAAAGGTTTAAAAATACCTGTGGCACTCTTGAACAAGAATGAAGTGATGGAACTTGCTATATCCAATAATAAGATGAAAAAGCTGTATTGGCAAAAGGACAAGATACATAGACCAAAGGAATGCAATAGGAGCCCCAAAACTGAAAAATACAGAAGTGGAATTATACTAATTGGTGGCTGGACAATTAGTTATTCAAATGCAAGCAAAATTAGACCTGACATGTCATAGAAAAATTATTCCTGTTAGCTTAAAACCTTAAGACTTTTAGAAAATAAGAGAAATAAGGCTTCCTAGACAAGACTTAAAAAGCTGTAAGTCTAGAGGAAAATACTGATAAATTGGGTTACATAAATGAAAACCAATGTTCATTGAAAGATTACATAAAGAAAGTGGGAAGAAGTAAGTTGGAAGCAAGAAAAGTACTTGTAATACATATGCTCAATAAAAGTTTTATGAATGTATTTCATGAGAGATAAAGATTTCCTACAAATATAAAACTTAAAATACAATCAGCACAGGAGAAGAAATGGTTAAAAAGAATTTTTTACAAAATAGAAGAGGATGGTGGTAAACATTTATTGAAATTATTGATGGCAAGTAAAATATTACAGTTAATGGTAAATAAACAAGATAATTATCTTAGAAATTAGAAAATGCAAATAAAGAGTACCACAGATAGTATTTTATACCCTGTAGTAAAGAAATTACAGAAATTAAAAATTAAGAAATCAGATGTTAGATGTGAATGTGAAACAGTGGGAAAGCCTTTACACTGCTGCGCTGCTGTAGGAACATAAAGTGATACAAAACATTGAAAAACTATAGGTACTTCAAAATATGGCATTAGCTGATGACAACAGAAGCGGACAAAGAAACAAGACGCATCAAATAGACACAGAGAACAGACAACCGGGGGAGAGGGGGTAATTCCAAAAAAAAATATGGCATTAAGTTTTCATATTTTCCTTATACATCATATAGAAGAATACTAAAAGAAGTATTTGCACCTATGCATAAGAGACTTAGAATCGTAGAGAATAACAAACTGAAATAACTCAAGTATATATCAATAGAAAATTAGATAAGTAAAATTTCTTATAATGGAAATATCATATGTAAAACATGGATGTATTAGAAGCATAACAGGAGTCGTAGAAGGCTAACATATTACCATATACTTTTTACAGCTCAAAACAAAAATACTACATAGCATACTGCGTGGGAATACATGCATGTATAATAAAACTCTAGAGTTTAAAAAAGGAAGAGAATGATTAAACACAAATTCAAGATAATGCTTGCATCTCAGGTAGAAGGAGACGGAATTGTGAGAGAAACACAAATAACTTCAATTGCATTGGTGATGTTCCATTTCTTAGGTTATGTGGCTTATTCATGAGGATTATTCACTTTATGATTTATGTTTTTAACATATTATAAATCCCTTTTGCATATCAAATTATGTAATTAGAATTTCTAAAATTAAAAAATGTTTTAAGAAAATTGAATCATTAAATATCTAAGTACTTTATGCAAAACATTTCGGGCTACCTTATTTTAGAGAACTATCTAATATTTTCAGTGAGATAATTGTCTAATCTCAATGACTTTTCATATGAAACTTTGCTTTATTCAAAATCTGATTCTTCTAATACCTATTTATGTTTTATAAAAGGTTGAACTTTTCATGCTTTTTTGTTAAGATTTGTATTCTTTTTTAATTACAAGGACCATAGTGAATGGAAAAGTGATCCAGAGTTAAGTAAGAAATATGTTCTACTTAGGTATGAGAAAGAGAAAACCTGCTGATAATATAAGAAGCTCATAAACTAGACTCTGTGACCTAATTACAAACCTATGCCTCCTCTTAAAGGAATAGATTACAGAGTTTACAGTGATAAAGGGAGAACAAAAAGTGCTATTTCTTTACTCTGAGGAACAGTATAATTTGGGAACCCTATCCTGTCAGCCATAAAGAATGTCTTTGGCAAAAATGATTTAAGTGAATTGGGACTAAAAATAAGGTTCTTAATTGATACATCAAATTGCTGCCTAATAGTATTTTTACTTATGAATTCTTCCTTCTACTTAGATTTCCTTCCCCAGAATGAGTTAATGTTAGCTTGTTGTTTTTGTTTTTGTCTTGGCTTAATCATGGACTCTGTTGACACAGTGTCCTGGTCATAATAGAGGTTTTAATCAAATGAAGAAATAGGGGGGAAAAACAGAGGAGCAACAGCCTATGCAGATGTGTTTAGAACATTAGAGACTGGGGGAGGAATGAAATTACAAAGAAAATCTGGTGTAAGCATCTGCTGAAGAGCAATCAATGAAAATAAAGCATCTCTGAAATGTCTTAAACTTATTTTACATGTGCCTTTGAAAAGTAAGAAAACCATTATTTTATTAATAAAAATTTTAATTTGATCAAAATAGACTATAACATATATATTTGTATGGCATTTCCAAAAGTTATATAATAGTCACAGTCACATTTTTTACATGAGTATTATGTGATCCAAATTAGTTGCATGTATTTATGTATACATAACACTGTATGCTTAGAACTTACAAAATATAAAATATGTTCTTTTTACAAATCTATCGGCATGCTAAGGGAAAGACAAAAACTAATTGCTGTAAGTCAAAAATTAATTATAATATCTTTATTCCACAGATGTACCAAAATGTGAAGGATCAAAGTATACTTACTGTAGACGATGTGAAGAGTGTTCTTCAAAATGAATTTCCTCATGATAACGTTTGGGATATTTTGGGAATTTACTCTGAATATGATAAGGAAAGAACGGTAAGTTTTGATGAAAACTTTCAAAAATAAAATCCAAGAAACTTTAATCTCATGAATAAAATTATTTCAATACAATTCATTCACAATTTGGATTTTTTTTTTACCTCAGAAAGTAGGGAAACAGTATTAAACAGTATTAAAATTGCCACTGTTGACTTTTTGAAGAAGAAAAAAAATAAGAAAAATGGAATCCTCAGGATTTGCATGGTGGCAGCTACAGTTTTAAAGAGCATGACTTTTATTTTTAGGATGTAATAAATGGAGAACTGAATTTTTATACATATGCTAGCACAAGAACCAATCTTAAATAAATGCCACATCATTGGTGTTGAATTTCTAAGGTTAATATGGATCTTGAGTTTTGTAAATGGGTTTTTGCATCCTGTAGGACTGTTTTAAAAGGTGGATCTGATTCTATCACTCTTATGTTTAATAGTCTTCACTTATTTCCCATGACCCTTAGGGCAACGTTTACAATTATTAGCATTAAGACCCCACCAGATTTGGCCCCTTTTTAATTCTTCAGGCTCATCTTTCATTATTCTTTTCCTTGCTTTTTCTAATCCAGCTATATACTGGCATTCTTACTGGCATTCTTTCAGGTTCTTGAATGGGTCGAGGCTGTTTTCATCAGAAAGACTTCATATTTTTTGTTCTTGGTGCCTACAAATACTACTTCCCATTTCTTCAATTTTATTCTTTTTTTCAGCTCTCAGCTTTTTTTTTTCAAGAATTATTTTATTTATTTCTCTCCCCTTCCCCCACCCCCCACCCCAGTTGTCTGTTCTCTGTGTCCATTCGCTGTGCTTCTTTGTCCGCTTCTATTCTTGTCATCGGTACTGGGAATTGTCTCTTTTTGTTGCGTCATCTTGCTGTGTCAGCTCTCCATGTGTGTAGTACCACTCCTGGGCATGCTGAACTTTCTTTCGCTCTGGGTGGCTCTCCTTACGTGACACACTCCTTGTGTGTGGGCCTCCCCCACATGGGGGACACCCCTGCATGGCACAGCACTCCTTGCATGCATCAGCACTGTGCGTGGGCCGGCTCCACATGGGTCAAGGAGGCCCTGGATTTGAACCGTGGACTTCCCATGTGGTAGGCGGATGCTCTATCCATTGAGCCAAGTCAACTTCCCTGCAACTCTACTTTGAAAAGGAGCTTATCTGACATATGAACAGCCAGAAGATTTAAGTCTCTGGGACATAAATTTAATGGGTATAGTGCTAATTCTATAGGTTCAAATAAATTAGAAGAACCATGTGTAGGAAAATTATAAATGAGTCTAACTCTGATACATAGGGAAAAATAGGTTATCATATATTCCAAGGTAAAGTCCAGTGATGAGGTGCTGATTTCCTGGAGTTGTCTGCCCTGCCTGTGGAGTCTAGATGTCTCTAAAGGCCACAGGAGCTCTACTATTTGAGGCACTGTTTACTGTGGCAGACAGAACCTCCTGAGGTGTGCATAAGCATAACCTCTGGAATGACCTCCCAACTCACTTTGAAATCTCTTAGCCATAAAGACTCATTTGCATTTTTTAAATTTACTTTTTATTTTTAAAGGAGATTTAGATTACATAAATGTTACATCGAGAATATAGGGGAATCCTCTATACCCCCACCCCCTCCTCCTCACACATTTTCCCACATTAACATCTTTCATTAGTGTGGTATATTTGTTAAAATTGATGAACACATATTGAAGCATTACTGCTAACCATGGACAAGTTGTCCATAGTTTACATTATAGTTTATACTTTGCCCCACACACTTTTATAGGGCTTGACAAAATGTTTAATGGCCTTTATCCGTCATTGCAATGTCATGCAGGATGATTCCAATTCCCGAAAATGCCCCAGTGTTACACCTATACTTCTCCCTCCCTCCACTCAGAACCTCTGGTGGTCACTGCTTTTATATCAATGATACACGTTCTTCCATTGCTAGAATGATAAGTTTATTTTAGTCCATTTTTCTTTGTATTAGCCAAAGAGGTGCTGATGCAAACTACTAGAAATTAGTTGGTTTTTATAAGGGGTATTTATTTGGGGTAGGAGCTTACAGATTCCAGGCCATAAGCATAAGTTACTTCCCTCACCAAAGTCTGTTTTCAAGTGTTGGAGCAAGATGGCTGCTGATGTCTGTGAGGGTTCAAACTTCCTGGGTTCCTCTCTTCCAGGGTCTTCTCTCTGGGTTCAGGGTTCCTCTCTTCCCAGAGCTTGCTTCTTCCTGGCCTCAGGGTTCCTCTCTTCCTAGGGCTGGCTTCTCTTTTCTCTGTGAGCTTACTTCTGGAGGCTCCAGCTTAAGGCTTCAGCATCAAACTCCAACATCAAAAAACCCTCAACTCTGTTCTTTGCCATGCGTTTTATTTCTGAGTCCCCACCCCTTGGTGGGTGAGGACTCAATGTCCAAATGACATGGCCCAATCAAAGCCCTAATCATAACTTAATCATGCCCAGGTACAGACCAGATTACAAACATAATCCAATATCTATTTTGGAATTCATAACCATATCAAACTGCTACATTCATTCCCCAATCTTGAGGATTTTGAGAGGTGATACCCACCTTGTGTCTGACTGAAAGGGATCTTAGATCCCATGGGGCAGATGGATGGGACAGTCTTGCTTGCAGCTGTAAATTCTGTTTTTTGGGATGGGCGTTGTCCATCATCATCCTTTCATTACTTGTCTTGGGTGAGTCCAATGAACTGGAGAGTAGGTGTTGCAATTCTTCTAAGATTCAGGGCTCAACTGGCATATGAACAGACAGAGGATTTAAGTCTCTGGACTTATAATTAACAAGTATAGTGCTAATTATAGGTTCAAATAAAAGAGGCAGAAGAGCCATGTGTAGGAAAATTATAAATGAATCTAACGCTAATCCATTGGGGAGCATATATTCTAAAGTAAGACCCACTATCAGGATGCCAAATTCCTGAGATTATCTGCCCTACCTATAGTATCTAGTTGTCTCTAGAGCCCTCAAGAGCCCTGCTGTTTGAAGCACTGTTTACTGTGGCAGTCAATGACATCCTGCTGAGATGTGCATAAGCATAACCTCTGGAATGATCTCCTGACTTCTACAAATTACTTTTTTATGGCTAAGATATCTCATTTACATTTTATATTTCCCCCTTTCGATCCAGGTCTTTCTCCAAATGCATTGTTAGTTGCTGCTTTGTATTAATCCTTTGGTGCCAGGGAGGCTCATCCCTGGGAGTCATGTCCCTTATTGGGAGTGGGGAAAGGGAGGCAGTGAATTTATATGCTGAGTTTGGCTTAGAGAGAGGCCACATTTGAACAACAAGGAGACCCTCAGGTGGTAACTCTTAGGCAAGATATATTACCAGGCCAGGTTTTCAATTTCACAAGAACAAGGTTTATTAGTACAAGCATCAATATCAAGGGCTTGGTGCATTGGTCTGCCCTCCTTTGCTAGGGACTGCCCATGAACTCCAGAGATTCTTGCCACTCTATGAGAGAATGTAGCAGGGCTCACTAGGATGAAAATTCAGTATTCTGTCAGTTATTCTGTGGGTCTCCAACCACTGAGACAGCACCACATGAACACACTTAAACTCCATAGAGCCATGCCCCGGGTGCACCCACACACACACACATCCCCCCACCACCAACACACCATATCAGTGATCCTCCCCACCACAGCTGTAACCCCTCTGCAACTCAAAACCTTCCAAAAATCAAATCCAACAACAAAATAATAATAAATAACAAAAACAAAAATTAAAAGAATTTTTTTTTCATTGTGCCTTTCATCACTGTAGATCTCTTATCTTTCATGTATATTGACGATTTCTTCTATATGTACCCTTTTGGGGCATTGGAGTTCTATGTGATCTTGCAGTGACATACACAGGCTATTATACATTTTGTCAGAACCTATAGAATTATATGGTGCAAAAGATAATAATGTAAACTACTGACAATGGTTAGTAGCAATGCTTCAATATTTGTTCATTGATTGTTACAAATGTACCATACTCATGTTTGATGTTATTGGTAGGAGAGGATGTGGGGGTAAGGGAGTGGGGTGAATGGGAATCCCCTGTATTTTCAATGTGACTCTTCTGTAACCTAAAGCTTCTCAGAAAATAAAATGTGGGGAAAAAAGATGTTGCTTCACTTTTTAAAGCAAGTCCAAATACCCAAGGGTATGAGTGAAGAAGGTCAATTGAGGAAGTAATCAAAGATTGAAATTTTATTGGTTGCATACGGCATTAGCACAAGAGGCACAAAGAGTAGAAAGTAAATCAAACGCTGTGAGTTTCAGGCTGTAAAGAAAAGGAAGTAAAGGCAGGAAGAGGGTAGTAAACATAGAAACTTAACCAAAAGACTGGTGGTCTGAATGAAATTGAAAATCCATGTGGGGTAGGAGTTATGGATTTGTTTTTGAGATATATCAAAATGGTTTTCAAAAATTATTCTGAAATGAGAAAGTATTTCAGTGCTTTTTCTATTATATTTTCATGTACAACTAAAACACTAAACTAATAAACATGCAAGATCAGCTTTCTTTAGGGCCATTGTGCATAATCCAATCTTTTTTTAAATAGAGTTCTTCATGACTCTTAGAAAGTTTGAAAAGAAAATTTTATTTTTTTACAAGTACTTTTCAAGTATTCTGAATCATTGGGGGAAGGGACAAACATCTCATACAATGATTAAGTATTTTAATGGAATAGAAACAGCAAAATTTTATATTTCAGGAATTTTGCGTAAATTGAAGCTGATGGTTGCCAACATTTGGGTGTTTGTTTGTTTTTAGGTGGTACTGGGGAATGAACCTGGGACTTCTTACATGGGCACCAGGCACTCAGAACACTGAGCTACATCTCTTCCCAACATTTGGGTTTTAATGTCAGCTGATAGTTAATTATGAGTACTGGAAGTAATTCCATACTTACACATTACACCTTATTATTTCACTTTCTTTTTCTCCATTTGTCACTAACTGGTACAGCATAGTTTCTATTCAGACCTTCTTCCTTAGGGACTGACAGTTTTACAAATATATTCCTTAAGTAGGACTGATAAATTCATAAAGGTAAATCTAAGAATCACTTCTCAATAGAGAGGTAAAAATTCTGATTGATTGGCTCCTTTAAAATCTGAAACCAGCATTTGATTTTTCATAAATTGTTGTATATGCACTGTTTCATAAGAAACCTCTTCTAGTTCAGTATAATACATCAATTATAGCCTATTATAAACCCAGCATACCTGAAGACATTAAATGGATTTAAATAAAATACTAAGAACAACTAGTTAGGAAATATTCAGGGCACTTAATTTCAATATTTTTTTAAAGGTGTGAAATTTCATTCAATTGCCTAACTTTTATATAGAAAGAAATGGATTTGTTTATTTCTGTCAATTTTAAGTATGTGTATTATAATCTGTGATATAAACACATTTAAGTTATGAGAACATTATATGGCCAGAATGTACTGTCTACATTCACTTGTCATCAAAATACAATCTAAGTGACAGAAGACTTAACCATCTCCATATTCTCCTTAAACATTGGTATTCAGAACTTATTACTTCTCTTTTCCTATTAGATACCTTTTTATGTATTCAATATGCAGATGCATATTTCATTTCCAACTGGACTATAAGCACTCAAGAAAGGGAATTGTCTTATCCTTTCATTCACCTCAGGTTATATACCACATCCCTAACCAGTTTTGACAGTTTGAAGTTTTTTAGTCAATCCCAGAAGTTCTTAAACTAATTCATTCCTGTTTGTCTGGGGCCTCCTGATTGCTTTAAGGACCCTAGATTAGATCACTTGATTAGATCTCTGTAGGGCCTTTGATTGTGCTATGTCGTTGAGGTGTGCCCTAGGTTGGATCTCCGCCTCTTGTTGGGGTCTTATAGAAACTGAGAACTGGAAGCAGAAACACATAGAAAAGGACAACCACCCTTTTTACCTTTAATGTGAAAGAGGACTCCAAGATCAACCTCAGCTGAGAGAGAGGCCAGAAAGAAACCCTGAGAGGCTGGGAGAGAGGCTGAAAGCTGGAATCAATGGAGCATAGACACAGAAAGAGGCCGCTGAGAGACCAGGCCTTCAGAACAGCTCAAAGCTGAAGAGACGATCCATACCATGTGCTTGATTACCCACAGCTGAGCTTGGAAATTTGAAAAAAATTAGGAGAAAGTGGCCTGGAAGAGAAGGCAGAGACCCCAGGCAGAGAGTTACCATTTTGCCTTGCCATATGGCAGGATTCCAGGATCTGTCCACAGCCAGCTTTTGGTGAAACAGTATCTCTGATGATGCTTTAATTTGGACATTTTCACAGCCTCAGAACTGTAAGTTTTTACCCTAATAAATTCCCACTGTGAAATCCAACCCTTTTCTGGTAATTTTTGCATTGGCCTCCTTTAGCAAACTAAAACCACCTGAATTGGCTATTTAGTAAGTACATCCTGAATTAAATTAATCTGGACCAAGAATTTCTCTTGATACATAGTTTCTTCTATATTAAAACAGTAAATTTAAATATTGAGTTTGGGAAGCAGACTTGGGTCAATGGATAGAGCATCCGCCTACCACATGGGAGGTCCAGGATTCAAACCCAGGGCCTCTTGATCCGTGTGGTAAGCTGGCCCACGCACAGTGCTGATGAGTGCAAGGAGTGCCGTGCCATGCAGGGTGCCCCTCATGTAGGGGAACCCCACACGGAAGGTGTGCGCCCCGTAAGGCGAGCCGCCCAGCACGAAAGAAAGTCCAGCCTGCCCACGAGTGGCACTGCACACACAGAGTGCTGATGCAGCAAGATGACACAACAAAGGGAGACACAGATTCCTGGTGCCACTGACAAGAATACAAACAGATACAGAAGAACACACAGCAAATGGACACAGAGAGCAGACAACAGAAGGGGGGGGAAGGGAGAGAAATAAAAAATCTTTAAAAATAAATAAATGTTAACTTTGATTTACAGGTCTTCATATGACAAGAAATTGCTATAAAATAGAAATTTACTCTTTTATAAACTAGATATAAATTATTTCCTTTCTGTACTGAATACTTCAGATAACTAGAATTACCTCAGTTAATTATATTTACATGGAAAACTATTAGCTTTAAAATGACCAATGAAAATATATGGATTTAAGTACATATGTTTACTTTAACAGTAGGTAATAATGTTTTTATTGCCCTTTTTGTAGAATACTGGGAAAAAATGTTTAATTATAGTTTTGTGGACTTTAAGAATCTCAGTACCATCCCCATTCAACACTTTTATTACTACCCTATTTCTCCATTTTGGTCATCCTGCCTAAAAACATTTAAGAAATTTTTGTGGGGCAAGAAAAAATTCATTTTTTCAATAAGGGAATATTTGAGTGCTCCTATACCAAGCACAGGGGGAATAGCAGGGAATAAAACAGATAAATTTCCCTGCTCTTGAGCTAACCTATAATAGACCAAAATCAATACCATACCAAATTGTATCAGTTTGCATAGTTTGCAAATTCATCACTAGTTATAAGTTATAACTGCAATTCATTTGATTATAATGAGCACCGGTAATTTTATATCAAAAATTTTAAGAATTTATGTATAAAATAAGTAAAATACCCATTTTGTGCAAGAATTGTGACAAGTTTCAGCAATTCATACACACATTTATCCACTATCTTTAGAGAATGGGTCCATCACCCCAGAAAGTTCTTTCATGTGTCTTTGCAATTGATTCACCTTCATTCCTAGCTCCCAACTATCACTGATTTGTCACTATACATTTTTCTTTCCTAGATTTAAAGTAAAAGGGAGTAATAAAATTTATATCCTGTAGGGGTTTGAATTATATGTTCTTAAATATAATCCTTTTCTGTGGGTGTGGACCCATTGTAAGTAAAACCTTTTGATGAGGCTACTTCAATTGGGTGCAACTTATCTGAATCAGAGTTGGTCTTACTGGCAGTCTTTTATAAGAGAATTTAATTCAGACAAAGAGAAAGCCATGGAAGCAAGAAGCTGAAAGTAGTGAAACCAGGAAGAGAAGGCAGAGACCAGCAGACCACCACCATGTGCCTTGCAATGTGGCATAGGAGCCAAGGATTGTTGACAGCCAGTCTTTGGGAAGAAGGTGTAGCCTTGATTTGTACATTCTAATGGTCTCAAAATGTAAGCTAATAAATTCCCATTGTTTAAAGCCAACTCATTCATGGTATCTGCTTTAAGCAGCCTAGGATATGAAAACATATCCCTTTATGTCTGGCTTATTTCACTCAACATGATGTTTTTGAGATTCATCAGTGTTGTCATTGCTCTTAATTTATTGCTGAAAAACATTTCATTATATGAATATATACCACAATTTGTTTACGTTATAAATGATGAATATTTGGTTTGTTTACAGTTTTTGTTATTATAAATAAATATACTATGATCATTTGTGTAAAAGTCTTAGTGTAGAAATTTTGTTTTCATTTCTCTTGGCTAAGGAAAAGTTGCTAGGTCATATGGTAATTATATGTTTAGCTTTTATAATTGCTTGGCAAACTGTTCTAAAAAGTTGCTGCAGTGTTTTTTGTTTTTGTTTCAATGGTATCCACCTTTATTTTCAGACAAGATCTGATGGTTTTTCTCTCTTTTTATGGGAAGGTGTTACTGCACTGTTCTTACATTCTCTCCAGTATAGCATCTAAGTTCCAGTTGCTCCACATCCTCAGCAACACTTCATCTTTTCAGTCTTTTAAAAATTTTAGCTATTCTATGTAGCAGTATATTGGTGTAGTTGAACTTTTGTTTTCTTAACTGATGTCCAGTGCTTTTTCATGTGCTTGTCTCTTTTTGGATATTCATATGTGTATTATAAAATTCCATTCAAATCTTCTGCAGTTTTGAGTCATTTGTACTATCACCGAGTTGCAGGAGGTTTTCTAAAAAATATATTCTGAATCCTAAATACAAGTCATTATTCAGGTTTATATACTTAAAATATAGTCTTCCACTCAATGGCTTGCCTCTTCATTTCCTGAATATTTCTCTTTCAAAGTGCAGAATTTTTGTCAATTTCTTTTCTACTTCTTGCTTTTTTGTGTCTAAGAAATCTTTTCTCACCCAGGGTTGCAAAGATTTTCTACTAAAAGTATTATAATTCTAAATTTTACATTTAGGTCCATTGTTTCAAGTAATATTTTGTGTCTATCATGAGGTAAGGTTTGAGTTTCTTTTTGTTTGATTAGCTTTTACTATTGATATCCAGTTAACTCTGGCACCAATTACTGAAAATACCATCACTTTCCCATTGAACTGATGTTTATAGACCTTGGGCCCCTTAGGAATTCTGAAAAATGTTCACACTCCCTTCTGTTTGTTTAGGTATGACTTTTCCTTTCTATCCCAGTCTTATAAAATGGTGATAAAATTTCCCATCTAGTCTACTTTTTTCTCCTGATTTTCTTTATTGTGGGCTCATATCTTAATACTGTTATCGTGATTTTTATTGTACTGTCATTTTAGTGAAATTTGTGAATGGAGAGGAGATGAACATATGTGGTAAATCTACTATATATAATCAGAAACCCACTTTTACTCTTTAAGAAGTTAAGCAGTGAAACATTTTTATGTTGTTACTATTTTAAAATACCTGCAAACATATTCTCTTGGAAATTTTAAAAATATTAGGATTTTTGTAACAATTAAGGACTAATTTCACTCCTTGGAAATATTAAACTCCAATTTTTAGTGTATGAGTAGAATCTTCTTCCTTTGCTCTTTTTTAATGTCTCTCTCCCACTAAGATTGTCTTGTAATGATGATATCCCTGGTCTCTCGAATTCTAATTTTCCCCAAATATGTTTAATCTGCAGTTTTAGCTGGACTCTCAATATTATTTAACAATCTTTTAGTTGTGTGTGGTCTTTTCCTATGCTACCTTCCTAACTGTATTTCTGTACACTCATCAGTCACTTATGCCACTTTTTCCACCTCCTTTTCATGCCTAAATCCCTCTGCTTCCTGCACTACAAAGAATATAAAGGCTATTAGACCTTTATTCCCTAACCTCATACCCTGTAATCTCTCTCCATCCATTTCTCTCTCCAAACTTGATCTTCTCTCAACAAATATCTATTGAGTATTTATAATGTTCTAGGCATGGATTTGAGAACCATGTTATATGCATAGGAGGGAAAGGAACAGAGTACAGGAAATATCTACTGAAATTTTTTTTAAAAATTAATAGAACAGAGGGACAAAGAAGAACAAACTTAGCAGAAAAAGTAAACAACAGAGAATCAACCTAGAAGATCCAGACAGAAAAAAGAAAACAAAGGAATATAACACACTATAGAAATAACACAAGTAACCTCCCAGAATTGATGGGCATGAGTATTCGCTGGAAGGAGGCCCTGAAATACACAACACATAGAATGAAAGCAGACCACTCTGGAGGTTGGAAATAAGGAATACTTCTCTGAAGAAGTGATGTTTAAGCCAAGTTCTGAAGAAGGAGGAAGAGTAAAATACATGTAAAAATACAAGGAGGTGTAGATTAACATTCCAGTCAAAAAAAAAAATGTTCGAAGGTCCTGAATTGTGAAGAATCTAAGAGAAGATCCATATTATTACCATACACGTAGCAAGCTTGTGTTACGCCTGTGTTGTAGGGAGATAGTTCAGCAGATGAGGATGGAGAGATAAGCAAGGGGCCAGATTACACAGGGTCTTGTAGATACTATTAAATTTAAATTTAGAGCAGTGGAAGACCTTGTCAACAATTGAAAAACCTTAAAGGGTTTAAGCAGTGAAGTGACTAATGTGACAATGCATTTCTTTAAAAGGTTATACTCCTTTTTTGTGAATGGATTGTTGAAGGGAAGAGTAGATGTGGTTAGAGCCATTAGATATTTAGGTGAGCGATAAGAGTGCCTTGGGCTAGGCTTTTGAAAGAAGTAGAGGCACACAGAATTGGACATTCGAGTTATTGAGGAAGTACAATCCAGGACCTGCAGCTTGATCGGACAGGTTAGGTGAAAGATGAGAAATTGTCAAGGACCACTCCCAAGGTTCAGTTGGGCAAATGTGTGGGTCATGATGCTATTTTCAAGAAACAGACTGGGGAAATAATGCCAGAAGTTTCATTTTTTACTTTGAATGTAAGGTTCTTATGTGACTTCCAAAGGAGAGGTGAATTAAGCAATGGAGATATGTGTCTGTAGTTCAAAAAAGAGGTGTGAACTAAAGGAGTAAAATTTTCTCATATTGGGTTATTTGTGGTAATCAAAGATTTTGAAATGAAAAGTTTACCTAAGGAGAAATCGTAGAGTAAGAGCAGTTGAATGCCTGCATCTGTAGCATGGACATCTTTCTTTAAGTCCAAACCCATGTATTCAAACTGCCTATTAGGTTTCTCTTAAGCATCTTAAACCAAAAGGATTTAAAACTAAGCCCATCATCTTTCTTGCTACCCCAGTTTTCTCTTCCTTATTAAACCCTAGATAGTAGAATCACCATTCTCTCTCTTTTTTTTTTAACATTTATTTATTTATTTCTCTCCCCTTCCTCCCCCCACCCTTGTTGTCTCCTACGCGGGGGACACCCCTGCGTGGCAGGGCACCCCTTGTGGGCATCAGCACTGCGCATGGGCCAGCTGCACACGGGTCAAGGAGGCCCAGGGTTTGAACCGCAGATTTCCCATGTGGTAGACGGACACCCTAACCACTGGGCCAAGTTCGCTGCCTCCATTCTTGATGGTCATAATAAACTATATCTTTGCCTTGCTTCCCCAGTCCCCCCAAATAAAATAATAAGTCACTAAGATCTGTCTTTTCCTCCTGTAAAATATTTCAGGAACTGCCTCATCCTCTTTACTCATTACACTAATTTTTGTTCTGGCTCTTGTTTTTTCTTGCCCCTCCATACTGTTGCAGTAACCCCAAACCCACTTTCCCTAAGTGCATGCTCTCCCACCCACTTCCTTCACATTGTTGCCATAGTATTTTTTTTTTTAATAAGCAAGTCTGAACATATTCTTTTTCATGAACCATCCTTCCTAGAAAGAATTGACAACACCTTCCTTTGTACCCCTGGGTACTATCTTGACACTTAAGAAAACATATATAAATATATCCATTTTTCCCTCCATTAAACTATAGTTCCTTTAGGATAGAATTTGTATATCATTTATGTGTACTGATAAGCTTAATATACAGTAGGTGTCCAGTAAATGCAAGGATAACAAACTGCCATGGTTGAGAGTGTAGATTCTTGATCACATACACCTAAGTGCAAATTCATGTTCCAAAACTTAGTAGCTGTGGGACATTGGAAGTAATTTAATCTCTCTCTGTATCTCAATTTCATCATCTGTAATGATAGATGAGAATTCTAGATGCTTTCTGTGCAATTTTTCTGTAAACCTAAATCTAGCTTTAAAAATAAACTTTATTTAAATCAAAATACATGTAATAGTAGTACTTCATAGGATAATTGTGAAAATGTTGGCTATAATAATACATATTATTGACTATGAAATTAATAAATAGTTGTTTTGTGACTTTTTATCACTCACAAGATGAAATCCAATTGTTGAGGACCTTCATGATCTGAACTATGTCTATCCCTCTGTCTCCATTTCCACCAATCTCTAACATATATCACATACTGTAAACATAAAAAATTATTTGCTACTGCCTAAACGCACTTTATTTCCCCCCCCATGCTTTGCTATGCTGTCTTTTCACTTGGATTGTCTCTCTCCACTTTATCTCCCTGGCAAATTTTTACTCATTCTTTAAGTGTCACTGCCTAACAAGAAACCTTCTCATATGCCTTCCTTTCCATACTCAAACTTGGTTAGATGTTACATGTTTCTCTTCTGGGTTCCCATAGAACCATGTACATACCTCCCTTCTGTTTATATATATGTGAACCCCTTGAGGGCAGACTTTCAGCTCTTTATTCACAGGGTTTAGCCTAATGCTGGTAGCATGAATTCAATAAGTATTTATTGGGCAAGTGAATACAGGGATGAATGAATCTCTTTGGTACAGATATATGGTATTTTTTTAAGCAAGTATCATTCTCTGTATCAAGGGTCAGCAAACTATAGCCCATGACCCAAATCCAGCCCACCCACCACCTTTTTCTGTAAATGAAATGCTCGTTTGTTGTGTGTTGTCTATGTTTGTTAATCAGAGTTGAATAACCATGCCAGAGACTGTATGGTTTACTGTTTTGAATATAATGTGTAAGTTCTTTGGGTGATGAGGTACAAACACAGCCCAGCCGGCTGAGAATGCATGAAATGACAACTTTGTTAGCTCAAAGGACCTGGAGGGTGAGAGGGGAAAAAAATGAGGGCAGCAAAGGCTCTTGGCTTACCTTACCTAGGCTCCTTCAAGGGTCAGTGGAGGAAGTGGGCAGAGGACATGCATGCTGTTCTGGGCTCTTGCCTTTATTGTGACCCTGAGAGGTAGTGTACTTGGGCTTTTCTGTGGCTCCTGGGGGTTGGCAGCTTTAAACTATAATGCACGAAAAGCAGAAGCTTCAAGGGCCTTTTGGAGAAGCTGAGGGGTTGGGGTGGGGGGCAGATTTTATCCAAACCATATGAGGTGCATGCCTTGCTAGTTGAGATTATGCCTAGGGCAGGGCTAGCTGGGTGGGTCACTCTAAAGAGGAATTTATGACTAGGCAAAATGATAAAGTACCAAATATAATTTCTTTTATGCCATTACATTCACTTGGCTTAAAATATATATTGTCTGGCCTTTTACAGAAAATATTTCTTGACCCTTGCTCTATGTAGATAAATTACTTACCTTTAAGTGTTTGGAAAGGACTGATACAATAAACAACAATGTGATTTTTCTATAGCATATAAAATGTGGTAGTGTTCCTCTCCTTTTCTTATTTATTTCTTTTCCGACAGCTATATTCTGTTTAACTTTCTGATGTTTTTTAATTGAATAGGCAGGAGCTAGCTTTTATAAGATGTCTGGCTTGGGTCCATTGCCTCAAGTTCTTTATAATGGTGAACCCTTAAATCATGAAGAGATAAATATTGAAGAACTAGAAATGGCTGTTCTTCACAGAATGATAGATACATCCCTATATTTACAAAGGGCAGTTTTTATGGTAGGTAAGCATTTATGAGAAAATTATGATAAATGATTTTTTGTGATATTTTATATAAATATATTTTCATAGCAAAAATTAATTTTATTAAAATTTCCATCTACCTAATTTAATAGTTATTTTTAATCTTAATTAAATTTATCTGGTACATAAATACATCTGAAAATTGGCTTAATTGGAAAGAAAAATTTCAAGTTTTTATAGGAAAATTTATTGCAAGAATCTTAAATTGCATATTAATAAAGATTAATTTTAGAGCAAGTTGTCTTTATATTCTGTGCATAATTTTAAAACATGTACATATGAATTGCCTTTATTTACTATAATAATATTTGTTATTTTAGGGCACATTAAATGATCAAGTGAATGTAATAAATTTCCTTATGGATAAGAATACTGTTGTACCCCGAATAAATTCTTTGATTTTGCACACTAAACGACAGTATCTTAATTTAATATCTACATCAGGTAAAGTAATCCTATATATACTTTTCTACAAATGCCTACTGATTTGTAAATATTGGACTTTATTCTTTACTTAATGTTTAATGTGAAAATTTTCAGTAACTGCTGATGTTGAAGATTTCTCCACTTTCTTTTTCTTGGATTCCCAAGATAAGAGTGCTGTAATTGCAGAGAACATGTATTATTTAACCCAAGAAGGTAAGTAAAAAGCAATTTTATTTTCCCGAATGTTTTCCTAAAGTAGCAAAAATTTGTAATTTTAGTAAGGTACTTTGCATAGTGGATTTTTATGTTGCTGTTTTGACTAGGAAGCCTGGGTTTTAATTTGAGTTTGTAATTTGTTAGGATTTAAGTATTGCGCAGAGAAAATGATGCCTCCTTTCCTTGATAATTGTATATGCTTAAGGGGTTTATCTTGGTTTTATGCCTTTTTTTAATAAGCAAGCTTTTCCTTTTTCACTTTTCTAAGCAAGCAATAAAACCCTATTAAAACTATGTGAATTTGTATCTTAGAATGTATGAATAAAATATATAATATCCGGATCTGTGGAGAGATTTAAGTAGAAGTCAGTCAACCAGTGTTTGAGAATGCTGTGGACTAAATCCAAGATTGGACCAAAAACCCCAGGGTTTATTCCCTTCCTTGTCAGCATTCTAACAGATTCCATAATTTTTTGTTCATGAAGTAATCTGTCTACAAAAAATCCAAAAGTAATAAAACATAATACAGTTTCATGTTATGGCAAATTATGGTCCCTAGTGTGTATATGAGGGAAAGGCAAAAGAAGACAAAAATAGAGTAGGAAAAAATTAGTAGAAAGATAGTTATAAGGTTTTGGGTTGAATTTTAGAAATTGCCTTTGGGCATTATTAATAGAATAAGCTTATGATTAATGCCCTTTAGTTAAAATCTCTTGTAATTTAGAATACTTCAGTAATTTCTTAAAAACTGCTAATTTCTTTTTAATCAAATTTATGTATATATGTAAAGAAATAAAATTGTTAGAAATTTACTTAGCATTTTTGAAATATTTCTCAATTTATTAGTAAAGTGCTAAATTAAGGCATCTGAATTCTTAACTTTTTTTCTTTGAAAATAATGTTGCTTATCTTACTCTTAAATTGCTTCTGAGGGCTGCAAGTAGAATCATTGCTATCCTTGCTGTTACATTTGTTTCTTTCATTAATCTAAAGCTGGTTTTTATATAGTTAGATATTACTGAGGATAATAATAACTGTAGTTTCTGATCTTTTCAGGAGGAAGTTTTTCAATTAGCAGTTTTGTTTTGTTTTTTATAATTGTTATAAATCAGTCACCTATGGTAACATTCAAAAGGACCAGTTTTTCTGTAGGTTTTACTGAGGCCTAGATGAATACCACTACAGGTATTATACACTAAGGTCGGATGAAATTAAGGTTCAAACCCCGGGCCTCCTTGACCTGTGTGTTGCTGGCCCATGCACAGTGCTGATGCGTGCAAGGAGTGCTGTAATGCTGGGGTGTCCCCCGCGTAGGGACGCCCAATATGCAAGGAGTGCACCCCATAAGAAGAGCTGCCCAGCGGGAAAGAAAGTGCAGCCTGCCCAGGAATGGCACCGCACACATGGAGAGCTGACCCAACAAGATAACGCAACAAAAAGAAACACAGATTCCCAGTGCCGCTGATAAGGATAGAAGTGGTCACAGAAGAACACACAGCGAATGGATACAGAGAGCAGACAGCTGGGCGGGAGGGAGAGAAATAATTAAATAAATCTTTAAACACATTTAACTGCAGGTTTGGTATTAAAAGTGCTTTCTTTCTGTGGCTTCCAAATTTTCAAATTTTTCTGGAAAGAAAATTACATCAATTTTTGATGGCATGGGATGATACAAATTAGACCAAGTTAATAGCCAAACTTTTTGAAATAATTAAATTGTAAGCTGTATTTCTGTTTTCTACAGCGTTATAATATCTTGGTTTTACATTTATGTGGAGTATTATATTAGTTTCCTAAGACCCTTATTACAAATTACCATAAACTTGGTGGCTTGAAACAATAGAAATTTATTCTCTCAGAGTTGTAGAGGCTATAAATCCAAAATCAAGTTGTTACAAGGGCAGTGCTCCTTCTGAGGACTCTAGGGAAGAATCTTTTCTTGCCTCCCCAGCTCCTGGTGACCCCAGATCTTTTTTGGACTGTAGCAGTGGAATTCCAGTCTGCCTTTGTTTTCACATGGCTTTCCTCTCTATGTTGCTGTGTCCTTTACCCTTCTTATTAGGAAGCTCATCAGTGGATTTAGGCCCTCCCTAAATCCAGGATGATTTCACCTCAAGATCTTTAACTAAAACATTTTCAAAGACCCCATTTCCATATAAAGTCACATTCTGAGGTTGGTAGACATGAATTTTGGGAGGAAACTATTCAGTGTAGCTAGAAGACAGTTTTGCTTACCAACACTGGAACCTTGATGAGCATAATTGTCAGTCTGCTTGTTGACAGTAAGCATATTGACCCACATATAAATAACCCACATATATGTCCATAGGGACTAGTCTTTCTTTTTGAGTATATACAATAAAATATTCTTCTAGCATTTTAACATATATGTCACTATGTATACAAGTTTATATTTGCTTGTTTTCTGGAAGATTATTTTTACTTGTTTTCAGGAAGATTTTTTTAAATTTTATTTTTGCAAACAATATTAATTAATTTTCATGTATTTGACATTATATTATTCTGTTTTGTTAAATGGATATGTTCCCAACTTTCAGTTTGATTTTTAAAAGAATGCGTTTGACTTAGACTATTTGAAACTTTCAGATGATGATGTAATTTCTTCAGTTACTCTCTGGATTATTGCTGATTTTGACAAGCCATCTGGGAGAAAACTGCTTTTGAATGCATTAGAACACATGGTAAGTATCTAGATATTATTACTGCAAAAAATTTTGTTGCTTTTTCAAGAAAGCAACATATATACATGCTCTCTATTTCCTTCCATGTTAACATTTCAGTTAATGTGGTTAGAATTAGGTGCTAAAGAGACTCAGGAATTCACATTCAGTTTCTATGTAAAAAGATAACTTTGCCCAGGAAAAGAAAAACATAACTGTCTTCTGTGGTTCATGTACAATGTTCTCTGCTAGCCTTTGCTACATGACATATGTGTGTCTAATGGTGGTTACAAGATAGCTATTGAAACACCACTTAACAAACCTCAAAGATCACAAATATTTTTTACTGACATCAACTAATAATAACATTTTTTCTAATTTTTTCCTAATAATTAGGTAGTACTCTCTTTCCCTTATTATTTAAGAAAAACTAAACTTATCTTACTTAGATATTTCAAGTCTGTGTCAACCTTAGTTTTCTTGTTGTTAGTAACCACAAACTACCTCAGTAGGAAGCATTTCAATATTGATTTAAAAGTACACTTTTATAACCCTCTATCTTTCTGGATAAGAACACCTAGGATATATGAACCAAAATATTTTATGTAATTGTTTATGATTAAGGGTAAGTTTACTGCTGTGTATCAAATTACCCAAAAACTTGATGATTTAAAACAATAAACATTAATTATCTCACATTTTCTGGGGTTTGGAAAACCAAGAGTTACTTAGCTGAGTGATCTGGATTTGGGTCTCTCATGAGGATGTCAAGATTTTAGCTGTGGCCACAGTCATCTGAAGGTTTGACAGGAGCTGGAGGATTGACTTCCAAAATGGCTCACTTACCTGGCCATTGGCAGGAAGATTCAGTTTTTCACTGGTTGTTGATAGGATGATTCATAACATCGCAACATGGGCCTTTCCTTGGTTTTGCTTGTGTCCTCACAACGTGGAGGCTGGCTTTCCTTAGATGGGTGGTCCAAGAGATGAAGGAAGAAGCCCTCAAGCCTTTTATGACCTTGACTCAGAAGTCTCAAATTGTCATTTCCACAGTACCTTGTTATACAGCGCACCTGTATTCAGTGTGTTTTAGCTTGCTAAAAGCTGCCAAAAGCAATATACTGGAAATGGTTTGGCTTTTACAGTGGGGATTTATTAGCTTAAAAGCATATAATTCTGAAGCCATGAAAATGTCCAAATCAAGGCATCAGGCAATGTTCTCTCCCCAAAGACTGGCTGCTGGCCATCCTGGACTCCTCTGTCAAATGGGAACGCACATGGCAGCATCTCCCTTTTCCTCTGGGTCTTGTTACTTTCAGTTTCCTGGTTTCCGTGGCTTCTATCTCAGTTTCCTTGGATTTCTTTCTGTTCCTGTGGCTTTCTTTCTGCTTCTGTGTGTTTCTCTCCCTGTCTCTCTCTCTATTCAACCATTTATAAAGGATTCCAATAAGAGGATTAAGACCTGCTGAAGTAATCCCTTAACTGAAGTGACCTAAACAAAAGGTCCCACCTACAATAGGTTCATAACCATAGGAATGGATTTGCTCTAAGGCCATGATTTTCTTTGGTCCATCCAGCCTCAAACTGTCACACAGTGTGCGAAGGAACTGTGCAAGGGCTTGAATACCGGGAGGTAGGGATCGTTGGGGGCCATGTTGGAGGCTGGCTACCACATTAAGAATAATTAATAGATTTAAAATGAAGCCAAATCACATGTGCTAAGAGTATCTTTATATATTAGACCAGGGGTTCTTAACTAGGGGTCCATGAGCTTAAATATAAATTTTAAAAAAACAACATTCTTGTGGGGATCTGTTAATGTAGGTGTGATATAGTTTATATTAAATAATACACAGTATAGTGTGGACTTAGTAAGGGATCTGTGGTTTTCACGTGACTGGCAGAGGGGTCTATGGAAGAAAATGGGTTAAGAACCCCTGTGTTAGACAATCTCAGAGGACATTCAGGCTTTTCTCAGTGGCCTACAGGACAGCACATTTTAAAAACAGTACAGTTATCCTTTTCACATTGGGACTTTCCCTGTCATGGTTTCAGTATACCATTGATTGGCATAAGATATTAAATGGGAATTTTCCAGAATTCACAGACAATATGTGAAGGCCAGCAGATGACACAGAAAAAGTTTAGAAGCTCAGAAATGCATAAAATGTATATACTGTTATGTATAATGTTACCTGTACAATATGTATTTTACTGTTTAATAACAAATGAACAGCTGACAATTTTTTTTCTTAAAATTAAATGTATAGTAAAAGAATTGCAGTTCTATGCACTGATTTGGGGATGCCAGGCGTATTTACGGCAGTTTCTCACATGAAACCTTACCATGATCTCACAGTGATCTTTGCATCTTGAATTTCTCATATCTTGTGTCATTTAAACACCATAAACTCTATTAAAATCATGGGTCCCAAGTGTTGTATTCCTTGTGGTTCAGAAAGTGCTCCCAAGAAACAGAAGAAAGTGATGAACTTGAAGAAAAGAGTAGAATTGTTAGATATGCTTCCTTTAGGCAAAATGGCTGCTGTTGTTGCCTGCTGTTACTGCGTAAATGAGTCAACTGTAAGGTCTGTCAAACCAGAAAAGGAAATCTGGGAAGCTGCCTCTGCCACCACATCCACTGCAAAGCATTTGCATAAACCACGAGATCTGCATCTCTCTCTCGTGGAAATTGCAACATTCTTTTGAATACAGGATTGTTATAAAAAAAGTCATTCTGGTAAACTATCATCATAGGAGAAAAAGCTAAGTCCTCATATGATTCCCTAAAGGAAATTGAAGGTGAAAGATCTACCCCTACAGATTTTCAGGCAAGTAGATGTTGTTTTGAAAAATTTTTAGAGATTTAGCCTACACAAAAAATTTTACGCAGATTTTCCAGATCGCAGGGGTGCCCACATCCCTAACCCCTGCAATGTGGAAGGGATAACTGTAGGTTGGAATCTTTGGAGCAACAGTAACCTGTTGGGAAAAATTAATTTCTGCCTCCTCTGTCTTTTCAAGAAGTTCATGGAGTATGGTCTCAGAGGCTCACAAACTGCCTTTCCCTAGTAGTTACAATGTACATTTAATTATTGTCTCTTTAGTTGCTTTTTTTAAAAAATTGTACAACGTACACTTTCCCGTCTCATCTACTCCTAAACATACTGTTCAGTGGGATTAATTACAGTCACAATGCTGTAGGTACGACCCTCACCACCATTGAGTGACTAGACCCTCCTGGCTTTTTTATATTCATTTTTAGGTAGTGGAAATTGTCACTTAAAATTTCATAAAAGAGTATTTTAAATAATATTAATAATTTCGTGTTCACAAGAATTTGAATGGGTCCATAATATGCCACCCTTGGAAATTCCTAACTACATTATGTAACATTGAAAATTTATGTGGTTTCCAGTTTTCTACCATTATAAATAAAAAAGGCTGTAATAAACAATATTATATTTGCAACTTTTATGTACATTTCATTACCTCTTTGAATAGGTTCTTTAAAAAAGGAATATACTGAATCAAAAGGTAATTAACATTTTTAAACTCTTGATAATTTTTCAGAAATGCCTTTCCAAAGTGGCTGTAGCAGTTAACAATTTCCATAGAGATTTTGAGAGGGCCAGGCACAACACATGGTTGCTGAAATCATTGATTTTTGTTATTTTTAATTCTACCAATTTGAAACCAGAAAATGGCTTACTAATTATATCCATTGCTTATACATTGATTATAGTGTACATTAATATATTTATTTGATACTTATTTATGAGTGGCTTCTGTGTTCTAGGTGCTGGAGATATATCAGTGTACAAAACTAAGGTCCCTTTCCATGTTAGTCTTAAATTTGAGCAGAGATATGGTGAATGGGGAGACAGACAATAAATGAATAAACTGATAATAAATGAATAAATTGATAATAAGTGAATAAGTTTAGTAGTATGTGAGGTAATGGGACTATGGGGGAAAAAAGAGCAGAGTAGAGGAAAATCAGGAATACAGAGTTAAGATTTAGATGGAATACAATTTTAAATAAGTTTTGGAGGATAGACCTCACTTAAGAAGAATATATATGAGTAAACCCTTGAAGGAACTGAGGGAGTTACCCAGTTAGATACCTGCAGGAGATGTATTCCCAGGAGAGAGATCAACCAATGCAAAGACCCTAAAACAAGAGCATTCCTACATGTAGAAATAAAAACAGAATGTGTGGCTTGAACAGAGTAAGCAAGAGGAAGAATGATAAGATAGGAATTTACAGAAGAATGAGGTGTCATGTCATATAAAGCCTTGGTGGGGTGAGGATTTTTCTTTTTTTTTTTTAAAGATTTATTTATTTATTTAATTTCCCCCCCTCCCCTGGTTGTCTGTTCTTGGTGTCTATTTGCTGCGTCTTGTTTCTTTGTCCGCTTCTGTTGTCGTCAGCGGCTCGGGAAGTGTGGGCGGCGCCATTCCTGGGCAGGCTGCTCTTTCTTTTTTCACGCTGGGCGGCTTTTCCTCACGGGCGCACTCCTTGCGCGAGGGGCTCCCCCACGCGGGGGACACCCTTGCGTGGCAGGGCACTCCTTGCGCGCATCAGCACTGCGCATGGCCAGCTCCACACGGGTCAAGGAGGCCCGGGGTTTGAACCGCGGACCTCCCTTATGGTAGACGGACGCCCTAACCACTGGGCCAAAGTCCGTTTCCCAGGATTTTTCATCTAATCATAGGATATAGAGGCTTTTAGTTTGCATGTCCGTTTTCATTTCCTCCAATATATTATCACTTAATTCAATATATGATATTTTTGATATTTAAAACATTGAAATATTAGTACTATCAGTCCTTTAAAATGTTTTCACTTTAAACTTAGTATTTCAATTCTACTAGTGGTTCCTTTTTTTTGTATATCAAATGTATTGTGGTAAAAAAAAAATAGTAACTTTGACTCACCCAAGGAAATTAATAAGTCATTAATTTTTACCCATTCCTAACTACTTCTTCCTGCCTTGTAAATTTAAGCACATCTGTAGTTGAGAAAAACTTCACAGTAATAAGAAACTTTCTTGTAACACTTTGAATATGTCATCCCACTGCTGCCTCCTAGTCTCAGTTGTTTCCAATGAGAAGTCAGCTATTAATATTATTGGGGTTCCATTGTACATGATGAGTTGTTTCTCTCTTGCTGTTTTAAAGATTTTCTCTTTATATTTGGTTTTGAACGTTTTCACTGTGATGTGTCTGGGTGTGGTTCTGTTTTCATTTATCTTACCTGGAGTTCATTGAGCTTGGATTTGCAAATTAATGTTATTCACCAAATTTGGGAGATTTTTCAGTCTTTTTTTTTTTAATATTTTTTTCTATTCTTTTCTCCTCTCCTTCTAGCTCTCCTATTTTGCATATGTTGGTGCCTTTAATGTTGTTCCACATTTTGCTGAAGATCTGTTCATTTTTATCCATCTTTTTTACTTTCTGCTCTTCAGATTGTATAATCTCTGTTAATGTATTTTAGAGTTAGCTGATTCTTTCTGCTTATTCAGTTACTATTGAGTCCCTCCAGTGAATTTTTCATTTTAGATATTAAACTTCCCACCTTCAAAATTTTAATTTGGTTCTTTTTTTATATATAATTTCTTTCTCTTTATTATCTATGTGATGAGTCATTGTTAGCATACCTTCCTTTAATTCTTTAAACATGGTTTCTTTTATCTCCAGTTACTCTAGATAGGTACAACCTTGGGAGTGCACACATTCTTCTATACTTCCCAAAATGAGCGCAACTTTATTTTTAAATATGGCTTCCTCAGAGTCACTTCTGGGGCAGAATAGCTTTTGTTCAGCAGTGTTTATGCAGAGATTGTGCCTAAGTCCCTAAAGCAAGTCATGCTCTGCCCTTTGCTGAACTGCATGTAGCGTGGAGAATGCTTCACTAATTTATATGTGATTTAGGAAATGCTTTCAAGTCTTACCCTTACCCCATTCCGTTTCTTCTAAGTGGGTTGTCCACAGTTTTCCAGACCCTCAGGAATGAGTGTGATGCCATATCAGCTATTCTTGACTATATTTTTCCAAGTTAGAGCTGGATGGGGAAGGGAGCTCCAGTCCTCATGGCCTTGTCTGACTTGAATAGAGTCTCACAATATACAGATGGTGTATTGGAGACACCAGCAGTGTCTCTAATAAAAACAGAATAGAACCTCCATAACTTTGATTTGGGAGTGGGAAGGTTGTGGCTGAATTCCCACAAATGCTCACTGTTCTTACTGAAATTTAGTATATTTTCTTGAATAAATGTTTATCCATATGCTATATGCCCTTAAAACAATTTCCAGAGACTTACTGTTGGATTTTTTAAAAGGTAATTTTCACTAATAAGATAGTTGCTTCATTGGGGAGAGTGTTTTCTAAGCTGCTATCTCAGCTATTCTAGAAGTCCTGTCTAAGTTTTGTAAGTTTTATATAAGTTTAACTCATTGGCTTAATTGATTTCAAGTGATGAAAGGCATAAGTAAATGAATGAATTGTGTGAATAATCAAAAGACTTATTAGATAGTTATTCATTACAACTCATTTTTTCAAATTGTGTATACAGAAAATGCCATTTAATCCTCATGTTAATTACTAAAATTAATTTGTGAATTTAACAGGATTGCTTGATACCAAGTCAATATACAAGAATTACTTCTAAGATTGCAACAAACAAGAAATTCAATTTTTAAGATATTATTTACAATCATTTCGAAAATATCAAATACTAAAAATAAATGTGAAACATAATTACATTTAAAACTTTTTCACAGAAATATATAAAATATTGATAGAAAAGTCCTGCATGAATAGAGGGATATGCCAGGATTGTGAATTGAAAGACTCAATATTGTAAAGATGTCAATTTTCCTAAAAATTGATGAATTATTTCAGTGCGATTCTAACACACATCTCCGCATTTTTACATAAATTGTCAAGCTGATTTGAAAATGTGTGTAGGCCAACAAGAATAGCTAAAACACTTTTAAAGAAGAGGAAGGTAGGGTAATTGCCTTACTGGATATCAAGACCTTACATAAAGCTGTATAGTTAATGGCAGAAAAATAGACCAATGAGTTCTAAGGAACTCAGAAATAGACCCATGTGTATTTTAATACTGAATTTATGATAAAGTTGGCCTTATGGAACAATAAAGTTTTTTTTAAACTTGCCCATCTTTACATCGTGTACAAAAATCAATTCTAGATAGGTTGTAGATCTAAATTTGAAAGCCAAAACAATAAAGCTTCTAGAAGAGTAGGAAAAGATTTCTAAAGCAGAACACAAAGTAACCATCAGCAAAAGATTAATAAACTACATTAAAATCACACCATTAGTAGAATTAAAAGACAAGCCACGGAATGGGAGAGATTTACACATGTATAACAAAGAACTACAAATGAGTTAAGAAAAAAGATAATCGAATAAAATATTGGCAAGAGATTGAGCAGGCAAATTAACAAGAGGCCAATGAATATGGTAAAGTGTGTTTATTATCAGTAATCAGGAAAAGACAAATTAGAACCCTAATCAGATACATTTACTTATCTACCAAAGAGTTTTAAATTAAAAAGGCTAGTATTGAAAAATGTTAATGAGACTATGGAATAATGGAAATTCACATGTGTTATTGGTGGAAGTGAAAACTGGTCCAACTACTTTGAAAAACTGTTTAGCATTGCCTAAAACTGAAGATGTACAAGAGCCCCAAACTGGAAAAAAAATCATATGTCCAGCAACACTAGAAAGATAAAAGGTGGTATGTTCAGAACATAGAATTCAGTACAGTACCAAAAATGACCTTATAAAACAATGTGGATGAATCTCACAACCATTAGGTTGAGTGAAAAAAAAAAACCACACACACAAGAATAATACTCTATAATTTCATTTATATAAAGTTGTAAATAGACTAAATGTTTTGGGATGCAAGTTTAGTTGGCAAACTATAAAGAAAAGCAGGGTGTTATTCCCATAAATGTCAGTATAGGGCTGTCTTTGGAAAGGCAGAATGGTGTAGAATTGGGAAGAGATTTGAGGGATGTCTTTTGGTTGCTGGCAATGTTTTTTGTTTAAATATTTATTCATTTATTTATTTTTCTCCCCTCCACCCCCTGGTTGTCTGTTCTCTGTGTCCATTTGTTGCATCTTTCTTCTTTTGTCCGCTTCTGTTATTGTCAGTGGCACACGGGAATCTGTGTTTCTTTTTGCTGCATCATCTTGTTATGTCAGCTGTCCATGTGGGCGGCGCCATTCTTGGGCAGGCTGCACTTTCTTTTGCACTGGGTGGCTCTCCTTATGGGGTGCACTCCTTGTGCGTGGGGCTCCCCTATGTTGGGGGCAACCCTGCGTGGCAGGGCACTCCTTGCGTGCATCAGCACTGCGCATGGGCCAGCTGCACTTGGGTCAAGGAGGCCCGGGTTTGAACTGTGGACCTCCATATGGTAGACAGATGCCCTAACCACTGGGCCAAGTCCACTTCCCGCTGGCAATGTTTTATGGATTTGCACTTAGTGAAAATTCACTGAACTCTACATTTTTGTTCTGTGTATTTTTTATGTTATTTCAATGTGGGAAAAAAAGGGTTAAGCAACCTGTTGCACTATAAAAGAAACTTCATGCAGAAAAGAGGTAAAGCAATTAGTTACTAAAATGATTGTATATTAGACATCCAAAGGGGTGCTGATGCAAAATACTGGAAATTGGTTGGCTTTTATAAAGGGTATTTATTTGGGGTAGGAGCTTACAGATGCCAGACCATAGAGCATAAGTTACTTCCCTCACCAAAGTCTATTTTCACCTGTTGGAGCAAGATGGCTGCTGACATCTGTGAGGGTTCAGTTTTCCTGGGTTCCTCCCTTCCTGGAGCTTGCTTCTCTTTCCTCTGTGTACTTACTTCCTGGAGTTCCAGCTTGAGGCTTCAGCATCAAACTCCAACATCGAAACTCCAACACCAAAAAACCCTTAACTCTGTCCTTTGCCATGCCTTTTATCTGTGAGTCCCCACCTACCAAACGGTGGGGACTCAGCACCCTACTGGCAGAAGAGGTTTACATAATTGCTTAATCAAGTAAACCTATGAATCCAATGTAATCTAATATGCCCAGAGGAAAAGATCAGTTTACAAACATAATCTAATATTTCTTTTTGGGATTCATGAATAATATCAAACTGCTACAATTGTTATTTAAGATATCTCAGTGGTGTACCACATCCAGGACAGTCAACATAGAAAGACTTTGACAGTGAAAGATGATATATGGTAAAGTTAACAAGTTGGCTGGAAAGAAAAAAGTTCAACCTTAAAAAGTTTGTAAGATCCTGAACTGTTTAACCTATAAATATTGTGTTTTGTAGAAAACAAGTGTTCATAGTCGTTTGGGGGTTATTTATAATCCTACATCAAAAATTAAAGAAGAAAACACAGCTATTTCTAGAGGAATTTTGGCAGCTTTTCTTACACAGAAAAACAACAATTTGAGAAGTTTTCTCTGGAAATTGGCAAAGGAAGAAACTGCTACAGCTATTTACTCTGGAGATAAAATTACAACATTCCTTACAGAGGTCAGTAGCTATTTGTTTAAAATGATAAATATGCACATGATGCAGATTTCAAAAATATAAGTCAATGCCCTTGGAAATACTATGTTATTGGAAAACATTAATAACAAAGTCAATTGTGGGTAATAAACATTTCATCTCCACTATATAAGGATAAAAGTTAAATGGCATGACTTTGTATACAGATATTTAACAAATCTAATTCCATGTATTTCATCTATTATTTTGTGATTGTTTACTTAAAGTAGATGGTATTTCAGTTAGAATATGTATTTAAGGAAAGAATTATGCAAATAATAGGAAAAATTATGCAAATAATGCTCCAGTACTTATCTGAAGGAGTCCTATAAGGGGGGATTTCTAAAGATAGAAATTTCCCTTGTGAGTTGGGAGAGAGATTTATTAATTCATTCAAAAAATATTTATTGATGGAGAGATTTGTCATATGAGACATTTGTGATATGAGATTTGTGAGATTTGTGATATGAGAGTCTCCGGCTAAGCTGTCCCAAACTGTAAATACTAGCTACAAATAACTATTTTAAATTTAAATTAATTAAAAATTAAATACAGTTTTTAATTCAGTTCCTTAGTTGTACTAGCCACATTTCAAGTGCTCAGTTACCATCTGTGACTTGTGGCTACCATATCGAACAGTGCAGGGAAGCGTTTCCATTTTCCAGTACCACCCAGATCTTATTAGAAATTCATACTCTAAAGACCCGCCCTTAGATCTGTTGAAGTAGAATCTACAGTTTTATAAGGTATTCATGTAATTTGTATGTACATTAAAGTTTGAGAAACACTAATAGAGAGATATAAATCTTAGCATAAATGTGTAAGGACATATTTGAGATTTAGTTTCTGTGAGTCTCTAGATATTTTTTGATTCTTTGATCAAGGTTACTTTTTGTGTTCCAGTACTTAAATGAATTGTTAATAATTTGGTCTTGTGGGATTGGTATAGGGGGATAGAAGGGTATTTCTATTTCAAACACTATTTTTTATTGAAACCAAACTGGAGGTACTGAGTTTAGAATGTAATCAGCATTTTGGGTTATTTCATTTTTTCAAATAACTTTTACTTAAATTCATGCTATTCCCTAGCATTTTGTTATTTTAGTAATCCCCATGAAAGTCACAAAGAATGAATAACAATTAATACATACTTATAATAAGATTTTTAAAAATATATTGTGATTGATTTGACAAGAGAATTCTTTTTTGAAAAATATCGTCTCACAAGAAAATAATACTTTCAAAAACCATAATTTGCTATAATTTGAAATTTTATAGTAATATGTTTTTTAAAGTAGGTTTTGTTATGAAAATGCTTTATTTACCTTTATTAATTTCATCACTCTTAACTTACACTTTAGGGAATGGATAAGAATGCTTTTGAGAAAAAATATAATACCGTTGGAGTAAATATTTTCCAAACTCACCAATTGTTTTGTCAAGATGTACTTAAATTGCATCCTGGGGAAAGAGGTATTGTCAGCAATGGGAAAGTAAGTAGAGAAAGCAATTGTGCTCACTTTTCTCAGTGACACGGTGGTACAGTGGTTCTCAAACATGTTTTTCTATAACAACATACCTAATGGTATTCATTCTCTAGAGAGATCTCAGCACAAAAAAAGGCTCTGAGATACCCAACTCATGGCATACTACCTGTTATTTCATCCCTTTCTCCATTCATGATAACATTGAATCTACATTCAATGTACAGTGTTCTTAGAATCTAAGTTCAATGTACAGTGTTCTTAGAAAGGCTAAATTTTATTTTTTTCCAATATAATTATTAGAGCAGACAACTTAGAAAAATTATAAAACTGATCGAGAACCACTTTTGTAGTAGATAAAATAAGTACATTGTTATATCTTTTCCTTCTTGTAGCTTTTCTCTACAATTATGTTAAATGACAATTAGGTACTTGTATAAGTTTCTGAAGTATACAATATTATAAATGGAAACTGATTATTAATATAATCATTAAAATGCTATAGGTAAATCACCATTAGTTTCTCAACCCCAATACAATTTACTATTAATAGTTTATTATTTTAACTTTCACCCTTTTTTTCTAGCATGCATAGCCATTTCTGTTTTCTTGAAATGTGTGATTGTAATCCTCTTCATGTAATTTTATATCCTGTTTTTTTCTTATATCACAAACATTTTTATTAATTAGAGTCTTTAAAAATGCATACAAAATTAATGGGTATCTACTTAATGCTTTTTTCAAGTATGGTAATCTAGTTTTTATTTTTTGGAATTATTTAAATTTAAAAATTTGAATTTGGTCCTCAGTTTCATTAACAAATTAACTAATGTAATATGTTTGATATATCTCTGCTTGAATTATCAAAATTTATTTTCATAAATCTTCTTTAAGGCTCAGTTATAAAGCATTCTTTATTTTCCACAGTTCTATGAGCTCTGTCCACCTGCAGGTTTTATTCCCATATTACAAACTCCTTTAAATTTATTCTTATTTATTCTTTCTTATCTGAACCTGTAAATGGTAGAAACTGGAGAATAGTGATGGACTCATATCCCCAAACTTCCACAAATCAAATATATCTGCTTCCAGTGTCAGCATTTTGAGCTGATTAATTACATTAGTTCCTAAAGGCAGTTGGACTCAGGTTCATCTGTATACAGTGTTCTTTTACAGATTGGTGACAACAGTCACCATTTATTCTTTTTAAAAAGTATTAGTGGTGTAATGTATGGGAATGGTGTATGCTATGCATGATTATTGTTTAAAATTTCGATATACAAAAAGTATATTGGACAAAAAAAAAAAGTATTAGTGAATTTTGATAGTGGACTATGTAGAAGCCCAGAAATGTCATTGCTTTTTCTTTTTAACAGTTGCTTTGGGAGGAAATAGCTTTTAATACAGCTTTAAAATATATGACTACCTTTAACTCTGTCAGACACTTTGCAGGATAAAGAAGAAAAAAATTATACCTACACCTGCTGTATCTAGTACCTTGTCTTTTAGTTTTACATTAGGGAGAAGTTACTCAATGTTTTCTTTGCTGTTATTTAATATACTTCATATTATCAATATTAATGATAAATATTAGATATAGTTATGTTTGACTTAGTTGTCCTAGAATAGTCTTGTTCTCATTTTCCTTGAAATTGACAAAAATATCCACAGATATTAATTTTGTACCTCTGTATTCCAGAGAATCTTCAAGGTTCTGAAGATATAGCACATTTTGGTGGGTGGAAAAAGATAACAAATAATATCGGTACTGATAAAGTGTCATTTGGACAGAGAACTGAAGATGAGGGAGGAAGCCATGTCAGATATCTGCAAGGGGAATGTTCTGGGTGGAGGAAAAGTGAGTGCAAAGGTCCTGAAGTAAATCATGCCTGTGTGTTCCAGGAATACCAGGTAGAAAGAAAGTATTCAGGAGAGAAAGTCAGAGAAGTAGTGATGGTCAAGATCATATAAGGTTTTGTAGGCAATTTAAGGACCATAACTGAATGAGTTGGAAAGCTCACGGTTCTGAGAAATGGATTAACATAATCTGACTTACATTTTATTTGGATCACTAGTGGCTTTTACGTTGAGAATAGACTTTAGACGGAGGACAGGTCAGGAAAAGAGTTAGGAGCTATTGTAATAGACCAGGTAAGAAATGATAATGGCTTGAGTCAGAATAGTTGTAGTAGAAATAGTAAGAAGTGGATGTGGGATATAATTTGGAGGAAGAGTGAATAGGAATTGGTGACAGACTTGATGTGGGATGTGAGAGAACTAAGTAACTGGCAAAATTGAGTTGCTAGTCACTCAGCTAAGGAAAACTGCAATAGTGAAATGGGAGAGAGAGAATTCAGTTCTGGACATATTAAGCATTTAGTATTTCTTTATGTACCTCTAAGCACATTTATTGAGTAGGTAATTGAATATGTAAGTTGAATTCAGGGGACAGGTCAGGTTAAGGCTACTGTTAAGTCAAATTATGTTGACTTTTTGCATTGACTAATTGAAGAATATAATTTTGATCATGCTTTTATTTGCAGAATTTTTGTGTCAACAGAGCAGTATAATGTATCTGAAATTAAGCACTGTGGTTTATGTACTGTAATACTGTGTCTCAAATTAATGTAATAAAGTATAATAATCATAGCAATTGTAGCAGATAATTAGAATTCTGAATCAGATATTTGAATTAAATAATTTTAATGACATTTTAAAATAAATCTTTATTCTGAACCTGTCTAAATGTTTACATTGAATATGGATCATACACAAAGTTAAACGGTTCATAAATGGCCAACAACTGAGATGCTGTGATGATCTCATAATTTCTTACTAATATAGCTGAGAAGTAAATGATTAGATACTTTTATTATATAGAAAAACTATAAATAATGACAGTGCTGTAATTATATTTTTAACAGTCTACATATTTTACAGATTGCTGAAAGACATGAGGTAGGAGGAAGTAGGGAAAAAAGTGAGACCTTTTTTTTTAAAACAAGACAGATCTGTATTCACATTTTAGTCGTACCATTAATCGCTTAATCTCACTAAAACATGTTTTCTTCATTTGGACCATGGAATGATAATAATCTTTTACAGGGTGATGGGAGAAATTAAATGTACTTTTATATGTACAGCACATAGAACAGCCCCAGGCACAGAGTAAGTTTTCAGTATATATTAGCTCCTGTTTTCTCTTTAAATATTTAAAGGCTTTTATGTGAAATAGTGGATACATTTGTAAACTTGATTTGTGATATATTAGATGACAATCAGTGTAGAATCAAGGCCAATTGATCCAACTTATGTGAGTGGAGGGAGATGTTTAGTTCAGTGTGTGGATAAACACAATTTTCTAGAATCTTAATTAACTATCAAAGGAGGTAGTTATAGCAGTTTTTTTTATATAGCTGAGTATCACATTACTAAATGTTTTGAAGATTTAAGTATCAGGTAGGTTTTGTTGTACTTTTACATGATTTTCAAGTTTAATATTCCTTTTCCCAACTTGGTCATTATGTGATTGTATACCATTTAAGTTACCTTATTCCACAAATATAATATTTAATATAATAGTAAAAGAACTAGGACACAGAAGAATTAAATTTCTCCTAATCAATCAATAATCAATCAGTAAAGGTAGCCAAGCTCCCTAATTCCTTAAAATAATTTAAGAACTTATTTCCGTGTTGAATTATTAACAAAACTGTTCAAGTCACTAAGGTGGTATAGATAACGTTCAACTCTTTTCCAGTGTTGCCTATTCATAGTCCAAAAAAATATGACATCCTCCAAAGTGCTTTCAAAGTTATCTTTAAAATTGTGGCTCAAGTGATAGAGCTTCCGCCTACCATATGGGAAGACCTGGGTTTGATCTCTGGAGCCTCCTGGTGAAAAAGAGGAGAAAGCATGCCTGCGCTGCAAGCCAGTGCCCCCACAAGTGCCGTGTGGTGAGCCAGTGCCCATGTGAGTGCCTGCCTGGTAAACCAGTGCCCCATGCAAGTGAGTCACACCGCAAAATGATGATGCATCAAAAGAGAGACAAGATGAAGCGCAGCAGAAACCAGGAACTGAGATGGTGCCATTGACAGGGAACCTCTCTCCTCATCAGAGGTCTCCAGGATCGAATCCTGGTGAATAATAGAGGAGAGAAAATGAGAAGAGACGACGACACAGACAGCAAAAACAGCAGGGCGGGAAGAGGGGAAAGGGAGAAAATAAATAAATCTTGGGGAAAAAAATACCAAATCTTAAGGCAATAAAGTATTTATTTGAATGTTTATTTAGCTTTATACTGCCCATTTTTTATGTTTTAAAGATCTAAGGGTGAAACTATTTTTTAAACTGAATTAGGATGCCAACATCCTACCTAGTGATATTAGGAAGTGAGAGAGATATTCAATAATTGTACTTAAGGAACTATTATAAAATTTTAATTACATTAGCAGATGAAGAGGAAGTAAGGAAATCTGGATGGAAAAAGGAGCTGTAGCTATCAAATTTGTTCTTTGGATCAGGAAAAAATATTATAGTTTTGTGTCAGCAAGAATAATCATTTAGGGCAGTGGACTTGGCCCAGTGGTTAGGCCGTCCGTCTACCACATGGGAGTTTTGCGGTTCAAACCCCAGGCCTCCTTGACCCATGTGGAGGTGGCCCATGCGCAATGCTGATGCATGCAAGGAGTACCGTGCCATGCAGGGGTGGTCCCTGTGTAGGGGAGCGCCACGCGCAAGGAGTGCGCCCCGTAAGGAGAGCCGCCCAGCACGAAACAAAGTGCAGCCTGCCCAGGAATGGCGCGGCACACATGGAGAGCTGACACAAGATGACGCAACAAGACGACCACAACAAAAAGAAACACAGATTCCCATGCCGCTGACAACAACAGAAGTGGACAAAGAAGATGCAGCAAATAGACACAGAGAACAGACAACTGGGGTGGGGGGAGAAGGGGAGATAAATAAATAAATAAATAAATCTTTAAAAAAAAAAAGAATAATCATTTAGTGCGTAAGATGCCTCTGAGATGGACAAGTTAGTCTCATCTTCTACATCAGGAGCTGTATCATAGTATTATGATGATTGCATGTATTGGCTTCCTCAAAAAATTACAGTAATAGTGTGATTATGGTGGTTTTGAAGGTTGTTGTGGTGGTTGTGATGCAATAGCCATCCTGAGAAATTAGGTATGTGCCTCTGTAGTTAATGATTTAAAACTAAACCAAGTGGCCTTGCTTTGTTCCAAACCATTACAATATCAGATGATTGGTTAGTATTGTTATAGAAATTATGTAATTTGTCTTATGGTTATGTTATTTTATGCCTTATTTATGTTCTAATTCATATATAAATAGTGTAGACTATAATTTATAGATGAGTATAAATAAAATTGAAATGAAAATATTTATGAAATACAAAATACTTTCATAATTTAATATAGAGTATGTTTAAAACGAGGCTTCCAAATGGAAATCATTTGCTACATTTTTTTTTGTCTCCTTGACTTTGGTATTTATGCAAATGTTATTTTTAATCTCAAAATGAGAAAATGCTTTCTCTTCCTTCATTTCCTGGTAGATTTCATAAATGATGGAATTAATAGCTTCTATCCATTTAAACTTTTTGATTAACAAAGAAATATTTATTTGATGAGAAATATTTGCCAAGAACAAATATCTTGTAGAAGATAAACAATAATATAATTGTTTTTATTTTTAAGTTCTTAGGACCTTTAGATGAAAATTTCTATGCAGAGGATTTTCACTTATTGGAAAAGATAACACTAAGTGATTTAGTAGAGAAGATTAAAGGCATTGTTAAAAATATGGAAATGAACTCAAAGAAGTAAGTATTTAACATCAAGTATCAATTTATTTTGGGAATTTGACATTCTGCATTTGATTGCTTTTTAAAATTAGGGAATATTTCAAGTATATAGAAAAGTAAAGATATAATAAAAGCTATATAGAGAATGTTAAAAGAATATAAGAAAATAATAAAGACATCCATTTATTCACAACCACCAAAAATGTAGATGTTAATATTTTGCCTTATTTTGGTTTGGATCAGAAATGTCTTTCTATGTCTCTTACCTACCACCTATCCCAATGTCCTCATTCTCCAAGAGATACCACCTTTATTTCATTAAAGGTGGTATGTATGATTCCCATGTTAGTGTTTATATACTTTTGCTTCATATGTAAATGTCCATTCCAATGTCTCTTGTATCGAATGACTTGAATATTTCAAATAAATAGTCTTGTACTGTAGATACCACTTTGCAGTCTGCTTTTGTAGGAGCTTTATCCATATAAAAAGCTGGTTAATTCATTTTAATTTCTTTTTAGTATTTTATTTTATGAAGGGCAGGTAAGTCCTTAAAGCACTTCGCTGTTACAGAAGTACTTTAATGAAAGTGCTTTGAAATGTCTACTTGCACAACGTGTGATGTTCTCTAGAGTGGAGAAGTGTTATAGTGGATTTTAAGGTATGCACATTTTTAGCTTTTACACTTATTGCTAAAGTCTCTCCTTTAAAGTGGTTGTAACAATTTAATTCCCACCAGAAATGTTGTAAGACTTCGTGTTGCCCAAGTCTTCACCAATACTGAATGTTTTTAGACCTGCGTTTTTCCTGTGTGATGGATATGAAATTACGTTGTTTTAATTTGCATTTTCTTGAGTTCTAGTGAAGTTGAGTATCTTTTCATATGATTATTTTCATTCATGTTTGCTCTTCTGTATAATACTTGCTCATATCTTTTGCTCATTTATCTCTTGTGCTATTTTCTTCTTTTACTGATTTGTAAACATTCTCTGTAATCTTTATTATGTGTACTTCATGTATTCCAATTTGTGGTTTGACCATTTACTTTTTTTTCTATTATATAAAAGTTTTTAATTTTAATGTCTAAATAGTATCAGGTTTTTCCCTTCATGGTTTGTCTATTTTCTGTGAATATGTATGTATATGTATTTGTGTGTGATGTATATGAATTTTCCTTACTCTTAATTTCATAAGGATATCCTCCAATATGTTTTTGTTTTTATTCTAGTTTCTGTCTTTAATTCTTATTGGTTCTTTATACTGTTCCAACAGTGTATATGTCTATCTTTATGCCAATTTCATTTTTCGGTTACCACAACTTTATAATAAATTTTAATATCAGATAGGGCAAATTCCTCCTCCTCCGTCTTTCGAAATTGTCCTGTTTGCTATTGACTTTTCCATATGAATATGACTTGGATTAGCATAACAAGCTCTATGAAACACTCTCCTGGAATTTTTATTGGAATTTCCTTGAATTTATAAATCAATTTAAAGAGAATTGCCATCTCTATATAATATTGAATTCTCCCACGTTACATTTGTGTGTATATTTTATATACATAATTATTTAAATAATATAAGTATATAAAATTATATATAAATAATGTTTTAACTTTATATGACTATATTAAGCATATGTGAGATATGTGGGGAGATATAAATAAATACATATGAAATGTGTGAGTGGGTGGATGGATGGATAGACACATACAGACACACATATAATCTTCACTTATTTGATGTTACTTTTAGTCCTCCATGAAGTCTTGTGTGCATATTTTTAGATTCCCTGTTGCATTATACTTTTCTCTCTTATTATAAATGATGTATTTTAGTTACATTTTCAAAGTGCTTATTGTTGAAGTATAGGAACAATATTAAGTTTGAATAGATCCTCCTTTCTGGAATTTCTTATTTATTCTACAATTTTGTCTACCATGATATACTCATGTCCCTTGTGAACTATTACAGCTTTTTTCCTTCTCTTTCAGTTTTTAAATATCTCATTTGTGCTGGCATTTCTCTTGTTTTACCTTGGTTAATTTTGTAAGGGATGTTTATATTTCATTTCTCTTTTCATATATGTAGGTTTAGAAAATGATGAGCTCTTAATTTTTGTCTTTTTTATTAACTTCTGTTCTTTATTATTTACTTTTAGTTTAATCTGTTCTTTTTCAAAACTTATTGAGTTGGATTATTACTTGTATCAAATTGTTTTTCCTTTTATATTCTTAAACCACAGGCCTGAAATGTCCCTCTAAACACTTATTTAGCTGTATCACATAAGTTTCCATTAAGTATAAGATATTTCATTATGAGTTAATGCTATTTTTAAACTTTTTTAAGATTTTTGTTTTGAAGAATTTTTCTTTTTAATATTTTGAAATATTTAGTATGTTCTTACTGTTTTACTGTTTTTTGTTTCTACTCCATAGAATTATTCCTCAATCTTGTTTGGCACTCAAATATTTCTTGAATAAGTAAATGAATAAAGCATGTTTTAAAAATTTTAAATGGCACAGACCATATAATTGATCTCTAGTTTATTTTGCACTGTGATTAGAGAATATGAGTTATGGACATCAGTTATTTGGTATTTATTTCTCCTTGTTTTGTGAGAAAGGGTTAATTTTTATAGCTTTTCCATTCTTGATTTTTAAAAGTCTTATTCTCTAATCATGTATATTTTACATATGTCTATTAGATTGAGCTTACTAATTTTTTCAGATCATTGAAATGTAAAATTTTTTGTGTTTTATTTGTCAATTACTGAGAGAGGTCTGTTAAACACTAGCAGTGGTGGTGTGGATTTATCATTTAGTTCTTGAAATTTTGCCAAATTTTGCTTTATATATTTTGAGCTATATATTGTTATGCATACCTGATTGATAATTATCTTTCTAGTGAATTACTCCTTTCATCATTATATAAATTACTCTTTTCCAAATAATGATCTTGTATTAAACTCTCTGGGGTCTGATATTTAAACTAATCAGTGTTCTTTTTGGTTAATATTTTCCTGATTTATCTTTTTCCATCTATTTACTTCAGTATGTCCATGTATCTTATAAACAGTATATATAATGGATTTTGGGGGTGAAAGTGTTTTCAAATTAGGCTATCATTTGCCAGAACTAGACGTTCTGATACTTGTTTTTTGAATACAGAATTCTGATTCAGACCAAATGATGTACTTACTTAATCATTCAGTTAGGATATGATAGTATAAAACATTCATCATTTAGGAAATTATGTTACAGATGTTCATAGACTAGTAAAGTAAGGGTTCGTCTTCATTGAAGAGTTGATATCCAGTCATTTTCAAGTGAAATAAAACTAAAACTTTTAAAGAAAAAATATAATTATAATAGTTATAATTAAGTAATTTAGGTTCTGTTTACATTCAAAAGCAAATGATTCAGTATTTGTTGAATTTCGTGCAAAAACATATCAAAACTTCAGACCTTATATTTTAACCAACAATTAACCTTGTTTGGTGAAGTTACACTTTTAGGTATATCATGAAAGCTATTTAACCATTTTAAAACTGAATTTCAAAACAAAATATCCACCAGAACAACAAAAACCAGTAATGTTAAACTATAACAGTGTCCCTTCTAACTGTCTTAATTTGTCACATGCACACAAGTCATGCTAAACAAGTTTGTGTTATAATCAGAATAAATTCATGTTCACTTAAATCTGAACATATGTTAAATGTATACATCCTTACTATCATGCTTCCCAAGAGTTATTTAATTAGGGGGAGTAGATGTGGCTCACGTAGTTGAGTGCCTGCCTTCCACATGGGAGGTCCTGGGTTTGGTTCCCAATGTCTCCTGAAAAAAAAAAAAAAAAAACAAAGAATAAGCAAAACAAATGAAAAAACCAACTCAGGGAAGCTGATGTGGCTCATTGGTTGAACACCAGCTTCCCACATACAAAGTCCTAAGTTCAATCCCTGGCCCCCGGTACCTCAAAAAAAAAAAAGTTAGTTAACTAAGAAGGTAGAATTTTGAATGTCAGAAACAGAATCCTTGGCACAATTATCCTAAAGAGCACATAAAATCTATTTCTCCAGTGGGATGATTACAATCTGATCTGTTCTCAGAGCTATCATCTTTAGGAGGTGCTAAATTTTTAGTGCCCTTTCCTTTGTTAAGTTCAAGGTATTTTTCATTAAAAGATTTTTTAAAATTGGGCTCAAGAGTTGAAAAGTCAGTGGAGACTCTTAGGAGATTGTTTGGGACCTCAGATTTTCCTTTTCTCCTTATCTCTCTGTCTTTCCTTAGGCAGTTCATCCAAGTTAAGCAGCATGGAAAGCATTGTTTGTCCATAAACGTTTCTTCTGTTATTACTAAAATTGTATATATTTGAGTTTATGTGGCTAATAAACGTGTCTGAGAAAGTTTGGAATAAGAGTTATGACTTTGATTAATTAATATATTCATTCAGTATGTGGTTATTAAGGGCCATTAAATGCATTAATAATTTTAATAATTTAAAAATCCTACTTTTAGGACCTTACAGTCCAGTAAAATATGATATGTTATGGGAGAGGGATTCTGAAAAGAATCTCAACCCCTCTGAATGTAAATTTCCTCTTTTTTTTTTTTTTTAAGATTTATTTATTTATTTAATTCCCTCCCACCCCCCAGTTGTCTGTTCTCTGTGTCTATATGCTGCGTCTTGTTTCTTTGTCTGCTTCTGTTGTCAGCGGCACGGGAAGTGTGGGCAGCGCCATTCCTGGGCAGGCTGCACCCTCTTTCACGCTGGGCGGCTCTCCCTGCTGGGCGCACTCCTTTCACGTGGGGCTCCCCTACGTGGGGACCCCTGCGTGGCACAGCGCTCCTTACGCGCATCAGAACTGCGCATGGGCCAGCTCCACACGGGTCAAGGAGGCCCAGGGTTTGAACCGCGGACCTCCCATGTGGTAGACGGACGCCCTAACCACTGGGCCAAGTCCGTTTCCCAAAATTTTTTCATTTTTAAAAGGGAGGTACCTATCTTTTCTCTCTCTCTTTTCCTTTTTTATTCTTATTCTTTCAGGAGGCCTTCCTTAAATGTCAGCCAGCATTTCAGTCCCAACTTATCATTAAATTATAAAACATTTCTTCTATCATGGATTTTGGAATTTGATTATTTTTAATCTAGGTATTTATTGTATATGATCTTAAGCTTTCTAACAATCAGTTTAAAACCATAAAAATCTTGGGTTCTTAACCATATTAAAAATGTTTTTAAGAAGACATCCTATCAGGTATTTTATTTGTTCTTGTCCCTCTTTCTTCTCTCCAAAGCCTAGGCATGTAACAGGCATTCAGCAAATATTTACACACTTGGATTGAAGAGTCACCAGATTATTTTTATGTTCTTACTTTGATGAGGACACTGTTGAGAACACTACTTATAAATGTGTAGATTATGACAGTGATAAGAAAAAAAAAAGGATTATTTAAAAAGTAGCAATCATTTTTTAATTAGCAAACTAAATTCTACAGTTGTATTATGTAACGTGTTTGGAAGAAAGACTATTTATATGAAATGTACCTATTGGAGATATTTAAATTAAACTCCCCTTTCTCAAGGCATTAATTGTATATGAAATATGGAACTTTTTCTTACCCCAAAAAATTCATGCATTTTTTTATCTTGTTTATTTAGTATGAGCGACCTTGTTATGAAAGTTGATGCTCTTATTTCCTCTTTACCTAAACGTGTATCTCGGCAGGATGTCACATTTCTTAAAGAGAATCATAGGTAAGAATGTAATAATGTCCCTCTATTTGTTTTCCTGTTAATCTGTGCTATATTTACTTATAGTTTCCATTTATATTGATAATATAACAAAATTTAAAGTTATAAAGAATAAATGTGAAGTATGGTATTTGACAAGGTTAGAAGAAATTCTGGTTTGCTATTAATAGATATTCTAGTAAAAATGATGAGATACATATATCCAATATATGCAATATATATATTTTGTATGTAATACAGAGAAGTAATGCAAAGTTTCAAGTAAATTATACTTAGTTTGAGTTACCTTATTCTTAGACTTCTTGAGATCATTTGGAATTCTTGCAGTATCAGGATAATCATAAATAATACTATCTTTTTATCATTATGTTCTCAATGTATAAAAGAAGCAGTTAATAAAAGTTCTGATTAATAAAATATAGTGAACTATACTCAGACTTGCCTATATTTCTTATGAAATTTTCAAACAGATCGTGTGTTAGAGTGCCATATTCCAGTGTGTTCTGTAGGACACTGCTCTGAGATGTTGATAGATATTCTGAGTGAAAACTGTTCTTTGGTCAAGTGAATATGGGGAATGCTGCATCTTACATAACCCTTAGAAATTTTCAGTCCGCATCAACATAGTACTGTTTATAGTGGTGCAGTTAAAGGAAGAACAAGGAAAAATTCATTTTTGTTTCCAACAATTGAGTAATGTGTTTAAATAGGGAACGCTCTTTTTGTTAAAAATTTATTAAAATCTCACAAAAAATTAAGTCCCAGGAAATGGAAAGTTTTTTTGAAACTTCCTTGATTACTTAAATACTACATGGTGAACATAAGTTAACATAAATGTTTCAGAACTATCATTGGCAGCTTTAGTTACTATACAGTTCCTTTTAAATATATTATACACTTAGGAATTTTAGTGTATTCAGATTGATTTACTCCCACATTTAATGTCTGAAACATTTGATCTTATAAGTTTGTAGTCTCCACTTTCTTTCATCAGCTTTCATATCTATCAGTGTGTCTGGCTGCTTTTAACCTGCCTATTCTGTACACAATAGACGAAGAGTATGATATGCCTTTGTGACAGTATTTTGCAGTTCTCCAGTTATTTTTTATTAGATAAGTTGTGGATATACAGAATAATCATGCATAAAATACAGGCTTCCCACATACCATCTGCATTAGGCTTCTCTAGGGAAACAACTGACAAGAGATAGCTGTAAATAGTACAAGATTTTATAAAATTGTCTCATATAACTGGAGATACACAAGTCCGGATTTCATAGTGCAGGCTGCAAGCCAGGGACTCCAATAAAGGTCCTCGAAGAATTCCCCAGAAGCTGTCTGTCTGAAGTAGAAATGGTGTTTCTAACTGCTGAAATCACTTCTCCCTTTAAAGTTTTCAACTGGTTGGAGGAGACATCCCTCATTATGAAGGTAGTCTCCTCAGTTGATTGTAGGTGTAATCAGCCATAGATGCAAATCAACTCACTGGTGATTTAAGTCATGCAGTGTCCTCACAGTACAATTTGACTAGTCCTTGCTTGATCAAACAACTAAGCACATTACCAGGCTAAGTTGACACATGAGCCTAACCATCACACCACCTTATTCCTAACACCTACATTGGTGTAGTACATTTGACACAATTTTATAACGGTACCATTATCTACAGTCCATGGTTTAACTTAGGGTTCACTGTGTAATGCAGTTCCATGGATTTCTTTTTTAATTCTTATTCTATTTCTATATATACACTAATATTTTCCCGTTTTAACCACATTCAAATGTATAATTCACTGCTGTTAATTATGTTCAAATGTTGTGTTACCATCACCACCATCCATTACCAAAACATTTCTATTGTTCAAAATAGGGTCTCCAGTTATTTTTATTTCTAGGACATTATTATAAATTTTTATAAAAGTATGTATTGTATATACATACTTTTATGTCTGTATGTGCCAGTATCCTACCATTTCCCATGTTTGTGTATATAAGTTAGGCATTTCTTTTGCATTCAATGTATTTGCCTATGTTAATATGATATATTTATCTAGAGCAGCTTAGGTTGTGTGGCATAGCATGAGTTTTCTTGTCAAAAAAAAAAACAACCAAAACACAGCATTTGAATCTTAGTCTACCATTTAACTAGTTGTGTGACCTCTGTCTCTGAGCCTCAGTTTTATAATCTGTAAAATACAGTGATGATCCCTACTCTTCAGGGGTTTTTTTGAAATTCATAGAAAATATATACGTAATTTCCTGGCCTCCTTCCTGATATATAGTAGATATTTAATGCATCATAACTGTTACTTGTGTTTTTACACAAATAATGAGGTACCTTTCATAACATGAAAATAAGAGAAATAGGATTGACCTTGAGAGTTAAACTCTAAAGTCAACAACTCATGACTCAGGAGAGATATGAACATCTACCCTAAATGAAGAAAATAGGACGCAGGATGACAAGACTTAAAGATTGCCTGAAAAGTAAGGAAAAGTAGAGAGAAGCATATTAGCAATGCTGGACTTTATCAGTCAGGGTTCAATCAGAAGTACTACTCCTCTGATGCTTTCAGATAAGAATACATAGACACACTCGCATACCCCCCAGTTATGGAGCGAGCTTCACCATCCCAGAGTCCTCAGGATTGGGAAATGAACTATGGACTAAAATAAACTTGTTAGTATTCTATTGTAGACTTATTGTCATTCTAGCAATGGAAGAAATACCATTGCTGTGGAGGCAGTGACCCATGGTTGTACTGGGGTTAGGGAGAGGGGAAAATAGTTGTAATGGGGGGCATTTTTGGGACTTGAGAAACTTCTGAATGACATTACAATGACAGATACAGGCCATTATATATCTAGCCATAAGCTACAGAGTCGAACAGGAGAGACTGTAAACAACAATGTAAACTGTAATCCATGCTTAGTGGCAATGCTCCAAAATGTGTTTATCAATCTTAATGAATGTACCACACTAATGAAAGATGTTGCTAATGTGGGAAAAGTGGGGAGTGGGACATGGGAATCCCCTATATATCCTCTGTAACATTTATGTAATTGAAGTATCTTAAAAAAAAAAAAGTAGAAAAAAGTAAAGTATGATAAATTTAGGTGTTTGTTTCTGAATTTTCTTGTGATAATGTGTTGATTTTTTGAAACATTAAATTTAATAAAAGTACTAATTATATCACACTCAAATCTGAGGTAATATATTCAACAAACACAAAATCATTTTGTTTGATTTTTCCAAATATATGATCCATGAGAATGTATTTGGACTTAAAATCAGAGTTTTTAAAATCATACTTTCATTTTCTGTAATTCTTTTCAGTTTTTTAATTTATTAAGTCATGTTAAACCTTCAAAATTGCATTTTGCTGTGTAAAGTAAGCTGGATTTTTCTTTTTCTTTTTTTTTTTTAATTGATTTTGTAAAAATGTTACATTAAAAAAAATGTATATATATATGAGGTCCCATTCAGCCCCACCACTCCCCCCCCAGCAGCACTCACTCCCCCCATCATGACACATCCATTGCACCCGGCAAGCACATCTCTGGGCATCTCTGCACCTCATGGTCAATGGTCCACATCATGGCCCATACTCTCCCACATTCCATCCAGTGGGCCTGTCCGGTGATTGCCCCTGAAGCACCATCCAGGGCAACTCCAAGTCCCAAAGGCGCCGCCACATCTCATCTCTTCCTGCCACTCCCCATATCCATCAGCCACCATGTCCACTTTTCCCACTCCAATGCCACCTTTTCTCTGTGGCATTGGAGTGGGAAAAGTGGACATGGTGGCTGATGGATTGGTTGTGTCCGTTGCACCTCTATGTCAGGAGGAGGCTCAGATTCCACATGGATACTGGATGCAATCCTCCTGCTTTCAGTTGTAGGCACTCTAGGCTCCATGGTGTGGTGGTTGTCCTTCTTCAACTCCATCTTAGCTGAGTGAGGTGAGTCCAATAAATTAGATTGTAGGAGCTGGAGTCTGTTGACGCTCAGTATAGCTAAGATCGTGATTAATTAGGAAATTAGATGAACTAAACTCATCACCTTTCGTTTATTTATTTTCTATTTTTCTAGCATTATAAAGATAAATCCTCAAGAAAATAATATGTTTTTTGATGTCATTGCTGTTGTTGATCCATTGACAAGAGAAGCACAGAAGATGGCACAGTTGTTGATTGTAAGGCAATATAAAACAAATATTTTTATTTTGAAATTGATAATCTTTTCAAGCTTGTTTTCAAGTATAATTAAATATTGGTGCTCTTCATTATTTACTTCATCTAACATTTTAAATAGGTTGCTATGTTTCAATGTAGGAAATGAAATTATAGAGCTGTGGACAGGATATATGGCAGTTCAGAGGTTAGGTGACTTCCATGTGGTGTAAGAATGGCTTCTGAAGAATCTGATGCTTGAATTTCATTAGCTGAGGCTTAAAGTAGAATAAGTAAAAAGTTTGCCAAACAGGCTAGGCTGAGGGAAGGGGGAATAAGTGCGTAATATTAGAAAGGCTTGGCCACTGTAGCAAAGGCCAAAATAACAGCACCTTCAACAAAATTAAGGTTAATTTTTCTCACCAAACAGTCCAAGTGTAACCTGTCTGATTTGATAAGGTAGTTCCACAGTGTGAGGGACTGAAACACCTTCTGTCTTATTCAGGCTTCCTCTTGAAGTACCTTCTAACTAGCGGTCTAAGATTACTAGTCCACTTCCATATATCATCTTTGTGTTTTACTAGCAAGAAGAGAAAACAAGGAACCAATTCTGCAGATGGACATGTTCCATCTACTCATATTTCACTGGTCAGAACATAACCAAATCATCTGTCTATAGCTAGCCACAAAGGAGGCTGGAAACTATGATCTTAACTTAGGTGACCATGAGTCCTACAAAAAAATCTGACTCGCTATTTTATTGAGAATTTCAAAGGTTCAAATTGTTATCTAGCTTTTAGTAGTTAAATGTGAATAAGTTAGTTACATTGGAAGGCTATATATATTTTTTTAACAAATGAATTTTATTGATACATATTAATAAAGCATACAGTTATCCAAAGTATACAATCAATGGTAGTTGGTATAGTCACATAATTGTGCATTTATTACTTCAGTCATTATTAAAGCATTTTCATTATTTCAGTAATAATAAAAACAAAAACAAAAAAAAACCAAATAATTTAAAAAAACAAGAAAATTCTTTCTCAATCACTGCCTATTTTCCCAGCTGTACATAGCTGCTATTTCTGACTATTCTTGCACAATTATTTATTAAACAGTTTTATTGAGACATAATCACATACCATATGATCTATCTAAATGTATATTCAGTGGCTTTTAGTATAACCACAATGCTGTGCATTCATCATCACAAAAAATTTTAGAACTATTTATCTACTCCAAAAAGAAAACTCCACACCCCTTAGTGTGCCTTCCCTAGCCCTACATTACCACCAATCTAATTTCATCTTTATAATTTGATTTATATTTTATATAAATGGAATCATACAATATGTTACACAATATATTTAGTTCATAGTTATGCAGTCATATGTATTAGTCCTTTTGTGTCTGGCTTGCTTCATTCAACATGTATTTTTTCTACTTATATTCAAGATTGAGGAAACTCCCATTTTGAAATTGCTTTCAATACGTTTATTTTTAAGACAGAGTATTTTAAAATATCCTCTGAAGTGAATCTATTTGACCTCTGACAGTTGACTTCCTTTTGGAAACAGGCAAAAATAATTAGAATTTTTCTGATGAATGGTTTAAGTGATCAAGCTGGGTGATTCTCGTATATATTTCAAAATTTCAAATGCTGTTTCTCTCAAATTAATTTGCATTGTCAAATCCTATTGAAAAAAAGGTTTTAGATATCTGTTGTAAATTATTTATTAGTTTGGACAAATAAATTATGGAAAGACTTTGCAATTTTAGCTATTTATTGTAGGACTATTCCATAGGTGACTGACTTTTCCTCTTTTGTTCTTTTAGCATTTGTATACCTTCACATTCGAACTTCTTGAGACATAAATTTATTCAGATTATTCATTAGAAAATGTTATTCAGTAGTCATTCCTATAATGAGTGAAGTTAGTATGATGGTTTTCAGTGTACAAATTCCCTATTCCTATAGAGTCCTTATTCGAACAAAAATATTGCCTACCTGTGAAACTTTGTATTTAAAAGTAAAATTTAGAAATAAGAAATGTGGGATTGTACAGAGATATGAAATATGTAATTGTATTCCAGTTTACATCAGTTGGTAATAATAGTATACTATATTTCTGATCAAGTTATTTTCATAACATATTTTACTTTATAGCATAGATTAATTTATTGAAAGAAAGGAATATTGTATCATTTAATGTGGGAAAAAGTGGTTCAAGGTCTTCTATAGTAGTGAATATAATGAGTGATAGAATAGGAATTAAATCCCAAAGCTCTTAAATCCTTAGCCCTATGTTCTAATTCCTTATCTAGCCTGTCTTTTCTGTTGCATATAACTACTTTATTCTTCCTTCTTTACCTATATCTTTTGTTTCTGATACCTTTCATTTCTTCACTGACTTGTTGCCTGTATAGAGAAAGGGGCTATCAAAATTAATAATTCTTTGTATTCTTTCTTCTTACTATGTTCCAGGGAAATAAAATTAAAAGAAAATAGAATATTTCATCTGAATATAGCCAAGAATGTCCTACATCTGTTACAATTTCATGTAAAATTACAAAAGCATCAGGACATCTTTGCCATTATTACTCTGATATCACCTCTTTTTATTTGCAGGTCATGGTTCCAGTAATTATTTATTATTATAAATTTTGATGCCATGCAAAATATCACTTTAGCTAAAAGGCAGCATAATTATGGAATATTGAAAGCAAAACTGTTTGGGTTCAAATCTTCTGCCATGATTTACTCTGTGAAACTGGGGAAATTAATATCTTTGTGCTTCAACTGTAAAAGTAGCCACCACTGAGGGATGTTGTGATGATCAAATGAGATGAGTTTCAGTGACTAGTACATAGTAAATGCCCAAAAGATATTAGCTTCTAATATAACCTAATATCAAATATGGGAATTTTTTTTCTAACAGGTACTTGGCAAGATTATCAATATGAGGATAAAGTTGTTCATGAACTGTAGGGGTAAGCTTTCGGAAGTCCCTTTAAAGAGGTGAGTCTGGAATCTGTGTGAACATAATTTTATTTAGAAAGATTTGTAAATGAAGAAGAAAAAAAAGTTCATAATTGTAGACCTGCTTTTTTTTTCCTTTACAAGATGCTTAACCGCAGTAGATCAGAAAGTCAGGCAAAATTCATTAATCTTAATTGATATCAGAGTTAAAATAAACTAACTCAGTAAATTCATCTAATCAAAATTTTTAAATTTATGTTTGTATCTATTTTGGATGTGTGATTTTGGTATATGAATTTAGAGATATGTAAGTGTGAAATAAGATTGAATTATCATTTTTGGTTTATCTATACTTTGAACATTTTAGAGCTTAACTATCAAAATGATCTTTCTTATTTCATCACATTTACTATTTGGGGTATTGAAATGCACTTAGTTTAGAATAACACGTCAATGTTGAAAATACTGCATATCATTATATACAAATATTTCTCATTGATACTATTCTGGTGTTGAAATAATCAGTGTGTCTCAACTATGGACAAAAATTTATTTTCCTTCTTTCTGGATCAGAATTACTATCATTGTAAGCCACTCTTTTAGAGAGGAGTATACAACATCCTTCAGATATGTAAAAAAAAAAAGTGGTAAAATGGGTATGAACCATTGGACTAGTACATAACTTTGTGAGCCTTATTAATGTACATTTCCTTGTATAATTAAATTTCTAACGCTAAACAAAAAATACACATACACAGGATAGGTAGAAAAATAGCATTAATTTAATCCTTTACTTATTGAATTGTATTTTTTATAATTGATAAACAAAGTTTATTTCCTTGAGCAGGTGTAATTTTTAAACATGGAAAGTGTTTTTAATATTTATAAAACAATAAGCTGAGAAACTTAGAAAAGTTAAATGAAAGGTTAGGGCAAATTAAAGTACAAATAATTTAGACTTATTTTTCATTGTTTCATCAGTTCCTTTCCTGAGATCTTGTCTTCATCTCATTCCATTTGCATGTGTCTCATTTATCTTTTGTATTTCAAATTTTATCACATGCCTCTGTAAATCTGAACTAAATTTTTCATTTTTGTAGCATTAAATGAGAGATCCTTTAATTCTATGAGTCCAAATTTTTATTCTCACAAACAAGAACCCTTTCTGTGGTATCTCTATAAAGCTTTTGGGATACATAATAAGAGTAGGAGAGTTGAATATATGAACAAGCGTAATCTATGGCAGGGAAAGAACTTCTCTGAGGTTAAATAGTACCTATGTAAGCAGTGTTCTGAGTGGTTAATAATGCTGGATAAGACTAAAACTGTTAATACCTTTTACAAAACTATGAGTTCATCAGTCTTATTTACTTAGTAGCATATGTCAAGTGAGCTAATTTACACATTAATTCCCAATCCTTTACTTCTAGTAATTATTGTCTCCTAAGTCTCAGCTATTGGCAGAAATTCCCTCTGCTTCCTATTCTTTTTTTTTTTTAATTGACTTTGTAATAATATTACATTAAAAATATATATGTGAGGTCCCATTCAACCCCACCCCCCCACCCCCCTCTCCCCCCCCAACAACATTCGTTCCCATCATCATGACACATCCATTGCTTCCTATTCTTATCTCCTAAACTTCCCCAGGCCTTCCTTTGTTATGAGAATGAGGTATTTTTCCTTCCTCTTGTTTAAGATCAGTATTTTGCTCTCTTGCTTTTCCGTTTGTTCTGGATCCTTGTTTTATTACATAACCTTTCTGTTCCCTTTCTTTAACCTTTCTACTCACCTTTCTCTCTCAGTTCAGTTATTCAATTTAAACAAAACAAAACAAAAACCTGCATCCTTAACTTTCTTGCCTCCAGATCCCTGACATTTCTTCCTCATCTTCATTCCTTCTCATCTGAGCTTCATCAATGAGTAGTATTTTCTTACACTGTACCACCCAATAAGGTTTAGCTTAAACTTCCTCTTTACGACTGAATTTTTTACTCAGTAACTGAAAAATTGCAAAATTCATGGGATATTTCTTACTTGATGACATTTTGCTGCATTTGACCATTCTGAATACTTGTTTTTCGTGATATTCTCTAACATACTTACTTCCCTAACATTGTTTTTTCTTGTGTCCCCTCTTAACTCTTTTTACCCCTCTGCCTACCTGCAGTAGACAGCTTCTAACATAGATCCTGTGGTATTTACACACCTGTGTAAATTCATTGCCTTGAGTGTGGAGTGGACCTAGTGACTTGCTTCTAATGTATAGAACATGGCAAAATGATAGAATCTCTTCTGCAATTAGGTTATTAAAAAATGTTCTTTTATCTTTCTGGCATTTTCTCTCTCCAACTCTTCTTGTGAGCCTCCATTGATGAAGCAAACGAGAGATACCTTTGTGACAAAGTACCAAGGGTGGTCTCTGGCCAGCCATTAGCAAGGAACTTCTGCCTTTCTTCCAGTGGGCCATAGGAACTGGATTTGCCAACAACTTTGTGATTCAGCCTGAAAACTGATTATTCCCCAAATGAGTCTTGAATAACTAGAGCGCAGCTGAAACCTTTATTGCAGCCTCTGAGAGACATTGAAGCATAGGAGCTAGCAAAGCCATGCGCAGATTCCTGACCCACAAAAACTGTGAGATAATGTGTGTTTTAACCAGCTAAAGTTTGGGGTAATTTGTTACACAGCAATAGATAACTAATGTACTACCTATAAAACCTTTGCATTTCCCAGGATCTTTTTCTTGGCCCTCTTTTTTTCTCATTCTTTGGACAGGTTTATACACTTCACTCCCTTTACACCTGCAAATCCCTAAACTTCTCCCCTAAGATTTTGAGCCTTATAGCAATGTTTATATGAATATTCCACAGACAGTATTTTTGTCTGTATTTCTGGCTTATGCTTACTTTTTCATATCCAGTTATATAAATTACTAATTGTGCCTAATTCATTGAAAACTTGATTGAGATTAAATTTTTAAATTGACATCAAATTATAGCTACTTATTTTAGTTACAATTCAAGGCCCTTTATCAACACTACTCATTCACTCAATTTAGTCAATCATTTTCTGTGTATATATCTTTCTCTCTCTCTCTTATAATCTCTTACAACCTCTGGAGTAGGACTTTATATGCGTTTGTGTCCAGTATAGTTTTTGGGCCTTGTAAAGATAAGAAAACTTTTCAGTATAGCAATTGAGATGTATCTTTAGATAAGTTATTAAACCTCGGTCATGTTGCATTCATCATAATCTGTAAATCTGAATACCTAGCAAGGCCAAGGTAATAAATAAATGCATACATACATACATAATCATTTGGATTCAGTGGTTTCTAATGAATGGTAACTGCAAATAATTTTCATGTTGCTTCGTTTTATAACTTATCAATAAAACCATATGTTTTAGTTTGCTAAAGGCTACCAATGCAAAATACCAAAAATGGACTGGAGTTTATAATGGGAATTTATTATGGTAAAATTTTATAGTTCCAAGGCTGTGCACATGTCCAAATCAAGACATCATCAGAGATGCTGTCTTACTTTAGGTTGGCGCACTTGAGCCCTGCACTCTTAACAAAGGTGACCTAATCAAAAGTGATCTAATCAAAAGGGCCCTTAACTGAGTCTAACCAAAAGGTCATATATACAATAGGCTTATACATACAAGAATGGGTTAGCTTAAGAACATAATTTTCTGGGCTCCACAAAGACTCAAACCAGGATACCATATTTCATTAAGGAAGCTTATTTCTGGATTTACCTTTGATTTTCTTAACATTTAAATCTCTAGTTAAATCTGAAACAGACATAAGCTTCCTATTTTAATTCAAATTTGTTTTGATGCATTTCTCTAAAATTAATTCTATATTTGAAAATTGTTAATTCTATATTTGGAAATTTTTTTTCTCCAAACCTTATATTAGTCCATTAAAATAATAAATTTAAAGAGAAATTTAGTCATAAAACCATGTCATCTTCCTGTAATATTTCTGTAAATTTGTCTTTACCAGGGATCTTAGTAATTGTTTCTTGCCACAGTCTTTTTTCCCATAGTGCTGTGTAAAAAGGAAATTATTATTGATATGTTTCCTATGTAATTCACTCTTCCTTCAGGTGTTTAGTTTTCTTGCTTAAAATTTTCAGTACCTTATTTGTAGATTAATGATATTTCAAGAGTTTATAATTCAGTTCACAAAGATCATATTTTTAAGATGTACTGTATGATGTATATAATAACAATCTATAAAAATATTTAAAAATAAGCAAATTTTAAAATATATTTATACTTGTATCAGAGTTAAGAGGGTAGATTGACCAGACCAGAAAAGTCCATCAAATACCCAGCATAATGTATTAAAAGACAGCTATACTAAAGCATATCATTATGAAATGTCACAGTGCAGAGAATAAAGAAAATCCTAAAAACTTCCAGAGACACAAAGCAGATTATTTGCAAATGTGAAGAAATCCTAATTATTTAAAATTCTTAAAAGAACTGGAAGCTAGAAGACAGTGATGCAGTGGTTTCAAAATCTTGGATGAAAAATATTTTTCTTTCTAGAATTCTATACTCAGCCAAACTATTCATAAAGAGTAAGGATATGATGAGGGTATTTATACACATGCAGAGTGTGTATCATGCTCAAACTCTTCCAAAAAATTGAAGAGAGAACACTCCCTAATTCATCCTACAAGGCCAATGTTACCATCATACCAAAGAAGATAGAGATACCAAAAGAAAAGAAAGCTAAAGAGCAATAGCACTTATGAATATAGGTGTAAAAATTCTCAACAAAGTACAAGCAAACCAAATCCAGCAGCCCATTAAAAGAGTTATATACCATGATTAACTGGGAATTATCCCAGGAATGCAAGGGTGGTTCAACATAAGATAATTAACGTAAAGTACCACATTAAAGGAGTGAAGGAGGAAAAAAACTATATGACCATCTAATTTGACAAAATCTAGCACTTATTCTAGATAAAAATACTTAGAAAACTAGGAACAGGAGGAAACTTACTCAACCTGAGAAAGGGCATCTATGAAAAACCCACAGCTAACATCATATTTAATGGTGAAAGACTTGAAAGCCTTTCCTCTAAGGTCAAAAACAAGACAAGGATACCCACTATAAGAGAAATTAATGCTTCTACAATCATGGTGGGGGACTTCAATATACATCACTCTCAGAAATAGAACATCTAGATAGAGGATCAATAAAGAAACAAAGATCTTGAATAATATAATAAAAGAACTAGACCAACAGACTTAAATAGAACACTGCACCCCAAAGCAGCAGGATATATATTCTTCTCAAGTGCTTATGGATCATTCTCCAGGATAGACAACATGTTAGGTCATAGAACAAGTCTCAGTGAATTTAGAAAGATGATTAAAATAATAAAAAGCACTTTCTCTGACCATGGGAGAATGAACTGGAAATCAATAATGGGTGGAGAACTGGAAAATTCACAAATATAGGGAAATTAAACAATACACACTTAAACAATAAGTGGTCAAGGAGGAAATGGTAAGAGAGATCAGTAAATATATCGAGGCAAAAGAAAATGAGAACACATCATATCAAAACCTATGGGATTTGGTGAAGGCAGTGCTGAAAGGGAAATTTGTAGACCTAAATGCCTGCAGTAAAAAAGAAGAAAGAGCTAAAATCAAAGACCTAATTACAATCTGAAGGAGCTAGAAAAAGAACAACAAACTAATCCCAAAGCAGCAGAAGAAAAAAAATAAAGATTAGAGCAGAATTAAATCAAATTGAGATTTAAAAACAATAGAATTACAAAACCAAAAATCTGGGGTTTTTTTTTGAGAAGGTGAGTAAAATTGACAAATGCTTAGCTAGACCAAGAAAGTAAAAAAGAGAGAAGATGGAAATAAATAAAATAAGAAATGACAGAAGGAACGTCATCACCACTGACCCCACAGAAATACCGAGTATCATAAGAGATACTACAAAAACTGTATGCCAACAAGTTGGACAAATTAGATGAAATGGATGAATTTCTAGAAACTTATGAGCAGTGTACACTGATGAAAGAAGTAGAAGACCTCACAAGTAAGTGGATTGAGTCAGTCATCAATAACCTCCCAAACAAGAAATCCCAGGACCAGATGGCTTCACAAGTAAATTCTACCATTCATTCCAGAAAGAACTAACACCACTCCTGCTCAAACTCTTCCAAAAAATCAGAGGGAAGAATATTACCTAACTTATTCTATGATGCCAACATCACTCTAATACCAAAGCCACATGAAGATGCTACAAGAAAAGAAAATTATAGACCAATCTCTCTAATGAACTTAAATGCAAAACTCCTCAACAAAATACTTGCTAATCGAATCCAACAACGTGTGAATTGAATTATACACCATGTTTAAGTGGGTTTTATCCCAGGCATGTCAGGTTGGTTCAACATAAGAAAATTAATTATTATAATATATCACATTAGCAGATTGGAGGCAAAAAATTATATGATCATCACTGTTGATGCAGAAAAGGCATTCTACAAAATTCTGCATCCTTTCTTGATAAAGACACTTTGAAAGACAGTAATGAAAACAAACTTCATCAACATGGTAAAGGGCATATATTAAAAACCCACAGTTAACATCATACTTAATGGTGAAAGGTAAAGGTTTTCCCTTTAGGTAAAGGTAAAGGTCTGGAACAAGGCAAGGATGCCCACTGTCCCACTCTTATTCAAAATTGTGTTAGAATTTCTTGCTAGAGCACTTAGGCAAGAAAAAGAAATAAAAGGCATACAAGTTGGAAAGGAATAAGTAAAACTTTCACTATTTGTAGATAACATGATCTGATATTTAGAAGTCCTGAAAAATCTACAGCAAAGCTACTAGAGCTGATAAATGTGTTCTGTAAAGTGGCAGGATATAAGATCAACATGCAATAATCAGTAGTGTTTCTTCTTTTTTTTACTTTTTTTCCTATCCCTCCCCTTTCCCTATCCTGCTGTTTTTGCTGTCTTTGTCCATTTGCTGTGTGACGTTCTGTATCTATTTCTCTTCTTTTGTCTTCTCTTCTCATCTTTCTCCTCTTTCTCCTCTAGGATTCACCAGAATTTGATCCTGGGATCCTCTGATATGGAGAGTTTCCCTGTCAATTGTACCACCTCAGTTCCTGGTCTCTTCTGCGCTTCACCTTTACTCTCCCCTTCATCTCTTTTGTTGCTTCATCATCTTGCTGCATTACTCACTTACAAGGGCACTGGCTCACCACATGGGCACTCAGCATGCTGCGCAGGCACTTGGCTTGCCATGCAGGCACTGGCTTACCACACAGGCACTCATGCAAGCACTCGACTCAGCATGCAGGCACTTGGCTCACCACATGGGTATTCACATGGGCACTTGGCTCACTGCGTGGGCACTGGCTTACCATGCAGGCACTCACATGGGCACTCAGCTTGCTACATGGGCACTTGCACAGGTACTTGGCTCACCATGTGGGCACAGTAGAACACTAATAATGTGCAATCTGAGGAGGAAATCAAGAAAAAAATTCCATTTACAATAGCAGCTGAAAGAAGTATATAGGAATAAATTTAGCTAACATGTAAAGGACATATACACAGAAAACCTCACAACATTGCTAAAAGAAGTCAAAGAAGACCTAAATAAATGGAAGGATATTCCATGTTCATGGATTGGAAGATTAAACATCATTACAGGGTCACTTCTACTTAAATTGATTTACAGATTCAACACAATTCCAATAAAAATTTCAGAAGTATTTTTTACAGAAATGGAAAAACTGTCATATTTATTTGGAAGGGTAGGGGCCTTGAAGAGCCAAAAACATCTTGACAAAGAAAAAGTTTTCTCAGGACTCAGGAAGGACTCATGCTACCTGACTTTAAAGCATACAAAGCTACAGTGGTCAAAACTGCATGGTATTGGCACAAGGATAGACATATTGGCTAATGCAACCAAATTAAGAGTTCAGCAATAGACCCACATATCTACAGCCACATGATAGTTGATAGGCTGCCAAGTGCACTCAACTGGGACAGAATAATTTCTTTAACAAATGATAGTAGAAAAACTGGATATCCATATTAAAAAGAATGAAAAAGACCCCTATCTCACACCCTATATAAAAATTAACTCAAAATGAATCAGAGTCCTAAATATAAGAGCCAGGACCATAAAACTCCTAGAAGATAATCAAGGAAAGTATCTGTGTGACCTTGTGTTAGTAAGTGGTTTTATGAACTTTACACCCAAAACATGAGCAATGAAAGAAAAAATAGATAAATGGGACCTCCTCAAAATTAAAGTATTTTGTGCTTCAAAGGAGTTTGTCAAAAAGTAAAAAGGCATTCTACTCAATGGGAGAAAATATTGGGAAATCACCCATCTGATAAGGGCCTAATATCCAGCATATATAAAGAAATCCTATAACTCAATAATTTAAAAAAAGACAACTCTTTTTAAAAATGGCCAAGAGGTGTGAATAGACACTTTTTCAAAGAGGGAATATAGATGGCTAAAAAGCACATAAAAAGATGCTCATCATCCCAAAACCCTCAAGATTGCATAATGAACAAATATAAGGAGGGAGTATAACCACAGACCAGAGTATATTTATTGTTATTATAGTTTTTATCTTGTGTTAACAGAAGAATTTCTAATACTGATATAAAGATAATGGTTGCCAGGGGTTCAGAAAGGAAGGGAAGGAATGAATGGGTGGAACACAGGGCATTATTTGGGGTAATGAGATTGTTCCATATGATACTGCAATGATGGACACATAACATTATGCATTTGTCAAGGCCTGTGGAACTGTACAGCACAAAGTGTAAACCATAATGTAAACTATAGATTTTGGTTAGTAGCATGGCTTCAATATTGGTTCGTCAACTGTAACAAATGTACAACATTAATATGTTAATAATAGTGGAAACTATGTGTGTATGGGTGTGGGGGGTTATATAGGAATTCTCTGTAATTTCAGTGTAATTTTTCTGTAAATATAAAATCTAAACTTCTGTTTAAAAAGCATCCAAATCTGAAAGGAAGAAGTAAAATTTTCCCTATTTGCAGATAACATGATCCTATATACAGAACATTCTGAAAAACCTACAATGAGGCTCCTAGAGCTCATAAATTAATTCAGCAGAGTGGCAGGGTATAAGATCAAAAACCAAAAATCAGTAATGCTTCTAATCACAAGCAATGAACAATCTGAAGAAGAAATCAAGAAAAGTTTTCATTTATAATAGCAACTAATATAATCAAATATGAAGGAATAGATCTAACCATAGATATAAGACTTGTATAAAAAAGCCACAAAACATTTCCGAAAGGAATCAAAGAAGACCTAAATAAATGGAAGAATATTCTGCATTCATGGATTGTAAAACTAAATATTGTCAGGATCTCAATTTTATCCAGACAATTTATAGATTTAATGCAATCCCAATCAAAATTCCAGCAACCTTTTTTGCAGAAATAGAAAAGGCAATCACCAAATTTAAAGAAGGTTATAAGATTTTATAAGGTTTATAGAAAGTTGTAAGGCCCTGAATAACTGAAGCCATGGTGAAAAAGAATGACGTTGGAGGGCTCACACTTTTTGGTCTTAAAACTTACTACAAAGCCACAGTAATCAAAACAGAATGATGTTGGTCCAAGGACAGGTATAAAGACCAGTGGAATCAAATTGGAAGCCCAGAAATCAACTCTCCCGCTTATGGCCAACCAAGTTTTGACAAGTTGGCAAATATCACTCAATTGGGAAAAAATAGGCTCTTCGACAAATGGTGCTGGGAAAACTGGATCTCCATTTGTAAAAGAATGAAGGTGAACCTCTACCTCACACCATATACAAAAATCAACTCAAAATGTATCAAAGACCTAAATATAAGAGCCAGAACTATCAAATTCTTGGAAGAAAACGTAGGAAAACATCTTCTTGACCTTGTGTTAGGCAATGGTTTCTTAGACTTTATACCCAAAACACAGGCAAATAAAGAAAAAATATATATAGATGAGACCTCATCAAAATTTTAAAACTTTGTGCCTCAGAGACTTTATTATAAAAGTAAAATGACAGCCTACACAATGAGGGGAAATATTTGGAAGCTACATATCATATAATAGTTTAATAACTAGAATTTATAATGAAAGCTGTCAACTCAAAAACAGACAACTGAATTTAAAGAATGGTCAAAAGACTTGTATGGATGAACCTTGAAGGCATCATGTTGAATGAAATAAGCCAGACACAAAAGGACAAATATTCTATGATCTCATTGATATGAAATAATTAGAATGAGCAAACTCATCGAGTCAGAATCTAGAATATGGGTTACCAGGGGATGAGGTAGGGGTAGGAATAGGAAGCTGAGGCTTAAAACAGAAAGAAGTTCTCTTGGAGACGATGGAAAGTTTTGATGATGGATGGATGGTGATGTAGCACAACTTTCTGAACATAATTACCAGCACTGAATTATATATTTGAATGTGGTTAAAGGGGAAACTTTTAGGTTGTATATATTGTACTAGAATAAAAAGAAAAGAAAAATCCATGGAACTGCACAACACAAACAGTAAATCTAAGTTAAACAATATACTATAATTAATCCTATAGGTATTTAGAAAGCTGCTTTTTATACCACAATAGTATAGTTTATTGTTAAAGAAATATACTGCACCATGCAAGGTATTAATAAAAGTGTGGTATACAGGAATCCTGTGATTTGTGTATGATTGTTCTATAAACCCACAACTTTTTTAATAATTTTAAAAACCATTGTTATGGTGTTTATCTCCTCTGGATTTGTTATCAGGATTTATATTACAAAAAAATAGTATTTATTTGTTAGTTGGAATTTATCTGTTACAAAAAATAATGTTGCCTAGAATGAAAACCAAAAACCACATCAGGTTGTCTGAATAGATGCAGAAAAAGCATGTGACAAAATCCAACACCCTTTCATGATAAAAACACTCAACAATCTAGGAATACATGGTAAAAGACTGGATGATTCCCCCTAATATCCGGAACAAGACCACTTTGTCCTTAGAGTGAAGGATGTCCACTCTTACCTGTATTCAACATTGTTCTGGAGATTCTAACCAGGGCAGTTAGGCAGAAAATGAAATGAAAGGCACCCAGATTTAAAAAGGCAGATGTAAAACTATCTCTGTTTTCATTTTCTGCTATGTAGAAAATCCTAAGGAATCTACTAAAATTCAGCAAGTTTACTGGATACAAGATAAACATACAAAAATCAATTGTATTTCAAAAAAAGTAATAAATTAAAATGTCTGTTGTATTTCTTTATACTTGTAATGAATGTACCAAAGATGAAATTAAGAAAACAATTCCATTTACAATGACATCAAAATGAATAATATATATAGGAATAAATTTAACAAAATACGTGCCAAACATACTCAGAAAACTATAAAACACTTTTGAAAGGAATTAAAGAAAAGGTAAAAAGTGGGAAAACATCCCATGTTCATAGATCAAAATATTTAATATTGTTATGATGGCAAGACTCTTCAAACTGATATGCAGATTCCACACAATCCCTGTCAGAATCCCAGCTGGCTTTTTTGTTTAAATCAACAAACTTGAGCATAAAATTTATGTAGAATTACAAAGAAACCCAGATACTAAAAGCAATCTTGGAAAAGAACAAACAAGGAGGACTCCCACTTCCAAATTTCAATACTTACTATGAAGTAATTGTCAAGACAGTATTGGACTGAAGAGACATATCAGTCAAGAAAATATATTTGAGAACAGAATTATACCCACAGGTCCATGGTCAACTGGTTTTTGACAACAGTGCACCACCATTCAATGGGGAAAGATTTGTGTTTTCAGTAGATGGTGCTGGGAAAACTGGATAGTCATAGGAAAAAAGGATAACTTTCAACTTTTACCTCATGCCATATAGAAAATTTAACACAAAATGGGTCAAATACCTAAATGTAAGAATTAAAACAATAAAACTCGTAGAAGAAAACCTAGGAGTAAATTTGCATGACCTTTGAGTCCACAAAGGATTCTTAGATATGACTAACACTAATAGCACAAGCTACAAAAAAATGTAGATAAATTGTACTTTTCAAAATTTAAAACCACTTAATGCTTTAGAGACACTGTTGGAAAAGCCAGTTTACAGAATGGGAGAAAATACTTGCAAATCATATACCTGAACAGAGACTTTTATCTGAATATAGAGAACAATTCTTATAACCTGATAATAAAAAGATAATCCAATTAAATTTTGAACATAAGATCCGAATAGACGTTTATCCAAAGAATATATAACTTTGTGTCCTAATAAGCATAGGAAAAGATCATGACATCATTAGATCAGGGAAATGCAAAGCAAAACTACAGTGAGACACCGCTTCATACACGTTAGGATGGCTATAATAAAAAATATAATAACATGGGTTAGTAAAGATGTGAAGAAACTGAAACACTCATAAATTCCTTGTAGGACTGTAAAATGTTGCAGCCACTTTCATAAACATTCTGACTCTGACAGTTTCTCAAAAGGTTCAATATAGATACCATAAGACTCAGCAATTCCATTCTGAGATACATACCCAAGAAAAATGAAAAATATGTGTCCATGTAAAGACTTGTACATGAATGTTTATAACAGCATTTTTCATAATAGCCAAAATGTGTAGGCAAACCCAAATGTCCATCATTTGATGAATGGATAATTAAAATGTAGTCAGTTCATAAAGTAAAATATTTAGCCATAAAAAGGAAATAAGTACTAATATATACTACAACATGGATGCACCTCGAAGGCATTACACTATGTGAAGGAAGCCAGTTACAAAAGACAACATATTTTAATGAAATATCCAAAATTGACAAGTCTGTAGAGACGAAAAGGAGAGTAATGGTTGCTTAAGGCTGGAAGAGTGGAAAACTGGGGAGGGAGGGTGATAGTTAAAGAGTATGGTGTTTTTTTTTAGGTGATGAAAGTGTTCCAAAAATGACTTTTAATGGTTGCACATATTTATGAATATACTAGAAATCATTGATTTGTTCACTTTGAGTGAATTGTTTAGTATGTGAAATATATCTCAATAAAGCTATTATTTTAAAAATCTTATGTCGTCTTAACTCATATTGTTGGAGGAGGGGATGGCAATATAGAAGCACATTATCCTTATATACCTTAATTCAGTCATAGATGATATGTCTAAATTCAGTTCATCAAAAGATGGCAATATATGACTATTATTCTGAAATGTGAAGCAATGTAAATGTCAAAGCACCAAAGGATTTGGAAATGACTACCTCTAGAAAGAACCTGAAAGAATGGGAAGAAGTGGTGAAATAACACCTGTATTTTGTTGTAGGCCTTTTGCATTATTTGACTTTCACACTATATGTATATGATTTTGGAAAAAGATAAGTTTTTAAATCCTATTTATAAGAAAAAAATTATATAACGAGTATAGTATTAATTCTTAATAATTTTTAAGTAATTTACATCATTTTACATCAATCAGAAAGTCCGGATTTGCCTGAAAATGTTACATAAAATTTTAAATGCTTAATGCCATATACATTTTACCTATCACTGCTTGCCAGAATTTATAATATACTTTAATTTCCTGAAAAAAAAGGAAAATAATTGGTACCATGAAGCAGTGAAAACAAGGAAATACTTAGTGATATGTTGATAAAGGAATGGCAAATTTACTTCCCATCACGATTTGTTGTAATAATAGCTTCAGATATGAAAGGAGAGAATGATGCAAGAGTACCAAAGAAAGGATCCATTTGTGCCATCTGCTTGCTCTTATTATACCTTCTTTTTATAAGTTTCTCTTTTACTTGTATATAGCTGGTTAATGTCATACTCTGTACCTTTGTGACATAAAATTTATGAGATTTTCATGACGTATGAAACACCTACTGCCAAAGTCCTTGTGGTTTATTCATTAATTCTTCTGAAGTATAGTGTGTTTTTAGTCTTTTTAGTCATAGACTTCCTGGTCATCTTGTTAAACTATTTTCAGTTTTAAAATAGTTTAGACAAAATAATACTCTTAATTTTGTTCACAGTATTTATTTTTGTTTTTTATTTTTTTTTTATCAACAGCTTTTACCGTTTTGTTCTGGAACCAGAACTGATGTCAGGGACTAACGACATTCTTTCTTCTGGACCAATGGCAAAATTTCTAGAAATCCCCGAATCATCCCTTTTAACGCTAAACATGATTACTCCAGAAGGCTGGCTGGTTGAAACAGTGCACAGCAACTGTGACCTTGATAATATCCACTTAAAGGATGTAAGTTATCAGTAAATTCGTAGAAAGAAAATAGGACAAATTCTTATCAGTTATTATAATTAGAGTCAGTGTGTAATCATATTCTAGTTGCTCACTGGAATTTTCTTCTTTATGAATCTAGGTCCTGACCTAGTTTTTTCTTTAATTTTCAAATATCCCTAACTTCCAAACTCAGCATCTTTAGTTTAACAAATTCCTAGGTTCCTTCATGATTTTTATTGATTCAGACCATTAATTTATAAATGCTACTCTAAAAAGATGAATAACATAGAAATATGGGAATATACTCATACAGTTTAGAATGATTAAGTACCGATTTTGCCGTTCAGATTCTGTTTTCTTTTTTTTAAGATTTATTTATTTATTTAATCCCCACCCCACCCCACCCCACCCCCACCCCCACCCCCCCGTTGTCTGTTCTCTGTGTCTATTTGCTGCATCTTGTTTCTTTGTCCGCTTCTGTTGTTGTCAGCAGCACGGGAAGTGTGGGCGGCACCATTCCTGGGCAGGCTGCACTTTCTTTCACACTGGGCGGCTCTCCATGCGGGGCGCACTCCTTGCACGTGGGGCTCCCCTACGCGGGGGACACCCCTGCGTGGCACGGCACTCCTTGCGCACCTCAGCACTGCACATGGGCCAGCTCCACACGGGTCAAGGAGGCCTGGGGTTTGAACCGCGGACCTCCCATGTGGTAGATGGACGCTCTAACCACTGGGCCAAGTCTGTTTCCCTCAGATTGTGTTTTTAACTCAGGAGCAGTTTTATCTGAAACTCATTTTTGTGTCACAGCTCATAATCAGAGAAAGCAGTCCTAATTAGATTAGGGTAGAAAACAGGAAACAGCTCACTGATGTACTGTAGGCTAGGCAAATTACATCTCCTCACCCCCATCATGAGCATTGTCTGGGATATAGTAGATTTCTCCTTCCCACTTTTTATCATCCAGTTCTCAGCACAAAGGAAAGAAGAATATTTTAAAATATACGAAATCTTTTAAAACACTGGACTCATAGTGGGAAAAGGAATTCAAAGGCTATAAAAAACAAACATTTTTGGAGAGTTTACCTAAAGACTAGGGAGAAAATACTTCTAACTTTCCTCCCTCTTGCCTGGTTCTGCATAGTCTCTCACCTTTATTCAAATTATCTTTTCCTTTAAGTGACTACCCCCATTAGAATGTAGACATTGCCTTGACCCAGACATAAACATTTCCTGTAATGATTTGGTTAAGTTGCTCATAATGTTTGTTCTCGCATTTCTCATGTGTTAACTTTTGTCTAGAGATGTTCCCTGTAGAAAAGTTTATTTTGTTTCTCACTTGTCAGTAGATTCTGTGGGTTCCAAAATCATTTGATTTATTTTTGCATTCAGATATATTGTTCATATGAAGTAGAGATAAAGTTTTATCCCTAGTATTTATTGTAGTATCATTTGTAATAGAGAAAAAACTGGGGAGAAAGTGGATTTGCTAGCCATTTAAAAGATCATTTATAAATAGAGGGACATGTTCTTAGTATACTTCTTTGAAAAAAGTAATGGAAAACAGGCATAGAAATCAATGCATTAATGTATACATGAATGGTCTGCTGGTAATTTCTATTTTTCTTCTTAACACTTTTTTTCAGTGTGATAATTTGATTTATTTGTTATCAGGGAATTATAAGAAGTAACAAAGCAGGTTGAATTCCAGCTTTTAAAAAGATACATACTAAATACTTATACTTTTGTACAATTTTCTACACTATAAATCTGTATTTTCACAAGCAGTCACCATTTCCTAACTTACTTAGATTATGAATTTATACATGAACAAATTTAATATTCTAAGCCAGGAGTCAGCAAACTACAATCTGTGAACCAAATCCATCCTGTCTCCATTTTTTATGTTACCCATGAACTAAGAATGTTCTTTACATTTTTAAATGTTTGAAAATAAAATCAGAATGAAACATGAAGCATGCAGATATATTAATTGTAAAGCCCAGATATGACTTAATAAACAGATATTGAGTTACAAAGGTAAGAAAGTGCTCAATTCTTACTCCTTAGGACTTGATTTAATTATATTTTACTTCTTAAAACTAAAGAGAATATCAAATTTCATAGCTTTTCTTAGAGGGCAATTATCCCAAAAGAAATTAGCCCCCTAAAAATGTGTTTTAGAACAAATTGAAATTCTCAAGGTTTTCTATTGCCAAACCATGTATGCAATATCTGGGGTATTTATTATTATAACTCATTTTGAAGGTTTAGATCCAACAGCAGTTAACTATATGAAATTGCCCCTTGAAGTCATTTGAGGATTCATATCCAGAGCAAACTCATATTTGCTAAATTTTATTTAATGAGCGTATGTTGTTTTGAGTGCAAAAAATTAAACATTTTTTAAGGTGCAAGACAGCCAAAAGATGATAAAATTTGGCTTACTTGTTGTGTCTAAAATGGAAGCTGCAGGACAACAAACTGAAACAGATTCTTTGAGGAGTACCCTCTAAATCTGTCTTGAAGAGATACTTCAGATACTACAAGTAACAAAATATCCATCCATGCCCACACCCTTCCTTTCTAGTGATATTTGTGCTTATTAACATGAGGCTGGCGTAGAGCTGAGGTTGAAAAAGAAAAAAAAATTATCATGAGCTTTAGTCCCAAGAAATAGATTTAATTAATAAGTCAGTGCAAATGTAAGATTTGAAATTGTCCACCAAAATACACTGGCTAATGTTAAGAAAATCACATTTATTTATTATGAAATTTGTATTAGGAGAATTACTTATACCAAACAATAACATATTCCCTCCACAGATTGAAAGAACGGTTACAGCAGAATATGAACTAGAATATCTACTACTTGAAGGACACTGCTTTGATATAATGACAGAACAGTCTCCTCGTGGTCTCCAGTTCACACTAGGCACAAAAAATAAACCTGTTATAGTTGATACAATAGTGATGGCAAATCTTGTAAGTATTTTAAAAGGTTGATTGATAAAATTTAATTAGATGTTTGGGGGAAATCCTCTAAGTTTGCATAACAATAAGGTGAAAGAATCCTGCTGCTGCTATTGCTAACAGCTTCCCGAAAACAAAATTGAATCTTTGAATAAGGTAATTGAGTAAAACAAAAGAGGAGAGAATCATACTTTCAGAAAATGCTTTTATGGGTTATCGTAAAATCTCCTTCCTTGGAATTAAGTCAATATAATTCATTCATTCATTCATTCCCCTGTTAGTAAAAATTTTGATAATTCATGTATTATAGGTCTTGAAAAATTGGGTACATTTCAGTCATATAACCCTATGATTATTTCTTCTCATCTTAAAAGGGATATTTTCAATTGAAAGCAAACCCAGGTGCTTGGGTACTAAAATTACGTCAAGGAAAATCCGAAGATATATATCAAATAGTTGGGTGAGTTATACAAACCAATTTTAAATTTTTAAATGTAAATAAATTTTTAGTGTGATATAACCAAGATCATAAAAACAACTAAAATGTCCGCAAATACTATCACTATAAAACCCAAACTACTAAACCATGACACCTATTTCTGTCCATTACATTACAAAATTTTTAAAATGCCAAAAACATATGTCTTGTTCTTTATTTTCTTTTCTTTTACCTAGTGTTTTCTACAGACATTTCCATGTGCATAGCTCATATGTTTATCATTAATGACAATTTAATATGTATCATATCTTGTATTTCAAAGCCATTACCCATGATTTATGTTTAGTTTTTCAGGTTTATAAATAAAAATTAGTATGTTTCACACTAATTTTCCTGCTCCTCAGTGAGAACAGTATAAAGTACAGATCATCAAACTTTTCTTACAGAAATACAGTCTCTGTCAATATTTTTCTTCTTTTTTTTAAACCATTTAAAAATGTAAAACCCATTTTTTTAGCTTAAGAAGTTGTACCAAATCTGGCTGCCAAAAAGATGTATCATAGCTGCTGAGCCATAATTAAAGTCTTTTTTATACTCCTTTATAAATATGTGTAGTTTTCATTTATTTCAAGAATACTTACTGAGCACCTTTTATTGCTAAATACTATACTCAACAAAGGTAATATAGGGGTAGAGGTAATTGTATTTTTTTTTTTTACTTTATATAATGCATAGCTAATAACAGTAATCAGTAAATATGCTTGATGATTTATTCATACAAAGTGGGAATGCATATTTCTGGAATTGAGAGGGGGTAGGGCGAAGCCAGTGTTGACATTAGAGATGATATAGTATCTCAAAAGAGTTTTGAAGAATTAAAAGGAACTTATTATTCATACCACAGGTAAAACATACTAGAAAGAGGGTTAATGTCTAAATCTCTCATCTAAAACTTTCAGGGCTATATCTCTTTTAGATTTTTGAACTTTTCATATTTTTTTAAAGTCAATATATTACCCATAACATATACTACTTAACACACACAAAAAAACAGAAGGCCCCTATGACACACCTTTTACAAAAGTCAACTAAAAATGGATCAAAGACCTAAAAGAGCCGTAACTATCAAACTCCTAGAAGAAAATGTAGGAAAACCTCTTAAGGAACTTGCATTAAGATTCATTTCTTAGACTTTATACCCAAAGCACAAACAACAAAAGAAAATAATAGATAAATGGGACCTCATCAAAATTTAAAACTTTGTGCCTGAAAAACTATCGTGAAAGTAAAATGACAACCTACACAATGGAGAAAATATTTGGAAACCACATATCACATAAAAGTTTAATATCCAGAATATAAAAAGATAACCTTCAATTTAACAACAAAAAGATAACCCAATTTAAAAACAGGCAAAAGACTTGAATAGATATCACTCCGAAGAAGATCTGCAAATGGCCAGAAAGCACTAGAAAAGATGCTCAACATCATTAGCCATTAGGGAAATGCAAATTAAAACCACAATGAGTGTACTATATCACACCCATTAGAATGACTGCTATTAAAAAAACAAATCAGAAAATAATGAGTGTTGAAAAGGATGTGGAGAAACAGGAAGACTATACCCATTCATTCCTGGTGGCAGTGTAAAATGGTGCAGCTGCTATGGAAGACTGTTTGGTGGTTCCTTAGAAATCAATCCCACTACTATATATATACCCAAAAGAATTAAAAGCAGGGGCTTTGGACACTGATACTCATAGTGAATAATTATTCAAAATTACCAGGAGAGAAAAGTAACCTAAGTGTCCATCAACCAATGAATAAATAAATAAAATGTCGTATATATACATGCAATGGAATATTATTCAACCATAAAAAGGAATAAAGTCCTGATGCATGCAACAATAGGGATGAACCTTGAAGATATGTTGAATAAAATAAGCCAGACACCAAAGGAAAAATATTATATGATCTCACTGATATAAAATAATTTGAATAAACACTTGATCAAGTTAGAATCTAGAATATTGTTACCAGGTGACAGGAGGATGGGGAGATAGGCAATAGGAAGTTAAGGTTTTGAAATGTACAGGGCTCCTATTTGGAATGATGGAAGTGTTTTGATAATGGATGGTAGTGATGATAGCACAATACTGTGTACATAATTAATAGCACTGATATATATATATCTGAATGTGATTAAGAGGGAAAATGTTAGATTGCATATATGGTAACAGAAAAAAATATATTTTTTTAAATCCATGGAAGTTGGTGCACAGTGAACTCTAAGTTAAATCATGGATTATAATTAATAATACAATTATAAAAATGTGCTATGGATTGTAACAAATATTCCACACCAATGCAAGGTGTTAAAAATCAGGTGGTTTATGGTATTCCTGTATTTATGAATGATTGTTTGGTAAACCTTAAACTTCTCTGATGGATGAAAGAAAGCAAGACCCAATTACATGCCGCCTACAAGAAAAGCCCTTTAAATATAAAGATACAGATAGGTTAAAAATAGAAGGGGCAGGGAAGCAGATTTGGCCCAATGGATAGGGCGTCCGTCTACCATAATGGGAGGTCCAAGGTTCAAACCTAGGGCCTCCTGACCCGTGTGATGAGCTGGCCAATGTGCAGTGCTGATGCGCGCAAGGAGTGCCCTGCCATGCAGGGGTGTCCCGCGCATAGGGGAGCCCCAAAAACAAGGAGAGCGCCCCATAAGGAGAGCTGCCCAGTGTGAAAAAAGTGCAGCCTGCCCAGGACCCAGAGAGCTGACGCAGCAAGATGACACCACAAAATGAGACACAGATTCTGGGTGCTGCTGACAAGAATACAAGCGGACACAGAAGAACACACAGCGAGTGGACACAGAAAGCAGACAACTGGAGGAGGGGTGGGGAAGGGGAGAGAAATAATTAAAAATTTTTAAAAATTTAATAAATAGAAGGGACATTATACCATGATTACATTTGTCAAAGAAAAACTTAAGTGGCTACCTTAGACAAGATAGATTTCAACAAAGAAGAATATTACCCAGTATAAGGAAGGTAATTTCTTAATGATGAAAAGGTCATATGCAATTAATAACAGATCCTCAAAATACATGAAGCAAAAAAATCCAAAATTATAGTTAGAGATTCTGGTACCACTTTCTCAATAATTGCTAGAACAGAGAAACAGAAAATCAGGAATAACAGAGTATACTTGAACAACACTATCAATTAATTTGACCTGATTCAGACTTATAAAGCACTCCATCCAACAGCAGCAAAATAAACCTTCTCTTCAAGACCACATTAAGCATTCCTAAGATAAACCATATACTGGGCTGCAAAAAACCAAAGCCTAAATATTTTCAAAATGATTTGTCATATTAATAACAAGATAGAAATGTCCACTCATTACTTCTAAATTAAATATATTACTGGTGGTTCTAGCCAGTGCAATAAGGCAGGAAAAATAAAATAAAAGGTATTCAGTCTAGAAAAGAAGTATGAGGACCTAGATTTGAAGACTAAAGAAGTATGAGAAGCTACTAGGACTAATAAGCAAGTTTAAAACAGTTGCTGGTTAGAAGATCAATACACAAAAATCAATTTTGTTTCTATACACTAGCAGCAAGGAGTCAAATGTTGATTTTTTTTAAACAAAAAAATATGAAATGCTCAGGATGTAGTTATGAAAGACTTGTACACTGAAAAGTACCATATATTCTTGAAAGAATTTATAGACCTATAAATGGAGAGAAATATTGTGTTCATAATTTTGGAGAGTCATTTTTATTTAGATGTGAATTCAATTCAAATTAACCCATAGATTCAATGCAATAAAAATTTCAGGAGACTTGTTTGTAGAAATTGACATGCTAATTCTAAAATTCGTATGGAAATGTACAGGACCTCGAATAGCCAAAACAGCACCGAAGGAAGAAGAAAGTTATAGTATCAAAACATCATGCTGTTAGTGTCCATGTAGACAAATAGATCATTGTAATGCATTAGTGTTGAGAAATTAATCACAAATTGATTTTGATACCGAGGCACAAAGGCAAAGGGGAGAAAGAGTAGCCTTTTCAACAGATGTTGCTAGAGCAATTGGATATCCATATGCAAAAAAAAATAGAACTTGGATCCATACTTTACATCACACACACACAAAAATCTCAAAATAGATCAGCGGGAAGTGCAACTGATAGAGCATCCACCTACCATATAGGAGGTCAAACCCAGGGCCTCCTGGCCCATGTGATGAGCTGGGCCACATACAATTCTGATGGACACAAGGAGTGCTGTGCCACGCAGGGGTGTCCCCCCCATAGGGGAGCCCCATGCACAAGGAATGCTCCCCGCAAGGAGAGCTAGCCCACCTGGAAAAAAAGTGCAGCCTGCCCAGGGTGGCACCCCACACACGGAGAGCTGATGCAGCAAGATGATGCAACAAAAAGAGTCACAGATTCCCTGTGCCACTGAGAATGCAAGCTGACACAGAAGAACACACAGCAAGTGGACACAAGAGAACAGACAATGGGGGGAGAGGGGAGGGAAGGAACTGGAGAGAAATAAAATAAAAATATATCTTAAAAAAAAATAGATCAGAGACCTAAGTATACAGCCTTAAATTTCTGTAAAACTTCGTGAAGGAAACAGGAGAAAATCTTTGTGACCTAAGGTTAAGCAAAAGGTTCTTAGATATGACAGACAATCCATAAAAGAACAAATGGATAAATTGGACTTCATCCAAATTTAAAACTTCTGCTCTTAAATTTACCATTAAGAGAACAAAAAGACAAGCCATAGAATGGGAGCATCTCTTTCCAAAGTATGTGTCCAGTAAAGAATTTGTATACAGAATATTTAAAGAACTATCAAAACTCAATAATAAGAAAACAAACAACCAGATAAAAATATGCAAGAGACTTGAATAGACACTTTCTCAAAGAAGATAAATGGATTTCAAATAAGTACATGAAAAGGTGCTCTATATCACTAGTCATTAGGACAATGCTCCTGAAAACCACAATGACTTTGCAGTTTTAGAATTTAGAATTGCTAAAATTTAAAAGGCAATAGAAATATCAAGTGTTGACAAAGATATAGAGCAACAGTAATACACAGTTATACACTGCTGGTGGGAATGTAGAATGGTACAACCACTTTGGGATACTTGGGTAGTTTCTTAAAAATGTAAACACACATCCACCATGTGATCTAGCCATTCGGCTAAATTATTTATCCAAGAGAAAAGGAAATATATATTCATACAAAGACTTGTAAAATAGTGTTCATAGCAGCCATATTTTTAATTGCCAGGAACTGGAAACAGCCCAGATGTCAACAAATGAAAGGATAAGCAAGTTGTGGTATATCCATACAATGGAATACAGTTAATACTCAGCAACAAAAAGGAATGAATGATTAATACTATTAATACATAAAACAGCATAGACTAATCACCAAATAATTATGCTCAGTGAAAGAAGCAAGGCAATTAAACAAACACCTACTATTTTATTCCTTTTATAAGTTATGAAACACTAGTATAATCATGAAGTATAATCACAGAAGGCATTGGTTGCTTGGGAATGGGTGGGCAGGCTGGTAGATGCAAGGGGAAGTATTGGAGATAAACAGATGATTAATACACAGTTCTTACACCCTTCTACATCTCATCCCAGTAGGAAAGACAGTTAAGAAAATGAGCTGTGACAGTACGTTATATAAACTAAATGAGTGTTACGGTGGTACAGAAAATAGAAAAAATGCATTGTAACATTTATATTGACCCTTATAAAGAGCCTTGGTTTCAAGGCATAATATCAAGTACCAGTCATGCTTAGCTTCAGCATTTTTTACCTTGTACAAACCACATTCCCAGGAATTCATTGTTTCTCTATCTGATGCCATTGGTTCACCATTGCTTTTTTTTTTTTTTTTTTTGTATTTGAATAAAAGATATCACCCTTGCTTTTTACAAAGGGAAAACATTTTGGATTTAGTTAAATTGTGACCTTGAATAAGTTTTTTAATCCTTTGGAGCCTTAATTTTCTCATCAACAAAAGGAGATAATCCTACCTCCCTTATGGGTTTTACTAAGGACTAAATGAGATCATCAGACAATAAAATATTTTGCATATTGAGTTAATGTCCATTTCCTTCCCATTAATTCCTTCTTTACAAAGTCTAATTTCAGAATATCACATATATTACAGAACTACCCATTATATTAGGCTCTGTTTTCTCTTCTTTACCATTTTTCTTTACCTTACATAGTCCATAGAGATTTTTAAGGAGAAAACAGACCGGATGTTTAAGTACCACTAGCATACTAGTGAAAAACTAATTTTTCTCATTCACAGACAACTTTTGGCAGTAGTAGAAATAATTTTAAATTTATGTTATAAACAATAAAACCATAAACTTTGCTCAGTCATAATTTACTTAACTACATATGACTAATATGTCACTAGATATCCAGCATGGGAAAAAACATAAACAATGTTATTCTGTAATAATTTCGTTGAAATTAAAGTGTCAGTAATGAAAAACAGCATAATATATAACAAAAGTGAAAATTCTGTTTATCCCAATTTATAATTTAATTTTAATTGATATTACATTTATATTTAAGAAAATATTCTTGAAACGTGCTGAAAATATGAGCTAAAATAACATTGTTGCGAGTTTGTAAATTCACTTTGGAAAGCCATGACTAAATTATTTGATATTTTTTTATTTGACTTTTCATTTATTAGTCATAATCCTCACATGTATACTATGTCTAAATCTTTTTGTAATCTTTAATCGCAGATCATCTGTGCTTACTGTTGAGTGTTATTTAACTTGAGTACAAAAATTATCAAACTTTTTCTCTCCTAGAAAGGAATGCTTTAGTTATACTAAATTAGTCAAATGCACCTCAGATTTTCCTAATTGAATTGTAGACTATATGGGATACTTTGTGTGTGTATGTGCCATCTCTCTATGCCTTCTAATATGCCAGTTTATCATTCTAGACTTTTCATTTGAAATCTTCAGAAAAATTTCTCTACAGACGGACAAAGAAGTATTTGTACATAATTTTAGGTTGGTACCTTTGAAAGCAAATGGTTTCTCCTGTGTTTTATACAGAAGACAGGGAAGGAACCAAAAAGCCTTTGCATTCTTTCTCCACTATTACATGAACTGGCTTTGTACTTTCTGGCAGTGTTTAAAATTTACTATGCATTGGGCACTTTTATGGGGCCTCAGAATTTCTCTGTTGCTGGGCCTGCTCTCCTTTAATTTCTCTGTTCCCTGCTGGGTGCTTCTCTGTTCCATTTGGCTACTTCTGACAATTTCCTTAGTCTCTGAGCTACACTTCCAGCCTATTTTTGCCAAGGTGACCTCATTCTCCAGGTTGCCATGATGGGAAAGCAGTTAACTGCCCCCATGGTAATAACAAAGTCAGATCTTTCTCCTGCTCAGCCACATTTGGTCCATGGGAAATACTTATACATCACTTGTCCAAGAAACTAGTTCAGGCTTCCTGCAAAGGCAATAGCACTCTTCTGGTCCCTTGATTAAAGCAATGTAAGTCCTTTGCAAATATCAAATCCTAGTCACATATCATCACCTAGTATCTAAACTAGTGGTCTTCTTTAACTTTCTTAGACATTAGCCAGTTACCAATCCTCTGTATTTCCCAGCTTCAAAAAATACATGCAGCATATAATCCTTACATATATACCTCACTGAATTTAGAATCAGATGGCAATCCACTTTTACACTCTTCCCCCAGAGGGTGTAGTGGTTGAAACTCGCAGACTGACATCACCTTTCTACAAAGAAACTGTTTGACCATCTGACACAGTACCTTCTCTGAACATTTTCCTTATGCTTCATCTCTTCCAGGGGCAATCTGCCTATAATGGTGGTATTAGGAGTAGATGACTATCCATGCTGACTTCAATATCTGATATCTATCTTGTTGGTATCTCTGTGGAAGCATTCTAGCATTCTTTTACTTTTATCCTCCAAAATCTTTTCTTTAATTCTTTCCCACCACATTACATTTAGTTAAATGTAAGTTTTACTGAATCCACTATTGATCTCTTTCATTTTTTAAAATATTTTTTTACCTTTCCCAGTTCATTTTTTATTACTTGCTTCCCAAATAAGAGAAGGAGCTAACACAAGGAATTGGATGCTTTTACATTGTTATAGGATGCACTGGAGGAGCAGGCTTTCCAGGAGGGCTAGCCCCCAGGAGTGGCTGAAGGAACAAAGTCAAGCTACTGACACACCAAAAAAAAAAAAAAAAAAAGCTGCTACCCCTCCCATCATCAGAAAAGTGAGAAAGCAGGAAGCTGCTATTTCTAACAGCTCTCTCAGTGCTCAGAAAGCTAAGAGATTGTACACTGGAACACTGATATAGAAAATCTCTACCTCCATGGCTTTGCTTGCCAAAAGAGACTAGTCAAGCATCAACATGTTGCTGCACCTCACTTATAAATTCTAAATCACATGCAAGTGTATCTAATTTAGCAGAATCTAATTGCCATGTAGAACCATAGCTGTAAAGGAGTCACAACAAAAATAAGTTTTTGCTTTCTAACTTTTGTATATATGAGAGACCGCTTGATGGAAGGTAGGATGGATGTTTCCTGCTATATTACCTTATGCCACTTTTCACAGTTTTTTTGTTTTTTATTTTTCAGAAATATTGGTAATATATACTCTTGGTCCTCAAAGACCTTAAACTTTATTTTACTTTCATATATGATTATAGCTTTCCTAAGTATTGAATACCTGGATTATAATTTTCCTCAGAATTCTGGAAACAAAGCTTCAACATTGTCCTCTACTATTTGATGTTTTGAATGAGAAATGAGAAGCAAGTCTGATTTACTTTTTCTTTCTAAAAAATTGAAATAATTTTTATATTTAGAATTCCAGGAATGATGTGGAGATGTCCCTTTTTTATTTAAATAATGTTCCCTGACACATAGTGAATATTTTGATTTTAAAGTAAATGGCCTTTAATGTGAATTAATACTTTCAGATATAAATGAGAATATACACAATTTGAATGTTCTCTTTTTCCCCCTAGCATTCTTTATCAGTGAAGTCCATTGTCTCTGACTGCTTAGCTTGTTTCCCTTCGTTTAAGCTGATTTTCCTCGTGTATTCAGAAATTTTAAATTGCTTAACATTACTGATGAAGATATAATAATGTAATGGTGAAGAACCAGACTACCTAGGTTCAGTTTGGATCTAAGTTAATTAATTGTACCTTCCTCATAGAATTGTCATGTGGATTAAATGAGTTAAGACCTATAAAGCACATAAAATAGTGTTTGAAATAGAACACTTCAATTACTACTACATCTACCGCCTGATGGTGAGGAGGATTTGCTTCAGAAATTCTGTAGGCCTAGCTAAAATGTGCTAGCTGGCTCTATCCTGCTCACAGTGGATAGTGGATTAAATAGCTAAAATTGCTGATGTCCTTGAGCAATATTTGTGAATGGAAGCTCTTGAAAGGATTTAAGAAATTGGACATTTTAAGTATGTGCGTTTAATCCTGTATTCTAGTAGTAATTGTAAAGGTACACCTTCTACTTTGGTTTAGTCATCTCAGCTGGAGAATTGGGAATAAGGGAAAGTTTCAAGGGAATGCATTAGATAACCATAGTTCCAGAGTCCCCAGGTTTTCATTTTAGAAAAGTATTAAAGTGTAGTTATAATCTGACTGAACCCAGAGTATCTACTTATTTTTGACATCTGATTGCTTCTTCTCTTTGACAAAATAAAATTTCACTTTAAATATTTTTACAGTAGAATTTTTTTGGTACAAAGAATAACATCTAAAATAATTTTTGTGCAGGGTTCATATATATGATTTATTTATAAATTTTGAAACTTAGAGAATGAAAAGAGTTATGTATGACATAAAGTAGAAACAGCTCACTGATGCAAATAGACATCATCAGTTTCATGAGTTCAATTCATTTCAAGTTTTGGCATTTGAAAATGACTGATGGGTATTGAGAATTTGTTGGACATTGGAGAATTCCTTTGATTATAATAAATAACTGATTTTTAAATCTAGAAAATGTTTGACATTTTAATTATTACAGTATATCAAAGAGGTGAGAAAAATGACTATCGTGATAACCTTGGTGCACAATAGCAAGGACAGGCAATGAGTTGAATTTTCAAGTGATTAGCAGTATTGAATTTAGTGAGTTATTTTTCTACAGTTCTCCTTTGGATTATGTTAAAGTTGACTAGATAACTTTTAAAAATAGTGTGTATTATAGTATATCTTAAATGATTATAGAAAAATGTCAGTACAATATATTCAAAAGATATTGTACTTAGGTTTATTATAAAATGTATTGTCATTTATACCATCATAATTTTATGTCTTTTTTTAACTAATTATAGACATTTATGAACTTTTCTAATTTTAGGCATGAAGGAACTGACTCTCAACCAGATCTCAAAGATGTCATAGTTGTTTTAAACAGCTTCAAAAGCAAGATACTGGAAGTACAAGTATGTGAGTCAGAAGCTTTTTAACTGATTAATTCTTTTTTCACAACTGATTTTAGTGCCTAAAATATCATATTAAATCTTTGGCAGTAAAAGGAAGAAGAGGATTGAGTTTACAAATTGGAGAAAATTAGAGAACTTGGAGATAGAAGAGAAAGTGATTTTTAAGTTCTATATATCTATCATATCTATGGTATCCGTAGCCAGATCTAAAAATGAGATAAAGAAAACAGATTTGAAAGCTGGCCCAGAAGAGAAAGAGTGATGTTTCTTTCCTTAAGGAAAAAAAAAAGAGAGAAGCAGATGTGGCTCAAGTGATAGGGCTTCCGCCTACCATAGGAGTACCTAGGTTCAATACCTGGGGCCTCCTGGTGAAAAAGAAGACAAGAAAGCATGCCTGCACGGCAAGCCAGTGTTCGTGTGAGTGCCCACATGAGTGCCCACATGGCAAGCCGAATGCCTGCGCAGTGAGCCAAGTACCCGTGTGAGTGCCTGTGTTGTGAGCCGAGTGCCCACGTGAGTGAGCCAGTGCCTGCACAAGTGAGTCACATAGCAAGATGATGATGACGCAACAAAAGAAAGACAAAGGGAAGAGTCAAGGTGAAGTGCAGCAGAAACCAGAAACTGAGGTGGCACAGCTGACAGGGAACCTCTCTCCACATCAGAGGTCCCCAGGATCTAATCTCGGTGAATCCTAGAGGAGAAAAAATAAGAAGAAAAGACAAAAGAGAAATAGATACAGATGATCACACAGTGAATGGACACAGACAGCAAAAACAGCAGGGCGGGGGGAGAGGGGAATAAATAAATAAATAAATCTTAAAAAGAGAGAGAGAGAGTTTTTAATGTTTACAGTCTTAGTTCTTTGGGGACCTGCATAAAATTAGTAAAAAAGTAAAAAAAAAAAAAAAAAAAGTTTTCTAAAAATCTTTAAAGCAATGAGGTGCTAGCTGTAAGAAACTAATATGGGTAATAAGGAAATATGAAGCCATGAAGCCAAAATAAAAGGAAAATAGGAGCCTAGTGAAGTAAGTACAGAAGCTTTTATTGCCCTGAGAAAGCTGCTGTTGTCCTGGGAACATGTCCATCCTGGCACGCTTGAGCTGTCATTTTATTTAGTTTGTAGGGTTATGGGGACAGAAATTAAAACCCAGGACCCATATAAAGTGAAAAATCAATTAGGAGACCCTCTCTACAATAAATTGTCTAAAGCTTCAGAACCAGAGTGATCCACAATTATCCTACATCATTTTTTAGCCCAAATTTGTATCACCTAAGTAGTCCATTGATCCCTAAGTCTTGAGCTTGCACTAAAATAGTTCAAGGGTGATAAGTGTACAGTCATGTGGCAGAAGCACTCATAAATCTGTGGAAGAAGATTACAAAATCCTCAACTGTAAATCTAATTTTTGGAGTACAGAAACCAGTACATGGTCAAAGAAAGCCAAAAAACAACAAACAACAGAAAATAGACATGAAGACTTCAGAATTATTGACACAGACTCTGAAACAACTATGCTTACTGTGTTTAAAGAAAGAAAAGACAACCTTGAAAATAATTGCAGGGAACAGAAAACAATAAAATGTGCATATCAGATTTTTTTAAAGTAGAACTTCTAAAATTGAACAATACAATAATCAAAATTAAGATTTCATTGGATGGATTTAATATACCTGAAGAGAGAATTACTGAATTGGAAGATAGGCCAGAAGAAAGATCCCAACACAAAAGCAACCAAAAGAAGAAGAAGAAACCAACAGAAAACTTTAAAGACATAGTGTGACAAAGACTCAGACCAGGACTGGGTTCAAACTGGGCTCTGCCACTTACTAAGTGTGTGATCTTGGACAAATTACTTAACCTCTTTCTGTTTCATTTTCCACATCTATAAAATTGGAATAATAATACGACCTATCTTATATAACTATAAAGAGAATAAGGTATTTAAGCCTTATAAAGCACTATATAGGAGTATTTGCTGAATAAATAAAATCAGTTTTAATGGCGTTCCAGAGGATGATGAAACAAAGAATGGAATAGAGGTAATTTTGAAACTGTGATGGCTAAAGTTTTTCCAAAATGCTGGAAGATACCAATTACATATTCAGAAGTCTAATGACCCCTAAGCAAGATAAATAAAAGAAAGCCCACACATAGATTTCTGTTGGTAAAACTGCAGAAAACCAAAGACAGAGAAATCTTGAGAGCAGGCAGGGGGAAAAATTACCTTAAGAGAACTAAAATTGGTCTGACAGCTGATTTCTCAGTAGAAGCAGTAAAAGCTAGAAGATAATTAAAATGATATTTGAAAGTGGTGAATGGAAAAAAACAAACAAACTGAAGAAACGCCAACCTAGAACAATTTACCCTGGAAAAATAACTTTCAAGAGTAAAGATAGGGGAGTGGGAATAGCTCAGTGATTGAGCACCTGCTTCCCATGTATGAGGTCCCAGGTTCAATCTCCATTACCTCCTTTAAAAAAATTTTTTTTAAGCGTAAAGATAAAACAGGTATTTTCAGACAATTTTTTTAATTGGAAGAATTTGTCAGAATGCTCGCACTGAAGAGGATGTGTATTTTAGGCAGAAGAAAAATTAGAGTGGAAGGTCTGAGTTTGAAGAAAGGAGAACAAAGCAAATTTTAAATATATGATTGAATCTATGCCAACAGTAACCTATAAAATAGTAGAAAAATGTTTTGTGAGGATTTTAAAATATAAAGAGTTTTATAAAGCTTAACAATAATACTTGTCAGGAGAAGAATCAATATGGTTAATTATAATAATATGAAGTCCTTATATTGTCTGGGGCAGGGATAATGTTTACTTATAGACTTTAGAGCAGAGATTCTTAACCAGATTTCAGGGGGTCCATGAGCTTGAATTGAAAAAAATCAACTTATTATCTTTATTTTCTCTGATCTCTGATGTTGAGTGTCATAAAACTGTCTGCCACTACATTCTGAGAAGGGGTCCATGGTTTTCACCTGACTGGCAAAGGGGTCCATGGAACAAAAAAAGGTTAAGAACCCCTGCTTTAGAGCCAGTATCAATGCTCTAATTTCTAAGGTAACCACTAAAGAATAGAAACAAGGCATAATGTCATTGTTTACTAGTAAAAAGGAAAAATGGAATGAAACAAATTAATCAACATTAATGAATTAAGAAAGGACAGGGGAAAAATAGACCAGATGTAACACATCTGAAAACTAAAATAAGGTAGAATTTAACCCAATTATATTAACACATTAAATGTGAATGACTGAATGTTCATATTTTTAAATATAGTTTGTCGTATTAGATTTTTTTTATCCCCCCCCCCGGCTTTTTGTGTGCTGTCTGCTCTCTGTGTCCATTCACTGTGTGTTCTTCTGTGTCTGTATTTATTTTTTATTTATTTCCTACCCCCCTTGCAGCTTGTTTTTTGCTGTCTGCTCTCTGTGTCCGTTCGCTGCACACTCTTCTGCATTGTTGCTTGTCTCCCTTTTTTATTGCATCACCTTGCTGAGTCGGCTCTCCACAGTGCTAGCAGGCCGGGCGGCACTCCGCAGCATGTGGTCGAGCCTGCCTTCACAAGGAGACCCTGGGACACGAACCCAGGGTCTCCCATATGGTAGACGGGAGCCCAACTGATTGAGTCACAGCCGCTTCCCTGTCATATTAGATTTTATAAAAATCCAGCAATAAAACAAGAATACAGCTTCAGAAAGAGGATGAAAATAATAAAAGTATAGCAGAAGTTTAGTAGGACAACACTGAGTTAAAGCTGGCATAGCTATATTAGTATCAGAAAAACTACATTAGCACAGAAAATTATTAAAGATGAAAATTGTTTTATATAGCTAAGGCAGAAATACAACTACAAAGAAAAACTGACTATATGTAGTATATGGCAATAGTTTTAACATGCAGACCAAATCATCAATGGAGTTAAACAGAAGATTTGAACAATGGGATTATAAAACTTGATCTAGTAGACATACATAGAACATAACACCCAAAACACTAGACACTATATACAAAATCTTTTCAAACACATAGAAGACATTTATAAAATTAACTTTACATTTGGTTGAAAAGCAAGGTTCAACAAATTTCAAAAGGAAGTTGAGGTAGAAATCAGTAAACAATGGTAAGTAGAAAATACCTCTATGTTTTGAATTTCTAACATCAAATAATAAGAGACTACCAAGGCTCTCACCTTATACATTGCCTTGATCTAAACTACTCATTACCAAATTCTCCCATGCATTATCTATTCTATTATCTACCTCATAATCTATTCCTAATCACCTCCTCTCTTTATCCCGTGCTCAGTTCCTATGTACTGCTCATATTCATCCTTTTTTTAAAGATTTATTTTTATTTAATTCTCTATCCTCCTGTGTGTGTGGTGCCACTCCTGGGCAGGCTGTGCTTTTCTTGGTTGGGGCAGCTCCCTTGCACGTGGGGCTCCCCTACACAGGGGACACCCCTGCATGGCACCCCGCTCCTTGCGCACAGCAGCACTGCGCATGGGCCAGCTCACCACATGGGTCAGGAGGCCCTGGGTACCAAACACTGGACCTCCTATGTGGTAGGTGGATGCTGTATCCGTTGAGCCACATTCTCTTTCCTCTTATTCATCTTCCTTCCTCAGTAATGATTTATCCTCTCTCCTTGAAAACATTTGCATCTGGCCTTTCCAAGTGAACAACCCTACAAAACCCAGACCAGCTGCTTTAGGACTTAATAGCCCAAGCCCTTTAGGACCAGTTTTCGTGTAGTTTTATCCTGCTCCTACAAATAGGAAAAAAGGATACTATCTTGTGGGGACTGGGAAAACTTTTCCATTTTGTGGCAGTTTTGAATATTGTAAATTTGTTAGGTTTTCTTGTTTTTCTTGAGCTGAAATTTTTCACCCTGTAAATTGGTTCTAAATTGACCTCTTGGTTCCTAGTGTAGAATAAGTCTATTTCCTTCACCATAGCCATCAAATCTTTGAGGGCAGTAATCATCTCCTTCCTGAATCCAGATATCCTACATCCTAACCACATCTCAGTCTTCAGTTGTTTTATAGCACAGTTTTACCTCCTTACAATCCTCTCAAAATTACAGTAAAGGACAAAAATAGGGAATGGGGTGGGGGAGCAAAGATAAACAAAAGAAAGGATCAGTCCATGAAGTCCACTAAGGAATTCCAGAAAGAAAGAATAAAGAAAATGGAGAAGGAAAAGTATCTCACAGCTAAAATGAGATAAGAATGTTCATGTAAAAAAAAGGTGTATAAATTATCACCAAGTGGGGTGAGTGAAAAGAGCCACATAAGATGCTAGAAACTACCAAAAAGAAAACCCAGGTCACTGCAACAGAATGACATTAAGACTAGCATCAAAGTTTTCATTCTCAAAATGGATGTTAAAAGGCAGCAAGACGTAGCCTTCAAAGTCCAGAGGAAAATTATTTTGAACAAAGAATTCTGTACCTAGCCAAACTCTTAATCAAATGTGAAGGCAAAATAGTTATTTTCTAAACTACAAAGATAATAATTCCTCACACACCTTCCTGAAGATGTTTCAAGCACAATGTAGATGAAGATAAAAAAGGAAGGGTGGTGGGCTTGGCCCAGCGGTTAGGGCGTCAGTCTGCCACATGGGAGGTCTGCAGTTCAAACCCCGGGCCTCCTTGGCCCTTGTGGAGCTGACCTATGTGCAGTGCTGATGCACACAAGGAGTGCCCTGCCACACGGGGTGTCCCCCGCGTAGGGGAGCCCCACGTGCAAGGAGTGCACCCCATAAGGAGAGCCACCCAGTACGAAAGAAAATACAGCCTGCCCAGGAATGGTGCCGCTCACGCGGAGAGCTGACACAACAAGGTGATGCAACAAAAGAAACACAGATTCCCGTGCCGCTGACAACAACAGAAGCGAACAAAGAAGAAGATGCAGCAAATAGACACAGAGAACAGACAGCCAGGGTGGGGAAATAAATAAATAAATAAATAAATAATAAATAAATCTTAAAAAAAAAAAAAAAAAGAGGAAGATAGATATTTCAAGAAGTGCTCAGACTAATCTGAAAAGCTAATGAAAAGAAGACCTAGAAAGAAACAGGCAGTTAATGATTGAGCTCCAAGAAAATGTCTTCCAGAAAAAGGCAGGAATTCCAGACAGATAACATGAGAAATAGACTAGAAATTATTAGCTATATGGTGAAGAATATTTATGTGTGTATATGTATATACATATACCCACAAGAAAAAATAAATCAAATTCCAAGAAAAAAAATATTTCTCTATTGGCAAAATATAAGAAAGGAAAATCCATGTGAAATAGCAGGAGTCTCCTTTGAGTGGCACGGTGGTCATATCATTGTAGCTGTAAATAAGGAAATATAATTTTAGTACCCTTTCTGACCCTTCTGTGAATAGTATTTATGTTGTCATAATAATAAAAACAGCTTAATAGTTTTCAAGTTGTAAAATCAGCATTATTATAAAGTGTTTTATATTACATTTTATAGTAGTAATTATGTTTACCAAACTAAGTGTAATTGTTATCCATATTTAGAATATTGAAGTGAAGGTTTAGCTAATACAAGTTGGAAAAGGTAGAGGTATTAATAACCTTATATAAACTGAGTATTCAAGAGAAATTATTGAAGGTGGGATAAAAAGATTTTTAAATTATTTAAAATTACAAAAATTCTCAGTAGAAAAACTAAAACTGAAAATATTACTACCAAAATTTCCAGACAGGTAGGAGATGGGGGAGGTATGATAAGTGAATTAAAATCTCATTTACCATTGCAAAAAAATAAATAATGGCTGAACTCTATGAATCCAGAAATACTAGTAGATAATCTTAATATTGATAAATCAATAAATGAGTATTATCACATTATCTAGCAAATTGGGGTAACCACCAGAAGAACTTTACAAGAGTTTGAATTGATAGTAAATGACCAGATTTTGTCCATAATAGTGTTAAGATATTGCCTGGCTCCACTGACTGCAGCTCTTTTATATTTCCAAGGGTCATCTTGCTCACTATGTTTATACTTTCTAACCATGCAGGATAATTTTTAAAGCTGCCAAGTTCTGTAATTTTTCTTTATCATGCTATCCAGGTACAAAAAAAGCCAGACAAAATTAAGGAAGATATTCTTAGTGATAAAGATGAAAAAAGGAAAGGAATGTGGGATTCCATTAAAAGGTAATTAATAATAAATATTTTAACACATACCAGTAGATCCATTACAAGTCTACAATGTGGAAGGACTGCATATGGTAAAAATTTAAGTAAAACAGGGAGCGAATGTGGTTCAAATGGTTGAGTTCTGAGCTCCCACATGGGAGGTCCCAGGTTCGGTTCCTGGTGCCTCCTGAGGGAAAAAAAAACAAGCAAAACAAATGATAAAACCAACTCAGGGAAGTCGATGTGGCTCAGTGGTTGAGCACCAGCTTCCTATATATGAGGTCATAGTTTCACTTCCCAGCCCCTGGTACTTCAAAAAAAAATTTTTTTTTGTTTTGTTTTAAGTAAGATTCTTTCCTATAGTCGAGGAATTAGAATCTAAATTTTAATAATACAAGATAGGAAATGAAAGCTGTAAGATGGCTGAAAATAAAATCCTATACAAACCAAAGGAGGAAAGGGTTATATCCATTTAGGTTGAACATCAGGAAATACTCCTTGTAAAAGTGTGTCACTAAGATGTATTTGAAAGGATGGACAGGATTTCAAAAGTCAGAAATAGAGAAGTGTACTTTCCAGGTGAAGGTACCTAATTACATAAAGTCAAAAGACTGGTATGTTTGAGGAACAGAAAGTTGCTCATCTTAGCTGAGGCATTGGATATCAGAGGGAATCTATAGGGAGGTTGAGACCTATATTAGTTAGATTGTTGATCAAATATCTAAAGAGCTCAGGAGTAAAGCTGGCTTTGAGCATTCAGGAGAACAGTATTTCTACTATTTTCTATGCCTGCTTCATTTTCAGCAGGCTTTTCCAAGTGAAAGTTTACCATCTGGAAGCAGATGTGGCTCAAGCAGTTGAGCTCCTGCCTTCCATGGGGGCAGTCCCAAATTCAGTTCCCAGTGTCTCCTGAAAAAAACAAACAACAAGCAAAACAAACCAAAAAAGAGTTTAAAAAAAAAAAAGTTTACCATCTCCAGTGGGAACAGTTTTCCCCTTTCTAAAATACTAAGAGCTCCAAGACTGATTCATTGGTCCAGCTAAAATCATGTGCCCCAAACTGAATTGATTACTGTAATCTCTGATTGACCAAGGTTAGATCATATGCCTAAATCTAGATTTGATGGGAAGACCTGCCCCTCCAAAAAGAATTAAACTGGGAAAGGAATGATTCCAGAAAAAGAACAGGTTGCTGTTACTAGAAGAAGGGGAATGGATGCTGGACGGGCAAAAACAAAAGCTTGTTTAATAGGCAGGGAGGTAGATAAATTTTGAAATTACCTCAAAATAAAACGTTTGAAAACAAAACAAAAGCTGTCTTCTATAGACCTCAAAGTAGAGAAAATTAAAAGCCCATTTAGAGTTTGAACTTAATTCGAATTATGATGTAGAACCATTGATCATTTTGATCAGGGATAAAGACACTGCTTAAGAAATAGGAACTTTAAGCCAAATAGATTCAGGGACCTAAGCATACCTTGTTATACAAGTCAAAAGTACTCCTGCCATTTTTTATTTTGCTCAGTTTAGGCACCTTTTTCTATATTTGACTCCTTACTAGATAAGAAGAATACAGTCACTGTGTGTGCATTTGAACTATTAATAAAGAATGGGTCACACTTGACTCATTCAGAGACTATTTAAAGGGTAGATATATTTGAGCAGAAACTCAGTATATTTAAGAATATCTATCCAAGAGCTTCCACTAAAACTACAATGTAGAGGCAAGAATGAATAACGATAACTATTAAACTATAGTATAGCCATTTGCTGCATAAAAAGGATACCAAAAACGAATGCTTCGTTAGAAAAAGAGAGGACACATTTTTGGTGTGTTCTCCAGATACATAAGTATTATACTTTATACTGCTTTCATTCTTTTTATCTTAGTTTTAATCCTAATTTAGAGTGCTTTTTTCCCTCCACTGTATCAACTGAGTTTTTCTTATTTTGGCAATTACAATAACAATAGATTTGAAAAATACTTCTGCCAGACATATTCCATTAATGATTACAAGTTGTTTAGTTTTCCAAATCTTAATCATTCTAAATCTCCATGTGTAAAATGAGATTTTTAAGTAAGTAAATTTTAAAAGGAAAAAGAACAATAAAATATGCATTACAAATACCACCAAATTAATGATAAAGTCATTTTTTATGTGAAACAGGCCATATCAAAGACTGGTCTGGCTCTGTAAAGTAGTGAAAATGACAACTGGGCCCAGATTAAGCAAGAGTGATATAAATCAGTGAGTAGACATACCTCCCCAATTTTCCTTTTGTTCTTCATGGAAACAAACCCAAGTACAAAGCTCTCGGTAGCCCAAATGGAGTGGAGAATACACTTGGTCAGGGGAACTCCAAATTATAAACCCCTTTTTTATAACTTTTTAGCTTGTGGGAGCCATTTTACCTACCTTATTACACCACATAGGAATTCTTGCTGAGCCGTAGTTAAACACTTATACATTTTGTTTCTTCCTGCATTATTGGCCTATTTGACATTTCAGAATATTAGATATGGCCATGATATGCCATAACTAGTAACTTTTGGCCACTCACAAAGATGTAGAGATATTACCTAGTCAATATGGAGCCATGTTTGCATTTCACTATAAACATATAAAACCATGAAACATAAAGCAGTATTTATTGCCACATGTTTTTAATATCAATAGTTCATAATTGTCAGGATAAAAGCATATTTACAGTTTAATAACTTCATTTTGAGAGGCATTTCTATTTCTGTTGTTTATCATATTTGTATTTTTATTTAGGTATGTAAAGTTTGCAGATGTATATTAAATTCAGTTACTATTTTTTATTCCAAGTTTCACAATAAGGTTGCATAAAGAAGACAAAAAGGAAACAGACATTCTAAACATTTTTTCAGTTGCTTCTGGACATTTATATGAACGCTTTTTGAGGTAAGTTTATTTTTTATTTAATGTTTTAGAGGGTAGTACATCTACATGGTTCAAAGTTCAAAAAAAATAAAGTAGTATCTGGTGAGAAAAACTCTCACCTGTTTTCTTGGTACCTGGTTCCCTTTCCCATAGGAAACAAATCATTTTCTTTTATATTCTGCCAGAGATATCTTATGCATATACAATAGAAACTCACTTTATGCAACCAATAAGTTCCACGACCCTTCACATTAGTTAAAAATTGCACATAATAGTGAACCCCATTATTTAATAAAATATTATACCTATCACACATTTTTAATAAATCACTCTAGTAACAATAAATTTTTAAAAATTAATCATAGAAACAATTTTTTAAAATTTTAATTCTCTCTTTTTGATTGTCAGTCACATATACCTGAATTCACATGTGCTGAATTCATGTAAAACAAGGTTCTACTGTACAAGCAAATATATGTATTTTTTATTCTTAACTCTTCTTTATCCAAATAGTGACAATGTAGTACGTGCTCTGCACTTTGCTTTTTTTTTTTCACTTTATGAGGTAAGTTGTAAAAATCTTTTGAAATCTCATAACTTTAATTTGGAATATTAGTTTTCTTTCAGGCTAGAATATACATATATACATATATATTATAACAAGATAATATTTGAGAAACAGACTGTAGTGAAGTTTCACTTTCCAGTGAGGAAATATCCTGTTTTTTTGAAAAAAAAATAGGAGTAGAGTAAGGAGGAAAGCATATTTGCAAACTACAAAGAAGTCTTTTATACAATTTGTAGAAGAAACACAGGAAAAACCTCAAAAATGTTTGTAATGTTAATATTTTTAAATGGAAGTTTAAATACATTTTTATCCTCTCCATTCAGAAGTTTAGGATGGCAACACAAGTGAATACCTAGTGAATTTATCAACATAGATCACTCAACCCCTCAAGTTTTATGGACCTAGTATTAATTACACAGTAATAGAGCCAGAATTTTAATCTAATTCAGCTAATTCAAATTTTTCACTTCTATGCATGTCCATAAATGACCACAAAATTGCCTCTAGTATTGGTTTTGGAGTTACAAATAAATTTTAGCAAGTAGACAAATTTGCAGATGTGGACTCCATGTGGCATATTGACATTTATACATTACATATCTGGTGGTCACCTATTATATTTGGAGATATTTTAGTCTGTTAGTCCATAATTCATAGTGGAAAACTTTTAATTAATGCCTTAAATATTTGAAAGTCTTAAGTAGTTTGAACTCCTATTAATTTTATCTTATAATGTGCTTTATGTTCTCTAATACAGAATCATGATGCTTTCTGTTTTACGTAACACTAAAACACCAGTGAAATTCTGGTTTCTAAAAAACTATCTCTCACCAACATTTAAAGTAAGTATCTTGACCTTTTTGTTATTATAAAATAGTATTTGAATTGTAATTCTTTTTCTCAATGAAGTTTATAAAATATTTCTCTTTTTAGAATGAGCCTTTTCAAATGTATATTTACTCAAATGACTATTTTTAATACATGTCTAAAGTTTGGTACTTAGTATTTTTTATTCTAATTTAAGAAACAGCAGTTTTTATTTAAAGAAGAGTTTAAAGGAAAAGGACAGGAGCCAGGTTATTTTTAAGTAAATGGAAATCAGAATGATTAGTGATTTTTTCATGATATAATAATGAATAACTAAATAAAATTTGGGAATGAAAAAATTATACAGATTATCAATAAAAAGAATTAGATTCTGTCACATTTTACAAAAATGGGAAGGAACAATAGTGTTAAGAAATTATGGGGAAGTGGATTTGGCCCAAAGGATAGGGCATCTGCCTACCACATGGGAGGTCCGTGGTTCAAACCCCAGGCCTCCTTGACCCATGTGGACCTGACCCATATGCAGTGCTGATGTGCGCAAGGAGTACCCTGCCATGCAGGGGTGTCCCTGCGTAGGGGAGCCCTATGCGCAAGGAGTGTGCCCCGTAAGGAGAACCGCCCAGCGCAAAGAAAGTGCAGCTTGCCCAAGAATGGCGCCGCACACACGGAGAGCTGAAGCAACAAGATGACGCAACAAAAAGAAACACAGATTCTCGGTGCTGCTGATAAGGATGGAAGTGGTCACAGAAGAACACACAGTGAATGGACACAGAGAGCAGACAACTGGAGGTGGGGGGAAGGAAGGGGAGAGAAATAAATAAAAAAATAAATCTTTTAAAAAAAAATTATGTAGGGGGGGCAAGTGGCGTCTGAGTGAGTGCACCTTATAATCTCTCCTGCAAAGAAGCGGCTGAGTAGGGTTGGAGTCCTGCTGGACTGGGCTGTTTCAGGTGTTTGCAGGGCAGGAGGTGTCTGTATGTCGATTTGGTGGGACGGTGACAGAGGAGATTCTTGTAAGAGGTAGAATTTTGGGTCTCTTTCATGGAGGTCAGGGTCGTGCACGGGACCCTTCCCCCTGGGGCTGGCGGCCTGACGGCAGCGATTCCTGGAGGCTTTATATGCTGGGAAGTTCCCAAGCCCTGAGTGGGCTGTTTCGGGGGCTTGCAGGGCGGGAGGTGTCTGGAAGTTGATTTGGTGAGACAGTGATGGAGGAGATTTCTTGCAAGAGGTGGAATTTTGAGTTTCTGAATCGGAGGTCAGAGGTTCTGGCTGGAACCCCTCCCCCTAGGGCTGGCGGCCAGGCCGCGGCGATCCCTAGGATCTTTGTCATGTGGGGGGTCCCCAAACCCTGAGCAGGCTGTTTCAGGGGCTCGCAGGGCAGGAGGAGTCTGGAAGTCGATTTGGTGAGACAGTGACAGAAGAGATTCTTGCAAGAGGTGGAACTTTTGGTTTTTGACAAGGAGGTCAGAAGTCCTAGGAAGAACCCTTCCATCTAGGGCTGGCAGCCTGTCCGCAGCAGTCCCTGAACTCTTTGTAGTGCAGCGGCACCACCAACAGGCTGTTTTGGGGGCTTGCAGGGCAGGAGGTGTCTCGATGTTGAGTTGGTGACACAGTGACAAAAGAGATTCTTGTGAGAGGTGGAATTTTGGGTTTCTGACACGGAAGTCAGAATTTGCAGATGGAAATCAGAGTTTGCAGATGGGACCCCTCCCCCTAGGGCTCATGCCCAGCTGCGGGGATCCCTGAAGGCTGTGTTGTGCTGCGGTGCTCCCAAGCCCCCTGTTAACCAGATGTGTAGTTCCCAGGTCTGTGTCCCCTAAACCCTGATGGCCCATGCTCCAGAGACTCACATACCTTGAGTCTGCAGTATCACAGATTTCCCATCCCTGAATCCACCGCACCCTGAGGTCAATCTGAGGTCCTTGATTATCCTAGCTCTCGGCATTTGTGTGCTTTTTTCTTTTTTCTTTTTCTTTTTTGTCTTGGTTGCTAATATTGTATTATCTCCTGGTCTTTTCTACCATTTTATCCCCCAAGGTCCTTTTTTGTTTATTTAGTTTCTTTTCTCCTTTTCTTTCTCTTGCTTGTTTCCCTCCCTTTTCTTTGCCCACCCCCTTTTTTTCCTCCCTTTTCTTTTCTTTTCTTTTTATTCTTATTTTATCTTCTTTTATTTCTATAATAGGTGCTGCAGGGAGCGCTTCACATTTGCTGTGTTTCCTCATCCTCCATTTCCTCTTTTCTGTGTTAATTGATTTTGGCCACCTACACTATCCCCTTTCCCGCACATCTTATTTTTTTTTTTTTTTTAAAGATTTATTTATTTATTTTAATTTCCCCCCTCCCCTGGTTGTCTGTTCTTGGTGTCTATTTGTTGCGTCTTGTTTCTTTGTCTGCTTTTGTTTCTTTGTCCGCTTCTGTTGTTGTCAGCGGCACAGGAAGTGTGGGCGGCGCCATTCCTGGGCAGGCTGCACTTTCTTTTCACGCTGGGTGGCTTTCCTCATGGGCGCACTCCTTGCGCGTGGGGGCTCCCCCACGCGGGGGACACCCTTGCGTGGCACAGCACTCCTTGCACGCATCAGCACTGCGCATGGCCAGCTCCACACGGGTCGAGGAGGCCCAGGGTTTGAACCGCGGACCTCCCATATGGTAGACGGACGCCCTAACCACTGGGCCAAAGTCCGTTTCCATCCCGCACATCTTATTATCCTCCATCATCTACTGTCTCTCTTACATTTCACCTCCCTTTCCTAAGCCCCCAAATAGTCTGACTTTTAATTTCTAATACCTTTATTCTGTTTTCTGTCTTTTATCCACTCTTGATATTATTGTCTTTCTTTTCTCTTTCCCTCTCTCATGAAAACACTGGCTTTTTAATTCATACTATATTCCTTCCCATATTCAGTTGATTGTCTCTTTATAGGTACTCTGCTTACTGCTATAACTCTACACTGCTTACATGAGTCTAATATCCATTCTCCCAAATCTCACATTGTTGCTCTGTTAACATTTATTACCAATACTACTTTACACATTTTCTTTTCTTATTTTGCTTTCCCTGGCCCTAATATTTTCCTTCAAAGTGAACTTAGCCAGCAACAAGAAAATAGAGTAAGAAGAACAAAGTGACAAGAGAAGACATAACATGCAAGAACAACAACTAATTAATCCCCAAGACTAGACAAAGAAGCTAAGGAACTGTTTAAACCGGTCAAGATAAAATGATGACCAGACAACAACAAAACACTACAAACCAAACCAATAATCAGGAAAACATGGCTGAATCCAATGAAAAAACTAAAAACCAGTAAGGGGAGCAGAACATCGGACAAGTAATTAAAGATCTCAAAACATATATTAGAGACCAACTTAATGAAGTAAAGGAAGAAATTAACAATATGAAGAAAACACTTGGAGAGGAAATTGCAGACATATGCCAAAAGATAACAGATATGATGAGGGTGAACACCACAGTTCAAGAAATAAAAAATACACTCTCAGCAAATAGCAGATTAGAAGAGGCAGAGGAGAGAATTAGCGACGTGGAAGACAGTACATCTGAAATCAAAGAGATAGTAGAACTGATCGATAAAAAGATAGAAAAAATCCAGATAGGACTTAGGGACCTGAATGACAATGCAAAACACACAAGCATATGTATTATAGGCATCCCAGAAGGAGAAGAGAAGGGAAAGGGGACAGAAGGGGTGTTGGAGGAAATAATGGCTGAAAACTTTCCAAATCTACTGAGAAAGATGAATGTACATGTCCAGGAAGCACAACACACCCCAAACATCGTAAATCCGAACAAGCCCACCCCAAGACATATACTTGTCAAATTATCCAATGCCCAAGACAAAGAGAAAATTCTAAAAGCAGCAAGAGAAAAGAAAACCATCATATACGAGGGAGGCTCCATAAAATTAAGTGTTGATTTCTCATCTGAAACCATGGAGGCAAGAAGACAGTGGTACGATATAGTCAAGGAACTAAAAGAAAAAAATTTCCAACCAAGAATACTCTACCCAGCTAAGCTAGCATTCAAAAATGATGGAGAGTTCAAAATATTCACAGATAAACAGAAATTGAAAGAGTATGCCAACAAGAACCCTACCCTTCAAGAAATAATAAAGGGAGTTCTGCAGGAAGAAAGGAAAAAACAGGAGAGGCAGAGCTGGAGGAGAGTGTAAGAGCAACAAAAAAGACAAAAGGAGAAGGAAAAAAACAAAATATGACAAAACAAGTCCAATCAAAATATGGCTAACATAAATAATTCTTTGAAAGTAATAACACTGAATGTCAATGGATTAAACTCACCTATCAAAAGATTCAGACTGGGAGAATGGATAAGAAATATGACCCATCTATATGCTGTCTACAAGAAACACATCTTAGACCCAGGGATTCATTGAGTTTGAAAGTGAATGGTTAGAAAACAATCTTACAGGCAAACAATAACCAAAAAAAGGCAGGAGTAGCTGTATTAATATCAGACAAAATAGACTTTAAATGTGAAACAATTGTGAGAGACAAGGATACTACATATTAGTGAAAGGGACAATCAAGAAGAAAATAAAAAGATAAACAACCCATTTAAAAAATGGGAAAAGATTTAAACAGACACTTCTCCAAAGAAGAAATACAAATGGCTAAAAAGCCCATGAAAAAATGCTCCAAATCTCTAGCTCTCAGGGAAATGCAAATCAAAACTACAATGAGATACCATTTTACTCCCATAAGATTGGCAGCTATGAAAAAAACAGAAGACTACAAATGCTGGAGAGGATGTGGAGGAATGGAAACACTCATCCACTGCTGGTGGGAATGCAGAAGGATCCAACCATTCTGGAGGACAGTTTGGCAGTTTCTCAAGGAACTAGCCATAGATTTGCCATATGACCCAGCAGTTCCACTGCTGGATATATACCCAATAGAACTGAAAACAAGGACACAAACCGATATATGCACACCAATGTTCATAGCAGCATTGTTCACTATTGCCAAAAGTTCGAATCAACCCAAATGGCCATCAACAGATGAATGGATAAATAAAATGTGGTATATACATACAATGGAATACTACTCGGCTTTAAGAACAAATACACGTGATAACATGGATGAATCTTGAGAACCTTATGTTGAGTGAAGCAACCCAGGCATTGAAGAACAAATACTACATGACCTCAATGATATGAAATAAGTAAACCAAGCTGCCTCAGAGAGCTAGACACTGGATGACAGGCTTACAGGAAATTGGGAGGTAGAGGAAGGATGTAAGCTGACACCTACATGGGTGAAATCTATGATAAGCTGGAGAACTGTAGTTGGTGCTGGGGCTTAATATATACTCAGGGAATCTGAATCTCTGGACTGACCATATGATAGCCAGGCCCTGAGCCTCAACAGACTTCAGCTCCTACACTCTGGTTTGTTGGACTTACCCCACTCAGCTAACATGGAGTTGAAGAAGGTCAACCACCACACCAGGGAGCAAGAGTGCCTACAACTGAAAGCAGGAGGATTGCATCCAGCATCCATGTGGAATCTAAGCCCCCTCTTGATATAGATGTGGAGTGGACACAACTCTTCCAAGGTCCACAGGATGGAGGAATAGAATATGGATGAGAGTGGACTTACTGATATTCTATTCATGAACTATTGTGAATAGTAATCGAAGAAAATGTGGCATTGGTGTGGAGAAAGTGGCCCTGGTGGCTGCTGGGTGTGGGGAATGGGAGGAAGAGATGAGATGTGGAGGCGTTTTTGGGACTTGGAGTTGTCCTGGGTGATGCTTCAGGGACAGTTACCAGACATTGTATATCCTCCCATGGCCCACTGGATGGAACATGGGAGAGTGTGGGTTACGATGTGGACCATTGACCATGAGGTGCAGCAGTGCTCAGAGATGTATTCACCAAACGCAATGAATGTCTCATGATGATGGAGGAGAATGTTGCTGTGGGGGGAGGAATGGGGTGAAAGGGGTGGGGAGTATATGGGGACCTAATATTTTTTTAATATAATATTAAAAAAACAAAGACAAAAAAAATTATGAAAACTATACCATCGAAAATAGTTTCATAGTACTGATAACAAGAAGTTTATTTTATCTTTATGAATACATTGATTAGGATGGCAGTCTGGTACTATGATCTGAGGCTTTTTATATTTAGCAAGTTTTTGTTTTTCTGGGGTTTTTTTGTTTTGTTTTTTATGATTTATTTTATTTATTTCTCTCCCCTTCCCCCCTGTTGTCTGCCCTCTATGTCCGTTGGTTGTGTGTTCTTCTGTGTCCGCTTACATTCTTGTCAGGAGGCACCAGAAATCTGTGTCTCTTTTTGTTGCATCATCTTTCCACGTCACCTCTCCGTGTGTGTGGCACCACTCCTGGGCAGGCTGTGCTTTTTTCGCACAGGGTGGCTTTCTTTGCAGGGTGCACTCCTTAGCGTGGGGCACCCATACACAGGGGGCACCCCTGCATGGCACAGCACTGTGCGTGGGCCAGCTCACCACACAGGCCAGGAGCCCTGGGTATTGAACCCTGGACCTTCCATATGGTAGGTGTGTGTTCTATCAGTAGAACCACATCCGCTTCCCTTTAGCAAGGTTTCTGATGGCCGCATCTGTTATTCTTTACATAGCCCCACATTCCTGCTGCAAAGTATAACCTAGTTCTTTCTATTCTCACTGCAAATTAATCAGATTCCATGAAAATTAGAGTCTCATTCAACAGCAGTTCAAAGGAGTCCTCTTTTTCTATATCAAAGCACCAGTAAAAGTAGAAGTAAAAATAGCCAATGATTTTCTTACTGTTGGCAGGTACTTTACATACATTATTCAGTTGTTCTAAATAGCAGTCCCATTTTGCAAGTATATTCCAAGAAATTGTATTAGTCACCCAAAGGGGTTGCTCATGGAAAATACCAGAAATTTGTTGGTTTTTATAAAGGGTATTTATTTGGGTAGAAAGTTACAGTTACCAGGCCATAAAGCACAAGATACCTCCCTCAACAAAGTTTATTGCCACATGTTGGAGCAAGATGGCTGCCAGCATCTGTAAGGGTTCAGGCTTCCTGGCTTGCCTCTCTCCAGTCTCAGCTGCTCTGTTATCTCCACAAGGCCAGCTATAGACTATTAGTTGAATGGCTTGTTTCTCTTCCCAGGGGCCTTCTCTCTCTCCTCACAATTAAGCTCCTCTGTGTGCTTACTTCCTGGGGCTCCAGGAAGACTCCAGTCTCCCTTCTCTGCAATGCAGTTCCTCTGTGAGTCCCTGCCCACCAAGGAGTGACTCAATGTTCTACTGTCATGGCCCAACTAAAGCCTTAATCATTATTTAATCAAGTAAAAATAAAACCTCTGAATCCAATACACTCTAATATGCCTAGAGGAAAAGAACAGTTTACAAACATAATCCAGTATTTCTTTTTGGAATTTATCAATAATATCAAACTGCTACAGAAATTGAGACTCAGAAATTAAGTAACAGATCTGCACCATTTGGGGTGTCCCCAAGACTAACCTTGTGGAGGAACTTCCCAGTTAGGGAAGTTCACCTGAGCCTTGGTGTCCAGAGTTTTTGTTAGTGGTTGACTACATAGACGTGGCTGATGACCATCCTGGCAAACCTTAATCTCCAGCCCCTCCAGAGGTCAAGCTACTGCCATTTGGGCCAAGACCCCACCATCCATAAATCACATTGTTAGCGTGGCCTAAAACTTCCAGGTAAACAAAAACACTTATCAGATAGGACATTATTCCAAGGGTAGAAGTTATCTTCTAGGAGCTGCTGGCAAAGGCCCAAGCCTCACTTTGGGCAAAGTTAATCCTTTTAAGTACAAGACAAATAGCTAATTAGGAACATAGCTGAGATTTGAACCCAGGCATTCTCATGTCAAAGCTAAGGTGATTAACCTTTATGTACCAGCCCATCTGACTTTCCCTACTGCCAACACATCCTCCTATGCTTATTTGGAAATAGACAAACACACACACACACACACAAAAGAACCCATACTATAGACAAGAAGTCATAATACTTTGTTCCTACACTGCATGAGCAGATCTAACTATATAAACTAAGGTAAAACAATCTATTTAAATATTCCCTTATCAGGAAATGATGTCATTTACTAGAATAATAGTGCTGTTTGGATAAAAGTACTGCTTCACTGCAAAGCTCAAAATAATACCATATAGAAATAAGGTATTCCTTCTTTGGGTAATTTGTTCCTTCCACTCAAATTTTTTTAATCATCTTAAAATTCCTTTTACTGAAATAGTAGCATACAGAAAAGTATACAAATCAGGTACAAATGTAAAACAGCTATATAACTAGCACTCAGATCTAGAAATAGAAATTACTTATACCCTAAACCCTGTACCTACAGTTTTTTAAAAAATTACATCATCTGTTCCTTCAAATCTTTCCTGAAGTCGCAACTACTTTAGTGATCCTATCCTGACCGTACCTTGTAAAATTACAATCCCTCTGTATTAGTCCGCCAAAGGTGTGCTGATGCAAAGTATCAGAAATCTGTTGGCTTTTATAAAGCCTATTTATTTGGGGTAGAAACTTACAGTTATAAGGCCCTAAAGAGTCCAACTCAAATACCATTAGAGGTTCTTCCTCACCAAAACCTGTTGCCACATGTTGAAGCAAGAGGATGGGTGCTTCTTCTTTCCTCTTAAGGCTCCGTGGGCCTATCATCTTCTGATCTCAGCTGTAGGCTGGAGGGCTCAAATCTTTCTGGGCTCAGCTGCTGTGTTCTCTTCACAAGGTCAACCACAATCTGTCAGACGAATGGCTCACTCTGGGGCCCCAGGATCAAGTTCTCTCATCTGCCATGACTATGGAGTGCTTTGTATTCCCCTGTATCTTCTTCTTCATATCTGTTTCCCTGTCTTCTTCATTGAGTATCCATTTATGTAGCCCACAAAGGGGCGAGGGACTCAAACTGTTTTGCCCTAATGATGTGGTCAAATCAAAGCCCTAATCTTGATTTAATCAAGTAAATGTAAAGCCTTTGAATTTAAATCAAACAAATGTATCATGCCCAGAGGAACAGACCAGTTTACAAATAACAGTCAATGTCTCCTTTTGGAATTCATAAAAAATATAAACTGTTATACCCCCCTTATCTATAACTCTATTCCCTTTCCCTTTTTATTTTTCTCCATTTCATCACCTTCTATAGATAGCTTAATAATTTCATTTATTTTCTATCACCTCTAAAATGTAAACCTCATGAGGGCCACAATTTTTAACCATTTTATTCAATACTAAATCTCGAGGGTCTAAAACAGTATCTGGCACATAACCCATGCTTAGTGAATATTTTTTAATACATAGTTGTTGAAAATAGAAAAAAGGTCTGTGTTTCAAATTTCTCCTAATATTTGAAAAAATTTTCAAACCAAAGCAATGATTCAGCAGAGTCATAATTCTAAACATAAGAACCGTAATTTCAGCATTCCAATTCGTAGATAAAGGTGATGCTTTCATTGAGAAGCATATTTTAAGTTTCCATTGTTCACACAAGAGCAGGGTTAAAAAATTAAGCTTAGTATTACTAGCAAGCAACTGGCTAAAGATGAGACAGAAAGGAAATTCTATCTGTGCTAACCTATCTTTCCTTCCTCCTTTCCCATCTTACCTCTCAATTTGTAGGTTCTTGTACCAAACTTAACCAACAGTGTATTTCTTTAACAATTCTGGTTTAAACAGGAAATAAGACAACTCTAATCCTGTAAGATGACACTGAATCAAGTATTCAGAGCACAATAACTGTATTGTCTTTTTAATTCTTGAATTAAATAGTCAAAAATCTGAAACAGGAAACCAGTGTAGAGAATCCAGTTTATCAATTTATAACTCATTTTGTGACTTTTTTCTGTGTACCTTTTCCTCTTTGCACCTCTGACAAACTAACACATTGACATACACATAAACTGTTTTATGCATAGATGTTCTAAGATTCAGAGCCTTTTTTATTTGAAAGTCAAGCTTCTCAAGTTAAATAAATAACAAAAGTAGAGAACATTCATCTAACTTAATAAACTTGGTAGTTAATGCAATATACCTATTTTTAATAATATAGACTTCTCTGTATACTTATATTTTTGTCAACATTTTTATATTTCCCTGTTAATAGATTAACTTTTACATTTTACCCATTAGTTTATAGCAATTTATAATAAACTTTCACTTTTAAAATGTTAATTTTTTTTCTAAAACAAACTGCTGTCTCTTCCTTGAACATACTATTTGATTTTGTTTGTTTGTTTGTGTATATGTTTTTAGGAGGTGATTCCTCACATGGCTAAGGAATATGGATTCCAGTATGAACTAGTCCAATATAAGTGGCCCCGTTGGCTTCATCAACAGACTGAAAAGCAAAGGATTATTTGGGGTTACAAAATTCTTTTTCTTGATGTCCTGTTTCCTCTAGCAGTGGACAAAATCATTTTTGTTGATGCTGACCAGGTAATAAGATTAACTGTTGTTTTGAGCAGTAGTCAAACATTTTTTTACACTTCTCTTGGAATACAGGAACTTAATTTATGTTCCTTGGTGTTAAATTATTATCTTTGCTGCTGTGCTACATAAACATGTAATATACGATTTCAATATATAAGCAAAGTACCTTTAAAAATCAAAATGTTAAATGAAAAACAAAGAAAAAAAGCAAAATAAAGAAATAAAAATATCAGAATTCCATGGAGAAATCCGAGGGTATTACAGTAGTTACCATTGATTATTTAGGACACAGCAGTTTTCTCTCCAAATAAGTAGTTTGTTGTTGTTTTTTTACTTTGGTGATATATAAAAATAAATAATGGTATTATTGAAAGTGTGAATAATTACATGGTTCCCGTAAATATGAGCTGATATTTGTTTAAAGATGAGCTGTTTCTTCTTACTGGAAAAGTTAGCAGTTATGCACAATTCTCCTCCCATTCATCTACCTTCAACAACATTCTTTAGTATTCAGCTAATACTCAATCCTCTTCACTCTTGTTACCTAAAAACAGTTCCTGAATTTGGCAAAAAAGTATTAAGGACCTCATTCCTAAAACTTTATACTTCTAAAAATTGTTACAAACTTTCCCCTTCCCTTTTTTGTAAATCAATGGAAAAAGTATTTGGAAAATGTATAGAATTTCTAAGTACAGTAAAATGTAAAATATAAATCTCTTACAAATTAAATTTATAAGTTAGTATTTATATTTTGGGGGAAAAAGTATATTTTCAAGGCCTGTATTATAATTTACTCATATTCTTTTTTTAACTAATTTTTTTATTTTTAAAGAAGCTTTAAATTACATAAACATTACATAAATAATATAAAGGATTCCCATATGCCCCACTCCCTCCCCCTCCCACACTTTCCCACATTAACAACATCCTTCATTAGTGTGGTACATTTGTTACAATTGATGAACACATATTGAAGCAGTGCTACCAACTGTGGACTACAATTTACATTATAATTTACACTCTGTCCTGCACAGTTTTGTAGGTTATGACAAAACATACAGTGGCCTGTATCCATCACTGTAATGTCATGCAGGACAACTCCATTGTCCCGAAAATGCCCCCATTTTACACCTGTTCTTATCCCTCAGAACCTCTGATGGTCAGTGCCTTTACAGTAATGATAAGAGTTCTTCCTTTGTTAGAATAATAGTAAGTCCATAGTAGAATAATAAAAAGTCTACTTTAGTCCATTGTTCATTCCCCAATCTTGAGTATTTTGGGATGATGATGCCCTCTACTTCTAATTTAGAGGAGGCTTAGATCCCATGGGGCAGGTGGATGGAACTATCTTGCTTGCAGTTGCAGACACTCATATTCTAAACTATTGTTATTTTGTATTCTTTTCAAAATTGATTAAATACGAACCAATATAACAAATGCTTAAAAATAGGCAACCATAGCCCACTGGCCACTCCCCCTCTCCTGTCCTCCACCCACGGGCCCTGCCTAGCCAGTCAGCGGTCCTGGCTCACCTCCCCAACCCCAACAGACCCTCGCCAGCCCCAGATAGGCTGTGGGCTGCCCTGAGGAGTCAGGGAGGGGAAGACTGGGCCAGCAAGCAGGTGGGCAGACGATACTGAACTTCTGCCCTGCCCCCAGCTGCACGCAGAAGAGCACACAGTGTGATGTGGCCTTCTTCAGTTTCACGCAGAACCCAGCTAGATGCTTAGAAGTAGGTGGAGAATTACAAGAGAGCAGACTGGGATGATAAAACACCTGATTGGCACCTAATAAAACACCTAATAAACATCAATTATGTGATTAATTCTTTGAGACCTTTATGATCTTTGGAACTATATACATTTTGCAGAGGCATCGGAAAACTAAATGATTTGATTATTTCTCAAAATTAATTGAAGCAGATACTTATGAAGTCATTGGGAGAGTCTTTATAGGACAATTCTTCAAGATAATGCTATACCAACAATATTTGATCTTACCAGTCATTTGAACAATCCACATAGAAGACACAGAAAACGAATGAAAGAACTGAGTGAAGATGAAATCAAGACATTGAAACGGAAAAATTGATAAAACTTCTGAACAGGAACAAAACATAAACAACAGCAATGCTCAGAACCCCATTGCAAAGGAAGGAAGTGAAGAATAGGATGAAGACATTTTACCTTTAACCATTGAAGAGAAAGAAAATAATACTTAAAATATTTATTTGAATTTTTGATTCTTATGGGAAAACAAAACATACATCTGATTGAACATGAGTCTTATGAACTCTCCAAAAGTCTGTTTACTCCTTATAACTTTTAAACACTGCTGGAGTGCTGAATAAATTTGGATGAAGAGGTTCTGAGAAAGCACTTTGAGACAACATTTGTTAACATGTTATTCTGTCTGAAAATACAGCAGAAACAAGTTGCTAGAGATTTATGTGACAGCTGCATTCAGGAAGTAACTCTCAGGGAAGTGAGAGACTCTCACTTCTTTTCCTTTATCACTGATGATGTAGTGGACACAGAAGAGGAAGAGCACCTGTCTGTGTTGGTGAAGTATGTTAAATCTCATAATCTTAGAGAGGAATTTGTGGACTTCCTGTTTTATGAAGCTGATGCAGAAATTTTGGCTGTGAAATTTCACACTACAGTAACTGAAAAGTGGGGACTAAATATGGAGTACTATCATGGACAGGCTTGTATTGAGTCCAGTGGATTTTCTCCCAAAATGAAAGTTGTTGCTTCTAGACATCTAGAGATATATCCCCAAGCTGTCTACAAACTCTTTCTTCCTGTTCCTTAAATATGTGTTTAGCAAAATCAGTGCCTGTGATGGAAGTTATCTGTTGCATTGGGAGCAATTGAGGCGGTTTCTTCTTTTTTTCCATCGATCACCACAAATACTTTTAGAACTTAACTGTGTAATTTCTTTCCTTTTGCAGAGCAAGAGAGAATGAACTGAAGAAAATTTGCCATTTTCAGTGGACAGGCAGGCATGATGCTGTTGAAATGTTAGTGGATCTCCTACAATCACTTGTTTTATGTTTAGGTGCTATAAATAGTGACACAAATGTTAGATGGAATAACTATACAGCTGACTGAGCATTTGTACTCTGTAGTGCAGTAACAGATTTTTATTACATTATTACTATTGTTCTTAAGAATATCCTATCCTTATAAGAGCCTTTGGGAAAAATCTCCAGAGGCAAACCTCTGATGTCTTCTTTGCAGCCAGCAGCTTGACTGTAATGCTCCTGCATTCACTCAATGAAGTGATGGAAAATATTGAAGTTAATCATGAATTTTGGTTTGAGGAAGCCACAAATTTGGTAACCAAACTTGAAATTCAAATGAAACTCCCTGGAAAATTCTGCAGCAAGGTAACCTGGAATCTCAACTAACCTCTGAGAGTTACTATAAAGAAACCCTAAGTGTTCCAACAGTGGAAAATATTCAGGATATATTCTCAAAAGAGCACCTCAGATCTGTCATGGTACCTTCTGTCATGGTACATCTTAAACTCAATACATTGGAGGAACAGCATGCTGACATGTACAGAGTGATTTACCCAATCCTGACACACTCTCAGCTGAGCTTAACTGTTGGAGAATCAAGGGAGAGATGTACAGCTTCCATCCACCATTTACGAAGCCCTCCACCTGCCTGACATCAAGTTTTTCCTAAATGTTTATGCATTGTTGAAGGTCTTATATATTCTTCACATAATTGAAGGTTGAGAATTAATGCTATGAAAATGGATGAAAGCATCTCAAGGCATACCTGAGGAACACTTTGACAGACCAAAGATCAAGTAACTTGACTTTGTGTAATATAAATTTTGATATAAAACATGATATAATATTAATGATAGACATATATTAATATATAAAACTCTGTACAACTAAGTCAGAGCTTCCTGCAAGTACTATCCTGCAGGAACCACTGAAAATATCTAAAAGACTTTTTTTATAATTAATTTTTTTAAAGAGGCTTTAGATCACATAAATGTTACATAAAAAATATAATGGATTCCCATGTGCCCCACACCCTCACCTTCCCACACTTTCCCACATTAACAACATCCTTCATTAGTGTGGTACATTTGTTATTGTACAATTGATGAAGAACACATATATTGCTACTAACCATGGACTACAGTTTACATTATAATTTACACTTTGTCCCACACAATTTTGTAAGTTATGACAAAATATACAGTGGCCTGTAACCATCATTGCAACGTCATGCGGACAACTCCAATGTCCCGAAAATGCCCCCCCCACATTACATCTGTTGTTCCCGCTCCCGTTTCTCAGAACCTCTGGTGGTCACTGCCTTTACATCAATGATAAGAATTCTTCCATTGCTAGAATAATAATTCTATAGTAGAATAATAATAAGTCTACTTTGGTCCATTGTTCATTCCCCAATTTTGAGGATTTGGGGATGGTGATACCCACCTGCTTCTAATTGAGAGGGGGCTTAGATCCCATAGGGCAGATGGATGGAGCTACCTTGCTTGCAGTTGCAGACACTCTGTTCCTTAGGATGGGCGTTGTCCATCATCATCTCCTTGTTGGTTGTCCTAGGTGAGTCCAATGAACTGGAGAGGAGGTGTTGCAACTCTGCTGAAATTCAGGGCTCAATCAGCACATGGATGGACCAAAGTGTTAAGTCTCTGGGATATATATTTATCAAGTAGAGTTGTAATTATGGGTTCTAATAAAAGGAGCAGAAGAGTCATAGGTTTACTCTTCTATTTGGAGTAAAAACTAAAATGTATGTAGGCCACTTAATCACTGAATATCTTCACCTATAGGTCTCCCATTGAATACATTAGTCATTAATAATCTACCTATTTAAAGGACCCCTGTTTGAACTTGCATGCTTTGAAGACTATCTGTTCTTCCAGAAGATAGCATTGAAAGTGCCACATTTTCCATTTCTAATTAATCTCTGTTAGTGGCACTCTGGAATTAATTTAGTTAAGTCATTTTAGACATAATTTTTATCACTGTGTCAGGTTATCAGTCCAGTTATCAGTACTTCTAAGAAATGAATTTTGAGGAGGTGTGGAAGGAAAGGAGTACATTTTGTAAAATGTTACAATGAGGCTCATGACTGACTTTTAGCTAGTAGGAAGTTTAAGTATACTTTTAAAAAGTTGTATTGGACAGTTAAGGGAATTACTAGAGAGTGAGAGAAACCAAACTTCCCAAGCAAGGATTTCAGTATAGATTTTGTCTTTATCAAATGAGCCTAAAAGACACAGTTATACTTAAAGTTCAGACACCGTTTTCCACATCTGGTTGTTGTTCACATTCCTTTGTTGAGCTTATACTTTCATAAACTTTTTAGCAGGTGTGTATTAACCACTGTGTTTCATGGTCAAGACAGAATCAAGAGGCATTGGATACTGACAACAGATTTGTCTCTTTTCTTCTGTCTATTTCCATGACTATCTACTGCCTCATCTTGATTTACAAGCAAAACCTGGAAAGCCTACAAAAATAAGTGTTTTATAGTTAGGAATAATACAAAAGATACTGCTGTCATTTTGGGTGAAGAAAATCAATTTTGTTCAGTTTATTTCAATCTAAATAAAATGTGAATTTTGTTTTTTTTCTAAAATAGACAAATATAGGTCATAATGCAAGCTTTTCCAAATATGCTAACATAAAATTTATTTCTCCTACTCCCCCACTAAAATATACACTAATATTTTTCCAGCAGACTAGAGTTTCTTTAAAAACTAAGGTAGAAAGTTTGGGGAAGATGGTGGAGTAGGGAGCCCCAAGATTCAGTCCTTCCACAAAACAACAGGCAGAGACTCCAGAGACCAGGAAAACACTGTACAGCATCTGGGGAAGAGCAGGAGGAAGAGGCTGATAAATTACAGTAAAAAATTGTACATTGCTCCTTCTGCACAGCTGACTACTCACACCCATCCCCTACTTTCGCGACATGCCACTGAGTGCTCCATCCCCTAGTTTGCCACTGGTGACAGAAAGAGACATAAAAATCTGGAGCCAATCTGTGCTCCCTTTGTGGGTTCCTGGCCCTGTTTTGGCTGGGAAAGACTGACTTCAGAAATCCCTCCCAGGGGTGACCCTTCACCCCAGAATTTGCCATCCAGGCAAAAGCAGTGTGGGATAATGAAAGGGGTGTAAAAAATTATTGAAGCAGACAGTCTGGGACAAAAATTGCTGGCTTCAAATACCAGGGAGAGGGAGGTTGGTCCCCTGGAAAACAGAAGGACAACCAAACTTTTGTAAACAGGGGGACTCCAAAACAACTAACAAACGAAAGCCCAGGAGAAGACAAAGAACCAGAAAGACAGGGAAAACCCTGCATACTGCATTCAACTTGGACAGACCTTCCTGAAAGGAGGGCTGAAGCTCAAGAAAATCTTTGTCTTATCACTGGTTGGTAAAAAAAAAAAAAAAAAAAGACATCTCAGGGAGTAAAATTTTAGAGTTAACATTTTAAAATACTAAAATGGTACCGTGTACAACAAAAGAGTACAAGAAAAGAACAAATAAGAAATAATGACCCATTCAAAGGAACAAGATAGAAATACAGAAAACACCAGTGCTGAGGTTGAAATTGTGGACATACCAAACAAACGTTTAAAATACACCTTAAAAATGCTCAAGGAAATGGAGTAAAGTACAGAGAAAGAACTAAATGATATCAGGAAAACAATGCATGATCCATATGAGTCTAAGTAAAGAGACAAATTTTAAAAAGGAACCGAAAAAAAATACTGGAGTTGAAGACCATAACAACTTTGGGAATGAAATTAATAACACTGAAATATATCCATGAACATGATTAATAGGGAAATACCCAATTGAATACATGGTAACAAAATTAATTTTTGTTTAAATCTATGTTACTATATTACACAAACAGTAAACCCTAAGTTAAACCATTGTCTTTTATTTAATAGTACAGTTATAAAAAATGTATTATTATCAATTGTAACAAATGTTTTATACCAGTGCAAGGTGTTGGTGGTGAGATGGTATATGGGAAATCCTGTATTTTATGCATGTTGTTCTGTAAACCCATACCTTCACTAATAAAAAAGTAAAATAAGGTAGGCTAACATTATTTCATTAATTCCATTTAGAATATTCAGGAGATTTTTCTTTGTGGCTCAGACTAATATTTGCCATTATGCAATACTGGAGGTTTACCATCAAAAAGATTTTGAATTACTAATTCATACCTTAAAAAACTAAGAGCTATGCACTTGAGTAATATTTTTCCTCTTCCCAAAATTTTGTTTAAAATTCTTTGCTTAGAAATGATTTAACAACTATTCTTACTAATGAGTAAGATCATTGTTATATGGACTGGATATCTAAAATTTAGGTTTCTTTTCAACAGTAAAAACAAGAGGGAAAATGGGAATTTAGTAAACTCACACATATGAAAGAACTATGAAGAAAACACAATTCTGTTTCTACAATAGGGTAATGGATAACTTGGGATTCAGGTAAAAAAGGCTTGTATTATTTTACAGCCTTCATCAGAGAAACTCTTTTAATTATTTAGATTGTGAGGCATGACCTAAAAGAACTTCGAGATTTGGATTTGGATGGTGCTCCTTATGGGTATACTCCATTTTGTGATAGCCGCACCGAAATGGATGGATATCGTTTCTGGAAAACAGGATATTGGGCATCACATCTTTTACGAAGAAAATACCATATTAGGTAAGAAAAAACATACTCTTTTAATAAAATCAATTATTTATTGAGTCACAATATTCATTTTGCTTAGAACAGCAGCTAATTATAATGCCTATTACATGCCAGTCACCCAGCTAAGCCTTTACATATATTAACTTGTAAAATCTTTATGAAACCTTTTGAGATACTGTGATTATCCCCATTTTATGGATGAAGAAACCAAGGCAAAGAGCACTTATGTAACTTTATCAGGTTGACACTGCAAGTACATAGCTGTACTAGCAGTCATACCCAAGTGTTAAGCCTTGAATATATGCCCCTAAGTAAAGCGGAGGATGTAAACCTGGTTTCTCAAATAACAAAACGACGATACTATCTTCAAAGTTGCTACTATTTTATATGGCCATGGATTTCATCACTTCTTGAAAAAACTTGAGGTAACCCTGATAGAATATGGATCCTAACATTAACAAACCTTAAACTCCTTGGAAACAGTATTAGACATTGGAAGCAAATTTATGAATGTTAGTTATTATTAAACCCAAGGATATCTACATTTAAATTAATACCATCACTGTAGAAAATCACTGGGGGGAGGAGAAAACCATAAACAGTCCTTTCAAAGACTATTTATTTTTGCAGTGCCTTATACGTGGTGGATCTCAAGAAATTCAGGAAAATTGCAGCAGGTGACAGGCTCAGGGGCCAATATCAAGCTCTCAGTCAAGACCCAAACAGTCTCTCAAACCTAGATCAGGTAAGCAGAATGTTAGATTGCTTCAACTCCCTGTTTGTAAACTTCTAAATCTTATTATATATTTTAGCCTCCTTCTCACAGTTCTCCTCTTTATGCAATTCTCTATTGGACATCTGTCCTTACATATAATTTTTCCACTTCAAATTCAAAATTTTCAAAACCAGTGCTGTTTTATCTTTGCTTTTCTGTTCTGAGACCTCTTCTTCCTCTTATATGCCCTATTTTATTTAGTTACCCTTTTCCTTACTCTCTTCCATCAGCATTTAAACATTCTTAAATTAAGTGTCTCTCCCTTAGATCATTCAAATAAACTCCCTTCATTCTGTGCCCTCTCTGGCTCCTGCCTATGTTTTTTTCTTTTGAGAGACAAGCCCTTTTGCTCATATCCCAATTCATTTCCTCAGTGTAACTGAAACATTTTAGACAGTGACCACTTTAAGTAGAAGCAAAAGGTCCTATAGTCTATATACCCCACTATTCCTACTTTTTAATGAATAAAGAACTTTAGTTTTTTATAGAACTATACATGTTCATTCATTCATCAAATACGTACTGAATACCTACTATGAGCCAGACACTCTCCTAAATGCTGGGACATCAGAAAACAAAACAAATAACCTCATAGTATTTTCATTCTAATAGGAAAATAATAAAACATATTTAAAGGTAATAAGTGCTACAGAGGAATAAATAAAACAGCTATGTGGAATAGGGAGTTCAGAAGGGTGAGCAGAGGTTAAGGTTTGCTGTTGTACATGGGATAGTCTTAAGTCCCTGCAAAGATGACATTTGAATGAACTTTAGAAGAAGTATAAGAATTTCCCATACAGAGATACCTGTGAGAATTCCAGGTAGAGGGAATTGCTAATGCAAGTGTTCCAAGCCTGGCATGTGTGATATATAAATGCAAGACCAATGTGACTGGAACAGAGTATGAAGTATACCAAAAAAAAAAAAAGACATGAGGGAGGAGGGTCCAGATAATGCAGAAATTTTGGGCCCATTGTTTAAAAATCTAGAAATTGCAAAATTACAGGTCAAATACTAATGATTTATTCAAGACCACACTAGTGAGACTCTCATTTTTTTTAAGTCATTCTTGAAACTCCAACTGTGTATGTTTGCTCATACCAAATAGGATCTTTTCAATATTGCCTACTTGTTGAGTGTTAGGCATTACTGGTTTAGGGCCCTCAGGAAACCCCATTTACGTGCCAATTTAGATTATGAATACCACTTTTTTTGTAATTCTTTGTAATTTTACCAGTAGGTTCTTAATATGTAAGGCTAAGGAATGCTATGAAATTGCCTATCATCTGCTCATGGTTAAAGAAAGGACTCATATTTCAGGCAGTCCAGGAACTATCTGAGGGATAATTGAGCACTCATCCTATTTGGGGGAACATTACTCTTATCTTGATGCAGTTTGACTCTCACTCCCATCAGTCCATTCAAATACATCTCACTAAAGTCAAAGTGATATCTTTTCAGGGTTTTGTTTTTGTTTTTGGTAAAATTGTCTAGTGAGTACATCTCATTTTTCAATACAAATATTTTTGAAATCTCCTTTCTTGAAACCCTCCCTTGGCCTCCATAATACCAAGTCTTCCTGGTTCTCCTTTGGTGTCTATGGCAAAACAGCAATTTTATTTGTGAACTATTTTTCTACCTTGCATTTAACTGTTGCTATTCTCTTAAGTTTCTGTACTTGGCCTGCTTCTCATTCTTTATCTGCTCTATGCATAAATTCATTATTTCATTTTCTATCTTTCTACTAATAATTCCAGAATCTTTAGCTTGAGCTCTTGCCTCTTGCCTCTATCCTGAATGCCAAACCCATATATATATATCTACTGAAATTGCCACATTGATGCCTAAAATATTCAAGTTATGTTCCTCCTCCACTCTTTATTACATCAACAAATATCACTTAACTCCCTGTTACAGTTTGGGTTATCCAGGGCACAGACTCTAAAATGGAAATTAGCTTGCCAAAAGTTTATTTAGAAGTGCTGTTGTGCTATCTCACAGATAGAAGTGCTATCTCACAACTGTGAGATAGCAAAGGAAGTAGAAAAGGCTGGGCTGCAATGTAGACTCAACTACCCCCTCAGACAAAGGGAGCTCCAAAGCTGTGTGGGATGGCTCTTCAAAGTTGTCACAAGTTTGGGAAAGGGTCCCAGGTTTTTATTCCTTTACTTCAACCAGTCATTCCCATGAAAAGGAATGACTTTGGATGGGACAGCTCTTTTCTGCTGGCAATTCCAGAGATAACTGACGGCATTCCCAGCAGCTAGGAAAATTATTTTTTTAGATCTGAATGGGGATCTGGGTGCTGCATCACAGCATCCACTGTGGTCCACTGTATGGATCTGTATGGATCTACTTCTGTATGGTCCACTGTATGCACTGCATGGATCTACTCCTCTGTGCAAGTTCTGTGGAAAACTTCAAAAAGAAAAGTTAGTAAAATAAATAGCAGTCCCATACCACTGAAGTTGATTAAGCTGGTCTCAAGGTTACAATTTATACCAATCATCTCTCTCTACTATTTATTCTAGATTTCCCTCACCTAGTGATACGACCCAGAACCTCATCTCTCAGAAGTCTGAGTCCCTGGTCAAAGTGACCTTCTCAAATATGCTCCATTTTCCACTTATCATTAAAATTGAAAAAGGGATACCAAAAAATACCCAAATGGATCACCAAACATATTCCTCCCTATCGCCATGTGTAACAGCATCTCTAACTCTTAATGGTCAGCATCTATTACCCCTGCCAAAATGTAACATGAGGAGCCCAAAATGCCTGAGTAGTAGTTGTAACTTAAAAGTCAATGGGACTTTGTCCCTGTTGCAAGTGTTTCCCGTTGCAAGGGTCAGGACCTCTAAACCCCCAGAGCCTTGAGTTGTGAGAATAATAGACACAGATTCCCCAAAAGGGCCACTGGAAGTGATGATCAACAAAGTCATTTCTACTTTCACCCCTTGGACCCATGTAACTTCCAAAAGGAGGAAGGAAAAAAAAAACACTCCATACAATGATTGTTGATTTAGAATATATATTGCATTTGGAGAATGATACCTCACCCTTGCGGGATACTATCACCAGGCTAGCACCTCTGTTGTGCCTTTAGTAAGTCATTCTTTTGCTCTACTAGGCCAGTACATTCTGAGTGGTGCTGTATGTGACAGGACCAGTGGACTTCATGGGTGTATGCTTTCTGCTGCACTTCCTTTGCTGTGAAGTGGGTACCTTGGTCTAGTGCAATACTATATGGGATCTTATGTCAGTAGATGACACTGTAAGCCCTTGGATAATGGTGTTGGCTCAGTTCCTGCTAGCAGGAAAAGAAAACTCACAAATATATTTTGTGTAATTCATTTCAAATGAATCTATGCCCTTTCTAGGCCATACGGGGTCCAGTGTAGTCAACTTTCTACCATATAGCTAATTGGTCTTTGCAAGGTATAAATGCTGCATCAGAGGCTCAATATTTGTCTCTGCTATTGACCACTATAAGAGCTATATCAGACTTTGTAGCAACCCATGCTTTTGGGCCTATACATAGTCTCTACCTCTGCTATCATGTCTACTCCATGTGCCCAGTGTGCCATTGGTGTGGCCAAGGCTGGCTGGTTTCAATAAGCCACATCATCCTATTTGGTCTTTTATTGCTTCTTCTATGTTGAATGCTTTCTGATGGATGTTTACTATGTGATACCCAAAGATCCTGACAATTTGTGTCACCTAATAAGTTCATCCCTAAATAAGCCTCTACTCTGGAATTCCTTGTCCCTAGCTTTTATTCTTTCCATTTCTGAGCCCCTCACCAATCACCCAATCCATTCACCATTTCCCATGAATCATATATATTTCTAACCTCTAGACTATTTCTTTTTCCCTACAAAGTGAATGATGAGGTACATTACCTAAAGTAGTTAAAATAGTTATTAGAGGTTAATTCATAGACCTAAAATACCTTTATTATAAAATCAGAATAGTCTCAAATAAATAACCTCAGCTTCTACCTCAAAACTAAGAAAAGAAGAACAAATTCAAGCAATATTAAACAGAGAAGGGGGAGTAATTTAAGAATGGAAATCAGTTGAAAGGAAAAAAAAGAAAAATGATACATTTTCATAGATTTTCTTATGAAACAAAAGCTGATCTTTTGAGAAAATCAATAAAACTGATAAATCTATAGCCAAAACAATCAGAAAAAAATTAAAAACAAATTAAATAATAGAAATGAGAGTCATGATAGCACACAGATTCTATAAATATTGAAAAGATAAAAAGGGAATATTATGAACAGCTTTTTGACAATATATTTAACAACTTGGATGAAATGGACAAATTACTTAGAAGACACAAATACCAAAATTCACTCAAAATGAAATAAATATGCTGAATAGCTTTGTATCTTTTGAAGAAATAGAATTTCTACTTTAATTCACAGGCCCAGATGGCTTCATTAGTGAATTCAGTCAAACATTAAAGAATGAAATAATGCCAGTTCTACAGAAACTCTTCCAGAAAATCAAAGAGCAGAGAATAATTTCCAACTCATTCTATGAGGCTACCTTGACATCAAGACCAAAGATATTACAAGAAAAGAAAATAACATACCAATGCTCCTCATGAACATAAGATATAAAAATGTTTAAATTTCAGAAAATTGAATTCAGCAATATATAAAAAGGATCCTAAGTCATGGGACTAAATGGACTTTATCCCAGGAAGTAAGGTTGATTTTACAATGAAATATCAATCATTGTAATTTGCTATATCAACAAACTAGAAAAGGAAAACCAGAAGAACAGCTCAATAAATGCAGAATAAGCATTTGATATACTCCAATATGGATTCCTTTTAAAAACTTTAAACAAACTGGGACCAGAAGGCAACTTCCTCAACTTGATAAAGGGCATCTATGAAAAACCTACAGCTAACATCATTCTTAAAGGTGAAAAACTGAAAATGTTCCCTGTAAGATCAGAGGCAAAGCAAGAATGTCCACTATTACCATTTCTATTCAACATTGTACTAGATTTTGTGGACTGTACAGAAAGGCAAGAAAAAGGAAAAAAAAATTCAGATTGGCAAAATTAAGTAAAACAGTCTTTTTTTTTGCAGACGATCTGTTCGCCTATATGTAAAATCCTATGTAATGTGCTAAAAACACTAGGCAAACTAATAGGTGTTTAGCAAGGCCACAAGATCAGCATATGAATATACTTTATTTCTATATATTTGCAACAACTAGGTGAAATTAAAAGAACAAAACTACTAATAGCATTAAAAAAAAAAATGACCTGTACACTGAAAACTACAAAATACTGCTGAGAGGGATTAAAGATCACCTAAATAAATGCAACGATATATCTTGTTCATGGATCAGAATACCCAGTATTTTTATAATCTCAGTGTAAAAATTTCCCAGTAGCCTTTCCTGTAAAAGTTGACAAAGCTGATTATAAAGTTCATATGGAAATGCAATAGACCTAAAATAGTCCAAACAGCTTTGAGAAAGAACAAAGTTGAAGGACTTATACTACCTGATTTCAAGACCTAATGTAAAACTATGTAATCGAGACAGTGTGGTATTGATTTAAAGATAGACAAGTCAGAGAATGAATCAAAATAGAGAATCCAGAATAGATCCACATATATGATCAATAAACTTTTGACAAAGGTGGAAAGGGAATGCAGTGGAGAAAGAATATCCTTTCCAACAAACAGTGCTGGAATAATTAGGTATCTATGTAAAAAAGAGAAAAAAAAACTGCAATCCATAAGGCATATCATGTACAAAAATCAATTCAAAATATATCATAAACCTAAATTGAAAATTTAAAACTACAAAGCTTCTAGAAGATGGGAGAAAACCTTTATGACTGTTGAGTTACACAGGGATTTATTACATATGATATTAAAATGATTCATAAAAGAAAAAATGATAAATGTATAAAGAACTCTCCAAACTCAAGAATGTAAGCAAATCTAATTTTAAAAAGAAGACATCAGATTTGAACAGACATTTCACCAAAGAAAACAATGAAGTGGCATTAAGCATATGAAAAGTTGGTAAGTATCATTGGTCATTAGGGAAATGCAAAATAAAACTACAATAAAGTCTTTTTTCATGGCTCCTCAGAGACACTTGGCTGCTTTCAGCATGAACCGAACATCTCCTTCCCAGCCACTGGCTGCTAGAATCTCATTAAAGTGGATTATGAATTCAAACTTTGTGCCTTTTATGAGAAGCAAGAGGGAAGGATATTCCGGAACTGGCCGTATCACCTGGGGCCCATAAGAGCTAGCAGAAACCGCACACTTTTCAGTCTAAAGCTAAAGAAGATAATGACCACCAGTATGTTGTGATAAAGCCCCTGAAAAAAGAGGGTTCAAAACCCAGGACCAAAGCATCCAAGATTCAACTTCTTGTTAGGCCTGCAACATTATATTAGCCTGAAGAGACTGCATACTGAAAAAAATGAGGGAAGCAGACTTGGTTCAATGGATAGAGCATCCGCCTACCACATGGGAGGTCCACGGTTCAAACCCCGGGCCTCCTTGACCCGTGTGGAGCTGGCCCACATACAGAGCTGATGCGCACAATGAGTGTGGTGCCACGCAGGGGTGTCCCCTCTGTAGGGGAGTCCTACACACAAGGAGTGCACCCCATAAGGAGAGCCACCCGGTGCAAAAGAAAGTCCAGCCTGCCCAGGAGTGGTGCCGCACACACTGAAAGCTGATGCAGCAAGATAACACAACAAAAAGAGACACAGATTCCCAGTGCCACTGACAAGAACAGAAGTGCACACAGAAGAATACACAGCGAATGGACACAGAGGGCAGACAACTGGGGGGGGCGGGGAAGGGGAGAGAAATAAATAAAAAAATAAGTCTTTAAAAAAAAAATGGAAAAAAGAAAAATGAGGAAGAGGCTGCAGAATATGCTAAACTTTTGGCCAAGAGAAGGAAGGAAGCCAAAGAAAAATGCCAGGAACTGATTGCTTAGAGACAGAGGCTGTCCTCTCTAACAGCTTCTACCTCTAAGTCTTAAGTCCAGTCAAAAATAAGATTTTCTGGAAAGTGGAGGTGGCTCAAGTGATTGGGCTTCCGCCTACCATATCAGAAGGACCAGGTTCAATCCTTACGGCCTCCTGGTGGGGAAAAAAAAAAAGGCATGCCTGCATGATGAGCTGCATGGCAAGCTTGGTGCCCGTGTGGCGACCCATATGTCAAGCCAAGTGCCCACATGGCAAGTCAGTGTCCACGCCATGAGCCAGTGCCTGCATGGTGACCTGCATGGTGAATCCGTGCCTGCACGGGGAGCCAAGTGCCGACACAGTGAGCCAGTGCCCGCTCAGCAAGCCATGCAGCAAGATGATGATGCAACAAAGACGAAGGGGAAAGTCAAGGAGAGACGCAACAAAAACCAGGAACTGAGGTGGCACAAATAACAGGAAACCTCTGTCCACATTGGAGGTCCCAGGTTTGAATCCCAGTGAATCCTAGAGGAGAAAACAAAGAGAAGACAAAAATAAAATAAGATTTTCTAAGAGTAACGAATGAATAGGGAGCAGGCATTAAATCTAAAAAAAAAAATTTTTAATTTAAAAAACTACAATGAATAACTCTACACACCTGTTAAAATGGTTAACATTAAAAAGACTGTCCATATCACATGTTGGCAAAGATGTACAGTAGCTGAAACTCTTCTACACTGCTAGGGGGAATGTAAAATGGTACAGCTTTTTTGGAAAATGCTTTGGCAGTTTCTTGTAAAGTTAAACGTAAAATCTACAACACGTGACCAGCCATTCCACTTTGAGATACAGTAAGGCAAGAAAACAGTAAATAAGGCAAGAAATGAAAACATATCCACAAAAGACTTACACATGAATATTCATAGAAGCTTTATTTATAACCTAGGGGGAAATAAACCTATTCATTACGTTTTGCTGCTTTAAAAAATTACCGTTAGTTACCAGCTTAAAATAGCACAGTTTCTGTGAGTAAGGAATTGGGGTATGATTTAGCTTGGTGTTCTGTTTCCTGGTCTCACAAAAGGCTGCCATCATTGTGTCAGCCAAGGAACTACTTTCTAAGCTTAGGTTCGTCTAGGCAAGAATTTGCTTCCAAGCTCCCACCTTGTGAACAGGATTAATTTCCTCAAGTTGGACTGAGAGCCTCATTTCCTCACTGGCTGTTGGCTGCAGGCAGTTCTTAATTTCTTGCCAGATGGCTATTTACATAATGCCAAGCATGCAAGAAAAGCCAATGAGAGAGAATGCTAGCAAGAAGAAAGCCAATCTATTATAACCTAATCACATAACTGGCATCCTGTTACTTTTGCCATGTTCTCTTTGTTAGAAGGAAGTAACTAGATCCAGCCCATACTCAAAAGGAGGTACTTAAGAATATGAATACTGGGAGACAGGGGTCTCAGGGAAACATGTCAGAAGCTCCCTACCACAAAATCAAATATGTCAAGAGAAGAATAAATAAACAGACTGTGGTATATCCATTAGTGCAGTACTACTCAACAGTAAAAAGTACAACAATATGGATGAATCTTAAAAAATTATGCTGAGTTAAAGAAGCCAGGCCAAACATCTACATATGGCATGATTCTATTTATATAAAACTAAAGAAAATGCAAACTAAGAAATTGCAACCTAAAGCAGTTCATGGTTGCCTGGGGACTGGATTGAATGGATGCAGGAAGGGGAACAGGAAGGAAGGAATTGCAAAGGGCACAGGGAAATTTGAGGGTAACTGATATGTTTATGGTCTTCATTATGGTGATAGTTCCACAGGTATATACATATGCAAAATTTATCAAATTGTATCCTTTAAATATGTGCATTCAGTGGGACTGGTATAAGGTTAGACATACAGATTAATGGAATAGAATTGAGAATCCAGAAATAAATCCACCCACCTATTATCAATTGATTTTCAACAAGAGTGACAAGAGTATTCAATGGGAAAAGAATACTCTTTTCAACAATCAGTGCCAGGACAGTGGGATATACACATGAGAAGAATGAAATTGGGCCTCTACCTCACACCATATGCAAAAATTAATACAAAATGATCAAAGATGAATATATAAGAACTAAAACTATAAAACTCTTAGAAGAAAACATAGGCATAAATATTTGTGACTTTGGATTAGTCAGTGGTTTATTACTTAGATAAAAAACTGAAAGTACAAGCCACAAAAGAAAAAAATAAACTGAACTTCATCAAAATTCAAAACTTTTGGATATCAAGGGACACTGTCAAGAAAGTAAAAAGACAATGACTGGAATAGGAGAAAATATCTGCATAAGGGACTAGTTAGTATCCAATATATATAAAGAACACTTACAACTCAACAACAAAGTGAGATAACCCAATTTTTAAAAAAGGGGCAAAGGATTTAAATAGACATTTATCCAAAGAATATGTACAGTGGCCATAAATTTATTTATTATTGAGCATATGAAAATATGCTCAATATCATCATTATTCATTTGAATTGCAATTCAAATCCACTTCACAGAGACAGGCAAGAAGGCAGCAGAATAAGGAATTCCAAGAGTCAGGTCATCCTACCCAATAATTATTCATCAGCCAGGATCTATCTGAATCACCTGTTCAGGGGGCTGAGGACACCAGAAGAGCAAGAAGGAAGGAATAATGGAAGGAGGAGGCTGGCCATCTGCGGTGTAGCAGTGAAGATTCATGATTAGAACATGCTGCAGAGGCCAGTACCCATCCCCTGCTGGCAGGGCAAGATCCCTTGAGAGCCATTCCATGGCTGGAATTGGAAGCTCCATTTCTCAAAAACAGGAGGAAGGGATGGACATGCACCAACATTGGCTACTGATTAGTAAATTCGGCTGGCTAAAATCCATTCCTAAGTACAGCTAAAGTTTGGAACTGTCCAAGTCAGAAAAAAAAAAAAAAGTAGCCTCCACTTTTAACTCTTCCCATGGCAGGAATGGAAGCAAGGCTGATTGAAAATCACAGTGACTTCCTGGATGGTAGGGACCAGCTTTTTTCCACCCAGGTTGGATTACTGTCCCAGCCTGGGTCTGGCCCCTCCCCTAGAAGGGGAAGAAGGTAGACAGAACTACATCAGTCTGTCCAGGCAAGTGCAGTAGCGTTGGCCCAAATGGATTAGATTACTGCACATAACTATGGCTCCATCCTCACCCCTGGCAGGGGAGATGGTAGGTAGTGCTTTGGTGCTTCTTCATTCTCTCCAGGCAATGGTGGTCACTTTCAGCCTGCAGTGTTTAGACTACTACCCACACCTAAGGTTCTGTCTCCACCCCTAACAGGGGTGAAAGGTAGGTGGAGTTTCATCCATCTTTCCAGAAAACTGCAAATGTTTCAGTCCCCATGGTTTGGATTATTGCCTACAGTCCTGGCATCATCCCCATACTTGGCAGAGGAGAAGGGTGGGTTGAGCTTTATCGGTCTCTCGGGGCAACTGCAGTGGTTTTGGCCTGCACAACTTAGATTTCTTCCTACACCTGTGACTCCATCCCTGCCTCTGGCGGGGACAAAGGAAAGTGCCTGGAGCTTCATCGCTTCCTGGGGCAACACAGGCAGCTTCAGCTTGCATGGCTTACAGTATACACCTGCATGGCTTACAGAATAAACCGCACCTTTGGCTCCTACCCTGCACCCAGGAAGGGAGAAGGGGCAAGGAACATGAATAAAAGCTGAAAAAAATTCAGATTGACTAAACACAAGCTATTATAATGTTCTAAATTAAATTAAACCAAGTATCAAACAGGAGCTTTAGCACAAAGCTAACCAAGAAGAAAGCCCTACTAGGCTAAAGAGAAAACCTGAGCCTAGAATAAATACATCCGAAAATCAGAAGCCAAAACACTGGCAAAAAATTACAAGCCATATTAAGAAATAGGAAGATATGGCCCAGTCAAAGGAACAAACTAAACCTCCAGACAACATATAGTATTTGAGATGACCAATCACAGATGTTCAAACAAATCTCCTTAATAAATTCAATGAAATGGCTAAAGACATTAAGTCTATTAAGAAGACACTGGTGAACAAAAAAAAAAATTTGAAATGCAAAGAAAAATAACATGGGAATAAAAGGCACAATAAATGAAATAAAAATACACTGGAAGCACCAGATTTGAAGAGGCAGAAGAAAGTCCTGTCTTTGGTGAGCTTGAAGACAGGACCTCTGAAAGTGAACACACAAAAGAACAAACAGAAAAGAATGGGAAAAAAATTGAAAGGTTCTCAGAACTAAAAATGTTGGCAAGAGGTGTACAAACATATGTGTAATGGGTATCCCAGAAGGAGAAGAGCAGAAGAACTATTTGAGGAAATAATGGTAGAAAATTTCCCAATTATTTTGAAGTACATAGATATCCCTATCCAAGAAGCACAAAGTACTCCAATACAAATAAATCTAATGGATCTACTCTGAGACATATATACTAATCAGAATGTCAAATGCCAAAGATATAGAGAGAATTCTGAAAGCAAGAGAAAACCGATTCATCACATACAAAGGATGCCTGATAAGATTAAGGACTGATTACTCATCAGAAATCATGGAGCCAAGAAGGCAGTGGTATAATATATTTAAGATATTGAAGAAGAAAACTGCCAACTAGGATCTTATACTTGGCACAGTTGTTTTTCAAAAATGAGGATGAGTTTAGAGTATTCACAGATAAACAGAAACTGAGAAAGTTTGCCACAAAGAGACCACCTTGCAAGAGATACTTAAAGGGAATGCTTGGCCTGAAAACAAAAGACAGGCCTAGAAGAGAGTCTAGAAATGAAGAGTATCAGTAAAACTAATTAAAACTCTAAAAAGAGTGGTGAAAATAAGATATGACAGATAAAACACAAAGGTGAAATGGGTGAAGTAAGTACTACCTCTATAGTAATAACATTAAATGTTATTACATTAAACTCCCCAACCAAAAGACATAAACTGGCAAAATGGATTTTTAAAATGAGACATTTATGTGGTGTTACAGAGACTCATAGACCCAAGGACAGAAATAGGTTGCAAGTGAAAGTTAGAAAATAATTTGCTATGCTATAAGTAACCAACAAAAAGTTGGAGTAGCTATATTAATGTCGAACAAAATAGATTTCAAAAGCAAAGCTGTTATAAGAGACAAGGGCAGAATATATTATTAAAAGGGGGCAATCCACGTAGAAGAAATAACAGTCATAAACATCTATGTACCTAAGCACAGTGTCCCAAATTACATGAGGCAAATGCTGGCAAAACTGAAGGGAAAAATAGATGTCTCTACAGTCATAGTTGGAGACTTCAATGCATCATTCATATCAATAGCTAGAACATCGAGGGGGAAGATCAAATAAGGAAATAGAAAACCTGAACAATTTGATAAATAAACTAGACCTAATAGATATGTACAGAACACTGTATCCCAAAATAGCAAGATACACCTTCTTCTCAAGTCCTTATGGACCATTTTCCAGGATAGACCACATCTTGGGTCACAAAACAGGTCTCAGTAAATTTAAAGTGATTGAAATTATACAAACTACTTTTTCTGATCATAATGGAATGGAGCTAGAAATGAGTAGTAGGCAGAGGACTGGAAAAAGACAGTCTTAAGGAGGTTAAAGTGGATCAAAGAAGAAACCACAAGAGAAATCAGTATATTAAGACAAATGAAAATGAGAGCAACAACAAAAACAATAGAGAAGATCAATAAAACCTAAAGTTGGTTCTTTGAGGAGATCAACAAAATTGACAAAACCTTAGCTGGACTAACAAAGAAAAAGAGAGAAGAGGCAAATAAATATATAATCAGAAATGAGAACAGGGACATTATTATGGATCCCAAAGAAATAAAAATGATCATAAGAGAATACTATGAATAATTGTAGGTCAACAATATGAATACTATGAATAATTGTAGGACAACATTGATGAAATGGACAAATTCCTAGACACACAAGCGCAATCTACATTGACCTTTGAAGAAATAGAAGACCTTGACAAAACAATCACAAGTAAAAAGATTGAAACAGTCATCAGAACCTCCCAACAATGAAAATCCCAGGACCATATGGCTTCACAGAGTGAATTCTACCAATCACTCAAAGATTTAAAACCAGCCTTGCTCAAACTCTTCCAAAAAAATTGAACAGGAATGAATACTACCAAACTCATTCTGTGAAGTTAACATAACCCTAATACCAAAGCCAGATAAAGATATTATGGGGAAACAGACTTGGCCCAGTGGTTAGGGCATCCGTCTACCACATGGGAGGTCCGCGGTTCAAACCCCGGGCCTCCTTGACCCGTGTGGAGCTGGCCCATGCGCAGTGCTGATGCGCGCAAGGAGTGCTGCGCCACGCAGGGGTGTCCCCCACATAGGGGAGCCCCACGCGCAAGGAGTGAGCCCCGTAAGGAGAGCTGCCCAGAGGGAAAGAAAGTGCAGCCTGCCCAGGAATGGTGCTGCACACACGGAGAGCTGACACAACAAGATGACGCAACAAAAAGAAACACAGATTCCTGTGCCGCCGACAACAGAAGCAGACAAAGAAGAAGACACAGCAGATAGACTCAGAGAACAGACAACTGGCGGGGGTGGGGGGGAAGGGGAGAGAAATAAATAACTCAATAAATCTTTAAAAAAAAAAAAAGATCAAATGGGCTTTATACCATGTATGCAAGGGTAGTTCAACATAAGAAAATCAGTGTAATGCACCACATTAATAAATTGAAAAAGAAAAATCACATGATCATTTCAATTGATGCAGAAAGGGCTTTTGACAAAATACATCCTTTTTTGAAAAAAAAAAAAAAACTCCAAAAGATAGAAGGGAACTTTCTCAATATGATAAAATGTATATAAGAAACCTGCAGCTAGCATTGTGCTTAATGGTGAAAAACTGAAAACTTTCCCACAAAGAATGGAAACAAAACAAGGATGTCCACTCTTCCCACAGTTATTCAATATTGTGCTAGTTCTATGTAGAACAATTAGATAAGAAAAAGACAAAAGGCACCCAAATAGGGAAGGAAGATGTAAAACTTAATTTATTTGCTGATGATATGATATCCTATACTGAGAAAATTCCAAAAAAATCCACCACAAAACTATTAGAACTTATAGACTGTTTCAGTGATGTGGCTGGATACAAGATTAATTAACAGAAATCAATAGTGTTTCTATACACTACTAATAAGCACTTTGAGGAGGAAGTCAGAAAAAAATTTCATTTACAGTAGTGCCTAAAATAATCCATGTTTAGGAATAAATTTAATTAGAGCAGAAATAAATGGACATAAAGGACATGTATTCAGAAAACTATAAAACATTGCTAAAAGAAACCAATGATGATCTAAGTAAATGGAAGGATATACTGAGTTCATGGGTTGGAAGACTAAATATCATTAAAATGTCAGTTCTACCCAATCTGATCTACAAATTAAGCACAATCCCAACAAAAATTCGAATATTATTCCTATTTGTAGAATTGGAAAACCCAATTATTAAATTTATTTGGAAGTATAAGGGCCCTCAAATAGCCAAAAATATTTTAAAAAGAACAACAAAGTTGGAAGACTCTCACTTCCAGACTTTAAAGTATATTATCTAGCTACAGTGGTAAAAACAGCATGGTACTGGCATAAAGATAGGCAGCTTGACCAATATAATCAAATCAAGAATTTGGAAATACACCCTCACATTAATGGTTAAGTGATTTTTGACTGTCAGACCCTCTCAGCTGGATCAGAATAGCCTATTGAACAAATAGTATTGGGATATTCATATCTAAAAGAAAGAAGGAGGACCCTTATTTCACACCTTATACAAAAATTAATTCAAAGTGGATAAAGAACGAAAAAACTCTTAGAAGAAAATGTAGGGAAACAGCTTCAAGATCTTGTGCTTGGTGGTGGTTTCTGGACATTACACCCAACACACAAGCAACAACAACAAAAATAGATAAATGGGACTGCCTCAAAATTAAACACTTTTGATCTTCAAAGACTTAGTCAAGAAAGTAAAAAAGGCAGCCTACTCATTTGGAAAAAATCGTTGGAAACCATATATCTGATAAGGGATTAAGCGCCACGTTATAAAAAGAGATTACATAACCTAACATCAAAATGACAAGTAACCCCATATGGGCAAAAGAATTGAACAGATATTTTTCTGAAGTGGAAATACAAATGACCAAAAGAAACATTAAAAAATATTTAACATTGCTAACTATTCGGGAATTGCAGGTGAAAACTATGAGATAACATCTCACACCATACAGACTGGTCATTAAAATAACAGAAGAGGATTGTGGGAAGATGGAGTCTGAATGACAGGCAGAGCTGAATACTCTCACAAAAAACAATGGAGAGAAAACCAAAAGCTGTCCAAGGGACCTGCTTTGGGAGTCATCAGACTAGGAGAGTGCTACATAACTCCCAGAAGAGCAAGGGACAGAGAGACAAAAAAAGCTGAAAAGACAAACTTGAGTTACCAAGCCCCTGCAGCAGCCAGGAAAGGCTCCCTTCCCCCACCCTCAAGATCCTAAGCTGAGGTAAATCCCCTGTCTCACTTTAGTCAACTGACAGGGAACAGACATCTTATATCCTCCCTGTCAGCTGTTTCGAGGGAAAAGGGAGGGGAGGTCAAGGGTGGTCTTCTTCAGTGACTTTAGTCAGCAGAGCCTGTTTTGAATCTCCAATGTGGAGATTCAGCACTGGAACACAAGAAAGCCAAGACTGAAGCACCTCTGTGGAAAGGTGCACTGACTAGCACTTTTGGCTGGCCAGTCTGGAAACTGTGTGGACAAAAACTGCTCACACTTTCTGTATCCAACCCCTGGGAGAAAATCTGCGCCCCATTACTGAGTCCCTGGCCCGATTTTTAAAACTTTAGCTGGGCAGTCTTAAAGACTGAGAATAAGTTGAACCAAATGGGAAAGAAGAGCTGTAGGAGAAAAATAAAACAATAGGCAAAAGAGAAAAATTAGCCATTAGACTAAATGTATCAACATATTCAGGTGCCTAGACATCAGCAAAAAATTACAAACCATACTAGGAAACTGGAAGAGATGGTCAAGCCAAAAGAACAAACCAAATATTCTAAAGAGATACAAATTTAGTACAATTAATCAGTGGTAATCACACAACTCTCCTAAATCACTTCAAAGAATTTAAAGAAAATATGACTAAAGAAATAAAGGATATTAAGAAGACACTGGGAAAGCATAAAGAACAATTTGAAAGCCTGCAAAGAAAAGTAAAAGACCTTATGGGAATGAAAGACACAATGGATAAGATTAAAAATACAGTAGAGGTACATAAGAACAGATTTGAATTGCTTGAAGACAAAATTAGTGATTTCGAAGATATAACATCGAACTGTAAAAGACAAAACAGAAAGAGAATTGAATGGAAAAAATGGAATGGAGTCTCCAGGAATTGAATGACGATGCAAAACACAAACATTCACATTATTGGTGTCCCAGAAGGAGAAGAGAATGAAAAAGGGACAGAAAGAATATATGAGCAAATAATGACTGAGAACTTCCAACCCTTATGAAGGACAAAAATACCAGTATCCAAGAAGGACAACACATCACAAACAGAAGAAATGCGAATAGACGTACCCCAAGACACCTACTATTCAGAATGACATTTATGAGAGAGAAAGGATTCTGAAGGCAGCAAGAGAAAAGCAAAGCATCACATACAAGGGAAACTAAATAGATTAAGTGCCTACCTCTCATCAGAAACACTGGAGGAGAGAAGAAAGTGGTATGATATATTTAATGTATTTAAGAGAAAAACTGCCAGCTGAGAATTTATCTGGCAAAACTGTCCTTCAAAAATGAGGGTGAGTTCAAAGTCTTCACAGACAAACAAAACCTGATAGAATATGTTACCAAAAGACCAGATTTGCAAGAGATACTAAAGAGGGTGCTGTAACCTGAAAGGAAAGAAACAAGGGTGAGAGATTTGGAAGAGTTTATAAATGAAGATAACTAAGAAGGCTAAACTAAAGAATAAGAAGACAGACAATAGAAAAATAGAAAAACAGAGAACCAAAGGACAAAATGGATGAAGCAATTCAAAGTTTTCAGGTAGCTCTTCACATCTATCCAATGAACCCTGAAATAGCCAAAGAAGACCTTTCTTGGGCAAGAACACTCCAGAAGCACTAGAAAGTGGCACAGAGGGTTTAAAAGAGTGAATCATCAGCAGAAGTAATGGATTTCTCACCAAAGTCAATTCCCAGCTATGACTTTGAAAGTGATGAGATTGTTGCTGTTGGGGCTGCTATTGCTGAGAAACAGAAGACAAATTCAACAAATGAAACAATGGTTATTGTGTCTGCTTCTGGGACTGTAGAGACTGTAACCGAGAAGAAAGATGGTGCTCCAACACCAGATGGCTCTGTTTTTATCAAATTCCAATGAAGGAAAATGCATAGCGTGAATTATTTGAATCTTTTTTTAATTATCATTTAAAGTTTTAGACATAGGGACATTTATTCTGGAGGAACAGGGTATAGCAGTTTGATATGGTTATGAATTCCAAAACTAGATATTGGATTAAGTTTACAATCTGGTCTATACCTGAGTGTGATTAAGTTATGATTAGGGCTTTGATTGGGTCACATCATTAGGGTGCTGAGTCCCCACCCATCAAGGGGTAGGGACTCACAGATAAAAGACCTGGCAAAGGACAGAGTTTGAGGGGTTTTGATATTGGAGTTTGATGGTGAAGCCTTAAGCTGGAGCCCCGGAAAGTAAGCACACAGCGGAAAGAGAAGCAAGCCCCAGGAAGAAAGGAACCCTGAGCCCAGGAAGAAGCAAGCCCTGGGAAGAGAGGAACCCTCAACCCAGAGAAAAGCAAGACCCTGGAAGAGAGAAACCCAGGAAGTCTGACCCCTCGCAGACATTGGCAGCCACCTTGCTCCAACATGTGAAAATAAGACTTTGGTGAGGGAAGTAACTTATGCTTTATGGCCTGGTATCTGTAAGCTCCTACTGGAAATACTCTTTATAATGGCCAGCAGATTGCTGGCATTTTGCATCAATGTGCCTTTGGCTGATTAATACAGAATTTGGTACTGAGGAGTGGGGAAGTGCTTTTGCAATTCCTGAAATGCTGGAATGGCTTTATTGTAAATGGGTATAGCAGTTTGATATGCCAAAAATAGGCATTTGATTATGTTTGTAATCTGATCTGTACCTGGGCCTGACTGAGTTATGATTAGGGCTTTAATTGGGCCATATCATTAGGATATTGACTCCCCACTCCTTGGTGGGCAGGAATTCACAGATAAAAGGCATGGCAAAGGACAGAGTTCAGGGTTTCTAATGTTGGAGTTTGATGCTGAAGACTTAAGCTGGAATCCTGGGAAGTCAGCACTCAAAGGAAAAAGAAGCCTGCCCTAGGAAGAAAGGAACCTTGAAGCCAGAGTAAAGCAAGCCCCAGTAACAGAAGAACCCAGGAAACCTGAACCCTGGCAGACATCAGCAGCCATCTTGCTCCAAATAGAATTTTGTGAGGGAAGTAACTTATGCTTTATGGCTTGGTATCTGTAAACTCCTACCCCAAATAAATACCCTTTATAAAAACCAACCAATTTCTGGTATTTTGCATCAGCACCCCTTTGGCTGACTAATACAGAATTTGGTACTGAGGAGTGGGGAAGTGCTTTTGCAATTACCAAAATGCTGAAATGGTTTTATAAATGGGTAACGGGTATTTTTTGGAGGAATTGTGAGATGCTTGGACGAGAAGACCTACAGTGCTTTGAAGAGACTGTTGATAGCAATGTGGATGCTAAAAAGAAATTTTTATGATGACTTAGAAGTAAATGATGACACTATTATTGGAAACTGAAGGAAAGGCGATCCATGTTTCAAAGTGGCCAAAAATTTAGTAAAATTAACTCCTGGTATTTTATGGAAGGCACAATTTGAAAATGGCTAGCCTGGGCATTTAACTGAAGAAATTCCCAAAGTAAACCCAGAGAATGCAGCTTGGCTTCTGTTTGCAGCTTATAGAAAAATGCTAGATGAGAGAGATAATGCTGAGGATGGAACTGTCGGCCACAAAGAAAACAGAAACTGATTCTGGAAATTCCAAGCCTCTGGAGATCAAGCTCCCAGATGAAAGTGCCCCATTGGAGGACTTAACTAAACTTGGAACTGGTAAATCAAGATTGAAGATACAGTTATCTAGGAAAGACTTGTGGAGAGTCTTTCTGTCTGATGGCTTGGTCCCTTGTTTCCTGTATGCTAAATCAACAAGGTGTTTGAGAGAGCTGTATGAACAAAACCACTGTCAGCTGGAATAAAAAGGACATGGAAAGGAGAGATTGAAGGAGAAAAGGCTTTAAGAGGAAAACCATGGCAGCTGAGATCTGGAATTAGGACATCACCTTGGGCCAAGAGAGGAACCTACCCATGTGTACAGAGAAGGTGAGTTTGCCCAGCAGTTGAAGAGGGTGGATGTTCCTATCCAATGTTCTGGGAGAGTTTTGTTCCCCCAGGGTACAGAGAGCATGGAGCACATTCCCCAAGGATTAGGGCAGTTAAGGTTAGCACCCCACAGGTCTGAAAGGGGTGGACTTACCCCCCAAAGGTTAGGGAAGACTAGTGGTCAACTTATTGCTCTGAGAGGGTTGAGCCTGTATGCCAAAGGTTAGGGGGAATGTTGTCTTTACGTTACTGTACTGGGGGGTTAAGACTGTAACCCAAAGATTGGGTAAGGTGTGGCAATCACCCCAACACTCTTGGAGGGAGACGTCTGGAGCTTAGTTCACACCCAGATGCTTGATGACGGTGGAACCAAGAAAAGGCCATTGGACAAGCATGTGGTAAGGGGGGTTCCCATATAGCCCCAAGGAGAAGAAACCATCTTCTTAAGAATGACTCTCAGACTTTGGAATCTAACAGAGGATTCCCTGCAGGTCTACTAAACTGTAGAGAAACAGTGACTTATGTTTCCCTCCCAATTTCTCCTTATTGTAATGAGAATGTTTATCCTTTGTCTGTCCATTTGTGTATTGGAAGCAGATAAATTGTTTTTTAAGTTTCAGAGGTCTATGGCAGACAGGACTTTGCCCCAAGACAAACTGTATTTCTTTAAATTGATTGTGAGATGATTTAGTACTTGCATTGTTACTGATTTAAGGTTTTTTCAATATTGTAATGTCTTTTTGGAACTCAGAGGATAGAGTGTAACAGTTTGATATGGTTATGAATTCCAAAACTAAATATTGGATTATGTTTGTAATCTGGTCTGTACCTGGGCATGATTAAGTTATGATTAGGGCTTTGATTGGGCCACGTCATTAGTGTTGAATCCCCACCCACCAAGGGATCAGATCCCATAGATAAAAGACATGGCAAAGGACAGAGTTTAAGGGTTTAATTCTGATTTGTGCTTAAATATTTGGCTTTAAAGAAGTTATAACAATGCTGGTTGCCTCCAGTATTTTATTTTTTATTGTTTAAGGTTTATTTTTATTTATTTCTCGCCCCTTACCCCACTCCCGCCGTTGTCTGCTCTCTTGTCCATTCACTGTGTGTTCTTCTGCTTCTACCTACATTGTCAGGTGGCATCAGGAAACTGTCTCTTTTTTGTTGTTGTGTCATCTTGGTGCATCAGCTCTCCATGTGTGCAGTGCCACTCCTGGGCGGGCTGTGCTTTTTTCATGCAGGGCGGCTCTCCTTGCAGGGCGCACACCTTGCACGTGGGGCACCCCTACGTGGGGGTACCCCTACATGGCAGGGCACTCCTTGCATGGGGCAGCACTGCACATGGGCCAGCTTACCACATGGGTCAGGACGCCCTGGGTATCAAACCCTGGACACTCCATATGGTAGGCGGACACTCTATCAGTTGAGCCACGTCTGCTTCCCCAGTATTTGTTAGATGAATGAAGTACTGATAAATGTCAAAAAGATGGCTTTATTTTTTAGATTATTATTGTAGGTAATTAGTCCTTACCACAAGTAATTTTTTAATGTGCATTTTTTAATAAGTGCATTTTAAAATAATATTAATAAATAATAAATGCATTTAATAAGTGCATTTTTAATGTGCATTTTTACAGATACATCATAATAAATTGTACTGCTGCATTTTGAAAAATAAGGGATGATGTTGGAGAGGGTGGGGGATACATGGAAATCTCTCATACTTTCGATGTAACTTTTCTGTAATCTAAAACCTCTTTAAAAATAAAATTTATTATATAAAAAAACAGAATTTTAAGTGCTAGGGAAGATGTTTACTGTTCATGGGACTGTAAAATGGTGCAACCTCCATGGAAGATGATCTGATGATTCCTCAGAAAGCTAAATATTGAACTACCATATGATCCAGCAATCCCACTACTAAAAATATATTCTTCTGAAAGCAAGGGTGCAAACAGATACTTGCACACCAATGTTCATAGCAACATTATTCACAATTGCTAAAAGATGCTAAGTATACATCATCCAATGAAAGGATAAACAAGATGTGGTATATTCATACATGGAATATTATTCAGCTGTAAGAAGAAATGAATCAGAGAAGCACATGACAACGTGGAGGAACCTTGAGGATATTGAGTGAAATAAGCCAGACACAAAAGGACAAATAATGTGTACTCACTGATATGACCTAAATACAATGAGTAGACTTACAGAATTGGACTGTGATGTGTGAATTGGTGAGAGACAGAATGTGGGATGAGAAGGTGGACAAGATGCTGGGTGTATGTAGAATGTATAATAAGGTGAAATGTAAATATATGGTCATGTTTGGACTTCAAGTTAATACATTATAATAAATGTAATTTGATTTATGGATATGACTGTGGCTGAAATGAGCAGTCTAGGAAGATTAATGTTAGTTGGAGGACAGCTGGAAGATAATATTGGGAATGTATTACAATGAAATCAGTAGATGAGGATTGTGGTGAATAATATAAATGCAGGAATGTTCTACTACAGGGTGTTAAGAATGTGCTGATACCTGGGAAAAACATAACAAATGTAATTTATATGGTTAACAACATTGTAATGTTTTTGTAGCAAAAGCAGAGTTGGTTCTGTATTTATTCTAAAAGTAAAAAAAAATATGGGGTTTGATTTTTTGAGATAAAAATATGATTAACCATTTTTTTCTCCCTTTGTTTTGTTTTCTTTCATAAGGAGACCTTGACTATGTCATTTAACTAATCTGTGTTCATCAATCTTTCTGAATACTAGAGGAACAAATGAGTTAGCATTAGGTGAGATAAAAGTGCCTGAAAAACAATTTTTTAGGAGTATTGCTTCCATAATTTGAGCTGCCTTTTACTCTTCTTTTATTTTTGTGAATTTGAAGTATAGTTTTTAATTTAAAAATAAATAAATAAATAAATGAAGGTAAAAAGGCAAGCCTACTCAATGGGAGAAAATATTTAGAAATCACATATCAGATAAAGGTTTGATTTCCATGTTTTTTAAAGAGATCATACAATTCAAAAATAAAAAGCAACAATTAAAAAATGGACAAAAGACTTAGACATTTTTCCAAAGAGGGAATACAAATAACAAATGACCAAAAGCACAAAAAAAGCTGTTCAGTATCACTGATTTTTAGGCAAATGCAAATCAAAACTACAATGATAGCATTTCACATCTTAGAAAATGGCTATTATTATTTTTAAAAAAAGAAAGAAAGAAAACTAGAAGTGCTGGAGAGGATGTGGAGAAACAGGAACATTCCTTCACTGTTGGTGGGAATATAAAATGGTGTAACCTCTGTCGAAGACAGTTTGGCAGTTCCTCAGGAAGCTAAATATACATTGGCCGTATGATCCAGCAATCCCACTACTAGGAATATATTCAGAAGAACTGAAAACAGGGACAAAAACTGACATTTGCACACCAGTGTTTGTAGTGGCATTACTCACAATTGCCAAAAGATGGAAACAACCCAAGTGTCCATCAACTGATGAATGGATTAAACAAAATGTGGTAAATACATACAATGGAATACTATGCAGCTGTAAGAAGAAATGAAGTCAGGATGCATATGACAAAATGGATTAACCTTAAGGACATTATGTTGAGTGAAGCCAGACACAAAAGGACAAATTCTGTATAGTCTCACTAATATGAACTAAATACAATGAGTAAACGCATGGAGTTAAAATCTGGAGTATAGATTACTAGAAGATAGGGGTTGCCAAGGCTGAATGTATGTAGAATGTTTAATAAGGTTTTTTGTAAATACGTGGAAATTGATAGATTTGATGGTAACACATTATAGTGGGTATAACTAACACTGCCGATTAATGGAGAAGAAATCTTCTCCAGCAGATTAAAGAATGGTCTCTGTAACCCCTGGAATGTATTAAATTAATGTCTCTAGGGAAGATATCTCTAAATATCTCCAGAATTCTCTAACTTAGCTAGAATTTGTTTACTCTTCAAGCAACCTTTAGCCCACATGCCAGTAACCTTTGCTTCTATTAGAAAGCCCTGAATATACAGAATGCAGAAATTAACTTGGATGTTGTGTCCTGACAGACAGATTGACATAAAACAATGTCAGGCAAAGTATGTCATTAATCTTCATGTTTCAAAGCAGATAATGCCAGTGAGGCTATCCATTTTGGGGAATATGGAGTGGTGGGTTTCTGGGGCTCACAACCTCATCCTTGATGCTAAAGTGTCATGTCTAGGAGAGCTGTTAGCTTTGTCCCAGTACATGAGTTCATTCTCGACACAGGACGATAGTGTCAAATTAAATATTTAAAGGTTAAAAAGATAAATCTCACATGTGCATTATTTTTATTCACTGTTTATAATCTAAATGACATTTTACTTCAACTTCCTTCATTCTCATTTCTAGAACCTATAAATTTAAATCATTTTTTTCTGTAGGATCTTCCCAATAATATGATTTACCAAGTTGCTATTAAGTCTCTTCCTCAAGACTGGCTCTGGTGTGAAACCTGGTGTGATGATGAATCTAAACAAAGAGCCAAAACAATTGATCTGGTGAGTGTGCTTGTTTTAATTTGTATATAAACAAATGTTGAAATTTTCTAATAGAAATATTTTGTTTTACAAATAGATTGGCAAACATCACTTTTCCTGCTGGTTTTGAAAGAAAGACCATCAGCTGAACTGAAAATGGTTGTGAATTAACTATCATTTTAATGTGTCATCAGTTTAGCTCTCCTGACAGATTTTTTTCTCAAATAAAAAGGCAACAAGATAATTCTGTGTTTATTTACATTATCTGATATATGTTTAGCTTGCATCCTTGCATATATTTGAGAAATTATTTTACTTAGATTTTTATTCTAGGCAGTGTATGCTACCCAATTTAACTCTTCTAAACATAAAATTATAAATTCAGATTAGTTTGTTTATTGTCCAGCTGTTTAGGATGTTTATTCCAAAGCTTTATTGTCTTTATTTTTTCTTTATTGTCTTTAATTGCTAAAGATACTGCAGTACTTTTTATGACCATATTGTTTATATACTAATTTAAGTATCAAATAATTATTTACAAAATCTTGACTGAAATGTTTTATTTGCAGTAAACTGATCTCCAAAGATTTCTTTTTGAAAACTCCCCCATCCTTAATTTTACATTCCTGACTGTTTTCCTAAATATTAAGTGTTCTTTGACAATGTTGGTATTTACATGTTTGTGAGGACAAACTAAAATGAATCTGTCATTACATCAGAAAGTTTGTTTAAAACTCACAGATCAACTGTGACAATGAATTTTTTTTTTCTTTTAGATTTCAAACAGATAGGAGTGCCATTCTAATATATGTCATTGGAGATCTGCTTATTTGTAAATAGTCTATGGCTCATTTGGAGAAATGAACCAGTGAACAATTGAAAAAAAGGTGGAGGGGAGCAGATGTGGGTCAAGCAATTGAGTGCCTGCTTTCCACATGGGAGGTCTCAGGTTCAGTCCCTGGGGCTTCCTAAACAAGAGCAAACAAGTTAAACAACCAACTCGGGAACCAGTGTGGCTCAGTGGTTGAGCACTGGCTTCCCACATAAGAGATCCTGGGTTCATTCCCTGACCCCAGTACCTCGAAGGAAAGAAAAAGGTCACTAAAGAATAAACCATCAGAATGTTAGTGTTCATACATTTTTGAACAAAATAAAACAAGACAAGAAAATATAGGGACATGTTTGTAGAAATGTTAGGAATGTATAGAAATACAAGTAGCATGTCAACATGGTAGAATACAACTGTATAAGAAACAAATGTCATAGAAACAAATAAGATGGAATTGTTAGGAGAACAGCACAGGAATTTTAGAAAAAGATCAAGAACATTACTGAACATAACTCATAAGATCTTGTTAAGGTTATGTTGTAACATATAAGGTTGTGACTTATAAGGTGGTGACTTAGGTCTGTCTCTTTGGGATCTTGAATAGTTAGGTTAACTTTAGCTACTATAACAAACCCCTAAGTTTCAGTTCACCTGGTAACAGACCTAGATGGGTGTTCCCATTAGTTAGCAGCTTCTCTGTACTTGTGAATTAGCGACAAGCCTCCTTCCATCTTGTGGCTTCTCCTTCCCCAGTGGCCCTGCCATCATCTGTACTCATCTGCAGCCGCTCTGTCCAATATATGGACACTCACCATATATGCTAGTCTGAATTGAGATATGCCGTAAGGTATAGAATACACACTGGATTTTAAAGACTTAGTATAGGCAGCGGACTTGGCCCAGTGGTTAGGGCATCCGGTTCAAACCCCGGGCCTCCTTGACCCCTGTGGAGCTGGCCCATGCGCAGTGCCCATGCGCGCAAGGAGTGCCCTGCCACGCAGGGGTGTCCCCCATGTAGGGGAGCCCCACGTGCAAGGAGTGCCCTGCCACGCAGGGGTGTCCCCCGTGTAGGGGAGCCGCACGCGCAAGTAGTGCCTCCCGTAAGGAGAGCCACCCAGCGCGAAAGAAGGTGCAGCCTGCCCAGGAATGGTGCCGCACACAGGGAGAGCTGACACAACAAGATGATGCAACAAAAAGAAACACAGATTCCCGTGCCGCTCACAACAACGGAAGCGGACAAAGAAGATGCAGCGAATAGACACAGAGAATGGACAACCGGGGTGGGGGTGGGGAGGGGAGAGAAATAAATAAATAAAATTTTTTTTTAAGTATAATTTAAAGAATTTAAAATATTAATAAGTATATATTAATTACATTTTGAATGATAACATTTTGGATATATGGCTTAAATAAAATGTAGTATTAAAATTTATTTTACCTGTTCATTTTAAATTTTTATATGTGGATCCTAGAAAATTTAGAATTACCTATGTGGTTTGTAGTGATCTGGAGGAAAGGATTGTGGAGAATGCATACTGACTCCTGAAAGCCTTGGCCTCTGCTGGGTGGGAATGAGTCTCATGGCCCCAAGGAGATATAGGAGAAGCTAAGGAATGTTACCCCTGGATGGACAGCTGCTTCCTAACAATAGCTCTATGTAGTAAAAGGGGGAGTGATATGAATTTTGTTGGATAGCATAATTCTCTCTCCCACAGAAACACTTTAAATAAAAATGAGAGAACATGCTATTCTTAGCCAGCTTCCTAGGGAAAAAGTACCGGAATGCAGAAAACTTCAAGGAAATTGTCTAAAGAGGAAAAGAGCATGATTAATGAACAGTATAAAAGGTGAAGATGAAAGGAAAGTATTTATGAATGTCATGACACTATCTCAAATATCTCTTTTGATCAAGGTTTCTCAACCTTGGCACTATGGGTATTTGGTGCCAGATAATATTTTGCTGTGGAGTCTGCCCTATGCATTGTAGGATATTTAGCCGCATCCCTGGCCTTTTACTAACTAGATGCTAGTAGCACCCATCACCCCAATCTTGAGAATCAACAATGTCTCCAAACTTTGCCAGAATCAACAATGTCTCCAAACTTTGCCAGATGTCTTCTGGAGGCATGTTCATTCCATTTAAGAACCACAAATAAGGATTATAACACACACACATGAAATGATTAGCTCCAAAAAACAAAGGTAACATTTTTATTTTAATTGTTTCTGACACAATTTAAAAAGAGAAAATGGTTCCATTATCTTCACTTTTATAGAAAATATTGTGAAGTTAGTTTCTCCTAAGAAAATTCTGTTTCCCCATTTAATTCAGAAATATATTACTGCAGAAAAAAAATCTACCATAGAATGAACTGAAAATATTTGGTGAGAAAATGATTAAGACAACAGGCCCATGGCTTGTGACTAATAGTGCTTCCATAAAGCATCAGGGGAAAGCAGTTGTGGCAACCATGAGAAAATGTCACAAACAAGTGTGCTTCAAGACACTTTCTGTATTAATGCTTTGTAAATACTAAATGGGATGCCTTTGTAAGTTTGTAAAGTTTATTCTCTTGCCATAGTTGTTCCTATCTCAGTTATGGAAACTCCATTCTTCATACTACTCAAACCAAAGACACCATACCTCTTTCTCACAACTCACATCTGTCGGCAAATCCTATTAGTTTTATCTTCAAATACATCCAGAATCAGAAAGAAGGTTGCTTTCCTTATTGACTATTACATATATTTTTTCCCTTTAATCTTTATGTAGTTGCATTTCCCAAAAAATGGATAAACAAGGTTATTTGTAAATTTAGTCAACATACATAATTGTCCTATAAACTTCATTAGAAGGATAAATTTTAAATCCACTTTAAAGACCATCTCTATAAAAGTGATTTTCCCAGGGTATACCAGATATAACTCCTAACCCTACATCTTTATTGGCAGAAGTTTGATAAGTTGGAGCTGTGTGCCACAGCAGGTTTATTCTAAGGGTTATTATAATACAAACTCCACAAGGAAAAGAACTTCATTATTGTTTCCTCTTGGTAGAGGAGAAAAACTCAACCTAGTTAGGAGACCAACCACAAAACAATGAAAAGCTGCAATAACTAGTTCAGATTATTAGTAACAGATGATGCTGGTGTGAATAACTTGTATATTCTTGAGTCCTTATAAATAAGGACCCAATAGTGTCTGCATTATCAGCTAGAGGGTTAGTTAATGTGTTGGAATGAGGACTTACACAAGTCAGTCTAGTTAGGAAAAAATCAGCTGGATTCTAGAATTACATACACCTTAATGACAAGACTCCCTACCACATGTGAAAATAAAACATTTAATTTTAAAATGTTGACACTACAATATATAAATTAGCTATTATAAATGCACATAGAGTATTCTATAGTTGCCAGGTTTACCTTTTTTTTTTTTTTTAAAGCAAACTGTAAGTTACCCTGGGTTAAGACCTGTATCTTCATCCTTGAAAAAGCCCTCTTTCTATTACAGTGATGTGTGATCACAAGTAACAGCCCCAACTGTTTAAACACTTGGGTCAAGTCATAACTAGTTTTATTGCAAAAAGACCCTGTACGTATTGGACCAGTTGCTGACCAAGTAGTTTAAACTGATCATAGATTGGTAGAAACTTAGAGGTTATTTTATTTTAATTTCTTCCTTTGCAGGTAAAGAAACTGAGCTCCATTCCTTCTCCCACCTCTGCCCCATCCTATCCTACCCACAAAGTAAAGAAACTTATTTAAGTCACTGCAAATAAAAGTGGAGTTGAAACCTTGAGAACTTAGGTGCATTTTCATTGTTTTTTTTCCCACTATACCTATAAAGCAGGCTACTCTAAATTTCAAAATTATCAGTAATTTGATGAGTTTCAGTTAACGAATTTTTAATTATTAGCACAATTGCTATTTATAACAGGAGTATGAGAGGGAATGACTGAAGACATTTGTTTCTGTGGTATGACAAGTTATTCTGTCTGTGGAAAACATGAAGTATATAAGTGGTAAAGTAATTAGATATTTTATTGAAACATTTTAAAGAATTATTTACCAAATTTCTTATGAAATATCAGAATGTCTTTTAATAGCATTTTTTTTTATTTTTTAGAATTTTAGTTTCTCATAGAATGTGTTAAGCAGTTATTGCTAATTTAAGTTGTGATTTGTCATTTCACTTGATCCTGTCTCTATTAAACTAATATCACTGTCAATTATTTAATAGGTTTCAACTCTTTATAAAATGTATTTTGTTCATTCTAGCTATACAGAAATGTTACCAAGTATTTCCTTCAGGTTTCCTGGAGAATGTTTTTACATTATAACAAAATTTTCTTTTAGTGCAATAATCCCAAAACAAAAGAACCTAAACTAAAAGCTGCTGCCAGAATTGTCCCAGAATGGGTGGAATATGATACTGAGATACGACAACTATTAGAGCATCTTGAATATAAGAAGAAAAATGAAAGTAAGTCATCATCCTGCAGTGGTATGTAAATGATATGTTGTATTAACTGAGATTGGAATAGATTACAGACTCATTTTTTATTGAAGTTATCAAATTAGGTCAGAATTTCTTTTAAGAAAATCTGTTACATCATTAAGAATTTCATTTTTACGTGAAGTAAACTCACAAATTTAAAACATGGATAAAGTGTAATTCTCCATGGATATAGCTTCATTTCACTGTATAGATGGGTAGTAAAACATTCATTTGATACAAAACAGAGGTGAAAAGTAAAAATAGAAGAAATGCTTGCTTTTCAGATTACACTGAATTTCCCAAATGGGAAAATCTAAGCAATCCCTGAAGATGAATAAAAGCTTTATATAGCTAACTAAAAATATTACTTCTTATCTACTAAATTAATCTCCTATGTATACAGGCCTCCCTCCATGTTTCTCTTTCTAGTAGCCTTGATCATGGGCTAGAGAGTGACTTAGAGATAAAACTTCTCATTAGATTTACTTCCATTCTTAGATTTTATAAAAATACTGTGGTTACCTTGGCATTTCATCTCCCTGCATAAACTTTCAACAAGTATGTGTTGTCTCACTTCTCTCCAGTATTAGGCTGGCTATATTGTTCTCCTAAATTCATCTTTTGTTTAACTTTGAAACTTTAAATCATTTACTTAAACCTTTTTTTAATAATTAACTGATTACCTGAAATATCTACTTACCTCCCACTAGGAAGCATCAGTATACTACCTCTATCCTTCTCTTCTCCTTCTACTCCAAAGTTAAGTTTGTTCCATGATTATTTTTAGAGGTTCTGTTCTATTCCACAGTGGGAGTGTTATTATTTTTGTGATATGTTCTGCCATTTTAGTAGGATTTTGGTAGAGAACTTATGTTAAATAAAAGAAAAATCAGGATTTTATAAAATATTTATATGGTATAATTCTTATACAGCCAATAGAATTTTAAGTGAAATTTTTGTGGAAATTAAAAGGCTTATCAAACTCTAATTATATAAATAAACATATAGAAAATATTAGAATATATGGTAAAATATTAATAGTAAATAAGATTATTTTAGTTTTCCAAGTTTTCCCCCAAAAAACAGTTATTTAGAAATACAAAGATAAATATTTTTATATTACACATTAATATAAAAATATTACACCTTAGCCATGTGAAAATGATATCAGCTTGAAAGAAAGGACATTTTTTTAATCAATAGGAATGTATGCACTTGATAAAAACAAAACATTCAAACATATAGACAACTGTAAATTTAAAAATGAAAGTCTTTCATCTGTCCTCAGACTTACTACTCATACTAGTCTTCAGAACCTAAGCTTTTGCTTAGCTCTTGGAGGAAAAAAAAAAACCTTGAAGCAGATCTCCCCATTTCGATTCCTCCAGAGTCTAATACTTGACTTATATTGAGTCAAGTAAGTGTGGTCTAGGGGTGATGAATTCCCTCAGCTTTTGTTTATCTTGAAATGTCTTAATCTCATTTTGAAAGACAGTTTTGCCAGATACAGGGTTCTTGTTTGGCAATATTTTCCTTTCAGCACTTTAAATATGTCATCCCACTGCCTTCTTGCCTCCATGGTTTCTGATGAGAAATTGTCCTAGTCTTGTTGAGGCTGTCTTGTACAGGATGCCTTGCTTCTCCGTCTTGCAGCTTTCAGAATTATGTCTATCTTTGGCATGCAGCAGTTTGATTATGTAATCTTGTGTGTCTTATTTGGGTTTATCCTGTTTGAAGCTCACTGAACATCTTGAATGTGTATATTCATGTCTTGCACTGAATCTGCAAAGTTTCAGCCATTATTTCTTTGAATATTCTCTCTGCCTCTTTCTCTTTTTCCCTCTCTCTCTCTCCTTAGACTCCCACAGTGCATATATACTGGTATGCTTGATGGTGTCCCACTAGTTCCTCAGGCTCTCTCCAATTTTTTTTACTCTTTATTCTTTCTCCTCCTCAGACTGAGTGACTCCAAGTGTTCAAGTTCCCTTGTTCAATTCTTCTACCAGCTCCAGTCTGCTGTTGAGTCCCTCTAGGGACTTTTTTGTTTCTTTGATCTTCATCTGTTTGGTAACTTTCATAACTTCTGTCTCTTTATTGATATTCTCTTCGTGTTCATCTATCATTTTCCTAATGTCCTTTAGGTTCTTGGTGCATGTTTTCCTTTATCTCTTTGAGCATATTTAGGATGCTTTTTTTAACAAAGTTTTTGTCTTATGTCCCAGGTCTGGTGCTTCTCATTGATGGTATCTAAGGCTTTACTCTTCTCTTTGTCTGGGCCATTGCTTCCTCACTCTTTGTATGTTTTGTAATCTTTTGTTAAGACGCAAACTTTGGTATTTTAATGTGTTATTGCTGGAATTAGACTCTGAGGCATCTGTCCCAGCTATTATTTTGACAGATTTCCTTGAATGCCAGGAGCTAAAAAAACAAAAAAACAAAAATAAAGAAAACATGTTTCCCAATCTGCAAAGACCAAAGTTCTCTCCTTTGGTGCTTGGCGATCCAGTGAATTTAGAGAACAGCACAAGGCAAAAGCATAGGGGCCTCCTGGTCTTTTCCATGAATGCACCTTGTCCTGAGCATGTGCACATGGCCCTAGGAATTCCCCCATTTCCATGGGCGTGAGCATCCCCTCGTCCCAAGGAAAGAGCGTTTTCTCATGGTCCTGGGCAGGGCACTCTAAGTCCCTCAGCCAGCAAACCTTTGTTCCAGGAAGGGCAAGTTCTGAGATGAGGAGCCTGTGATGAGTATGTTGGCTCAGTGCCTCAGCTGTCTCAGACAGACTGGATTACTCTGTTCCCCCCAAAACCAAGACCAGACCCACACTGGGAGCATGGGCCAGCTCTACACCAAACCAGTGAGGAGATGGGGGAGGGACCGGCTGGTCACCAGGAGGACCTAGTGTTCTTAAGTTGCCTTTTTCTTGACTCAGTGTTTTCCCTGTTACTCCAACCTTTCACTGTTTTTCTGGAGCTCTGAAAAAAGATGCTTCTCTCAATTCTTGCTGGTCATTTAAAGCTCCTGTGAGGGCAGAACCCTGGAGCATCCTACTCCCACCATCTTGCTTGGGACAGGGTCCCCAGCAAGTATTTTTAAACCTTTTTATTGGTGTTCTGAAATTTAACAATGATATAATCTGTAGCTGATTCTCTTTCCACTCTTCCTACTTGTGCATTTATAAAACATGTCTCAAGATACACATTTTACTATTTTTTTTTAAATATACATCCTTCACCATTTTGTTTTCTCTTTGCAGAATTCTCACAAGATGGATTTTATATCTCATGGATTAATATTAGTAAATTTCCGATATGTTTATGTTCTTGTTTATTTTTTCCTACCATCTCTGTTCTAGGGAAATTTTCTGGCTTTACCATCACCCCTTCTGTTGATTTTTTGGGGATGAGGGGTAATCACTTCTTAATGTCCAACAGATCTTTTTCCCTACCTGCTTCCTTCTTCAGTTTCTTTTTAATTTATGGCATCATTGTCTTTACATATATCTCTGGAAAATACTAACTAGAATTATTTTAAGTAACTCTTCAGTTCCCTCAGTTATCTTTGTTTCTTTGGGGCCAGTTATGTGTGTATTCATTTTGGTCCCTTTTTATTTTACTTTTGGTCTCCCTCAAATGCTCAGAGATCCTTGGCTGTTTGTGTATATTTAAGAATGAATGATTAGGTTGATCAAAGTAGGTAAATGGTGTGGGGTTCTTGTGCCATGGAACAATTTCTCCCACAGGCTTCTTCCTTGAATGAGAGGGTTAATAGGTACCTCTAGGTACATGAGGATGGTAAACAGTTGGCAGACTTCACTCTTGGATGTGTGGGCGGGGATCAGAGACAGATGCTAACACATACTCCACAGCCCACCCTGGCCTAAAGTCAAAACGAGGGCACCTTTACTCAGGAACACCAACACCAATATAAAAATCTCTCTCAAATGAAGTGTTCAGTTTCTCTTCATAGTCTTCCACTTTTTATCTTGGAATAAGTATCAGGCTATCAGTTTCTCTTTGGATATGGAAGAAGAATGAGACCAGAATGGACCAGATATGGAAGAAAACCTGACCAGAACAGATTTTCCACAAACAGTCCTTCAAATAACTGTTTTACTCTCTGACCTACTACCCACCTGTGTTGTTAGGAGTCTCTCCCAGACTCTTACATCTGGTAAATCAACTCATTGTCTCAGCTGTCATATTCTGGGATGAAGCTGTTTTATGCATCAGTATATAGTTTTTCATTCCTAGAAATTCATTCATAACTTTGCTCCAGTGACACCTCAGAACCACCTCCTCCCAGTCTCATTATTTCCTTTTATATTGCTTTCTTATCCTTTCAGTGGAATATAGTGAAGAGAGAAACATGCTTAGTCCATCATCTTAAATTGTGCAACAGGATGCATTTAATGGTATTTTATTTCTATCTGCAAATAGCATTCTGAATTCTCAGTGTTCTTAAATCAGTTAATATATAATGTTTCAATGATGCAGGGTAAGAAGCCATTTTGATCTTTAGGAGTTTCCAGTAGTCTTGATTCTCACATTGTACAGTACTTGAGTTTGTTCAAATGCTCTCTCCTCTCATCGTAGATCAGAACCATTTATGTCCTCTACTATTCCATTAAATAATAGTAGGATACTTTGTCCATGGATAAAAATAAATAAGGTATGGTCTTAGTCCTTATAGACTCATAAGAGTAAACAGTCTAGATGGGTAAAAAAAAAAAAAAGTCGTTAAATGGTAATAATAGATTCCATAATGTATTAAAAGCTATTCTCATGTTGCAAAATGAAGCATATAGGTATTAACCTAACCAGTAAAAGGATTCTCAGTCAGTACCTATGCTTTTTCTATATCCATACCACAGTGAGATTTAAGCTAATTTGATATTTAAGATTTCAAGAACTAAATAAACTTTCCTCCTCTACAGTTTTGACACATGATGAACTCTAGCCCTGCTGTTTTGCCTAAGGAAGATGAGAGTATGACAAGAAATCTGCCATCTGCTGGGAGAGTGTGGAACCACTACTGTTAGGAAGAAGTTTCATTAAGATCAGTGATATTCTTCAATTTTAAAAACATCTTAATTATTGAAAATATTTGTACCTAATATATTGAATAAGTTTCAATTAGCTAATAAATTACCATTAGGTATTTAAAACTAGATTTTTCCTTTTTCCTGACTGCTTAAAACAAAGGGTTATCACCAGTTAAAAGTTTGATATTCTTTCAGATAACCAGTAGAACATACCTGACTGGCTGCCTTCCTGGAAGTTTAGCAAAACCATCAATATCCTTGTGTTCTCCAGCTTTATGTTATGTGTATTTATATTTCCTTCTTCAAAAAACTGCATTTAACTTTAGAGAAATGTATTTTCTACTTTTTTCTTCTGAGGACTCATGGTAATCTCTGATTAATAAAAAAAATTAAGCCATTTATACTTTATTGTTTTAAAATGGAAATAGTATTGCACTGTAATCATATATTGTAGGTATCTTAAACCATATGATGTTTGAACACTGTGGTGTATTTTTTAACATATCTAGTTTTTATTTCATAAAATGATATTCATTGGCATATGCTGTGTATTAATAAATAGATTAATAGCAATAGTAAAGGTTCAGAAACCATCCAACCACCTTAGAATCAAAGCATCTTGAGATTGGAAGAAACTGATTAATACCATTTGCACCCCTTCCTCTGAAGGTATGAAGTGAGGTTGGAAAATCATGATCTCTCTAGAGCAGGGATCTTAACCTTTTTTGTTCCACAGACTCCTTTGCCAGTCAAGTGAAAACCATGGCCCCTTACTAAGTCCATTCTGTATTGTGTATTATTTAATAAATATATCACACCCACACCAACACATCCCCAGAAGAATAATGTTTTTTTGAATTTCAATTCAAGCTCACAGGACCACTTGTTAAGAACGCCTACTCTAGATGATTCTGCTTGTAAGTGAAGTTTTGGGGAATATTTAATAGAGTTAAGTGCATCAGTTCCTCCCCTACCATGCTCTCTCAGGTGAAAACCTCCAAGAGTGATTGAGGATTCATTCACTACCTCTAGAGATAATCTGGTTCTATAGTGAGCCACAAATTACCAGTAGTCTCTCCTCATTGTTCCCTTTAGCTGTTCAGAACAAGCCTAATCCATCTCTCTTCAACAGCACAGTCCATAAAATATTTGAAAATAACTGCTCTGCCCCCAGCAGCTTCAGTCCTTCCTAATAAGAGATCACGAAACCTCTCTCTGTCCTTGTCACCCTACCTTTATTCCTTGTTCATGTTTATCTATGATAAAATGGAGTATTCCAGGTATGGTCTAACCTGGTGGAACTAGATGATTCCTGTGGGTTCAAAAGACTCTATCAAAGGCTCGAATGCTAACTTGTCCTGGGGTGACCCACTCAATAGTGCTCTCCAGCTCACTCCTCTTTGAAGTCAGATATAGCTATCGTTTGGGCTTGGTGAGAGGTAAGAGACTATGTAAGAATCTAGCTTAGGTCAAATGTTCCAACCTAGCTAATCAGGGTTCTGCTAGGTGTTTTAGACAGAACCCCCTATTGAAAATAAGGTGGCAGTTTGCTTTACCTTTGATTTCACATCTTTAACAATCTTGTGGGAAGAAACGCTGACTGGGCAGAGGCACCTGATTCCCATCCTTATTACTATTAATACCAATAATAACAACTACCACCTCCAATGTTCTGTATTCTATATTTCACAGAGTAAAAGCTAAAATTGCAGAGTAATGTAAATACCTTGATAGCTCCTTTCCCAGTTTGGCCCTTGCAATCTGAACAGCTTCATTTACATGTCTAATATCCAGATGATGATACATATGAAAAAAATCTAGACTTTTATATATATATATAAAATAATGAAGCTTTATTCCTTTACAGGGAAGGTATTTTCAAAGTGGTTCATTTTAAAACTTTTATGTCAAGAGTATATAGGGAAGCGGATTTGGCCCAACAGACAGGGCGTCCGCCTACCACATGGGAGGTCCGCGGTTAAAACCCCGGGCCTCCTTGACCTGTGTGCAGCTGGCCCATGCGCAGTGCTGATGCGCACAAGGAGTGCCGTGCCACACAGGGGTGTCCCCTGCATAGGGGAGCCCCACGTGCAAGAAGTGCGCCCCGTAAGGACAGCCACCCAGCGTGAAAGGAAGTGCAGCTTGCCCAGGAATGGTGCCACACACAAGGAGAGCTGACACAACAAAAAGAGACAAAGATTCCCGGTGCCGCTGGCTGATAAGGACAGAAGCGGTCATAGAAGAACACACAGCGAATGGACAGAGAGAGCAGACAACTGGGGGCGGGAGGGGGGGGGGAGGGGAGAAAAATAAATAAAAAATAATAAATCTTTTAAAAATAAATAAAGCCAAGAAATAATTCTTTCTAACATAACCAGTACCTTCCTTCAAAAACATTTAAATTACTACCATGCACCAAGCTGACCTTCTGACGTTACTGGACCAGAAAAAGCGACAGGCATTAAGTATCTCAATGAAAATGTTACGAGGGGAAATCATCAAGAAAGGTCTAAGAAAGTGAGTGATGTTTAAGATGAAACTAACTGAAGGGTTAAGCACAAGCCAGGAAAAGAATAGGACAGAGGTAGTTCTGTTCATTTGAGGACTGAAAGGCAGTCAATGGGACTGGAGCCAAGATGCACAAGGTCATGCCACAGACTTTGTAAACCAGGGTAAGAGATTCGATGATAAGATCTTAAAGTACAATAAATGATTTTAACATGCATTAATAGTAATCCAAAAATGCTCACTTGGAGAGTTTTTATACTTGTATTTTTCCTAATAGTTTTATTTATTCCTGACATCGCTGCTTACTATATCAAGTAAAAGCTCTAGATAAGGACAAATAGCTCTGTTTCTGGGATTTGCTCTTTCCCTTTTTCTTCACAGCTCAATAGTAAATTTCCCAGGTCTGAGGCCTTCTTACACAGGCAGTGCCCTCACTGCATGTTGACATCCAGAGTGTGTCTAGTAGGAGAAAGAGACGCTTTGGATATTTTATTTGCACACATAAAAAACTGCTATAGAATGAAATCTCTCCATTTTAATGAGGTTTTACTAACTTGAGGTGACCAGCACAAACACTGCAGTAAAACAAAACAGTGCAACAGGCAGTATATAGAAGTGGTGTATCAATAAAATCCTGAAACGATAAGTAAAATGCTACTTGTTAGAAGAATTATCAAATTCTCTAAAGCTTCTTTCACACAGGAAAAAAAAAAAGGGACACTTAGGGAAACCAGCCCAAGAAAGAAAATCCTTTATCTGTACATACCAATGACATACTGTCCTCAATGATATACCTGTAGAAATCTATAAGTTAACAGGGAAGTATACAAATACCCAAAAGACTCTGACAATTTAAATCCACTAAGAAATGGTGCAAGCAATGGTTTCTCCCCATGCTTCTAAAAAACATGTTTAATTTTGCTTTCATTAGACCTTGTATAACCTTTTCAGCAGCCCATCCCAGCCATGGCTGCTCAGCCCTTAAGAATATATAACTTAGGGCAGAAATAATGTATATCCCAGTAGGCTGACCCCTGCATTCTTTAATCATGAAAAGCAGACCTGGATGAAGGTTGCTACCTCAGAGATGTCTCCTATATGCATATTTTGCTTCCATTTATCATAGAATTACTTCCAAGCAAATAAAAGTTTTGCTAAGTTCCTAATCTCTGTAATGTGAAATGTAAACTTTAACATTAAAATAATTGGATGTCTTTTTTTTTTTTAAGGATCATTAAGCATTGATCCAGGAATGGGGAGGAGGTAGAGAGGGAGAGGATGTTAGGGATCTTCTCTTCCTTTCTTTGTTCTCCTAGCAATTCTCCCACCTACTACACATATTTCATTTTCTTCAGACTAAGGCTGACTATCCATGTATTACAAAGATATCATGAGAATAATTAAGAATAATTAAGCTTTGAGCTTTCTGAAAAAGTTCTATAAATTTAAGTATTTTAAACTCAAGGGTATGAAACATATAATCTGGAGAAAAGAAAGCTATTTTTATTTGTAATCAGAAATCTGATTTAGACAGGTAGCAGAGCCTTCCCCCCTCCACCACCACACACACAACTTTTGGACCTTAATAGAAATTAAGTTATAGAATGAAACTGCAAGTCTTTAAACAAAGGCAATTTAAGTTTTAGATTGTGATAATATTGAAATTGAATCGCCTGCCTCTTAAGCCCTAGCAGTCCTAGCTAGCAGAGGTTAAGAGATTTCATCAAATCTGCTTTCCTGGTGTTCTTTCTCTAACAATTTTGCATTAACTAAGGAGCCAATTTGTCACCTTGGTCATTGGTTCTGTTTTACAAAGTTGGAACATCTACAATGGATTTTCTTAGAATTTCTTATACCCACAGAAATGAATCAAAAGCAAAAAAGTACTGATATGACCATAAATATTTTTATTAAATGTGAAAATACATGGGCATAAAAATACCCATATTTATAGACATCTCTGAGACCCATTTCAGTTAATTTTAGGTTCCTTTTTCATTAAAACACTAATTTGAGATGTATTAAGTTACTTGGTCTTGTCTCATTCAAAACAAACTACACATTTACAGTAGGAGTAGTATTTTAACTTCTCAAACATCTCCAGTTTTTACTTCCTCCGATCTCTGCTGGTAAAAAGGCTCAACCACAGACAAGTGCAACAAAACTATACACAAAGCCACGCAGTGGCTAATTTTACTCTTCATTCATTAAGCAAATGAATCATCTTTTTAAAAAATTATCCCTGCCTATTACCATCATTTGAAATTACAGAATAAATTCTGCCACTAAAAAAAAGGAATGGTCTGATTTAGTTGTTGACAAATCAGCATTTGCCTCCCTCCTTTCTTTGTAAATATAGAAAAGTAAACTACATTCAACAAAGTTACATGAATTTATCTAGGTGATTCTTGAAGTGTACTCAAGGTCAGTCAACAGTGTTGTGTTCTAATACAACTGACTGATGAACCATTTTTAACTTACGCATTTTTCTTTTCTAATTTAAGCACTTTTCTTCCTGGTGAATGTCAAACATAACTTTTGACCAGTTTCACTTTTAAAGGTGAAATTTTCAATTTCCCACCATGAATAGAAAATGGGTCCAATTTCAAACTGTGACTCTAATTTAGCTTTTTTTCTACTGTTATTGGTAATATTTTTTTCTTAAAAGAACCGTGGGTAGTCCATTCCAAATTTTCTGTTTTCATACTGTTTAAAGATAGAATTTTAATACTGACTAAAGAGAAAGACGTTTTAAAATATTATGTTCCATCCAATTTACATTAGTAAACTACTAAAGTTGTTTTCAAGTTTTCATTTATTCACAGCAAGAATACACAAACTTTCAGAATTGGGAGGTGAATTAAACTTAGTCTCCCAATTTTAGAATTTTTTTCACAATATTTATAGGTCGATGTGTTTAATACTTCTTACTGTGGGAAATATCTGCAATGTACAGATCAGGTATACCTACCACTTATGGAGCTCACCAAAAGGGGTTAGTTTAAGAACTGAATATAATATAGGTAAGGACAGGCTATCCCTTTCTGAGTTGTACCTGGCAGAATTAACTTGGCAGCTGCAAAGTGGAAAGTGAAAGTAGGGGGAAAATTAAAAAAGGAGTAAAAAGTGTTTTAGGTAATATGCTTTTCCATTGCATAATGACACCCTAAGCCAGCAGGTAGGAGGAACAACTATTCCTTTACACACCAGAATTTTTCTTCATCATCACTGTTTAAGGAAAGCATGGTGTAACCATCTTTCCATTTAGGTAGACACCAGAAGACTGCTGATGGCTATCAAGGCTGGAAGTTAAAGGCTATTTTCTTCATTAATCAGAAAACAATAGACTAGAGAACACATTTCCCTCAACAGAGTTGACATTGCCAATGCCAAATATAGCTTAGCTTCTCTCTCTATTGAAAACAGGCAAGATAACTCTCTATGTGTCTGTTATGATTAAATAATAAGCTATGGTGAGACTTTAGGAACAAGGGTCATGGTTGTTATAAAGTGGGGGAAAAAAATCAAAACCCTCAGGACAGCAGGTTGATAAGCAGCTGGGCAATAGGTGCCCAAGAAACACCTCTCCAATGTGATCTAGTGTGATCTAGCCTGTTGCTAGCTTTTCATCCTTTCCTCCAAATTAAAGGGCAAGTGATCTGATACATTCTTTTGTCCTGATTCTGTGTGAAATGTCTTACTTTTGAAAGTAGAGGTTACTACTATATTTTCAAAGAGGTCACAGTGATATCATAAACCAAGGAATCAGATTGAAAAATATTGCTGATAAAACTAAGATTACTAAGACTAAAGAATGACAAAATTGAGTTTACCTTGGAAATTATTTTAAGGCTTGAATTTTGAGACATTAAAACAAAATGAAAGCTGCACGCTTTTTACTAGTTTTCAAAATGCAATGTTAAGTTTATTGGTAAGAAATAGACTTCTAAAAAGAATGAAAAATACTTAAGTGTTTTGCTCAACTATGTGACTTGTATCCCACAGTTTAAAAAAAATGTTTCCCCATATGTTTCAGGAGGACTGCAGAAGAAAAAGTTTTGTGCTTGGCTGTTGTAGACACTAGTGGTCAGAATGCCTCCACGAAAATTTACAATGCTTGATTTCATGAAAAAATATTTATAGTAGACCCTTTGCTGCTTAAAACCTTCAAAGTGCTCTGAAGCTAAAACAAAAACGTTTCCAGAATAAAGTTAATGATTCTTACCTAAAATAACTCTCTTAGATTTTAAATTTAGCATCAACAGTTCCATAAAGATTCAATGTTCTTGATTAAAGTAACACTCATTTTTGGGGGGCAAAAAATTATCTAGTATCCAAAGACTGAAAAGTTAAGAAAAAGGTATCCAAAGAGAAAATGCCATCTCATTAAATGAAATGATAATGGGAAATAGCCAGAGGTGACTAGTTTTACAAGCCTGTTTTTTTAAGGTTGTGTTGTTTTTTGTTTTTTGTAGGCATGAGAACAGATAGTGCCATCAAGGTCTGGTAAAGGAGCTTATCCTCCTTAACATCCACCAGCAAACAAGCCCAGTGGGGGAGTCACTACAGTCCCACGGGGTGAGACCTGGATGAAAGAAAAGGAGAAAAAGGAGCTGCCTCACTGTATTTAATAACAGCAAACAGTGGGCATTCTCTGTTTTTATTGACTGACTTTACATTTCTAAGCAAATCCTGTAATAGGAAATTCTGTAAAACTGAGAACCTCTGTTATTTAAAAAGTACTTCAATCTATACTTTAGCAAAATTATTTTAATTAATATACCTGCTAAATTATCTAGAATGATTTCACAAATCTTTTAGTTGATTTGTTATGCTTAATACTAAATAAAAGGGACCATATTTTTCACAATTACATTCTATTTCAGTGGTTCTCAGTAAAGTATTTTCCCCCAGGTATTGAACAGAAAGGCACAAAATATGTAATTAACACCAATCAAAACTTGACTATATTCAACTACCATTTGATAGGTTTTCTAAAAAATGGACTCTCGCCTTTCTTTCTTTAATGACTGCCATATTAATCCAAGTAAGGAAACATTGAAACATATGGAAAGTAAAGGAGGCTCAGTATTTAAGTTATTTGCAAATGACTTGACTGACCAAAATCTAAACAAAGTTGTTTCAAAGAACATACAGCTCAAAATGTTAATATTCTAAGAATACTGAACCAAAATCCATTCTCATGAAGATTACAGCTTCTTCTTACACATGTAGGCACTGACATACTATGCAAGGCTGTGAAGACAGGAATAATTTCTCCATGCTCCAGTGTTGAAAAATATAAAATACATAAGCCCTTCCACAGGTGAGCTTGCCTCTGGACCATTTCTTCCAGGCATTCATGAAATGTATACAGGCTGCTTTGTTAGAAATAGAATGTTCCTTGCCTCTCTGCCCTCACAAACCCATCAACCATAATTCTAAAATGGATAAGAACAAAGTTTTCCTATTAAAATAACTCTTTGGTTATGGACAACAGAAAGATTTGAAATTTTTTTTCATTAAGATCTTGAAACAAGGTTTCTTTGTTTTTAATCTTAAAAAAAAATCAGGAAAAAGCAGAAAAATAGTTGGTTTAATTGAAGTGAAATTTAAATCTAAATGGTCCGCCTGAGCTGAAGGGATTAAACCCTTGCCATGAGTTCCAACTTCTGTGGAAAGGGTTGCCGCCACCTCCTTGTTGACTCTCTGCATCCAGAGGATCTTCTCCATCATCAAACTTTTTCCTCATTTCTATAAAACAAATCAGCATATTAGGGCAAGGTATTGACTAAGGTGTCTGAAGGATTGTCTTTTTTAGTGGGTAGGGTTAGGATTGGGTAAAACTTCATTTATAAAAATAACTGTGCCTGGTATTTGAATTCACGCTCTCCCATTTTCACTAGAGAAACACCAGTCGCAGAGAAGCAGATGAGGGTTTGGAGTTGAAAATGGGTATCCAATGAAATTCAGGAATTCTGAATTTCCTCAGCACACAAGAAGCTATCCAAGCTTGGCAGTTACCCAAGGAAATTCTTCTCTGGAAAAAAAAAGTGAATAATACCAAAGAAAGAGACCTACCCCCCCCCCCCCCCCACAGTCACATTCTTCAGATTAAGCAACCATGTCACCACCATAATCCCCCAAAATGAAGTCTGTCGGGCAACAATGTCATCAACCCACCAAGCTACCAATCAACTTTGTAATGCCTCCAATGCTTATCAGACAGGAGGGGAACTAGGCCCCACGTAGTGCAATCCCAGGACACACACCATTCACCTCATGGTTGGACTGGTGTTCCTGGAGTTGTGCACACACTGCTGTGTAGCTGAGCACTGATTGCAGCCCTGAGGAAGATCTCTAACGAGAATAAGATCAATGCCTACAAACAGGAGAAGGGACCAATGCAGGGGTCAGAAGAAATTTATACTTTCAGACTAGAAAAAGATATTCCACCCTGAAAATAAGAACAGGAGTTATGAAAAAGGAACAGAGAACCAAAAAGAATTCTTAGTACTTAAAAATGATGGTTTAGGGAGCATAAGTGGCTCAAGCAGTTGAGCGCCTGCTTCCCACATAGGAGGTCCCAGGTTCAATTCCCAGTGCCTCCTGAAGAAACAAAAACAAGGAAAACAGAAAAAACAACTCATGGGAGCTAATATGGCTCAGTGGTAGAGCACCAGATTCCCATATACAAGGTCCCAGGTTCAATCCCCAGCCCCGGTACCTAAAAAAAAAAAAAAGTTTAAAAAGTTAGAAAACAAGCTAAGGAAATCATCTAAAAAAGAACTAGAAGACAGGAGCCAGAAAATTTGGAGCTGAAAAATCCAGGAGGTCCATCACTAATGAAGAGAGAACAGAAAAAGAACAAAACAAATGACACACAAAGGGAAAATAACAGCACAAGACTTCAACAGCAACCCTGGCTGCTAGGGAGGTTAGGGGGAAAAAAAAACGACCAATGGGTTCACTGTAAATTTTTACACTGCTGGAGCATAAAAATAGATTTTTAAGTAAATGCTACATCTTTTGCTTTTATTTTACCAAACATGTTATGTCAAGAAATTCCATGAGAAGAAAACAAAATGGGGTCAGAAAAGAAAGAGGAAAACTCAAAATAGTTATTAACTATCTGAAAGGGACTTAGTACAAATTCACACACCTGAAAGGTATTCATTAAAAATAGACTGGGGAGGGGAGGGGGACTATAGCTCAAGTGGTTGAGTACCTGCATCCCATAAATGAAGTCCCAGGTTCAATCCCTGATAAAAGCAAAACGAAAAAACCAACTCTCATTGGGAAATGGATATAGCTCAGCGGTTGAGTGCCTGCTTCCCACGAGGGTCCTGGGCTCAATCCCTAGTACCTCCTTAAAAAAAAAAGACTGTCTAAGATGGCTGTCACTAAAAAAATAATATATAACAATAACAAGTATTAGCAAGGATGTAGAGAAAAATAGGAAACCTCAAACATTGTTGGTGGGAATGTAAAATGGTACAGCCATTATAGAAAAGAGTTTGGCAGTTCCTCAGAAAGTTAGACAAATAGTTAAAATGTGGTGTATCTATGCAATGGACTGTCATTCAGCCATAAAAAGAATGAAGTTCTGATACATACAACAACACGGATGAACCCTGAAGACCATGTTGAGTGAAATATGCCAGGCACAAAAGCACGAATATTGTATGGCTTTTCTCATATAAAATATTTAGAAGAAGCAAATACAAAGAAACAGAAGGTCCCAGGTTGGGTCCCAGGTTGCCAGGACCGGGGGGAACGGCCATGGGGAGAGATGGAGAGTAACTGCTTCATGACAGAATTCCTGTTTCAAGTGAGGAAAAAGTTTTAATAGTGGGTGGTGGTGACGGTAGCACAAAACTGTGAGTAATAATACCACTAAATTGAATATATGAAAATGGTTAAATGGGAAATTTGTGTTGTTTATAAAATCAAAAAATTTTTTAAAAGACTGAATAATCAATTTGGAAAAAAACAAAAGGTGTCCCAGTGAGGAATAACTCTACTAGCTAAGGATTAGAATACAGACTAACTGGTAAAAGCTTAGCAGAAAGATAATTAATCCCTGTATACTGTAGCCTACATTTTCTACTGTAGAAAATAATGAAATTTAGGTTTGTTAATTGTGCTAAATATAATTTTATTTCCATCTGGCTATATTTTCTATCAATAATAATATTAAAAATAGTAAAAGAAATCATCAGTAGGAGATGCGACATCACAAATGAGCCATAAAACATATATTCATGTTTCTTAGATTTAATGTCCACTTATGATAAGGACTCCTAACAAAAATTAAGACATAAGACACTTAGGAATCCAAACAACCAGGTTTAAAATTCTCTAGGAAACAAAGTCTAATGAAGAAGCCAATTACCTGACAAAACTACAAAATTATTTTAATTATATAACTAGTAGTAGGGTGGCTATTTCTCTTTAAATTGATTCAGAACAGCATGTCTGAAAATTCTGTTACATGAAGATATCACTGGGGAGCTTGGTAAAAAAAAATATCTTCTGATTTGCCCCACACACTGTCTGATTCAACTGGCCAAGAAATCTACATGCAATAGATCCCAGGTAATTTTATGCAGGTTGAACCACACTTTACGAAACACTATTTCAGTAACAATTTCAACACTGTAGTTAATTTTGCATGCAAAAAAAAAATGCAGAAGAATTTATAAATGAATTTTCCTATCTGCTTAGAAAGTAGTCTTTTTAAGATCTGACATAAGAGCAACCTCCAGTTCATCAACCACCTGCTCTTACTAGGGAACTGTCATGAAACAAGCGTAGGCCCCACAGCCCAGGAGGCCTGGCTGTCAGTACAAGCTCTCCCGCTAGTTAGCAAACTGCTATCTTATTAGACAAGTTACACCTTCTCTGAACTTCAGTGTTCATCTTTAACATGAAAATGGTCCAGGTTCAAAATCCTCCCCCCCAATACCCCTGAGGAATTCATAATTTCAGGTTTTAGAAAGGTAAAACAATACATACACTGCACATTACTTAACACTCTCAGCAGAGTCTAGGGCAGCTCCCAATGATTAAATGCCTGGATCTTTCTTTTGGTGTGAATTTCAAAATTGCAGGGAAGGCCTTCTGGGCCCACTTCCTTAGGATGAAGTGCAGATGAAATGAGGTAATATTTGCAAAGGCACTTGGCATGGTGCTGGAGCACAAGTAGTGGTGCTCAGTAGCCACCAATTCCTTCCCTCTTGCAAAACCTACAGCTTATCTACCTTATGGGACAACTGACATAAGAAGAAAAGAAGGAATATGTAAATATAAGTATTAACATCCAGGTCTTTATTATTACTCAGGTATCTATGACTTCATTCAAGCTTCCTTATATATTTTTGCTTTTAAATATAGAGTTTACAAAGCACTGGTACACATACTCTCATGTTTGAAAACTACAGCATTATGAATCTAGTATGACAGCCATCAGCCCTTTTGAAAAATGAGGGAGCAGATGTGGCTCAAGCTGTTGAACACTGCTCCCACATGGGAGGTCCAGGTTCCGTCCCTGGTGCTTCCAAGAAAAAAAAAACAACAAACAAATGAAAATGAAAAAACCAATTCAGGGGAGCTAATGTGGCTCAGTGGTTGAGCGCTGGCTTACACATACAAGGTCTGAGGTTTGAACCCCAGCCCCGGTACCTCAAAAAAAAAAAAAAGGGAAATGTGGCTCACAGAGATTATAGATTTGCACAGTCATGGCTGCTCTAGCACCACTGCACAAAATCTGAAATTAGCCCAGACCTACAGAAGATACCCTCTACTGGAAGAGATAAGAAGGACAATGATATAATGGTCTAGACATTCCCTTCAGAAATAATAGAGCAAAATGTTACAGAAGAGATTAGTTGCCTTCCAAATTTCACTAGGGAGCCAAAGATCCTTTGAAGGCTGTATAACTGTGACATTACAGTAAATAACCCAACTTGTAACTTAATGACAGAATGTTACAATTGCCTGTAGAATTAAGCTGAGCCATATAAAGATGTTTTACTATTTTTGACCTACAGAAATGGGAATTTTCTATGTTCCAATCTAATAAAAACAGTGAAAAGGGACAGAAGTAATGAAGTTTACCAGGCTTCTGGCCCCACTTTGCTAACAGGACAATAGGCTACAAGAAGCCAAATAAAGCATCTGGTGGTATGCAAGGAAGTAGGCGATGATGACACTACCCACAATAAAATTGTGTGAGAGTACTTCCTGAATGCCAACCATGTATTATTTCATTTAATCTTCACAATTCTTAGAGGTAAGAATTAACATTTTCCACACTTTACAAAGAAGATAAACAAGGCATTGATAGTTTAAGTAACTGCCCAGAACCACACAGCTATTAAATGTAGAACTAGTGGGATAAGAAGTATGAGAATGAACAGGAGATCTCAGCAGGATGAAATGAATCAGATTAACACAAGGAGAACATTCCAGCACCCAAGCCATTCTACTTGGCAACTGACAGCCTGATTGGATTTCACCTCCTCCAATACCCCCTTAATTGTCAACAATCCCCAGGGCTCCCATTCTTGGAGCTCTGTTCTTCTCATCTCAACCTGTAACACTCAGAGATACCACATCCAAACCTACTATTAGTTAACATCTGTGCAAGGGGGCGCCTACATTTCTCTCTCTAACCCAGACCCTTTTACTGAGCTTACATGCATACAGTCAGCAGTCTTAGTACACTCCACCTCTTAGGTGTTGGGAGACAATTCTCTGAGGTCTCTTTCATTTTTGTATCATGAAGTACTGATTGCCCTTTTGTTCCAGACAGGCAGGTTTGCTGTCCAGTACAAAAGATTATGGTCCCTGAAACTCGGGGTCCTTCTGTAATGCAACCCACTTCGTGTGCAGACATCTATCTGCACCCATACTGCATCATCCACATTGGACTTGGGCTCACGAAGCCAACACACACACTCAGTGGAGTTCATGCTGTCTGCTGTGATGTGTCTCTGACTCAGAAGACATTACAAAGTGTCTTCTGCCAGCATCCAGAAAAGTAATGTGTTGACTTGTAAGTAAGATAGAATCACAGTTCTTGACAATACGTCCCATAACTGAAACTCTACATGTCCAAACTAATTCATAATGTTTTCCACCAATCCTTACCCTTTCTGGTTCCCCATTTCAGCAAATGTTACCATCACCTAATTCAGTCACCCAACTCATCCCACAGCAGTCTAGAGCTTTTAAATTTGTCACTCTCAAACTGCTCATCTTTAACAACTCTCTCTAATCCCCAACATCCACTCCATCACCTCAATAGCTACATGTGTTCCTACCTCCTTTCCAAACACCACTGCTGCCTTGGTTCAGGATATCCCCCCTCTGCTGCCTATACACCACATCCTCTGAAATAACTTCACTGTTTCCCATCTACCCAGTCACAGCCACCAACCCAACTCATCTTTATATTTAAATCGTAAATGTGACCATGTCAAAATCTGCTTTAAAACTCTCCATCACCCACATCCCTCAATAAAATTCAGGTGCCTAAATGAAGGAGTTTTGGGTGTAAACTCGAGCAGGTGAATTTTATTGTAAGGGATGCAGAAAACTACTAAAGAACCTAAAGCCTACTCACTTCATAGCCTCCCCCTCTCCTGCTACCTTCCTACAGCAGCCTTTACCTCAGGCATTCTAAACAAGATGCACCTCTTTTACGAATGCATGTCTTTGTGACTTGTCAACCCCAACTCCCTTTGCCAACCCCCTGATATTTGTCCTTTAATGCTCAGTTCAAGAGTCTGTCTCCCCTGAGAATTTTTCTGGCTTCCCAATCTGATATAGATGCCACACCTGTATGGTGCATAAGACAAGAGGATAGAACAGATCAATGAATGTTGTAAGCACTCAATATTTCATGAATAAAAGAACATAGTATGGGTCCTACCATACTTTATAAAGGAAGTATGTTTCTGTCTCCCTTAATGGATTATAAATTACTTGAGAAAAAATAATTAACTTCAATTCCATTGCACAAATAGGTACTCAAAAACATTTACCAAATGGGCATAAAACCTGATTTCCTTCTATTTTTGTTGAGTTTGTCTACCTCAAATCATACCTCTGCTCCCACTGACTTGGAAAGCTGCAAAACAGTAGTAGGTGGGAAGTGTGTATAGCGTAGTGGTTGAGCCCCTACTTCACAAGTATGAGGTCCTGGGTTCAATCCCTGGTACCTCCTAAAAAACAAACAAAAATCAATAGTAAGTATCAGCTTAAAACATTAAATTCCCTTTGGAAATATCCAAAATTCTCAAGCTGGGTCCACCTTCTTTTCTAGACCATAATAGTGTGTGTCAAAAGAGCATATATAGCAACCAGTAAATCTAGTGATCACTTGATTTAGGGCAAAATTCCTGATGAACACACTCACAGGTGGAATGACCTGGTAAGTCAGAAGGAACCTAAGCAATCCCAATCAGGGTTGTCCCCCTCATATCTCAGGTTAAAACACTCAGGCTCCAAAAAGTTGTAGCTTGTTCAAGTAAAAATAAGATTCAAACTCAGGCCTCATGGTTCCACATTTGGTGGTCCTTCCACTAAACCATGCATACAAGAATCCCCAGAATCTGACAGGCAGGGTGTGGAGCACCAACACGCAACTGGACTTCTGAAACTGTGCAGCTGAGGCCAGTCTCCAGCTCCCAAAGTCTCCATACCACCATCCACAAAGCACTGATCCCTCACTGCCTACACAATACCACAGAACCAAACCACCATGCTTTCTATCCTCCTCTTCTTATCCTGCCTCTAAGATGGGTCAAAGGACAAAGACCTAATGAATCACCAATTCACCTATTTCAAGGGGAGAGAAACATTGTAAGGGCAAACAATACCTGGATCAGAGAGGACTTCTTTAGCAGCTGCTATGTCAATGAACTTCTTCTCAGCTTTTTTCTTTTCTTCTTCATTCTGGAAATTATCTGGATGCCACTGCAGTGCTAATTTTCGGTATGCTTTGATGATTTCTTGCTTTTTGGCATTTCTGGGGGTGGGGGGGTTGGTAAAATTAATTAGTAATGACTAGTTTAAGAAGTATCCGGCACACTGCCATAAAAATTAGAGGAGTCAGTTAAAACCCCATTGTCACATGAACAAGTTGGTTAATATTACTATGGTTAATACTCCTTCAGTATAATTTTTAAATCTTGTCTTTTTATTATGTGTATGTGTCTGTCTCATGATTTTATCAAGCTGTTAAATTAGTTGTAACTAGTAATACACCTATTGAATCTTAACTTTTCATCTCTTAAAAGAAAGGGCTAGATCTTATTTTGGGAATTTTACAAGGTAACTGTAGCAATTATATTTTTTCTACACTGAAAATACAAACTGCCTGCCTTCTGCCAATCAGCTATTGATCATTCCTAGTATTTCCTACGGTATCCTATATCAAACATTCAACATATAGTTCTGGATGATCATTAAAGGTGATCAGACATCCTTAGATACTCGTTCACTAATGTCATAATTTTGACAGGGAATAAATTAACATACTCCTGATCTTTACAATTTGGCCTTTAAAAATAGTCATGTAAGCTAATTCTTAAACTTTCTGGTTTTCCAAGCTACTATGATTCAATTCTTGGTATTAAAAAAAGCATATTCTGACTCTGAATTACCCTTTAAATTTTTCTTCTGAATTAGATTATCTAATGTTAATGAAAACAATGTTTCAGACTTTTTGGGGAAAGACTGATGGTTCACTCAGTCAGGGAAGGTGAATCATATAAAAAAAGTGCTAAATAAATTATATACCTCCCAGTTCCTGCATGTTAATTCTGAAAGTGCTACTTTATTTATAGACATAGAGAGGGACTTTTTCTTCTCCCCATCCCCTCTTCCTTCCCACCCCACCAAAAGAAAGCTCATTTCTACCTTTTTACCCTTCTTAAAGGACGTATTCATGCTACAGTGTCATTTCTCTGGCACCAACTACTAACTCTCCATTATTGCATTACTGGTCTCTATCAGAGAAATCCACCTGTAACATATTCAAAATAGCTTTGTGATGTTAAAGATTGTTAGGGTTTAATCTATATGGCTGAAATTACATAAGTAAATGAATCAAGGTAGGTGTCAGGGAGAGAAAGAAGAGCAATGATTAGCTTTAAAACAGAGTCAATTTAAAATGACAATGCAAATTTTAAATACAAATTAACAATTCACCTTTTTACTCCCAAGATTTTGTAATAATCTCTTTTCTGTGACTGTTTCAATAGTCTTTGTGCTTTCTCTAGACCTTCCCGAATCTGTTGATCATTTTCATTGTGCTCCTGAGCAGTTTCATAATCCTGAATAGCTGTCAAAATATGTACAAAATAATGCCGTTAAGGGAAATTATAATTTGTCATCTTGATATCCTGTAAAATTGATACTAAGGTCATCATCCTAGCCCCTTCATTCTTTTGCCATTACTGCTAAAAGCCCAAGTGGTGATATTCATTAATAAGTTTTTCAAAAACTCACAGAAGTCATAATTATGACTGAAATTTGGGACCTAATAAGTTTCCATTCAACAAAATTCACTGCTGTTTTCTTGTCCACCTTCCCACATTATCTTCCCCACCCTGTGGAGGTATTTTACATCAGCTGCTTACACAAAGCAATCTTACCACCACAGAGGTTTTAGTGATTATTACATAAGGAAAATGTAGAAAATCTGAATGGTCAGCTACAGGCCCACAGTTCAGAAGAAACAGAATTAGAACAGCCACAAGAGGAATTGTCAGAAATCCTGATGACCAAGTCACCCACTAGTTTCAACACAACTATTACAAACTTGATTTAAAAATATATCTAAATCAAAAAAGAAAAACATGTAGTCAGGATGGAGAAAGTATGATAACAATTCACACTACATCTTTTACTTCAGTTTAAGTTTAAATATTTAGAAAATGCAAGGCACTTAAGTACCTAATATGCAAACAAGAGTTACTACAGCAAGTCTGAAGTTGCTGTCTTTAGAGAGGTTTACTTGCAAGGTTTGGCCCCAGCTGGTATCTCAGAACCTGGATTTCAGAAGTGTTCCTGCCAATCTCTAACTGGTAAGGTGTTTCACTGTGTATAAACTGTACAAATATAGTTTATGCTTTCCTTCTGGGGGTCAGGAATTTGGGTGGGTGCTGTGCTAGACAGATGGTACTTACATGACCAGGCCCCAGTAAAAACGTTAGGCACCGAGTATTGAGCTTGCAGGGTAGACAGCACATCACACGTTGTTAAAGATGTGGTGGAAGAATTTATTAATAGCATGCCTGTATGTGCAATGTCACTGGGCAGGGACTCTTGGAAGCTCATGCCTGGTTTCCTCCAGACTTCACCCCATGCGCATTTTCCCTTCACTGATCTTGCTTTGTACTCTTTTGTTGTAATAAATCTCAGCCATGGGTAAAATTATATGCTAAGTCCTGTGAGTCCTCCTAGCAAATCACCAAACCTGGGGGCCATGAGATAGTGGTTGTCTTGGGATTCCCCAACAAAAATATTTTCTTAATCTGCTTCATAGGCAGACAACTCAAATAAAGGATTGTTAGGTTCAAATGCTAGTTTTTATGGAAACACACTCCACTTTGGCAAAAGATATCTATCTGGATAACATCTTGGCAAGGGATAATGCTCAAAGGGGTTTTGGAAATGTCACCTTGGACAAAGTAAATTAAGAAAGACATCAAAGTAAGATTGACAAATTTAGTTAGCCTGGACTATAGAAAAACAACTCAACACCACCTTTGGCCCATGTGGAAATTGGCCATTTATCCCAGAAAAGGAGCTCCAAAGTTGCCAAGGCTATGGGTACAAGTTTGGTCCCCAAATAAACAACTCAGTGCCCCCATTTCATTTCAGTTTGTTTCCACAAGATTCCATAACTGAAGGCATGTGAGAAAAGCACAAGATCACCTAAATAGCATGCTTTGCATGCAAATTGACAAATGGAAAGTATGTAAATAGATTAAAAAGAAAACACACACATCAACTCAGGGGGCTAGGGTGGGTGGAGAATTCTTCAAGCTTTTATCCTAACAACCTAATTTCTGCCTCAATGAATATATTAAATATTAATATTAATATTGAATATTAAATACTACCATGGCCCAATGCACAGAACATCATCATAAAATTTACTTTTCCCAATTTAGTTCACAAACAAAACCATCATCAATAGCATTAAGGTTTATCTTTGCATTTAATACCCATTGCACTTGATATCATAGCCTTCATGGGAGTGTACTTTGAAAGAGTTTTAAAAATGAGGTTAATGTTCCAATATACATAATTCTGCTACTTACACAAACTCTACATTTAAAACATGTTTTCATTCTTAAATGCTCAAAGTATCTCCCTCAAAGCAGACTTCAATATCATATACTTCAATATTTAAAGTAGACACACATTTCCCAATATAAGAAAAATATAAAATTTTGGTTATTTCTTAAATTCACATGATTATCAGGTGGGCAAATAATTGGAAACATAGGAGTAATGTAAGTTCCCAAGGACATACACAAGATCATTTTTAATCATCCTTTTCCAGATTCCTTAGTTTATAGAAATTAAAATCCACATTCTAAGGGAGATCTTCAAAAAAAGTAAATGGCACCTAATTATGCTTATTATATAAGCAAAATGGTTTTGAAAAGCAGAAAAAGCCAAAATACTACGGCCCTAGATAAAAAGTATTAAATTACATATTAGTTCATTCATTTTCCCACCTCTGACTCTGAAAATTCTTACCCATCCTAAATTCTTTTCTCCCATATCCCCCTCATTCACATTCTTAAAAGAAGCAAAGCAAATAACCAGGTCAAGGCAGTAGACTAAGTAAGCATAGGAGTCTGCCTGCCCTCCTTCCCATTATCCAGCTGAAATAAAGAAAGAAAGAGGGAGGGAGGGAGGAAGGAGAAACAAAGAAACAAAGAAAAGAATAAAATCATGGCAGTACTGAAAACAACAGCAGACCAGAAATTTTGATAAATTTCTAGAAGACAGAAAGCAAATTGGATATTAATAATGAAGAAACCTAAGTAGAGAAAAATCACAGTCCAAAATACACACTGAATGCCCTAGCAGATTTGGAAGCCAAACTTTTTGCCAAGGATTCTAAGTTTAATAGTTTAGTAAGCAGGAGACAACAGTCAGGAGAGCTGAACAGATGGATGATTAAGGAATAGCTGGGCAGGGTTTCTGCAAATGGAGGAGCTGACTGCAACACTAAGCCCAAGAACTAGTCTCTAAACAGAGTGGAAGGTATTCATGTGGACGGCCCCTGATGTAGCTGCAGAACAGAGTGTAAGGGAACTTAAGAACTCTTCAACAGACCTATAAGAAAAAAAGGAACAGAAAGTTAAGTCTTGCTCATTCTGGCAACTGGGCAAGGTAGCAAGTGCCGTAAGGGAAAGTCTTTCCATGAATAGGCCGTCCCCACTTAGACTCTTACATGAGCTCTCCCATAGTTCTTGTTTCTACCCTTATGCCTCTAAAAGTCTTAAGAGATCCTTTTAAAGAGTACATCAGGGGAAATGGATGTGGCTCAAGGTTCCCATCTACTATACGGGAAGCCTGGGTTCAATTCCCAGAGCCTCATGATGAAGGCAAGCTGGCACGAGGAAAGCTGACAGACCATGCCAGGGAGAGCTGGTGCAGCAAGATGATACAACAAAGGGAGACAAATGGACACAGAGGCAAGTGCAAAACAACAAGGGGGAGGGGAATAAATGTAAAAAGAAAAAAGAGTACATCAGACAACTACTAAAAACATGACGATGTGGAACAGTAACTTTCTCTTCCTCCTTGCTATCATACCAAAAAAAACCACAAAAAACAAAAAACTCCATGAAAAGCCAGCAAAACATATTTCCACGAGTATGGATTCTCCTTGAAACAACAGCCTATATACCTTGCACATCACAAGAACCATGAAATCTAGAGCACATCCAGTGGAATAAAGCAGAGGTCAAATGGAAGAGAAAACAGAGGAAAAGAAGAGGTGAATACAATGAGAATAAATGACAAAATACTTAGAGCAACAGATCTCAGAAAACACCAGCAAATACATGCTCTGTGGGGGTGAGGGGCTCACCCTTAAGTGCAAAAGATAAATACCCCTGTGGTATAGCAAAGGAAGTGGGTAGAGAAGTGAGCAGGACTGGCAGCAGATGGCCTCCTGGACACAGTTTGGTTCAGAGAAGCAGAGAGGACAGGGCTATACAGAGAAGCCATTTTAGCAGGAAGCAGAATGTCTCTGTGAAAACAATGAAGCAGAGTACTGCAACTGTTAAGTACTGAAGGCTATCCTTTCCCCAGCATCCTTTACTTTTATACACACATGTGCATGCCAACCCATAGGAATTTCCCACAAACAGCTGGGGCAGGATAATCCAACTCATTTCATAATTAGCAATAAATTTTAAAAAGAAAAAAGAGCTGCATAGTCTCAATTCTAAGATATTTAAATTTTAATATTGAAACAGGAAAAGAGCACCAAAACTTCCCTGATAGAGAACATGCATCAGAAAAACATAGCCAAAGAATATATGACAATTCTGATCAAACATTATGACATGAATTCTTAAAATTTAATAATCCAATCATATTTATTAAGGATAATCGCATAGCAGAATAAGAATAGAGGAAAAGGTAGAAAGACAATAAGGAGATAAAAATATTAGCAGTCAGCTAATATTTTATGAATAATAATATTCCTTAACTCAGGAAAAATAAGAAATCAAAATTATCATATAAGTGAAAATGAAACAAGAAAGAGTACAAGGGAGAAGAAACATAGGGAAAAAAATAAGGACCTAACAAAATGAAATGGAAATAAAGATCTAATAAAATTACAACTATAGATGACAGACAAAGGAAGTATAATCTCTACATAACTGGGTCCTTTAAGAAAAACAACAGAACAGAATAAAATATTTCATATTAAATTTAAGAAAACTTTTCTGAAATGAAAGATGAACCTATATATTGAAAGAGCACTCTAGGTGCCAGGCTAATTTGCTGAGAATGGTCAACACTGAGACATTTCCTAGTATAATTAATAGGCTCAAAAAGATAAGGGCTCTTTTAACAAAAAACCTGGCCCAGGATTTTCCAAAGCTATATTCAGTGCCAGAAGAGAATGGAACAATATATATAAGATAAAGAGAAAAAGTATAAGTCAGGGATTTTATTAGCTAGCCAAGCTATCTTTCAAGTATAAAAGGTACAGTTCTGAACATATAAGAAATCAAGAAAAATTTTCCCATGAGTCCCTCCTGAGGAAACTATTATAGGATGAACCTTCCAAGAGATGGCTGGAGAAGCAAGGCAAAAGATGCAACCATCCACACTGGATATGTTTAAGCTGGAAGTGAGTCTAAAGCCAACCAGGGAATTACAGGGACAGAGCAACATGTATGCCCTGACTGTGTGAGACAGATACAGATAACAAAAAATGGGAAAAGAAATGGTGAAAAGGAAGAGTGTAAATTCAGTAATGCCAACCAAATAGCTGAAGCAATCAGAAAACATCAATCCACTAACAAGTCAAGTAATAGTACAAAGGTAAATAGTAGAGAGAACTTCAATGACAAGGATTAAGAGGAAAGGGAAGGGAGAAGAGGAAACATCCTAGCATTGTTCCTCAGTGTAGGAAGCTAATAAGTAGTGACAACAACTGTTTTGCTTTCTCTTAACCAAGCAGCCAGCCTTGCTAGTGGCCCCCTCCCTGCCACCTCCCCCTCCCTGACTATATTAACACCAATCGCTGCTGTGGAACTGCAGAGAAAAACAACTTGGACAGCAAAAAAGAGAAAGAAAGAAAAAAAGACAACTTCAGACCCTAACTATTCTTATAGTTCAGATAAGAACCTTCTCTCCCCAGGTAGCTGGGCACCTAAGAGATCCTAAATAGGTAGTTCCTTATCTCCCTCCTCCTCTCTTCCAGCCCTGACAGACTCCAGGTGGTCTAATAACTATCAATACAAAGGAAAACTTTCTGAACCAAGGGTCCTAATCATAACCCCAGTAAATCCTTCACCCATCTGGGTGCAACCAAACTGCCCTAAGTACAATCTCAGTAAATCCCACACCCAGCCCAGTGCTCAACCCCGTTTACTATTACCCAGGCTTTTCCTCTAACCCACTCTCAGCTTAAAAAGGTTTAATAAAGTCATCCTTGTATAATACAGACTGGTGCAGCTTTTACTTTGACAATAGATACTGCCCAAAGAAAGAGGACAAAGTTAACTTAAAAAATAAAAATCACCAAGAACAAAAATACAAGCCTTTCCATACATTGGAATAGTATACAAAATAATACAGGCCAAATAGCAAAACATTTCAGCAAAAGAGAGCAACAGAAGTCAGACCCAACATATGTTATATGAATAAATGTAAATGTGCATAAGTCACCTATTTAGAAGCATTTCATACTGGACCACAAAGCAAAATCCAACTAGCAGAGATACTAGGAGATTCTCAAACACACTTGTGAAGGAAGACCTTCACTTCTCTGTTCATAACAAATCACAAGTGTACAAAAAAAGAGGACAGGGTAGAGGAACAGACAACAATAAGGTAGAGCTGATTGCTATACCAAACGCTATCCAAGAAATGGGAGTACACCAACTTTTCAAGTCCCTATGGAAGATTCATGATATTGGCTATATAGGTCAAAAAAGAAAACAGTAATAAATTCCAAAAATTGGAAGGAGTAATACTGCCTTATTACAATGTTGAAACACTAGAAGTTAATAATAAATCAGAAAATAAAATGCATTTTCACCCATAAACTTTTAAATTCTCCAATTCTTAAGACAAAGAGTAAATATAAAAACTAAATTGTAAAATCTCCAGAAAATAATAATGAAAACATTACCTATCAGAGCCCACAGATACAGCTCAAGCAGTATTGACAGCCTTAGTGGTTCAATAAAAATTAGAGGAAGGAAAAAAAATGAATTAAGCACATGATCCAAAGCTAGAAAAAGGAACTGAAGGTGAACTGCAAGATAAAAATAGAAGCTCATGGAACAGAAAAATAAAATAATAAATTTAAAAGACTGGCTTCCTAGCAAAAAAAAAATACACACATTTTTTAAAAACCACCCCTAACTTAATCAAGAAAGGAAGCAAGTTCAAATACACAAAGAAGTGATAATCATGAGTATAGAAGAAATTAAAATGAGACTATTTTGCTAAAATCTGTACAATTTGAAAACTCATGAGAGTAACTCAATCTGAGTCCAAGAGACAGAAAATCTAAAGGGAATAATTTTTATAGAGAAAATATAGAAAGTTGTCAAAATGTCATCCCCAATAAAGCAGCAGGCCCAAATAGTGTCCTTGGGCATGCTTCCAGACTTGTAAACAAAAGGTGACTGCAATATTCTTTAAGAGAACACTGAAAAAGAAAACCTCCAAATACTTGCATTAAATCCTATACATAAAATTCTGGGTGAAAAATCTTTCTTTCTCAGAGGTTTTGAGACTATTGCAACACTGTCTTCTGGAATCTGTGGTATTCAAACCACTTTTTGAGATTGCACTTTCAGCAAAATGAAAAAGGAATCCCAGAAAGATGAAGATGTGGTTTAGAAAAAACAACCCACAGTGAAAGGAATTCTAAGATTAAAAGCTGTGCAGCTGGACTAGGAAGTTGCCAGGAGTCACAGAGCTTAATATTTCTTCAAAAAGAAATATTTCAATTACACGAATTTAATCATTAAAAATTTTACATGTTCTAAATAAGATAAAACATAGATTTCTTTGTCAAAAAGAAATAGCAACTCTAACCTAGGTGGAGGGGAACTAACAAAAAGTCACATTCCAAATGAGAAGCATACTAAAAATGTGGCCCTCTGTGAAGAATTGACTCCATTTGTCTGAAACCTTGAATAATTAATGGTATTTTATCTCAACTTCTAATAATTCAAACACATGATTTAATCCTGCATGTGTATGTTTATAATATTATTATTCTATTAAATGGCTTTCATTTTCTAACTATTCACAATTATAGTTAGGAAATAATATAAATGTTACAAACCTTAAAAATGTTAAAATATGCTAATTGTATTTAGAATGGAGAGGGAAAAGAAAATGGAAATACGCTCATTTTCTTACCATAAACAGAATCAACAGGTATTACCTGAAGTTGAGAGAACAAAAAGATTTAGGTTTATTATAATTAAGTATAACATATACTGCATGTTAAATATTTGTCTGGCATCTATTTAGGCCTATTATATTATAACTTTTAGGTATATTATATAAAGCTACAAATCAAAAAATAATATAACCTACTAAAACTGGTGAGAAAAAATAGGAGACAGTGAAATATATGCAATTCTTCCTCTTTCACAGCAGGCAAACAGGGATACTGCCTAGACTCCATAAATCTAGAGTCAGAGAAAGACATTATTTTAATTAGATTTTAATTAGAATTATGGTGGTAACCACCAGAAGAATGATTATTAGGAATTATTAAAATTGGTTAACAGTGGGGAATATGATATTGAAGGGCTGTGCTTTTCCTATTTATTTTATTCTCTTCTCTAACGCCACAATTTTATCATTTTGATAACTTAAAATTTAAATGACTACCATAAGGGGAGGGAAGGACACTTTAAAAAAGTAATACTAAACACATGCATAATGGGATATTATGTAATCATAAAATGATATAACAAATGTGAATCATAAATCTATCCTAAAATGACAGTTAAAAGAGCCACATCTATTAACATGAAAAGATAATCATATTCCTCCATTTTATAAATACCTGTTTTCACGTGCACATATGGTTTTAGAAAGTGTACAGGACATATGTCAATGATGATTATCTGTAAACAGGACTGTGGTTTGTTTCCCCATTCCGTTTATGATATGTTATCAGTGTTCTACAATGAACATAAGTGCTTTTAAACACATCAAACAATGTACAACTTTATAAACTTTACAATACATAATTCAACAGTTCACTTTTTTTCAAAGCATACTCAGTTCACATTTAGGAACACACCAGATTCTTATTCCTCTGACTATACAACATCAACAGGATGTTTTCCTAAACACTTAAAAGTGGGTAAGGGGAAAGGGAAGGGGAAGGAGTGGGAAGGAGAAAGAAAGAAAAGGAAAGATAAGTTATTCAGAATCTTAAGAATCTGCCCACAATGGGAACAGCAGCTAGCATTTTTAATGGGCCTTCTATGGTCAGGGGTGAATATAAATGACAAACTACTCTTCTAGAGGAAAGGAGATCTGAGGAATACACTTGGACAGGAGAGAATGAAGGACTCTGGTGGTAAACACTGTCAACCTGTAAACCAGAGGCTCACTATTTTAAACTCTAGAAATTTCAATTAGAAAAAAAATTAAAAATAACACAGCAAAATATGGAGAACAAAGATAGCACAGAAATCTGGAGATCTCTCTCCTATAACCCCACCTCAACTGTTTCATAGGAAAACAAGGTTGTATTAAAAATATTTCTTGTAAAAAAAAAAAACTACCAGTGTAGAAAGGAATGAAGACATTTCCAAAGGACCATAATATTCACTCCACCCTAACACTTCAAGATACACTTAAGATACTGGACAAAATTACTCTGAAATGCAGAAGAGGGAGGTAACAGGTAGGAAACTCGGAACAGTCACTCACAGATTTTTTAAACATCCTCCTATTCATGCCCTTCTTTCTTGCTACCCATTTCTTGTATCACTGTTTTAGATACCCTATATAAATGACCACTCTACTAGCCAGAAAGGACTGCAACCCCTAATTATGATTTTTCTTCCAACTCAATTCTTCTCTAGCATCTTAATGGTTGTAGAACTAATGAGAGAAGGAAAGGAATGGAATACATATATTAAGTGTCCATTCTATGCCGAACACTGCTAAGTGTGTTTCATTTTATATTAATTCATTTTAGAAAATTAGACCCTTAGGGCTGATAATGGATAATTATTCATATGATTTGGAAAGATAAAAAGTTAGGGGAAGTAGATGTGGCTCAAGCAATTGGGCTTCTATCTACCACATAGGACGTCCAGGGTTCAATTCCCGGGGCCTCCTGGTGAAAGTGAGCTCGCAAGCAGAGAGCTGAACTACACGGAGAGCTGGCCCATACAGAGAGCTGGCACAGCAATATGGCACAACAAAAAAAAGACACAAAGGAGACAATGAGACGCAGCAGACCAGGGAGCTGAGGTGGCACAAGAGATTGAGCGCCTCTCTCCCACTCCAGAAGGCCCCAGGATCGGTTCCCGGTGCCACCTAAAGAGAAGACAAGCAGACAAAGAAGAATACACATCAAATGGACATAGAAAGCAGACAGTGAATGCAAAACAATGGGGGGGGGGAGGAGTAATTTTTTCTTTTTTTTTTAATTTAGGCTTCTCATTCCCAAGGTCTGAGCAAAACTTTACATTTCAAGGTAAGTAAATCTGGCTCAAAAAATGCACTCTTTCCAAACGTTTTAGCTCTTCAACTGAATTAACTGCTTTCAAATCCTTGATACCATATAGATATAGTGCTAAGCACATTAGTGCAAAAATAGCCATAAGTTAAATATTTAATGTCAACTTTTTCCTAACATCAAGCATCTTCCCAACATACCAGAAAAATAAGTTTTAAATGTGGTTTGCAAAATCTGTTAATGTTACTCTTCAGAAGAGCCTCAGCTTTTTCAAGTGTCTATTTTACAAGCCCAACTAGAAACAATTATTTAGCATAAGAAGTTAGGGGACAACCACAGCCTCTGTTCCTTAGCTCCCTGAGGACTTCTATATCTGTTCTCTTTCTGGTGCTAACAGCATCTTTTAGGACACCTGTGATGGAAGCTGGTCTCACTGGTATAGTTGTCCACTGAAGTCTTTCTGAAAAGAGGGAGGCAGCTGGGCTGGTGGCACTCCTATTGTGGCACTGATCTTATAACTAACTTTGAATGCTGTGCAGGTAACCTGAAAACTAACAAGTCTCTCAAAATTTTAATTGTTAAATAGCTAAACTTCAGTGGCTATTTCTGACACTATGTATGACCTATATTGTCATATCTTGAAAGAGGCTAAAAACAGGCAGTCCCTTTCAAGGTCTGAATTTCTACCATTCTATCATCCTCATTCTAAAAACAGGTAACTTTTCAGAAGATAGAAGCATTCTCGACCTCTAGTGGCCACAATGAGTAAAAATTATTAGCCTAAGCTACTAAAACAGCCAGCCACTAACACCCAAAGTTAATAGCTGCTGGGTTGAATGGAAATTAAGCATATGTAATGTACAAAATTATGAAATATTAGCCCAGGGCTTGATTATATTCCCTAAAGTTCTTTCAGCACTTACATATTTAAGAAAAGACATTAATTACCATTCCCAATAGAAAAATCTGAAAGTTATTTCCAACTGATCAGATGTTTTAAATGCCAGCTTACAAATCAACTTGGACATAAACCCACAATGCATGGCTTACTGATGAAATCTGATTTTACAAACATTGTCACTTAACTGACCTAAATGACACACCAAACTAGCAAATATCTAGTCTGAACACTTGCATTTGTGTACAAGTTACAACTCAAAGAATATTCTATACTTAAAAATATAAGTTACAAGGATTCATGACAGGCTTTGGGCACATAAAATGAATAGGATACAACCCTTGCCCTCAAGAAAATTATAGTCTAGAAATAAACATACTAAAGTAAAGAAAGGTCAATTTTTTTTAAAAAAGCGTGAAAAAACTGTTGTCAAGGAAAGACAAGAGAGTTCTCAATATCAACACTATTAAAGTCTAATACTTAACCTCTGTTTGAAGACGTTCGCTTTTATACCATACCTTGCACATTCCTGTTAAGATTGCAAGGGGCAGGAAGAGTAAAGGGTGGGGTAGGGGAAGTACTGCTGCCTAGCTAAATCAAAAAACTAACTGCAAATAAAAATAGCTTTCTTTTATTCTCAATTATATGTTCTGCATATCCAAAGATTAAAAGAGATCTTAGAATACTTAAATTTACATAGAAATTTTTCAGAAAGTTCAAAGCTTCCAAATTCTTAATTATCCCATGATATCTTTGTAATCTTAGTCACAAATCTTCAAATACCTTAGTCTGAAGAAAATGAAATATGTACAATAGATGTGAGAGCTGCCAGGAGAACAAAGAGAGGAAGGGAAAATCCAGATTCTCTTCCCCAATCCTAAAGAATTATAATTTAGCAAACCCTAATCTCTCCTCTCTCCTCTCTCTTACCCACTCCCCATTCCCAAATCAGTACTCAATAACCTTTTAAAAAATCTAATTATTATTTTAAGGCTTACAGTTCATATTCCATTCTTATAATCTTAAAAGTATCATTAGATGCAATTTTTTTAGATTTAACTAAGCATATTAAAGTACTGGTATCAGGTTAGTTTCAAGAACATATTATTTCTCTGCAGGTGTTACCTGGATTGTTTTTGCTGTTTCTGTGCAAAGTAGTAGGAGATGCTAGTTAAATTACATTACTTAACATGTTTGATAACATAGTAGGATTCTATTTTAAAAGAGCCTTAAAAATAAATGCAAAAACTATTAGTTCTATATCCCTGGGACACAAAAGCCTCAACTAAAACTACATTAAGTCAAAATGCTAGCCATCAGCTGTAGAAAAAAGCCAACTGTCACATTTACCAATATCACTTAAAATCTGTATATCTAAGTTCCAAATGCAGCATGAGCAAATAAGAACCTATAGCACCAAACCTCTCTCGGTAGCAATTATAATCACTAGACAAAACATTTAAAAACACTATCTGAAAGCACTTAAGAGTGAACAAAAAGGCAGATACTTGGAATCAGTACTTGGAAGAAGAAAATGGCACAAGTTGGTTTCCTGCAGATTTTTTTGTGTCTGTACTTGTTTTTGGTTTATTAAGGCTTTTAGGGAAGCAGATTTGGCTCAACTGATAGAGCATCCACCTACCATATGGGAGGTCTAGGGTTCAAATCCAGGGCCTTCTGGCCCATGGACAGAGCTGATGCGCACAAGGAGCCCCACGTGCAAGGAGAGCACCCTGCAAGAAGAGCAACCTTGCCCAGGAGTGGCACTGCATACAGGGAGAGCTGACGCAGCAAGATGACGCAACAAAAAGAGACAGTTTCCTGGTGCCGCATGACAAGAATGCAAGCAGACACAGAAGAACACACAGTGAATGGACACAGAAAGAAGACAACGGGGGGGGGGGGGGGGCGGCGCGCGGGGAGGGAAGGGGAGAGAAATACCAGTAATTTTTTTTAAAAAGTCTTTTAGATAAGGGTCAGTCCCAGTTTATTTCATTCAGGGCAACTAAAACTGGTAGAAAACCTACACTCTTGCCAACTTAAAGAATGAAAGAAGATTCAGAGCAACCATAGTCACTAGAAAGTGATGGTGAAAGGAATTAAAAAAGGAAGAGCCAGATAGGGGGAGTCACAAACTCTGTTTTTAAACTCTGCCTAAATCTCTGGTTGATCCTAGAACTATGGATGTACGAGGAAGATTGCAAGTAGACCAGATGAGGCAAAAAGAAATAAACTAGAAACTTAGAAATTTAGCTGCCACCTGACTCAGGGAAGAGAGAATTTTTTATTTAGAGTCCAGAGAAGTTAACCATGTGCAATTAATGCTGATACTCAATACTAATAAATCAAGACTCTTGAGGATGCAAGTTCCCAGAGTTTCTACAATGTATCCTCACAATGACCAAGATATGACCTAAAACTAAGTGACATAAAAAGAAAACATAAATGTTCTATTCTCAAGAGAAAAGACAATTAACAAATACCAACTTTGGCATGACCCAGGTGTTAGAATTAGCAGAAACTAATTATAAAGCAGATATTATAAACATGTTTGATGATATAAAGGAAAATATGCTCCCAATGAATCAAAGTATAGTGACTCTTGGTAGAGAAAGAGAAGACAGAAGAAGAAAACAAAGTATAAACCTGAAAAAGTCAAAGCTATAAATAAAAACTTTACTAATGGGCTTAAAATAGCAGAATGGAGGTGACAGAGGAAAAAGTTATCTATCTGAAGAAAACAAATTAGGTAACTAAATCAGCTCAGGTGTCCATTAGTATAAGACTGGATAAAGAGTGGTATATGCATAAAATGGAATTATTTTCAGCAGGGAAAATAACAATTCCATTTCATGTATATACTACCGTTTATACATTCTTTTCAGAGTTTCAGATACTGAACTTTTTCCCTCTATATCACAGTGGAAACAAGATAATGCTACCAGCCTACTGCTTCTTTTTGTAAATGAAGTTTTACTGGAAACACAGTGACAAATGAACTCTACTAGGCCCAACAATGGAGGCACTCATGCTAAGCCCCATATCCACAAAACAAAAATCCTAAGATAGTTTCTATTTCCTACAAAAGCCCAGCTTGCCAGAAAACCAAATTTAAAGACACTACAGCTGTTATCAGCAGCTACCTTCTTCATACTCCGAAGCAACCACCAGCTCCCCAATTTTTAAGACATCCCCCACCCCCAAGAAAAACAGAAACTTAATGTCAGTCAATCAGAACATTCCCTGACTTGCATCCACATTTGCCTTATATGAGGTTCTCCTTTCTACCCATTTGGTAGAGCATCCTTCCATTCTGTGAATGAGATGCTACCCAAATCACTCAATGATGATCAGAGATGCATGAAAAGCTTTTATCAAAAACCACACCTATTCATTTGCATATTACCTTTTGTTTTTGGTAAAGGTAATACGCTTTTGCACTACGAAGATACAGTTGGTAGTTGCAACAGAAACTCATGAACTACAATGACTGTAATATATACTACTTTATAGAAAAAGTTTGCTAATCCCTGCTCTTCAGTAACAAGGAATGAAACAATAATGCACATAATATGAGAATATGAATAAATCTCAAAAACATTCTGAGTGAAAGAAGACTTGTACATAAGTTATATATTTATATGAAGATCTAGAACAGGCAAAACTAATCTACGATGGAAAAAATTAAAACAATGGTTGTCTCTGAGAGGAGGGTGAGAATTGCCTAGGAAGAGACAAAAAGGTAATCTAATGGTCTATTTCTTGTTAGAGATTTGGCTTGCATGGATATCGAAACTCAAAGTAGTACTCCTAAGATGTGTACATTTCATTACTCACTAATTTTACCACCAACCCCAAAAAAGAAACAATAGATAAATTCTAATTAAAGATACACAAGCTAAAATATTTGGGAAAAGTGAACAAATTCTATGCTTATTTTGAAATATATCAAAAATAGATGAATAGGTAAATAGAGGTATTAGGGTGGAATAATGTGATAAAGCATGGTAAAATATTAATTTTAGAATCTAGGTGGTTAAGTACATGGGTGTTCACAGTAAAATTCTTTGAACTTTTCTTTTTAGTTGAAATTTCTCCTAATAAAAATGTTGGTGCTATTTTAGTTTGCTGGGCTGCTAAAAGCAGAAACCATGGAATGGGAATTTATTAGATTACAAACTTAGAGTTTTGATGCTGGGAAAATGTCCAAATCAAGTTATCAAGGTATCAAGGCAATGCTTTCTTCCCAAAGAGCAGGTGCCAACAATTCTCGGTTCCTCTGTCATATGGCAAGGCACATGCCAGCATCTGTTGGACTCCCCCTCTTTTTGGGGTTTGGTTGCTTGACGAATTTCTAGAAATACATGAACAGCCTACACTGAACCCAGAAGAAATAGAAGATTTCAACAAACCAATCGCAAGTGAAAATACTGAGTCATCAAAAACCTCCCAAATATGAAAAGACTGGGGCCACATGGCCTCACAGGTGAATTCTACCAATCATTCAAAGACAATCTAATACTAATTTTGCTCAAGCGCTTCCAAAAATTGAACAGGAAGGAACTCTACCAAAGTCATTCTATGAAGCCAGCATTACCCTAAGACCAAAACCAGATAAAGATACTATGAAAAAGGAAAATTACATATCGACATTTCTAATGAATATAGAGCAAAAATCCTCAACAAAATACTTGCAAAACAAATCCAAAAGCACATTAAGAGAATTATACGCCATGATCAAGTGGGTTTTATCCAGATATGCAAGGGTGGTCCAACACAAGGAAATCAGTTAGTATAATAAACCACATTTATAAACTGAAGAAGAAAAATCATGATCTTCTTGCTGACAATGAGACAATGCATTTGACAAAATACAGCACCCCTTCTTAAAAAAAAAAACACTCCAAAAGATAGGAATAGAAAGACGGAAGCTTTTTCCACACAGTACATACAATGCATATATGAAAAAACCCACAGCTAGCATTGTACTCAACAGTGAAAGACTGAAAGTTAACCTGCTGACATCAGGAAAAAGGCAAGGATGCCCAATGTCACCACTGTTAATCAATATTGTGCTAGAAGTTCTAACTAGAGCAATTAGGTTAGAAAAAGAGGCACCCAAATAGGGGAAGAGGTAAAAATTTCCTATTTGCTGGTATGATTCTACATCTAGAAAATCCACAACAAAGCTATTAGAACTAATAGACAAGTTCAGCAAAGTGGTAGGATACAAGATTAATATGCCAAAATCAGTAGCATTTCCATACATTACTGATGAGCAATCTGAGAAGGAAGTCAGAAAAAAAATTCCATTTATAATAGCAAGAAAAACAATCAAATATTTAGGAAGAAATTTAACAAGAACAAAAAGGACCTATATTCAGAAAACAGAAACATTACTAAAAGAAACCAAAGAAGACTTAAATAAATCTGTGTCCATGTACTGGAAGATGAAATTTCATTAAAATGTCAATTCTAACCAAACTGATTTATAGATTCAATACAATCCCAATAAAAAACCCAAAAGTCTTTTTTGCAGAAATGGAAAATTATAAAATTTTGGAAGGATAAAGGGCCCCGAATAGGCAAAAATGTCTTAGAAAAGAAGAAAGAAGTTGGAGGACTATCACTTTCAGACTTTAAAGCATATTATTTAGAAAAAACAATAATAATAATAAAAATTAAGCATATCTACTTAGCTACAATGTTAAAAAGAACATGGTATTGGCATAAAGACTGACAGATTTACCAATGGAACTGATCAAGAACTGAGAAATAGATGCTCAAATCTACAGTCAAGTGATTTTTGACAAGGCTGTTAAGCCCACCCAGCTGGGCCAGGACAGTCTATTCAACAAACGGTGCTGGGAGAACTGGATCGCCATATCCAAAACAAAGAAAGAGGACCCCTATCCCACACCTTACATATAAATTAACTCAAAATGGATCGAGGACCTAAATAAAAGCAAAAACCATAAAACTGGAAGAAAATGCAGGAAAACATCTTCAAGATCTTGTGGTAGGTGGTCATTTCTTAAACCTTCCACCCAAAATACAAGCAACAAAAGAAAAAAATAGATAAATCGGACCTCCTCAAAATTAAACACTTTAACACCTCACAGGACTCTTGTCAAAAAGGGTGAAAAGGCAGCCAATTCCATGAGAGAAAGTATTTGGAAATCACATATCCAGTAAGATTTTAATACCCATGATATATAAAGAGACCATACAACTCAACAATAAAAAGACAAACTACCCAATTAAAAAATGGGCAAATGACTTAGACATTTGTCCAAAGAAGAAACACAAATGGCAAAAAATAAAAAACACATTAAAAATGTTCAACATAACTAGCTATTAGGGAAATGCAAATCCAAACTATACTGAGATCCATTTCACACCTATTAGACTGGCCACTATTAAAAAGTCAGAAAAATATAAATGTTGGAAATGTTGTGGAGAGATAGGAATGCTTTTCATAGTTGGTGGAAATATAGAATGGTACAGCCACTGTGCAGGACTGTTTGGTCATTCCTAAGGAAGCTGAATATAGACTTGCCATGTAAACCAGCAATACTGAGAGCAGTGACACGAACAGACACCTGCACACCAATGTTCACAACTGTCAAAGTTGGAAACAACCCAGGTGTCCATCAAATGATAAATGGGTAAACAAATTGTGATGAATACACACAATGGAATATTCAGCAGTAAAAAAAAGGAAGTCATGAAGTATATGACAACATGGATGAACCTGGAGGACATTATGTTGAATGAAGCAAGCCAGACCACAAAAGGACAAATACTGTGTGACTGTGCAATTATGAACTATTTATGTCAACTTAAGAAATTAATAATTAGAATACAGGTTACCAGAAAATAGAATGAGGGTAGAGAATGGAATGTTGAGGGTTGGTCTGTACAGAATTGGTTAAAAGCTTGTTTGTAAATATTTGAAAATGAATAGAAATGGTGAAAGCAAATCATAGTGTTTGTAATTAGCCAAGCTATTATACTGGTATGACTGGTTGAAAGGGGAAGTCTAAGATCATGCATATTACTAGAAGGAAAGCTAAAAAAATGTAACATAGAACTGTAAAACATAGTGAAACCTCATGTAAACTATGAATATGAGTGATATTGCATATATAAGACTGTTTTTACAAGATACTAATACAAATAAACTAGAGAGAGAGAAACATAATAGCAGCTATGTATGGCAGGGGAGGCACAGAGAGATTGAGAGGTGATGAGTTTTGTTCGGTTAGTTTTTGTTTATTATTACTACTACTACTAGAATAATGAAAATGCTCTAGAAATGACTGAAATACTGAAAGAACAGCTATATGATTATACCGAATGCCACGGATTGTACACTTTGGATGGATTTACACTTTACTACTACATATCAATAAAATTGATTTGTTTAAAAAAAAAAAAAAACCCAAAGATGAAAATCCCAGGACTAGATGACTTCAAACTTGAATTCTACCAATCATTCAAAGACAATCTAATACCAATCTTGCTCAAGCTCTTCCAAAATTTGAACAGGAAGAACTCATTCTATTTAGCCAGCATCTCCCTAATTCCAAAACCAAATAAAGATACTATGAAAAAAGAAAATTGCAAACCAGTATCTCTAATGAATATAAATACAAAAATCCACAAAATACACAAAACAAATCCAAGCAAAGCATATTACTTAGTTACGGTGGTAAAAGCAAATAAAAAGTCAAAACAAAAACACATCTATGCCCTACTTCCTTCTATCTAAATGTGTCTGTCATATTTGGGAAAGGCAAAGGTCTCTTCACACTCCTGTCCTCTGGATTTTTTTCAGCTACACCGTCTGCCACACTTGGCACTTTACTTCCAACACTTTTAAGTTTTTAATCATTTGGAAATTAGCTATAATCATATCTTTTTTTCCTGTATAGTATTTCTTCTACTGTGAATGTTTCCTATTTTCCCTACCAACATGTTCAGCTTATGGATTTCTTGGTATTTCCTACAGTAAGTAAGGCACAGGGTTGGCACTGTAGGGGATACAATGCCAACAGATATGACAGACAAATATGCTAAATCTAAGCTAATTATTAAATGTACTCATCCCTACATAGGAGGTAAATATATAGAATCTTCCTTGTTACCATGCATTTTTTCAAAAGAAAGAAGGATACTGATATTGCAGCTGTAGCTCAGAGGCCGATGTGTGTATAAAAGCTATAAGCATGATTGTACAAGTTTGTGAGATTTATACCAAGGAGGTTAATCAATCCACATAAAATATTTCACTAGTTTTCTTTGCAAAAAAACTAGCCATTTTTCAATTCTAACCACCTATTCCAAATCATTATTTGAAACTAAAGTAGATGCAATTATTCCAAGATTTGGAAGCTTCAGAAACATTTGCATCATAGATTCTGATTACATCTGTCCATGATTACAAATGATAAAAAAAATACTGATATATAAGCACCCTGCAATTTATGCAACCAGCATCTTCCAATAAAGACCAACTTCTTCCCCTCCTCCTTCTCCTCCTTAGTGTCAAGGGACCCTGTCAACAGCTTGAAAAAAGGCAACTGTGAGAAATCTGATCTGCTCAGAAGGAAGTCTCCTTCCTACCTATGAATGAGTTCTTTAGCTCCAACAATACGTTCCCCAGAAGATATCTTTCCCCTACATACCTTCCTCCCAAGGATGCCCCATGTGTGTTATACTAATAGGAATGTGCTTAAATTCCACTAATTTGAGATTCTTTGGGGTCAAAAATGCTCATCTCATGAGGAAAAGAAATTTTTCCATGTTTTATATACAAATAACTTAAAATTGGCCACATTTTTCCTAAAATACAGCTGTCTTGGGAGGTATTAGAGTGCTGATGCAAGGTGGTATTAATTTTGAACTCAGAATACTTTCATGAGATAAGGGAGGCCTAGGAAGTAATACAAGGTTGAGGCCTAGGATAAACAAGGAGAATTTGAGTAAGGACTCATATCATATGATATGATAAAGTCCATCTATTTCAGAATTTTATCCAGGCCAGCCCTTCATCTAAGAAAAGTACAACTTGGTTATCTGTTCCCAGATTTCTGGATATTACCAGAAATATTAAAATAACCATTGTGTCAAATGGAGGTAACATAGCGATGATATGCTAGACCAAGAAGACAGTTACTCCATACAATACTGTTTGTTTAGAAAACTCTATGGATTTCCAAGCAACTATCCTGAAAATGAGTGTAATGGAAATCATTTATTTAGGTTTACTAGGAGGACTGTATTAAGCATTTTCTCAGCAGCATTTTGTCACAACAATCCTATGAGATAATCTTAACCCTGTTTTACAAAAGTGGAAAGTCAAATATATCAGGCTAAGTAACCTGAGACTACAGCAAAAATAAATGGCACAAACTCAAATCAGATCTGTCTAACTCTAAATTTCATACTCTTTCCACTGTGACATATTGTGAAGTGATATAAATTAACTACATTCACTCATTTAGCAAATATATATGTGGTTGCTTTGTACCAGGCACAAATAACTCAAGACACACCAGGTAACAAAATTATGTGAGGCCCCTGCCCTCACATAGTTACATTCTAGCAAACATAAATGCTCATCACATAGGAACACTTGATTCAACCCCATTGCCAACTTTTTCATATTCCTTCAATGTCAATTTGTTCCTCTCAAAAACCATTACTAAAAGAATCTTAGAGATCTGAAGGCTCTGCTTTCATTTTTTGTGATCTCAGAGGCATCTTCAAATAACAATCTTACTCTACTTACTTTCTAGTGAATGGAATCCCTCAATATATTTCCTGATAATTCTATCATAGGCCCCAAATTAATAAATGCTCATGTTCCATTATTCACTAACCTAAACTAATTGATTTATTTATTAGATACTGAACATCATTTAAAATTGCTAATGAGAAAAAAAGGGAAAACCAGTAAAGAGAAGACTAGGGAAAACCTTCATATTTTAACAAAGAATTTCAACTAAAGACACATTATTTAGCCTAGTTAACGAAGATTTGTTACTCATTTCCAAATTCACTAAACCTCTGATTCAAATTAAAACAAGTCATATCATACCTGTCATAGTTTCAACTACATAGGCTTTTCTCGCAAATTTAGAGACCTGGCAACTCACTCTCTCTCTCAGAAGAAGGGTTGCTTAATTACCATGCTTACCACTAAAACACCCAATTTACTTCTGTGAAACCAAAATTCATAAAGATTCCCCAACGTGTAATTGAAACCCAAAGAAGATACACAATTAATAAATTTAAAAGAAAATTTTAAAGGAAAAAAAACAGACTTCCAAGTCAGATCCATTAGATTAAATTAGTATTAAACATCTTTTTTCTAGAGTTAAGTTGTGAGGGTTCCCTAAAAAACCAAGTCAATTTAACATTCAAGTTTAAAGGCATCCTTCAAATATATTTTTTAGTAGTCTACAAGATTTGGCCTTTGTTTGTAGATACACTTTTTTTTTTAATTTATTGAAATATACCACTCATACATAAACATACATATTAATGTATAATAGTTGTGAACTTACAAAGCAAACATATATAACATCTCACCCCACCACCAATAACTTGCATTATTTTTAAACCTTTTTAACTAATGATTAAAGAGCATTGTCAAAATATTACTACTAAACAAAGTATTTTCCCCCTAACCGATCCGATTATTATCTTTATATCATTTAAATATAAACATACATAGACAATTAAGTGTATAGTAAAAGTTGTGAACTTACAAAGCAAACATGCATAACATCATACAGGGGTCCCATACATCAACCCTCCACCAACACCTTGCATTGTCATGAGATGTTTGTTACAAACTATGCAAGAACACTATCAAAATCTTAGTACTAATCACAGTTCTTATCTTACATTTGGTGTGTTTTTCCTCCAACCCACCCTATTATTATTTTTTAAATATATTTTTTTATGACATAAGTTGTAAACTTTCGTATTTTCTGCAGCTTCTCTACTTACACACAGAGCTGAAGATTTACATTACAGAAGACAAAATTACCCTTGATAAAGAGTAGCAGAAACTAAGTGGAATGCAAAGTCCTAAAATAAAGCCATCTCACTAAGTAGACAGAGTAGTTCAAAAGTAAAATGAACAAGTATGCTAAAGGGATACTCTATATAGATTACCTACCTCTTTGAAGCATTCTTATCAATATTAAAACTTATCATTTTGATTGGTACATTTCAGACCTCAATAACTAGATTATAAAAAAATGTTTCACAAGCAGTAACCACAGTCATCGTCACTCCCTGGAAATCACTTAGAAGCAAATTTCTTAGTAATTTGAGGGAAGGAGGAAAAAAGCAACCAGTTTGCCTATAAAAAGTATACCACAAACCAAGTTTTAACATTCAAATTCCTCATGTAACTATAACAGAAAACCAATCATTATCAATTTTAAATATTTTACCTGATTTAAATTAAATTTTTGCAATAAGCACTATGAAGCTCATTTCTTCTTTTAAAAACCACCTCATTTATACGTTCATAACAAATGGCCAAATGAAAAAAGTCACAAAACAATACATATGAAAGAATTCTAAGTTTTTAAATGTATAATATGGCACATGCTTTCCTTATCTTCCAGAAATTGGGGTGCCTATTCTTATTTAAGGTCTTTACAACTTCTGGCAGGAAACTTACTTCAGTTGCAACAAAGTAGGTTAAGCAGTTATCTTAATGTTATAAAACAGCTTGGCAGTCGAGGAACATTTTACATTTAGGCATAAAAGACATATATATATAATTATGCTGTGCATATGAATAAGTATACTATTAATGTGTATATGCACAGAACATGTATAGATATGCATAAAATACATAATATATGTGATGCACAAAAGCCTGGAAAGTTACAAATACAAAATTAGCAGTGATCACCTCTGAAGAATACAAATATATCTGATTTTAAGTTTCTACTTTTTTATATGTCTTTTCTAACTTATCTACAACAAAGAATGCTGGAATTTTTTACTTTTATATTCCACTGAAATGAGATCAATAGGCAACTTTTCCTAACAGAGTACAGAATCCAATTCCACTAAGAAACAGTATTTAGCGGGTTCACGGTCAATTTTCTTAAAAAAACTGTCAACATTTCCAAGTACTCTGGTAAACTTGTTCTGAACAATAGGAAGCTAAATATGAACTAATTTAATATACATTGACTTTTAGATACAGCAAATCAAATTCCTTATTTACCTTCATCATACATTTCTTCTATTAAATAAGCCTCTGCTCGATCCTTCAGAGCATTCACATTGTCAGGTTCTACCTGTAAAACTTCAGAACAGATTCTAATGGCTTCAACAGGCTTCTCTTCCTAAGAGTAAAAGTTTGAAAAGTAAATCTATCATCGTAATTCCAAATGGTAAGTTTTCACTTTCTCAGAATGAGTTAACTGTTACCTTAGAAAAGCAGTGGCAGATCCTTTCTTTTGATCGAACTGTATATTCAGAAACACTTGGTTCTGTTTTCATTACAGATTCATATTTGCTGGTGGCATCTGTGTACCTGTTAAATGAGCAAATAATAATGAATAATAATGAAATTCTATTTCCAGAGCTGTAGAAAGGATCTCCTGCTCAAGCTCTTCCAAAGAATAAGAGAGGGAATGTTACCTAACACATTCTATGTCAACATCACCCTAATACCAAAGCCACATAAAGACAATAAAAGAAAAGAAAACTACATAATAATCTCTCTAATGAACTTAGATACAAAAATCCTCAACAAAATACAACAACACATCAATCAAATTATACACCATGATCAAGTGGGTTTTATCCCAGGGCTACAAGGATGGTTCAACATAAGAAAATCAGTTAATGAAATATACCACATTAACAAACAGAAGGGGAAAAAATCACATGATAATCTCTATCAACACAGAAAAGGCATTCAAAAAAAATACAGCATCCTTTCCTGAATAAAAACACTTCAAAAGATGTGATTAGAAGAGCGCTTCCTCTACATGATAAAGGGTATATATGAAAACACACACCTAACACATCATATTCAACATTGAAAAGCGAAAGGCTTTCCCTCTAAGATCTGAAACAGGATAAGAATGTCCACTGTCACAACTTCTATTTAATATTGTATTAGAAGTACTTGCTCGAGCACATGGGCAAGAAAAAGAAACAAGTCATCCAAATTGGAAAGAAAGAAGTAAAACTTTTGCTATTTGCAGAGGACAAGATCCTATATGTAAAACTGGAAAAATCTACAACCAAGATTTCTAGAAACGATAAAGGAGTTCAGTGTGTGGAGGGAAAGAAGATCAACATGTAAAAATCAGTAGCATTTCTATCATCTAATAATGAGCAATCTGAAGATGAAATCAAGAAAAAATTCCATTTACCATAGCAATGAAAAGAATCAAGCATCTAGGAATAAACTTAACTTAGGATGTAAAGGACTTGTACACAGAAAACTACATAATATTGCTAAAAAAAATCAAAGAACACCTAAATGAAAGGAAGAATATTCCATGTTCATGGATTGAAAGACTAAATATCATTAAGATGTCTATCCTACCCAAATTGATTTACAGATTAAACATAGTCTCAATAAATTTTCAACTATTTTGTACCGATCTAGAAAAGCCAACTATCAAATTTATTTGGAAGGATAAGGGGCCCCTAATAGCCAAAAAACATCTTGAAAAGAAAAATGAAATTGAAGAAATAATACTGATTTTATTTCTTTACTTAGTTTTTAATTTTTAAATTCTTATTTTTTATTTTGTGTGTGTTAAAATATCCCACAGAAAGTTTTCCCTCATTTTTTATCTTTTTTTTTAAAGATACATATATCACACAAAATGTTACATTTAAAAATATAACAGGTTCCCATATACCCCACTCTCCAAACCCCCACAACTCCCAAATCGACAACTTCTTTCCTTAGTGTGGTATATTCATTGCATTTGATGAGTACATTTTGGAACATTACTACACAGCATGGATTATAGTTTATGTTGTAGTTTACACTCTCTCCCAGTCCATTCAGTGGGTTATGGCAGGATATATAATGTCCTGCATCTGTCCCTGCAATATCACTGAGGACAACTCCAAGTCCAGAAAATGCCCCAATATCACACCTCTTTTTCCTTTTCCCTGCCTTCAGCAACTCCTGTGGCCACTGTCTTCACATCAAAGATATAATTTCTTCCACTGCTAGAGTCACAATAATTCTATAGAAGAATACCAGTAAGTCCACTCTAATCCATATTTATTCCTCCATCCTGAGGACCCTGGGATGGCGATGTCCACTCCACCTCTAAATCAAGAGGGGGCTTAGATCTCACATGACTGATGGATGGAATTCTCCTGTTTGCAGCTATAAACTCTCTTGGTTCCCTGGTGTAGTGGTTTACCAACCTTACCTCCCTGTTAGCTGACCTGGGTAAATCCAATGAACCAGAGAGTAGGTGTTGCAACTCTGCTCAGGCTCAGGGCCCAGCTGGCAGAAAGACAGTCCAGAGATTCAAGTCTCCTGGGCATACACCAACCCCAGTGCCAAATAAAAGTGACAGAAGAGGCATGTGTAGAGAAGTCACATCTGAGTCCAACTCCATCACACTCAGGAACACAAATTCCAGAGTAGGGCCCGCTGACAAGGCACTGAATTCAGCAACTTAGGAGCACCCCTACCTGGGGTTGTATCTACTTTTGTTATCTCTGAGATCCACTGAGATCTGCATAAGTGTGACCCCTCTGATGACCTCCTAACCCATTTTGAAGTCTCTTGGCCATATAAACTCATTTGTCTTTACCATTTTCCCCTTTTATTCAGGGTCTTTTTCCAGTTGCATCACCAGCTGGTACTTAGTAGTAACCTCCCCCGCTTGGTGCCAGGGAGGCTCATCCCCAGGAGTCATGTCCCACACTGGGGGAAGGTAATGTATCCACATTCTGAGTTTGGCTTAAAGAGTGGCCACATTTGAGCAACATGGAGGCTCTCAGGAGTAACTCTTAGGCACCATGCATTTCCAAGCATAGTTGAAATTTCAAGCACACAGGTTCATAAGCATAGTCATCAGTATCAAGGGCCCATCTTTGGACCATCCTTCTTCACTGGTGTTTGCCCTTGTATTTGGGGGATTGTTGCTGCTCCATTGGGGAGTGTGACAGAGTTTCCCAGAATGGGAACTCAGCATTCCCTCAGTTGTCTTGTGAAACTATCCACTATGTCAATACCCAATGAACATATGAACATATCTACATACTCTATATGCATGCCCTGGAAAAGTCCCTCCCACCCATGCATCGCCTTCAATGATATCCTATATCAGTACTCCTCCCCTCCCATAGTTGAACCCCATTGTGATCCATAGCTTCTTCAAATATGAAGTCTAATATATTGCCAAATTCAATTAACAGGAAAATGAAATAGTAATGATAAGCTTAAAGATTAGAAATAGAATACATAATAATTTAGAAATAAAGTAAAAAATAAATTGGGATATTGAAAAAATGAAAACTATCATAAAAAATTTTTTGACATTTTGCCTTTCATTGCTGTAATAGGTGTTGCCCTGTATATACAGTGGCAAGGCAATCTCTTCCATTTCTTCCTCAGTGTCTATATCCTTTTATATATATATGTGTCTTCAAAAAAATTGTAGGTCACAGTAAAGTCACATATAGAATATAAGTTCACCAAATGCAATGAATGTGCCACAATGATGAAAGAGGTTGTTGCTGTGGGAGGAGTGGGGTGAGGGGGGTGGAGGCTATATGGGGATCTCATATTTTTTTGAATATAACATTTTTAAAAATTAATTAATTTTTTTAAAAAAGAATATAAGGAACTCCCTTATACCCAACATCAAACCCTTTTCCCCCTTCCCCAGCAATGACCTTTTTACATGTGGATGTTACATTTGCTACAACTGATGTACAGATAATGAAACATAGCTACTGGGAAGCAGACTTGGCCCAAGGGTAGGGCGCCTGCCTACCACATGGGAGGTCCGCGGTTCAAACCCCAGGCCTCCTTGACCCGTGTGGAGCTGGCCCATGCACAGTGCTGATGCGCGCAAGGAGTGCCCTGCCACGCAGGGGTGTCCCCCGCATAGGGAAACCCCACGTGCAAGGAGTGCACCCCATAAGAAGAGCCGCCCAGCACGAAAGAAAGTGCAGCCTGCCCAAGAATGGCGCTGCACATGCGGACACCTGACACAGCAAGATGACACAACAAAAAGAAACACAGATTCCCGGTGCCGCTGATAAGGATAGAAGCAGTCACAGAAGAACACACAGTGAATGGACACAGACAGCAGACAACTGGGGGGAAGGGTGGAGGAAGGGGAGAAAAATAAATAAAAAATAAATCTTTAAAAAAAAAAAAAAGAAACATAGCTACTAATCACTGGTTCCATTATGCTTTACATTACGGTCTACTTTTTACACTGTACACTTACAAATTTTTGGTTACATTATGGTTTACATTATAGTTTACATTTTAGACTATACACCTTTATAAATTTTTGGTGATATTTAACATGGCTTGTATCCATCACTGCACTAACTGATTTTAAAGCATACTACAAAGCTACAGTGGAAAGACAAAATAAACAATGGAAATTAATTGAGAGCTCAGATATAGAATCACATATAAACAGCCAACTTATAATCAATCAAGCCCAATCAACTCTGACAGAATAGTCTCTTCAACAAATGGTGCTTGCACAACTGGACAGCCATATCAAAAGAATGAAAGAGGATGACCATCTCAGGCCCTACACAAAAATTAACTCAAGATGGGTCAAAGACTAAATATAAAAGCCAAGACCATAGAGCTCATAGACGATAACATAGGCAAACATTTATGAGATCAAATGGTAGGAAATGGTTTCATAAACTTCACGAGCAATGAAAGAAAAAAAATAGATAAATGGGACCTCATCAAAATTAAAAATTTTTGTATTTCAAGGGAGTTTGTCAAGAGAGTAAAAAGGCAGCCTACTCAATGGGAGATAATATTTGGGAACCACCTTTCTGATAAGGGCCTAATATCCAACATATATAAAGAAATCTTACATCTCGAAAATAAAAAGCCAAACAACCCCTAAAAACTGGGCAAAATATAATTTGTAACAAATGTATCACAACAATGCCAGGTGTTGGTGGAGGGGTAATGTATGGGACCCCTCTATGACGTTATTTGCATGTTCATTTTGTAAGTTCACAACACTTACTACACATTTACTGTTTATGTATGTTCATGTTTGAATGATATACTTCAATAAAAAATATATTTAAAAAAATAAAAATGAGCCAAAAAGGGAGGGAGGGAGGGAGGGAGGGAGGGAGGAAAGAAAGAAATGGCAGAAGATGTGAATAGACACTTTTCCAAAGAGGGAATACATGTGCTGAAAAATCACAAGAAAAGATGCTCAAAATCACTAGCTACTAGGGAAATGCATATCAAAACTACAATGAGATATCATCTTATACCTATTAGACTGGTTGTATTAAAAAGAAAAAGAAAACTACAAGTATTGGAGAGGATGTGAAGGAATAGGAACACTCAAATCCACTGCTGGTGGAATGGAGAATGGTGTAGCCACTGTGGAGGACAGTCTGCCAGTTTCTCAGGAAGTTAAGTATAGAATTGCCATATGATCACAACCCTACTACTAGGAATATACACAGATGAAGTGAAGGCAGGGACTCAAACAGATATATATACACCAATGTTCATAATGGAATCATTCACAGTTGCCAGAAGTTGGAAGCAACCCAGGTGTCCATCAATAGTTAAATGGATAAACAAAATGTGGTATATACATACAAAGGAATATTACTCAGCTGTAAGGAATGAAATGCTGACACATGCAACAACATGGATGAGTCTCAAAGACCTTATGTTGACTGAAGTAAGCCAGTCACTAAAGGAAAAATATTGCATGATTCACTGTTATGAACTATGAATATTTAGCAGACTCACAGAGGTAGAGTATGGAAGATAAGTTACCAGGAGATAGAAAGGGAGTAGTGCGTGGTGAGCTGATGATCAAACTGAGAAGCTATGATAAGGTGGATGGGGGTGGTTTGGCAGTGAACGGAGATGATGGTGGTACAGAGATATGAGTGGGACTGACAATAATGGAGTGTGAGCATAAGCAGGGATGGGGGATTGGTTAGGCTATCCAAGGAACAGGTGAACTCTGGAGAGGTTGAAGGCTGTGGTCAAGAATACAATTATGGTAGTGTTCTTTTGGAAAATATGGCAGGAGAGGGTCATAGGTGATGAAGGGATATGTAAGGAAGAGTATACACCTAGGGCTACAACTATGAAATTGAATGTGGTCATGTGGCCATAAGATGTTTATTATCTGTGGATAGAGACCCACACAATAATCAACGAAATATTAAATTCCCATCCTGAGAGTCCTGATATCTTATCAAATACAGAGGCAAGAATCCATAGAGTTAAAAAAAAAGTGTCACAATATTTTCAGGTGCTGAAAGAAAAGAACTATAAACCAAGAAATCTATGTCCAGTCATACAAAAGTTAATGTCATATAAAATGTTAAGGGTAGGAAAGTGGATCTGGACCAAAGGATAGGGCATCCACCTACCTACCACATGGGAGGTCCAAGGTTCAAAACCAGGGCCTCCTGACCCGTGTGATGAGCTGGCCCACATGAAGTGCTGATGTGCACAAAGAGTGCCATGCCACGGAGGGGTGTCCCCCGTGTAAGGAAGCCCCACATGCAAGGAGTGCACCCTGTAAGGAGAGCTGCCCAGCGCAGAAAAAGTGCACCCTGCCCAGGAATGGCGCCGTACACATGGAGAGCTGATGCAGCAAGATGATGCAACAAAAAAAGAGACACAGATTCCAGGTACCACTGACAAGAATACAAGTGGACACAGAAGAACACACAGCTAATGGACACAGAGAACAGACAATTAGGGGGATAGGGAAGGGGAGAGAAATAAAAAATAAATAAATCTTAAAAAAAAAAAAAGTCAAGGGAAGAGAAGAGCAATTAGAACACTAAAAACAGAAGGAAACTTCCACAGCATAATAAAGGGCACATATGAAAAGTCCACAGCAAACATCCTATTTAATGATGAAAGACTGAAACCTTTCCCTGATCAAGCACAAGACAAACATGCCCACTGTCACCATTGTTAATCAACACTGAATGAGACGTTCTTGCCAGAGCAATCAGGCAAGAAAAAGAAATAAATGGCACCAAAAGAAAGAAGCAAAACTTTCCCTATTTGCAGATGATATGATCCTATCACAAAAAAAAAAAACTGAAAAATGTAGAACAAAGCTCCTACAGCAAATAAATGAATTCAGCAAAATGGTGAACACCCAAAAATCAGTACTGTTTCTATAACAAGCAATGAACAAATGGAAAAAGAAATCAAGAAAAAAATTTCACAAAAGCAACTAAAAGAATAAAATAAGCAGGGGAAAAACTCTAACCACAGACGTAAAGAACTTGTACACAGAAAACTAGAAAGCGTCGCTGATAGAAATCAAAGAAAACCTAAATAAATAGAAGGACATTCTGTGTTAATGATTGAAAGATTATCATTAAGATGACAATATTATTAATACTCATATCAATTTATAAATTAATAAAATCCCAATCAAAATTTCAACAACCTTCTTTGAAGAAATGGAAAAGTCAACCATCAAATTTATATGGGAGGGTTAGGGGCCCCAAATACCTAAAGCCATCCTGAAAAAGAAGAATAAGTTGGAGAACTTGCACTTCCCAATCTTAAAACATATTACAAAGCCATATTAATCAAAACACCGTGGTACTGGTACGACGACAAACATATCGAACAATGGAATCAAACTGAGAGCTTAGAAACCACCCCCCACATTTATGGCCTAATGATTTTTGACAAGGTAACAAAGACCACTGAATTGGAAAGAAAAGTCTCTTCAACAAATGGTGCTGGGAAAACGGGCTCTCCATTTCCAACAAAAAGGAAGAGCACCCCTACCTCACACCATAAATAAAAATCAACTCAAAATGGATCAAAGACCTAAATATTAGACCTAAATCCATCAACTTCCTAGAAGAAAACATCGGAAAGCATCTTCAGGACCTTCTGGTACACTTTACACCCAAAGCACAAGCAATGAAAGAAAAAAGTAGATAAATGGGACCTCATCAAAATAAAAAACTTACACCTTAAGGAATTTTATTATGAAAGTAAAATGACAACCTATACAAAGGGAGAAAATATTTGGAAACTACATATCTAATAAAGATTTAAAATCCAGAATATATAAAGAAATCCTACATCTTAACAAAAAGACAACCCAATTTAAATACAGGCAAAACATATCTCTCCAAAGCAGATATACAAATGACCAAAAAGCACATAAAAAGATGCTCAACATAATTAACCATCAGGGAAATTCAAATCAAAACCACAATGAGATAGTATTTTACATCCATTAGAATGGCTGCTCTTAAATAAAACAGAAAATTACAAGTGTTGGAGAGGATGCAGAGAAATAGAGTACTCATTCATTGCTGGTGGTAATTTTAAATGGTGCATCTGCTGTGGAAGACAGCTTGGCAGTTCCTTAGAAAGCTAAATATAGAACTACCATATGATTTTGCAATGCCACTACCCAAAAGAACTGAGAGCAGGGGCTCAAACAAATGTATGCACATCAATGTTCATAGCAGCCTTATTCACAACTGCCAAGAAATGGAAGGAACCTAAGTGTCCTTCAACCAATGAATGGATAAATAAAATGTGGTATATATATACAATGGAATGTTTTTCAGCTGCAAAAAGGAATTAGCTCCTGATGCATGTGACAACATGGATGAATCTAAAAAACATCATGTTGAGTGTAATAAGCCATACATAAAAGGACAAATATTGTACATTATCACTTATTTGAAGCAATTAAAATAAGCAAACTCATAGAGTCTAAATTCAGAACACAGGTTACCAGGAGACGGGGTGGGAAAAGGAATGGGAAGTCAAGCTTAACATTTACAAGATTCTTATTTGGAATGGTGGAAATGTTTTGATATAGATGGTGGTGATGGCACGACAACATAGTAAATGTAATTAACAGCACCGAAATATATACCTTAATGTGATTAAAAGGGGAAATGTTAAACTGTATTTATGGTAACAGAATAAAAAAAAAAAAAATCCATGGAACTACACTACACAGTAAACCCTAACCTAAAACATGGATTTTAATTAATAGTATAATTATAGAAATGTGCCTTCAATAATTTTAACAAATGTTCCACAACATTGCAAGGTGTTAGTGGTGGGAAAATACAAGCAAATCCTGTATTTAATACATGATTATTCTATAAACCCACAACTTCTCTAATAAAGAAAAAAAAGGCTAAAAATGTTAAAAAATCAAGACATGCTCTGATAAAAGAAAACTAAGAGATTTTGTCGCCAGTAGCTCTAGCCTAAAGGAAGTTCTCTAAACAGAAAAAAATTCATATAAGCAAAAATATGCATAAATACAATAGGCTTTCCTTTCTCCTCTTCAGTTTTACAGATTATGTTTTATGGTTAAATAAAAAATTATAACATTATAATATTTCCTACATGCATAGGAAATACTTAAGACAATAATATTATAAACAAGGAAGAGGAAGTAAAAGAAGGTAAGGTTCCTATACATCACTCAAACTGGTAAAATAATCATGGATAAAGTACAATAAGTTTATATATATATGTAATTCAATACTGAAAGAAAACGCCAAAAAAGCTATATGAAGAGATACACTCAAAAACTATACATAAATCAAAATGGAACTGAAAAAATGTTCGAGTGACACAATACAAGAAAATGAAAACAGTGAAACATAAAATAGAGATTAAACAGAAAATATAAACTAAAATAGTGGGCTTAAGTCCTAACATATCAATAATTACATTAAATGTAAATGGGCTAAACAGACCAAATAAAAAGCAGAGATTGGCAAAGTGCATTAAAAAACATGACCCAATTACATATATCTAAAAGACATTCATTTCAAATATAATTATATAGGTAGGCTGAAAGTTTAAGTTGAAAAAGAAATACCACACAAATATTAATTAATGGAAAGCAGGAGGTTATGCTATAATATCAGATAAAGTAAACTTCAAAGAAAATTACTGGAGACAAAGATGGAGACAAAGATGGACTTATTAGAATGATAAAGTGATTAATCCACCAAGAAGACATAACAATCCTAAATGCATACACACCAAACAACAGAGCTGTCATGAGGATTAAAAGATGAGCTAAAGGGATACAGATTTGGCTCAACTGATAGAGCATCCGCATACCATATGGGAGGTCCAGGGTTCAAACCCAGGACCTCTTGGCTCATGTGGTGAGCTGGCCCATGCACAGTGCTAATGCACACAAGGAGTGCCATGCCACACAGGGGTGTCCCCTCTGTAGGGGAGCCCCAGGCACAAGGAATGCGCCCCGCAAGGAGAGCCACCCCACACAAAAAAAAGCACAGGCTGCCCAGGAGTGGCACTGCACACATGGAAGCTGATGCAGCAAGATGATGCAACAAAAAGAGACACAGATTCCCCATGCTGCTGACAAGAATGCAAGCAGACAGAAGAAGAACACACAGCGAATAGACACAGAGAGCAGACAATGGAGGGGGAAGGGAGGAAGAGAGAGAAAGGGGGGAAGGGGAGAGAAATAAATAAAAAATCTTAAAAAAAAAAAAAAAAAAGATGAGGTGAAGAATGGGAGAATATTTGCAAACCCCACTTCCAACAGGAGACTGGTATCTAAAATATATAAAGAATGCTCAAAACCCAACAGTAAAAAAGCAAACAATCCAAATAGTACATGGGCAAAAGTTATGAAGAGACATTCCAATGAAGAAAATACACAGGTGGAAAATAACAACAAGATGTTCAACATCAATAGCCACAAGAGAAAGGCAAATTAAAACCAAATGCGCCATCACTACACATCTATGAGAATGGCTAAAATTTAAAACTGTACAACATCAAATGCACTCAAGGATACAGAGAAACTAGATCACTCATACATTGCTGATGGGAAGATTCAATAGTACAACCAGTCTGGAAAGCAATTTGGCAGTTTCTTAAAAAACTAAAGACACAACTAACATACAACCCAGCAATTGAATTCCTGGGCATTTATCACAGAGAAATGAATACTTTTATTCACACAAAAACCTGTACATGAATGTTTATAGCAGCTTTATTTATAACAGCCAAAAACTGGAAAGATCCCAGGTGTATTTCAATAGGTAGATGGTTAAACAAACTGTTGTACATATAACACCATGAAACACTACTCAGCAATAAAAAGGAAGGACTATTGATATACACAACAACCTGGATGAATCTTCAGAGAATTATATGGAGTGAGAAAATCACCAAACCCAAAAGTTTACATGCAACACCCTTAAAATGACAAAATTACAAAAATGGAGAACAGATTAGTGGTTCTCATGGGTTAAGAAGGGGAGTGGGGACAGGAGAAAAGTAGATGTGGCTATTGAAGGGCATCATAAGAGATCCTTGTAGTGATGTAATTATTCTGTATTTTAACTGTTATCAATACCAATATCCAGCAGTGACATTACGCTACAGTTTTGCAAGATGTTACCATTTGGGGAAACTGGGCAAAGAGTATACAGATTCTCTTTGTATTATTTATTACAACTGCATGTGAATCTACGATTATCCCAAAGAAAATTTTTAATTAAAAAAAAAATGGCATTGACACAAATTTATTTGAGATATATAACAGCAACTTTTTATAAAAACCATTTATTAACATGATAATTACTCCAAAGGCCCTCTGATTTTGATGAATCAGCAACTCAAATAATGACATGTACCTCTGGAGTAACTGTTGACAGATTATAAATACTGGTTCTTCATATACCAATTACCTTGTTTTTAAGAAATGCAAAAAAATCTAGAAACCCAGGATCCCCCACAAAACACATGATGGCAAACCTACAAGCGTTTTAGGAGTAGGGAGAACTGTAGCCTACCTTGTATTAGGCAGTACTGTATAGAATTCCCTCTATTTTCCTCAACCCTCCTATCCCCCTCTACAACACCCCTACAAACAACACTCAAACAGACACAACCCCTTACTTCTGGCAACTCCTACCTATACTATAAACTCACGATTTGTTGATCGCCTTCCCTAAAAGCTTGTCTTCCTTATTCCTGGCCTTTATCACCTTAGGCTGAATTAATTGCCCCTCCCTGGTAATCCCATTATACTCTGTACACATCTCTATCATTCTAATTAGCATATTACCTTTAATGATCAGTTTTTCTGTCTCTTCCACACTAAACTATGAGCTTCTTAAGACGAAAAACTATAGTCAAATCCATTTCTATGCCCCCCAATACACAGCTCATTGACTAATATAGGAGATGCGCAATAAATATTTATGAAATATAAAAAATCTGATGTTAAGCATACTGTCTAGTTATTATATTCTACCATATTCCAAAATCATACAATTGTGATTGTTTTGGTAAGGCCCAGTGTTATCTTGAATATTCTGCTCTCATTGACTAAGGAGGAACAGAGCAAAGTGTTCAATTGTTCTCTTGTGCCCACAACCAAACATGTAAGGGAACTCTGGATGTTCTTTATAAGTTAGTTCTTACCTGCCATCTCTAATGAGCTCTTCAGCTGACTCGATCAGCTTATTAAGTTTCTTTACTTGTTTATAGTGCGCAAAACACCGTTTATGATCCTGGTCAAGTTTAAGACATTCACGAACTTCACTGCTCATGTATTTGAAAAAGGGAAACAATACAAGTCAAAATAATCAATAAGTGGTTTATCCATACCAAATACAGAAATCATAAGAAAGCTATTTTTTTAACAAGTAAACAAAATATACTAATATTTACTGCAAAGTTTTATGTGACACTACCATGCACACACTTATTAATTCAAATTAAAATGTTTTATACAGAGTTACACAGTTAATCCTCCACTTTGTTTATGCAAATATAATAATCTTCCTATTTATTTTAATAAGCACACTTGGTGAAAATAAATTATGTAGAATTAGAATAACTTAGTGAGAGCAAAAAATATATACATGGATGCAGAATAGAAAAAGTCTCGACCAACATAATTTTATTAATTTAAAAACTAAAATTATAAAGAAGATAGGAGTGATTATCTTACTGCCAATAAACAGAAACAACTTGGTTGTATTATGTCAATAGAACTGACCTCAGGGACAGTTCATGGTCTCCTAGCTGGTAGTACAGTTTGCTGATTTTATAAAAGGCCTCAGTATTATCATTCTTCAATTTGGATGCAGCTTTTAAGTCACTTATAGCTTTCCGAGGTTCCCCTTCTTTTATAAAACATTCAGCTCGAAGTTCTCGTAGTTCTGCATCCCAAACACAAACCTTGAGAAACAGAAGAACTAGACTTTAAGAAACAGCAAATTATGCATTCTTCCTTGCACTCCAGATACTTCATCATCTACCTATAATTATCAACATAAAACATTTCATTAATGTTATAACTTCTATCTTGTAAATGTAGAAAAAAGATTGGTACAATTTAGATGTACAAAAAAGGATAACCAACTCAAAATAACTTCTCTAAGGGTATCTTTTAAATAAATCTTACTGGAGAAAAAAAACAATAAAAAGACCCTTTGCCTACCTCCTTTCAATTACATAATTCTAAAACCTCAAAAATAAGAGAACATACTATTTATAATCAGATTGTTGTTTCTAATTAATTATATTTGATTCTGAAGAGAAAATTATATAAACTTTTTTACTTATTTTTAGTTTCTATTTGAAAAATAAAAGATTCCAAACTAGCAAAATAATTTTATTCTATTAACTAAATGAAATTATTTTGTAAAATGTCACCTCTTTTAAATTAAATCATCATATCAAAGAAAGAAGAGAAAAATAATGAGAAGGGAGAAGGCTGAGGCTTCACCATGCCTATTTTATCAGCAAGTTCACAATTTTTTTTAGTAAACATATACATATTTTTCGAAACATAATCCCAAATGTTCACCAAAAAAGCCTGTGGAAGTATCTTTACATATTTCATCAAGCTGTTCTAAAGTAATATCAACTTTTTTACATATATTCTGATATTAAAATTAACATGTTAAGTATCATAGACAATCCCATTAGCTAGGTCAAATCAAATATTCTAACTACTGGAGATAAAAATTATAACTTTCTAATTTTCTAATAAAGCATTAACAAAATAATTTAGCAAATGTGTATTCCATGGAACCACGTCACATGGTTTTTACTGCAAAATGTTCAAAAAAATACCCATTCCACATACCTCACAAGTTTACTGACAATTAAATGAAATTGTACATGAAAGCACTGTGAAAATGGTACTTCCTTCTGAGAATTTTAATAAAATTACTTCTGAGGCCATTTGTTATTAAATCCTTAGGCAGTGAGACAACTCTATACTCAAATTTCCCTATGTGGAATCCTCTGGATATCACCAACTCTTCATCTACCATCTGTAGAAACTTCCCACTCTAAATACTCTTTCTAAACATTTTTTCATTTTTCTTCAACCAACTCTTTCATCTTTTAACCCATTCTTTAACCTTTAATATTTTCTTACCAAAAAAAAGTAAAACAAAACCAAAATAGCAAGTTATGCACAAAAATATGTAATTCCTACTCCACAGTACATTCAGTATGTTTACTGCAAACTTCAGTTCCACATTTTGTTCTATATGTGAACGTAAAGCTGAAAGCACAAGAACCAATATGAGTTTATCCTACGTTTCTTATGATGTACAAATGTCAAACTGAATAAATATTCCTTACAGTAAAAAGCAGTTAAGTGTTAGGCTTATCAAATGCAGCATCAAAGATACCTACCTCTAAAATCTTATCAAGGAAGGTTATAGCAGCAGTATAATCTGCTCCTTCAAAAGCATAAAGTGCTTGTGAACGCAAGCGTTGCATTTCATCAGATTTTATAAGTTGGGACTGGGCTTCCTTTTCTTCATTTTCACTTGGATTAGACTTGAGCTATAAGAATAGTAAGAAATTAAGTAGGGATTTAAGTCTCTTAAATCTAATATCTATAATATGCACAAAGATCTTACTAAGCCATATACTTACACTGGGGAAAACAAGTAAAGGGACTGACAAAACTGGATTGTCCTATGACTCACTCCCTGATGCTAATCACCATAAGAAGCAGTAAAGGTATTTTTATTTCCACCAATATAATATATAAGAAATAGCAGAGGATATAGAGTTCCCCCAAAAATTACCAGTAAGCAGATAGGTTGGTGCAAAAGGAATGGTGATTTTGGACCGTGCATTTTAAATCATTTTAACTAGGCTCAAACACATCTTTATTAATCAAAATAGGAACCATTACAATCAACACATTTTTGCCAACAAGAAATAAGTTTGTTTATTCCTGTAGCGTAAAATCCATGCTACAGAATTTGACAAACTCTTAGAAAGCATTTTCTGCACCCTGTTGGTTGTGGAGGCATTTTCTCTGCAAAAAGTTGTTGAGATGCTTGAAGAAGTGGCAGAAGTTGGCAAGAGGTCAGGTGGATATGGCAGATGAGGCAAAACATTATAGCCCAATTCAACTTTTGAAGCACTGGTTGTGTGACATGCAGTTGAGCATTGTCATGGAGAAGAATTGGGCCCTTTATGTTGACCAATGCCAGCTGCAGGCATTGCAGTATTCAATGCATCTCATTGATTGGCTGAGCATACCTCTCAGATGTAATGATTTTGCCGAGATTCAGAAAATGAATGAATCAGACCAGCAGCAGACCATCAAACAGTGACCATGATCTTTTTGTGGTAAAGGTTGGCTTTGGGAAGTGCTTTGGAGCTTCTTCTTGGTCCAACCACTGAGCTGGTCATTGCCGGTTGTCATATAAAACCCACTTTTTGTCGCACGTCACAACCAATTGAGAAATGGTTCGTTGTTCTCGTGTAGAATAAGAGAAGATGACACTTCAAAACGATTTTTTTTGTCAGTCCGCTCATGAGGCACCACTTATTGAGCTTTTTCACCTTTCCAATTTGCTGCAAATGCTGAATGACCGCTGAATGACCGCAGAATGATCAACACTGAGTCCTTTGGCAACTTCTTGTGTAGTTTTAAGAGAATCACCATTTGACTACTCTCAACTGGTCGTTGTCAACTTCCAATGGCCGGCCATTACGCTCCTATTCTTCAAGGCTCTTGTCTCCTTCACAAAAATTCTTGAACCACCACCCCACTGTACATTTGTTAGCAGTTCCTGGCCAAATGCATTGTTGATGTTGCAAGTCGTCTCCGCTGCTTTAGGACCCATTTTGAGCTCAAATAAGAAAATTGCTCGAATTTGTTTTTTGTCTAACATCATTTCCATAATCTAAAATAAATATAAAATAAACAGGGGAAACGGACTTTGGCCCAGTGGTTAGGGCGTCTGTCTACCATATGGGAGGTCCGCGGTTCAAACCCCGGGCCTCCTTGACCCATGTGGAGCTGGCCATGCGCAGTGCTGATGCGCGCAAGGAGTGCCGTGCCACGCAAGGGTGTCCCCCGCATGGGGGAGCCCCACGCGCAAGGAGTGCGCCCGTGAGGAAAGCCGCCCAGCGTGAAAAGAAAGAGCAGCCTGCCCAGGAATGGCGCCGCCCACACTTCCCGTGCCGCTGACGACAACAGAAGCGGACAAAGAAACAAGACGCAGCAAACAGACACCAAGAACAGACAACCAGGGGAGGGGGGGAAATTAAATAAAATAAATAAATCTTTAAAAAAAAAATAAATAAATAAACAGCAAGTAATAAGTCATTAGCAAAAAAACATAAAGCAAGAAATGCACTTATTTTTTTTAAGGCATGTCCTTCAGGGGATTTGGGGGTTTCTAGGTTGTTTTTTTATTATTATTTATTTATTTTATTTCCCCCCTCCCACCCACCCCGTCCTGCTGTTTTTGCTGTCTGTGTCTACTTGCCTTTCTCTTCTCATTTTCTCCTCTGGGATTCACCAGAATTCAATCCTGCGGACCTCTGATGTGGAGAGAGGTTCCCTGTCAATTGCACCACCTCAGTTCCTGGCTTCTGCTGCACATCACCCTGACTCTCCCCTTCGTCTCTCTTTTGTTGCATCATTATCTTGCTGTGTGACTCACTTGTGCAGACACTGGCTCACCACACAGGCATTCAGCTCACCGCACAGGCACTGGCACACTGCAAGGGCACTGGCTCACCATGCAGGCATACTTTCTCTTCTTTTTCATGAGAAGGCCCCAGAGAACGAACCTGGGTCCTCCCATATGGTAGGCAGAGGCCTTATCACTTAAGCCACATATGCTTCCCAGAAATGCACATTAAAAGGATGTATAACATAACTACATTTATTTAAGAATGCATGCCAATATCAAATGACAAATTTCAACAACACAAAACCGCAATTAGTTAGGCACAACCCTTATTCTTAGGAATGTGAAAGGGGAGAAGAGAGAATGAAGAAGATAAACTTCCTTATAAATGGCTCCGCAAACTGATTAACTTGAGTTTCACAATTATTTTGTCTAGTTATATTTCCAAAGTATTTATTTCTATGTGTAAAATAATTTGTAAAATAATGAAAAGTAGAGAAAAACTGAGGGAGAATGGAGTTGTCTTTTTTTTTTAAAAGATGTTATAGGATAGAAAAATATTGGATACTGGAGGGATTAGGTATAATATAAAGGAAGAAATTACAAGAAAAATAATGATGTGGTACATTTTTAAAAGGCTCATAACATGATGTTTAAGAGGTTTGCACATCGCCCTCCCCTCTTTGGTTTAATTTTATCAAGGTAAAATTTATATACTATAAAATTCACCCATTTAAGTGTACAATTTAATGATATTTAGTATATACAGCTAAGTTGTGCAACCATCACCACACTTTCAAAACACTGCCATGTCCCCAATAAGGTTCGTGTTTGTCTAGAGTTAATCCCTACTCCCAGCCCTAGACTATACTGACTCGTTTTCTTCCTCTAAATGGAAAATCTTAATGTTTAATATGTCAGAATAGTCGAGTGCCTTCATGGAAAAACTAGTGATTTATTTTGGAAGTTTTCCCTTTAATATTACATGTATTCTGGCTAAGAAGGGAATTGTAAACAGCAGTTGATATGTTTCAGTTTTAGATGAGATACATACAAGGAGAGGGTATTTCTAGAAATCTTCTCTTTCCTTCAATTGACCTAGTGTATTCCTTTCCATTTTAAAAAACTCATTTTTAAAAAACACTCCTACCAGGGAAGCAGCTGTGGCTCAATCAGAAGAGTTCCTGTCTACCATATGGGAGGCCCTCGGTTCGCATCCTGGGCCTCCTTGTGAAGGCAGGCTTGCTGCGGAGCACTGCCTAGCCCATAGACGCCACAGACAGCCAACTCAGCAAGGTGACGCAACAAAAAGAAGGGAGACAAGCAAGAACACAGAATAGCCCGCAGCGAATGGACACAGAGAGCAGACAACAAGCAAGACACAAGGGGGGGGATGGGAAATTAAAAAAAATACAGATGCAGAAAAACATACAGCAAATGGACACAGAGAGCAGACAGCATGCAAAAAGCCACAAAGGAGGGTGGGGGATAAAAGCAAAACAAAACAAGAAAAACACACTCCCACCACTCATCTGGTGGGAGAGACCACTCCAAATAAGAAACCTTAAGAAAATTATTTCTTGGCAGAGCATCTGTATTTCTCCTTTTTTTTCCCCTGATATCTTAGGTATTCTATTTATCAGTTTTAACCCTTAGCTTCTGAAGGAATGAATAACTCTCAAAGTACAATATTCATAGGTAACTAGAAATTTGTAACTTTAGCTCACTCTCGGAAAGGATTACTCCTATATGACTTAATGATCCAGTAAAGGGTGTTGTTTTGGGGCCATGGCATGCTTGTCTATATCTGTTTTATCATCCTTGGATCTTGAATCCTCCTCAAAGATCACATTTGAAAGAGTATGAATGTACATGTACTGCCTTTTTCCTCTGGGTAAAAGTAGAAGTTTATTGACAACTTGTATTCTATAATGTACCTTTACTGCCCCCATTTGGATAGATTCTATTAGAAACTATCTCTGCTGGATGGAATTTGCATCTTCTTCTTCCAAATTTCAGAATCTTGTCTGTTTTACAAACTTCCTCGTTGGAAGGTGGGAAGAAGAAGCCCCTAAATCTTCAATTTGACAATGGAGGGCTCAAAGCCACGTGATGCTCAGACACTGGGCATGGGAAAACAGGAATAAGATCAGGTTATCTGGGTGTCATTGGTGACCAGAAGGAGATGGTGACAAGAAGGAGATTCCCTCAAGGGGTTAAGGAAAGAATCAGAGAAGCAAACTAAGGATTTGTTTATAAACATGTCGTTTCAAAGAGGTTTAAATGAGATGACTTTTACACTTACTACAAGTTCATTGACTCATCTCAATCAATCTCTCATTTTCTAGAATTTTTACACAGAAGATTGGTAGACTCTGCTAACATTTCCCTCTCTTTTTTTATCATGTTTCTTGAGATCCCTTCCTACCTCAGTGCTTTAACATTTCTAACCTTTTAGCCAAACCCCAATACGACCGTATTTTATTTCTCACTTCTCATCATTCGCTGTGGTCACTGAGCTCTTGGATAAAAATCCCTAATAGCTATCTATGGGATACATGATTATTGGAAAAGGAAACCTTCCCTTTAATCCAACTGTACCTCTACTTCTGGAACCTCAAATAAAAACATGGGTGGGCAATTGTGGTAGGAAGGCTTCTGAGAGGGCCCACAATGATCCTCACCTCTTAGGTTTACTATACAAAATTAATACTGACTCTAGGTACCTACCTAAAAGAATTAAAAACACGGACTCAAGCAGATATTTGTACACTGACGTTCAAAGCAGCATTATTCACAAAAGCCTGGAACTGGAAACAACCCAAGTGACCATAACGGATGTGTGGTTAAATAAAATGTGGTACATACATACAATGGAATAATATTATTCAGCCATAAAAAGGAATAATGTGGGAGCAGATGTGGCTCAAGCAGTTGAGCTCTCACCTCCTAAATGGGAGGTCCTGGGTTTGGTCCCCAGTGCCTCCTGAAAAAACAAACAAGCAAAACAAAACAAAACCAAAAAACCCAACTCCAAGAACCCAATGTGGCTCCATGGTTGGATGCCAGCTTCAACATGCAAGGTCCCAGTAATGGAGATGCATAGCCTAATGGCCACAAAGTTTCTATTTTGAGTGATGAAAGGTTTTGGCAGTATATTACAGTAATGTATATTACATTATAATATCATAACTAATTAACAACACTTAAAATGGTAAAATGGCAAGTTTTATGTTTATACACATATCACAATTAAAAAAAACATTAGAAAATTAAAATAATAATAATGACTGATTTGAATGGCAAAAAAAATAGAACTAAAATATTTAAAAAACAATAGTATCCTGGTCAGGAGGGTAGCTGATTGAGTTAAAGCAATCTAAGGTACTTGTATTTCTCTAATAGAAACTAAAGATATTAATTAGCTTTAAACTTCACTAAGTATGTGCATTAAAATTCCTGGAGTAAAAATCAAGAAAAAAAGACATAATATGTATAATAGTATAGAAAGAACAGAATAAAGAAAAGCCTAAATAAATTCAGGGTGTGAAGGAAGAAGGGAAGAGAGGGTTGTATTGACAGGGGAAAAAAAGTTGGATACACACAATCTCACACAAATATACAAAAGACTTTCATATACCCATCATGTTAGGGAAAATTATACTACCTGTAATATCAAGTGTTAAGATATAGAGTATGTAGACTTCTATGCTGCTAAAAGGAATATAAATTAGCACAACTACTTAACAGACAGTGCCTAATTGCTCTGCCAGGTTGAAAATCCCCATAACCTTCAAAAAAGCAATTACCCTCTTAGGTATATACCCTAAAGCAGTAATTCTCAAAGTGTGGATCAGGAACCCTTACAATCCCATTAAGGACCTTTTCATGGGTTGTGGGACAAAACTTTGCATGAATAAAAGATATAGAACTCATTTAAAATTCAAGAAAAAAGAAAAAGGATTTAATTTTAACAGTACTAAAAGTCAATGATAAAGTTTCAGGATCCACATTTTCAACTAACCTTTAACCACCTATGGCGTTTAGGTGTAGTATCAAAGAAGAATATTAATAGTTATCTAAATAGTAATTATCTAAAAAGACTATAAAATATTCTTCCTTTTCCAACCGGATGAGTCAGATTTTCTTCATGTACTTCCAACCAAAACCAACCAACAGATTTAATACAGAAGCATATGAGAATCCAGTTACCTTATATTAAACCAGACACTAAAGAAAGTTGCAAAAATGTAATCTTGACTACTACTTTTGTTTTTGTTTTAGAATTCAGTTATTTTTCACACACAAAAAAATTTGTTAACATGTAGCAATTTTATTCTTGTATTTTTTAATGAATTAGTAGTTTTTAAATGTTTCATTTTAATTTCTAATACACTAAATATTGATAAACAAAAGCACTTTGGAGTCCTCAATTTTTTATAGTATAATGGGGTCCTGAGATCAGTAAAAAATGGATACTGTACAAGGCAAATGAACAAAACTGTTCACTATACTTAACACAGAATAAGAGCTAAAATCTTTGTTAAATTCATAAATAAAACCAACCAGAAATGAAACAGGAAAATGTAAGTCTACAGCTAATTTTCCCTAATTGTAACACACAAAAAAGATATCTTCAGAGTTCCAAAAGACTCTCTTGTACTCTAGGATGAAGCCCTTAGTTAAATCAACCTTATTTAAATCAACTTATTCCAAGTCCCTTCTTCTCCAAGCTTTCCTGTTTCAAGCCACAGTAGTAAACGCCTTTCTCTAAATGTTTACAGACATTTAAAAATGAAAGTAACCTATGAAATTAACATATCCCATCAACTCTCACTTTATAAATTAAAAAAAAAAAAAAAAAAAAACCAAAAAACTTGAGTTGCACAAATGCTAAGCAGCTTGCCCAGCATCCCACAGCTAATCAGGAGAAAAAGTGAGTGTTAAGACCTCGGACTCCTCAGCCAAAGTAGATACAACCCCAAGTACTGGTTCTCCTGAGGGCTACAGAGGTCTATGGTCATGGCAAATGGCTCTTGAATTCAGTGCTGTTGTCAGTTGGCCCTACTTTGGAATTTGTGTTCCTAAGTGTGATGGAGTTGGACTCAGATGTGACCTTTCTACACGTGCCTCTTCTGTCACTTTTACTGAATTGTGGTTGGTGCTAGGGTTGGTGTATACTCAAGAGACTTGAATCTCTGGACTGTCCATGTGCCAACTGGGCCATGAGCCTCAGCAGACTCACTACTCCTACCCTTTGGGCCATTAGACTACCCAGGTCAGATAACAGGGAGGTGAAGAAGGTCAACCACCACACCAGGGAACCGAGAGAGCCTACAACTGCAAGCAGGAGAATTGTATCCATCATCTATGTGGAATCTAAGCCCCCTCTCAATATAGAGGTGGAATGGACATCACCATCCCAGGGTCCACAGGATGGAGGAATAAAATATGGATTAGAGTGAATTTACTAATATTCTATATTGGAACTATTGTGACTAGTAATGGAAGAAATTGTAGCATTGTTGTGGAGAAAGTGGCCACAGTAGTTGCTGATGGCAGGAAAAGGGAAGGAGAGATGTGAGGTGGGGGCATTTTCTTGACTTAGAGTTGTCCTAAATGATATTGCAGGGACAGATGCTGGACATTATATATCCTGCCATAACCCACTGAATGGACTACAATGTAAACTATTATCCATGTGGTGCAGCAGTGCTCCAAAATGTATTCATCAAATGCAATGAAAGTGCAACAACAATGAAGGAGGTTGTTAATATGGGATGAGTAGGGTGAGGGGGGATGGGGGGTATATGGGAGCCTCATATATTTTTTTCTTCTTATTTTAAATGTGACATTAAAAAAATGGGGTCCCCATATACCCACCACCACCCCTACCCCACTCCTCCCACATCAACAACCTCTTCCATCATCGTGACACATTCACTGTACCTGGTGAATACAGTTTGGAGCACTGCTGTACCACATGGACAATGGTCTTTGAATGTAACATTTTAAAAAATAATAGAGAGATTGTAGGAAGAAAAAAAAAAAAGACCTTGGTCTCCTGAACCAGTTATATATTGTTCTCAATCATATGTCACTTCCTACAAATTTATCTGTACTGTTGATTTTCCAAATGTTTAGATCTTATTACCTCCAACTAAACTGTAAGAGCAGGGTATATATCTTATAACCTATTTTGCATACCTACTACAGGTTTTCCCTATTTTTCTATTTCATTTAACACTAAAAACATTATCCAAGTTCTAAATTTTATTGTCTCCATTTACAATGAAGAAACTGAGTGATTATATAAATTGCCAGAAATCCATTCTTTGGGTGATAATCAAGTCAATCATGACAGCAGGAAACATTCATTGAGAGCTTTCTATGCTCCAGGCATTATTCTAAACTAAACCTAAACCCCACAGGATACATCAGATTATCTCTGTTTAATATAGGAGAAAACTGGCTCAAAATCATTTTCAGAGCCTACATTCTTTATTTACTCTTACGTAAAATAAAGTCAGCCATGGAACTCTCTACTTGACATCTCCAATAGCACATATAAAAATGATCTTAGTAACATGGCGAAAACACAACTCTACTTCCCACCTCTAACCCATTTCCCCCTACTTTACTTCTTCAATAAAAGGTCCCACTTCATTATTTCAACCAAATTCAGTGAGTTATCCTCAATTCTGCTTTCCCTTACATAATAGAGTCTGACTCCATTTTTTGATGTTTGACTACTGGCAACTTTTATGCTTCACCCCTCATTCTTTCCCTTCTGCCCCACATTTAAGCAATCTTATTAAAAAGCCCAGTGCTCCCTCCTTTGCACACCAGGGGTTTCAAACCACAAAAGCCCCTTCTACATATGGAAACATACCAGACCCACCCCCTTACCACAATAAAAACTCCAAGCCAGTCTTTTTTCCCAGCTCTCTCAAGCCATTTTCAGACCATCACAGAAAGCCAGCCCTGATCTCTTCATACCCTCTTGGTACGTGGGTAACATCTTCAGTCTCACCATCCAAACCAAATCTAGGATGGCCAAACCAAATCTTTGTACAGTGGCCACAACAAGTGGCACTATGAATAGAACATCTTGACACTGATTGCCACCAACTAGAGTCTTTCTTTCCTTCTCTTGCTTTGACTTCTAACTGCTTCTGATGCCTGCTGGTTAGCATACACTTTCAATTGTTGCCAGCTGGCTAGCTTGCATTTTAAGCCATACTAATTTGTGCCACATTTGCTAAGTTCTGCTAAGCCTCTGTTATGCACTTAACTATATTAAACCAGAAGTTTTGATAAGTGGAATTTAGGGACAAAAGTACAGGAATGGGACCCTCCTTAAAATGGCCTGGGGTCAGTGTCTCATTCTAGACTTATCTGTGTGTCTTTAATTCAATCATGTATCTGAAGTCCAGCATTAGCTGTGACTTGACACTAGACTCAGGGGAACAACTCTTACCCTATGGCCTATTGTGTGTCTAAACCAGGCATTGGCCCCCACTATATACAGCATCCAGGGGAAAGACATACTTTTGTGCAATGTATCCACACATCTAGGTATTCCTCACCTTAAGCATCAGAACTTTTGTCTTGACTAAATTCTTCCTGGCTAAAGCACCCATTGCCCTAAAATATTCCATATTGGGCACACTCTGACTCAATGAGTAATATATTAAAATTAAGCCTTTGGCATTTGTAAACTGCCTTTTTTAAAATGGGGACCCATGGGTCTTTCTTCCCAATGAAAAGAGCTAAAAGTCCAATGTAAATTAAAATTGGGCCTTCAAGAATGGAAGACTATTATACAGGATATACTTAGTGAAGTGGTGATTAAAACCATTGCTTCTCCTTTTTTTGTTTTTTAACTTTATTTTATACTTTTAATAATTGAAAATATAAACAATTAAAAACTAAAAAGAAGATGAATAAAAACACATTCTCATTTAAATGTACTGGATACATATAAATTTTTTTTAATCATTCAATATGTTATACAATATTTGGTTCATAGTAATGCAATCATACAGTATTTGTCCTTTTGTGTCTGTCTTGCTTAGCTCAACATAATGTCCTCCAGGTTCATCCACATTGTCATAAGTTTTATGACTTCATTTCTTCTTACAGCTGCATAGCATTCCATCGTGTGAACAGACCACAGTTTATTCATTCATCTGTTGATGGACACATGGGTTGTTTTCAACTTTTGGCAATAATGTCACTACGAACATCATTGTGCAGAATTCCATTTGTGGCACCGCTCTCAGGTATTCTGGGTATATGGCAAGTCTATATTCAACTTCTTGAAGAACTGCCAAACAGTCCTCCACAGTGGCTGTACCATTCTGCATTCCCACCAACAGTGAAGAAGTGTTCCTATCTGTCAAATATCCTCTCCAATAATTGTAGTTCAGTATTTTTATTAGTGGCTATTCTGATAGGTGTGAAATGATATATCATTATAGTTTAGATTTGCATTTCCCTAATCATTAGTGATGCTGAGCATTTCTTCCTGTGTTTTTTTCCTGCCATTTGTATTTCTTCTTTGGACAAATATCTATTCAAGTCTTTGCCCATTTTTTAATTGGGTCATTTGTCTTTTTCCTGTTGAGTAGTAACATCTCTTTATATATCCTGGATATTAAACCCTTATTTGGCATGTGCTTCCCAAATATTTTCTCCCATTGGGTGGGCTGCCTCTTCACTCTTTTGACAAAGTCCTGTCGGGTGCAAAAGCATTTAATTTTGAGGAGGTCCTATTTATCTATTTTTCCTTTTGTTGCACGTGCTTTGGGTATAAGGTCCAAGAAACCACTACCTAACCCCAAGGTCTTGAAGATGTTTCCCTACGTTTTCGTCTAGTAGTTCTATGGTCCTGGCTTTTATATTTAGGCCCTTGATTGACTGAGTTGTTTCTTGTATAGGGAGTGAGATAGGCGTCCTCTTTCAATCTTTTGGTTATAGATATCCATTTGCTGCAGCACCATTTGTTGAAAAGACTGTTTTGTCCCATTAACATTGACTTGGTAGGTTTGTCAAAAACCAGTTGACTGTATTGGTGAGGGTTTATTTCTGGGTTCTCAATTCTGTTCCACTGATCGATGTGTCTATCTTTATGCCAGTACTATGCTGTTTTGACCACTGTGGCTTTTTATGCTTCTTCTTTAAGAATCCAATGTGGCCTGTCCTTAAACTTGCAAAGAATGAATGGCACACCTCACAGTAACTTACTAACCTTAATGCTATGGAACCTTCATTAAGGCTTCATACCCAATATTATCAAAATTACTGACTCCATCTAATCAGCAAATGGTAAATACTTTTTTATTATAGATGTGGCTAACATGTTTGTTTGCTGCCTGTATCAATAGCCTCTCAGTTGCAGTTTGCCTTCACCTCCAAAAAGACACACTCCATCTTTCACCAGATACATAATCTCTGTAAGCAAGATCTTAACTGTATTCAGCTTTCTCCAAGAACAGAGGTATGGCATTACATTGATGACATCCTTCTCCGAGGAGATACATTTGAAACACTTATTCAGGATGTACAAATACAAAGAAGCTTACAAAAAGTCAAAAAGCCATTGACCCACACAGAGTACAAGGTTCTGCCATTTTGGCTATATTCCTAAAATTACTTGTCAAACTGAGGACTGCTCCATCCCTAACACCATCAAGAAACAGTACTGACTCAGCACCCACATATTAAAACAAATCCAACATCTTTTAGGCCTTTTGGGGTTCTAGAGGCAACACATTCAAATTCCTCATTTATAAATTTTACTTAAGCGTATTTAAACTGTTACTTGCAAATCAATCCACTCTGAATGGGGTCCCCTCCAACAAAAGGTTTTACAATCTGTCCAAACTGCAATACAACAGGCATTGCCATTAGTGCCCCCCACAGACTCCTTTAATAACCTCCTCTCAGGCCTACTGGGTTCTTTCAACTTCTTATGGGCTATTTGTTGTCCATGTGCTTCTAATGTAAGAAATTACCTCCTCAGCCCCACACTATAGGACATTTGAGTAGCAACTGCTGACTACAAGTTGGGCTATCCTGGAAATGGAAGTTCTCAGAGGTCAAGGGCCCATGACTCGCTGTACCCAGTTTGTCATTATGCCCTGGGTCATAGAAGCAGCACACCACAAGCTTGGCATGGTCACCAAGGCCTCCTTTTTATAGGATGAGCCAAACCTGCACCCTCTGGTATATACCTCATGCAGTAGCAGATAGCCTCCTCTGTCCTGTCCCTTGCCTGAAGCCATGGTGCTGGAGGAGGTAACACCTCTTACAAAACATTAGGCTACCTGGGGAAGCCCTTGTAATAATCAAACAACTGAAAGGGAGTTCATAGACTTTGTAGATAACACTGCCACCATCACATAAGATAGAGCTTGCTAGAGTGACACTGCTCTTCATCCCTTAACAGGTCATCCCTGATAAAAGATGGGATCTATGGTCAGCAAAATTGGCCAAACTTCAAGCAGCCATTAGTTCTGGATGCCCCGGCCAAAAACAGGCCCCATCTGAACAATTTTTCACTATTAGGTCATTGCCAATGGTATGACTCTCTGGTTGGTCAATGGCAGGAACAATTTCTTATTCAAGGAATTGGGACTCTCATCTTCATAGACAATCAAGATATAAACCAAGGTTACACAAGTTCTTACACCTACCAAAACCATAAAGCAAGGCCACAACAAGACACTCCTTATCTGCTTCAATGTTCCAGACATTATTGACAGTGAACAAGACACTCATGTAAATTCTCAGAATACATAATGCTACACACTAGAATAAAGAGGCATTAAATGAACTTTCACTTTTCTTACTGGCCTCAGAGGACAGGCCCCCAGAGCACCATAATGGCTTACTTAAACAGGTTCAAATTCAGTTAAATGCAACTTGGTACACCGTACTCCTCAAACATCAGTAGTGAATTGTAATTAAGAGTCCGACTATATTTTTTTGATGTCTGATGGCAGCTTTTAAGTCTCATACTTCCCTCTTCCCCTTCTGCCCCACATCTGAGTAAGCTGATAAAAACCCAGGTGCTTCCTCCTTTGGCAATAGGAGGAGGTTCAAGGCACAAAAACTCCTTCTGTGTGAAGGAAACCTCACACCAGCCCCATCCCTTAATCACAATAAAAACTCCAAGCTAATCTCCTTTCTTCGCTCATTCAAGCCATTTTCAGACCAGCTTGGAAGTCCTGACCTGATCTCAGAAAGCTTCATTCAGTGATCAATAAACATTTTCATACCATCTTGGTATGAAGGTTAGTGTCATTTTGCTATGTAAGCCAACTTTTGGCTGTACTAGCCAAATGGGTGCTGATGTAAAGTACAAGAATACTGTTGGCTTTTATAAAGGGTATTTATTTGGGGTAAAAGCTAAAAGCTTACAGTTACAAGGCCCTAAAGGGTCCAACTTAAGGTTACTTCCTTACAAAACTCTGTTGCCATATGTTGAATATCTGTGAGGGTTCAGCCTTCCTCTTCCTTAAGGCTCCAGCTTCTGATCTCAGCTGTAGGCTGGCATAGAGCTTGTCTCTCTTCCCAGGGCTCATTTCTTTCCAGGCTTAGCTGCTCTTCACAAGGTCAGCTATAAACTATCAGGCAAATGGCTCATTTTTCTTCCCAGGGCCTCTGTCGAGTCTATGGAGCTACCTCTCTTCCTCTGTGTATCTTCCCTGTGTATCTACTTTTGTGTGTCTCCTTGATTGAGTAATCATATATATAGGGGGTGGGGATTCAAACTGAGTCACCCTAATGATGTGGTTGAAATCAAAGCCCTAATCTTAACATAACTGAATCAAAGGTATCTCATCTGAATCTAATACAAAGGGTATCATGCCCAAAGGAAGAGACCAGCTCACAAACATAATCTCTCTTTTTAGAATTCATAAATAATCTCAAACTGCCACATCCCTCAACTATAGGGTAGCCACAACACCTTATTTCACATATCCCAAGTCCTGTTGGCTGTAATCCCAGAAAATATCCTAAATACATATACTTTCCTCTATGTCCACAACTACTATTACAAAATTGTATTTTATCATAATAAGAGGCAAAAGCCATTAATGGTTTTCCTGACTCTACACTGCCCCCAATAATCCAATCTCCTTCTGACAAGAGATTACCTTCTCAAAACATACATGGCACCATGTCATTCTTAATTAAAACCCTCTAACAACTCCCACTTTTCTCAGAATAAAATCCAAATGCTCACCATGGCCAAAAAAGTCTTACATGATATGGTTCCTGCCATCTCCTAACCCTTCCATCCTTGTTTACTCGCTCCCATATAACTGGTTATTTTCTGTTATGCAGCCACAATGTCAAGGTTGCTCTTGCCTCTGCTTCTGGTTCTTTGTGTGGCTGACACCATTTGATACTGAAGTTTCAGCTCAAAAGATAACACCTCGAGGAGTGCCTTGCTGATAAATTCCCCTCACCCCACCACAATGACTAGCAGATCACCCTATTTCATTCTCTGTATTAGCCTTTGCCACTACCTGAAATTATCTTCTTTTGTTCATTTAGTTTAGATTTTCCCATACTAGAATATAAACTCCATGAGAGCTCAAGGCTGTCTTGTTTAGCTCTATACTCCCAAGTAACCTTGAATAGTGCTTGGTACCTACTAGGTCCTCAAGTATTTGGAAATGAAGAAAATAATAGCTAACTGATATATCCTAGAGAGTCACAGAAAATACGTCAGTTATCTGTTAGCAGTTTGAGATGCAAGAGTTTTAAACATGTTAAGTAACCACATTCATCAAACTAGAGATATTTAAAACCTGGTCAAGTAGCAAAGAATAAATTGAAAAAACAACTTGTTACAACATATTTTTACATCTGACTCCAAATGACAGAGTGCTGGAAGATGATATTATCCATATAATCACTAAAAGCATTTTATCCATATAATGAAGAACTTATTCTCACTTCTCAGAGTTTTAGGTTATTTCATACAGTACCATTTTGGCTCTCTTTGAGATCACATAGATTGAAATACAGAGTAAATGCTACTGTAAATATCTACAGGTGGCCAAACCAACATAAACCACTGTATATCCATACCCTCTCCCAATTTGTATACACACCATAGGATCTTGGAAAAGAAACGCTGATATTATTCAGTCTTTCTGATTTTAGAAAGAAGAGAACAATGCCCACAGACACTTGGCTAAGTTTCCAGTTTGATAGTGACAGGCCCTAGGACACTTTATCCAGTTATGGGCATGTGGTATCTCTCATGCAGACTAAAATATAAACACAAACTCTGTATCATTTCCCAACTCCTTTTTCTCTTGTGAAAATCATCCTTCTCTCCTAGTAGACTGATATAATTATAGCCTTTCATAAGTTAACATCTGAAGTTCAGCAGTTTTTACTTCAAATACAATAAAACAAACAATTGACTTTAATTTTAAAGTTCTAATACATTAGACTTGGGTAAGATTTACATACATTTTTGTTTCAACCATGAAAGAAAATTTAGGTCAAATGTATACTGTCTTATAGCCTATTGTTTCCAAGTACTTTCTGAAACACCCATTTAGTAAGTAAAGCACAAACTATTTTATATGTTCTTTAAGAGATCTCTAACAGTTAAGGCAAGTTTGAGAAACAGAATGGCAGACAAGTGATAGATACTAAGTCTTGAAAACTTCTGTACCTAGCCACCATTAAAATGACAAATAAGATATTATTACAGTTATGTCAGGACACTATCTTACATATTATCAGAGTAAAGTAATATGTAAAATTACCCTCTAAAAACCCATTTGACTGAAATCAGTGTTATTCAGGGGTTGTGAGGCTGACCCTGATTATTTAACTGAGCCCCTAAAATTAAACCTAAAACATCAAACCATAGGGTATCTATTTTAATGAAAATCCACTACATGTTAGTAAACACCAGAGTGGGAAATGGAAAAGGACTATAGAATCAGGTATACTATTTCCACATGATTCATATAGCTCTGATGCAACCCTTTAATTTACCTACCCTATAAAGGATACAATTAATTGACACACTGGCATGCCACACAACTCAGAGACTCCGTTAAGAATGGTGCAAGGAGCTTCTCAACATTTATCCCAATAATTCAGTAGGGTAAATAAAAGCTGTCCTTCTTGCTAAGTTTCTTAGGACTGTCATAACAAATTACCACAAACTGTGTGGCTTAAAACAACAGAAATGTATTCTCTCACAATTCTAGTGGTTAGAAGTCTGAAACCCAGGTGTTAGCAGGACAATGTTTGCTTGAAAGGCTTTAGGGAAGAAACTGTTCCTTGTCACTCTCCTTGCTTCTCAAGGTTTCTAGCAAACCTTGGTAATCCATGGCTTGTGGGAGATTTTTCCAATCTCTGCCTCTGAGGTCATGTGGCATTCTCCCTGTGAGTCTCTGAGCCTTCACATGACCTGTATACCCATGTGTCTCAGTCTGTGTCCAAATTTCCCTCTTTTTTTTTTTTAATTTTATTATTTCTCTCCCCTTCCCCCCCCACCCCAGTTGTCTGTTCTCTGTGTCTATTTGATACATCTTCTTTGTCCGCTTCTGTTGTTGTCAGTGCATGGGAATCTGTGTTTCTTTCTACTGCGTCATCTTGTGTCATTTCTCTGTGTGGGCGGCACCATTCTTAGGCATTTGGCGCTGGGCAGCTCTCCTTACGGGGTGCACTCCTTGCACGTGGGGCTCCCCTATGCGGGGACACCCCTGCGTGGCAGGGCACTCCTTGCAAGCATCAGTTCGGCGCATGGGCCACCTCTATACGGGTCAGGGAGGCCTGGGGTTTGAACCGCGGACCTCCCATGTGGTAGACGGGTGCCCTAACCACTGGGCCAAGTCCGCCGCCCATCCCTCTTTTTTAAAGAACACCAAACAGTCATATTGGGTTTGAGTATCTTAACCTCATCTTAACTTGGTTACATCTGCCAAGACCCTATTTCCAAATAAGATCATTATCACAGGTTCCAGGTGTCATTGATGACAACAAGATTCAACCCAGGACACTAGGTAAACTTTTTATACCCAAGCTGGACACACATAATTATTCTGAAGGCACTCAAATGTGTTTCCCTTCTTCACCCTTTTTCCAGATTTCAACCATCCACAATTCTCCCTCTCCTTTCTCTATTGTACATACATGACTTTTCTTTCTGTCTAGGAATTTCAACCTTTAAAAAATGGCCTCACAGAGCAATTACCCTTCAGATCAAAGTTATTTATAAAAGGAATATTTGAACTTTCAATATCCCCTTTCAGGTTTAATAAAAGGTTAACATATTCTTGTGTTTTATCATTCATCCATCCACTTGACAAATGTTTATGTAACATGTGGTATGTATAAAGCACTGGGCTAAGGAAAGCTTACTCCAGCACTACTGTCCCCCACTTTCTGTTTTTCAGCCTTCTCTCAAGCAGTTTCCCAAGCAGCAGGAAAGATTAGACAAAAATAAAGTAACATCCAATTTTCCTGAGCCCCTTTGTTTGAATACAATCTATTTCAATTCTTTTTTCATTTGTCTACAGATGATTAAGTATTGGGGTCATGGGTTATGAAAATGTTAGCAATTTTAGTTTTATTTTCAGTTTTGTAATAACTAAGTATTTCAATAAACCATCAAAAAACAAGCCAAATAAGGACATAAAGAGATGGGCTAGATGCCTCTCCTCAAATGGTCTTTTAGTATATATCCCCTTCAATTATATGCAACCTGTGTAACACATTCCTCCAACAAATTTAAAGTATTTACCATTTTGTAGAACAGCTCTAACTAATAACTATGAAATTGTCTCTTAATAAACTGTTTCATTATTTCTTTCAAATCAAATAAAGTTTACCCAACTCACTTAGAGGACTTTTAGAATAGCTGTGATGATACTGCTAGATTCTAATAGAGGACAAAGCAGGAACAAGTGAGCTATATAAACCGAACTAGGATTATATATCTATTCAGTAGTTTATGATCCATCTCTCAATGTGATTCTTTCATGTTAGTTACCAAATGTTAATTCAGAAACTGTGATTCTTACATACACAAATCAATTTAGCAGTTTTAAACTATAAAATTACTACTAAGTGTCTTAGTTTTAAAAATAAGTCCAGTAAGATGTATATACAAATAACATCCTTATAGAGCCAAGTACAAATTCAACTCAACTTACCACTTTTTTAAAATCATCTTCTGCTTCATCAAGTTTTCCTTGTTTGAGTAATAAGTGACCTCTCTGTAATCTTGCCTACCAAAAAAAAAAAGAGTCCTGAATACTATGCATTTCTAAATTTTCATTAAGCACAAAGAATTAGACAAAATAAATTAACAAATTATTGATGGAATATTTATTTTCCAATGCTTATTTGTTTAACTTAATACTATGAGAATTCCTGGAACCAATAAATATGTATAATTTTTGTGACCAGTATGTTTTCTTAAAAATACTTTGTGTTTTACTTAACAAAATTGAAAATATATGTCCACACAAAACCTTTACACAAATGTTCATAGTAGAATTATTCCTAACAGCCAAGAGTAGAAGCAACCCAGATCTATCGATTGATAGACAAAATGTGATGTTATCAATACAATGGACGATTATGCAGCTATGAAAATAAAGTATATACACTCTACAACATTGATGAATCTTGAAAACATGTTAAGTGAAATAAGTTAGACACAACAGTCTACATATTATGATTTCATTCACATGAAATGTAACAGACAAATTCATAGAAAGTAGATGAGTGGTTTTCAGGGGTTGGATGGAGTAGGAAAGAGGCATGATTGCTTACAGGTATAAAGTTTCTTTTTAGAGTAAGGAAGACGTTTTAGAATTAATGGAAATGGTTGCACAACCTTGTGAATAAATTAAAAATCACTGAATTGTACACTTGGAAAGGTTGGATTTTATGGTATGTAATTTATATCTCAATTTAAAAATCCACTTTTTACCATCATAACAACTTTTCAACAGTACTATAAAAGTTGGGTAATTCGGGATTTTACCAATCAAAAATCTCCAGAAATGTGTTTGGTTAATTTTTTAACTCTCAACTCAAACTTTCAGTCCACTATAACCATAATAACAATGTCTCTTTCTTTTTAACATGCATCAGTTTTTCCTCTTTCATCTCTAACTATTCTTCTTCTTCTTGTATAAGTAATCTCACCTTTTCCAAGAATACCAAATATCTGATGAACAATGTCTACCATAAAACAGAAACCATATCAATATTCCACTAAAACTAAAGTATGATTTTTACCATACATAAAATTTCCCTAATCCTGTATTAAATGCTTGATCACATAAAATACAATACTAAAACCAACTAGTTAAGAGCTACCATAATACCTGGGAATTCCACCTCTAACAATATGTCAAACCAAACACTTACCTATATGTAATCAGTTACCATAAATCCTTTTAGGAATATGACAAAATATAAATTAAAAATTAGTAACCAAATTAATATTGAAACCATCTAATTGGTCAATGGGTTATATTAATCCTATTTCTGAAAGCTCCTTATCTGGCCCCTCCTAAGTCCCCTGTGCACACCTCGATCACGGTACTTACAATGTCCTGTCAGTTGTGAGGCTATCTCATTACACTGTAAATTCCTATACCTCTGAAGCTTGTATACAGGTTCAAAAGGAAGACACCACCTAATTCAGCACTGTATCCTCATCAAATTAACCACCGCTTAACAGAGGTATGCACTCCTCTATGTTCCTACTGCTAGGCGATCCTCTTAATTCAAAAGCCTCTTAATCAACTCATGTTTCAGCCTCCAGTTTGCCCTACATTTCATCCTCCACATACATGTTTCTTTTTAAACCCCCAAGATACTATCACTGCCTGGCTTCTAAAAATCACCTTTTTCAGAGGTGGAGACCTACATAATAAGCAGAAAGGTGTTAGACTCCCATCCTGGGAAGTCCTGCTATGTTCTCATTTAGAGGGGGGTGGGAGCCTCTCGAGAGCATAAGCAATGCCTAATAGGGGAGTACAGGCCAGTATGTCAGGCCCTCAATTTTGTTGCAAGTAACTATGAGTCTTGTTCTTCAAGGAGTGAAACTTGATGGTTGCTGTGGATCCCAAGGGGGGAAGGAGGGAGGAATAGAAAAGATGGAACATGGGGCATTTTGGGGGTGATGGAACTTTTCTACATGATCTTGCAATGACGGATACAGGCCATGTTAAATTTCACAAAATTTATAAAAGTGTATGGTCCAAAATATAAATCATAATGTAAATCACTGACCATGGTTAGTAGCAATGTTTCAATATTCTACATCAATTGTAACCAATGTATGATTCACATGTAAAATGTTATTAGGGGAAAGGGGAAAAAGGGGAAGGTGTTGGATAATATGGGAATCCTCTATATTCTGTACGTCATTGTTCTATAACCTAAAACTACTTTGAAGACAAAATGAAAAAAATAAGACACTGAGGGAATAAACAGAAGAAAATGTTACTGTATGTACTACAAGACAATAGATCTTACAGTGATGGAGAACATAATGTAAAAAAAATTTTTTTTCTGTGATAGAGTTGTACTCAGTTGTGGTTTCCCTACACATGGCTCTTCTGTCCTTCTATCTGAAACTATAATTAGTACTAGAGTTGGTAGGGGTACATCCAAGAGACTTAAATATTGGGATTGTCCATGTGCCAGCTGGGGCCCTGAATCTCAAACGAGTTTCAGCACCTACACTCCAGTACATTGGACTCATTCAGGACAACTAATGAGGAGGAGATAATGGACATATAAAATACCCAGGAACCAAGAGTGTCTACACTGCAAGCAAGAGAGTCGCATCCACTGGCTGAATGGGAACAAAGGCCCACTCAATTAAAGGTGGAGTGGGCATTACCATCACAAAGTTTTCAGGATTGGGGAACAAACTATGGACTAAAGTAGACTTACTAGTATTCTACTGTACGGTTATTATGGTTCTAGCAATGGAAGAAAGATCACTGATGTGAAAGCAGTGGCCACTGGAGGTTCTGGGAATAGGGAGAGGGAAAAACAGGTGTAACAAGGGGGAAATTTTGGGACTTGGGAACTGTCCTGAACGATATTACAATGACAGATACAGGTCATTATATATCCTGCCATAACCTACAGAGTTGAGTGGGAAAGAGTGTAAACTATAAGATAAACTATAATCCATGCTGAATGGCAATACTCTAAAATGTGTTTATCAATTGCAATGAATGTACCACACTAATGAAAGATGTTGCCAATATGGGAAAATGTGGGAGATGTGGGGAGTGTGGGATATGGGAATCCCTTATATATTCGATGTAACATTTACATAATGTAAGTTATCTTTTATAAAATAAAGAAAATTTTAATTTTTTAAAATTTCATATTTTTATTATTTTTCCAAATATAAATTTATTTTATTTTATTTATTTTTAAAACTATCATTATTTCATTTTATTATTAAGTATATTTGGTTATTTTGTTGGCTTCATTTTTTAAGAAGTTTCGGATCACAGAAGGGTTACAACTGTGGCAGGGGAGGATCACTGAGTGCAGGGTGTCAGTAACAGGGGATGCATAGAGGAGGGTCACCTGGGACATACCTATAAGGCATATAAATGTGTTCCAAGTGTTCATGGATCATTGTTACGGTGGGTGGAGATTCACGCAATAACCAAAAGAACATCAAATTCTCATCCTGTGGCACTCTGTCACATTTTCTAATGGGACAGCAAGAATCCCCCAAGTACAGGGGCAGTGATTAGTGAAGGAGGATAGAGCATTAACAGGCCCTTCACAATGATGACTGTACTTATGAACCTTTACTTTTGAAATTGAAGCTTGGCCTAGTATTATAGAGTGCCTAACAGTTACCGCCTGAGAGTCTCCTTGTTCCTCAAACGTGTCCCCTCTCTAAGCCAAACTCAACATAAAAATTCATTACCTTTATCTCCAGCATGGGACATGACTCCCAGGGATGAACATCCCTGGTGCTGAGGGATTACTACCAAACTCCAACTATCAGTGCAGCTGGAAAAAGACCTTGACCAAAAGTGGGAAAGGGTAAAGACAAATGAGTTTATATAGCTAAGAGAACTTCAAAGTGAGTGAGTTGGGAGGTCATTCCAGAGGTTATGTTTATGCATATCTCAGCAGGATCTCACTGACTGCCAAAGTAAATATTGCCTCAAATAGTGGGGCTCCAAAGAGATCTGGAGACGTCCAGACACTATAGGCAGAACTGACAGCTCGGGAGTTTGGCACCCTGCCAGTGGGCCCTACTTTGGAATTTATACTCCTCAGTGTGACAGAGTTGGACTCAATTGTGGTTTCCCTATACATGGCTCTTCCACCCCTTCTATTTGAACCTATGCATAGTATATACTAGACCATAGATAGTATATAGAGTATATAGTATAGTACTATAGTTAATACTAGAATTGATAGGTTTATGTCCAAGAGATTTAAATCTTTGGGCTGCCCACATGCCAACTGGGTCCTAAACCTCAACAGAGTTTCAACACCTACTCTCCAGTTCATTGGCCTCACCCAAGACAACTAACAAGGAAATGATGATAGACAACAACCATCCCAAGGAACAGAGAGAATCTGCAACTCCAAGCAAGATAGTCCCATCCATCTGCCCCATGGGATCTAAGCCCCCTCCTCAATTTGAGATGGAGTGGGCATCACCATCCCAGAATCCTCAGGATTGGGGAAGTCTACTAGAGTAGACTTACTAATATTCTACTCTAGACTTATTGTGATTCTAGCAATGAAAGAACTTTTATCATTGATGTAGAGGCAGTGGCCACTGGAGGTTCTTGGGGGAGTGAGAAGGAAAGACAAGCATAATATTGGGGCATTTTCAGAACTTGGGAATTGTCCTGAATGACATTCAATGACAGATACAGGCCATTATGTATCTTGTCATAACTTACAAAATTGTGCAGAAGAGAGTGCAAACTACAAAGTAAACTATAATCCACAGTTAGTGGCAATGGTCCAAAATGTGTTCATCGATTTTAACAAAAGTACAACACTAATGAAGGATGCTCTTAATGTGGGAAAATGGGCAAGAGGTAGGGTACAGGTCATATGGGAATCTGCTATATCTTTTATGTAACATTTATGTAATCTAAGTAGCTTTAAAAAAAAATAATAATTAAAAAGTATATATTTTTAAAAAAACCATCTACTTCACCCAATATTTCTCTTTCAAATAGAACTTTGATTCCAGGGACTTTGAATTTCTCTTTTCCCTAGTATGCCATATTATAGTAGCTTTCAATATCCTCTAGCTATACCTAGCATGTCAGTCATCACTTAAATTAGGGGAGCATACGTGGCTAAGCATTTGAGCACCTGCTTCCCAAATGCGAGGTCCCGAATTCAGTCCCCTGTGCCTCCTAAAAATAAACAGCAAGCAAAACAGAAAAAAAAAAAAAAACCCAACAACTCAGGGGAGTCAATGTGGCTCAGTGGTTGAGAGCTGGCTTCCCACATACAAGGCCCCAGGTTCAATTCCTGGCTCCAGTACCTCAAAAAATAAATAAATAAATAAGAACAGAAACAAATTACCTCCTCTAAGTTTCCTTAACCCCACCTTTAAAGAAAGTTTAAATACACTTACTGCAGTAAAATCCAGTTTCAATTCAATCACTTTAGTTAAATCAGGAAGTGCAGCTTTTGATTTGCCCATAGCTAAAAAGACAGTAGCTCTCCGATAGTAAGCAATATAGTTTTCAGGATCACCATCTGAAAATTAAAACAGTAAGTATGAACTCTTAGTAATTTATTCAAAAATCAAATCACATTAACAGTACTAGAGTTTGTAATTCTATTAAGAAAAGAGCAACTTCATCAAATATAGGTCAAGTTGCCTAACATGATCATTGCAAATAAATCTGGAATAGGGTCAACGAACTATAGCCCGTGGGTCAAATCCTACCCAGAGCCTTAAAGAATGCTTTTCTACATTTTTAAAGGGTTGTTCAAAGGAAGGAAAAAGAAGACACAGAAAAACATGCAACAGAGATGATTTGGCTAGAACGTCTAAAATATTTGACACTTTGTAGAAAGTTTAGCAAACCACTAATCTAGAATATTGACTACTGTGACATTTTTAAATTCTTTTGTAAATCCCAAAAGATCATGTTCTTAGAAATAATCCATTCCTGTGGGTGTGGGGCCCTTTGATTGGACTGTGTCAATGAGGTGTGACCCAGGTTGGGTCTCTACCTACTTGCTGGGGTCTTACATAAATTGAGAACTGAAAGCAGAAACACACAGAGAAAAACAGCTGCCATTTTACCCTATGTGAAAGAAGACTCCAGGACCAGCTATATCTGAGAGAGAGAGGCCAGAGGCCAAAATGAGCAGAGTACAGACGCAATGAAAGAGGCCCCTGAGAGGCTAGGCCCATGGAGCAGCTCAAAGATGAGCAGATGAGCCCTGCCATATACTTGATCGCCCATAGATGAGCTCAGAAAGTGGTCTGAAGAAGCCAGAGATCCAAACTGAGAGCTGCCATTTTGTCTTCCACATGGCAGGATGCCAGGATCTGCCAGCAGCCAACCTTTGGTGACACAGCATCTCTGATGATTCCTTCATTTGGACATTTTCACAGCCTCAGAACTGCTAAGTTTTTACCCTAATAAATCCCCACTATAAAAGCCAATCCATTTCTGGTATTTTGCACTGGCAGCCTTAGCAAAGTAAAGCAACTATATTCTATACTTTACCTAGAGTATATTCTAAACTCCTTTTATAAACATGCAAGCCAATCTTTGTGTTTGTCTCTGCTGAAATTTTCTGAAGTGAAATACTGACTGAGAAGGTAGACTATGTATTACAGACTATCAATTTGAAAAAATTATAGATTTAAAATTAAATGAACATGTTGGACATATATATTTCTGCTGCTTCACAAACTCCATCTAAAATAAAGGTACAAATCACAAAAAAAAAGGAGACAGGAAATGAGAGTAGACTAGGTATGCTAACAACATTTTTAGAAGGGAAAGAGATGAATCCTTTTTTTAAGTGAACTTAGCGTCCACAAAGTGGACGGAGGAGTGAGTTCAATCAAAGCGAACCTTGTGCTGCAGAACCTCAGAGAGGTTCAGAAATGGAGACACGGGCTCCAGGTTATAAGATGGGGCTGAAAAATATAAGATTGGCTGAAAGTCTAAATAAGACTTAAGACACCACCTAGCTCCTCTTTTCCATGTCTACACAAGATTGAGATTTCCTATCTGCAAAAGATGAACCAAACAGACTCTAGAATGAAAGACTCCAGGCACAGCTGAGAGTAAGCATGAAGGTCTAATGCTGAAGTATTTATGGGAAAAGGTTCATGATGTATACAACTTAATCTCAACTTGTTCAGAAAGATATGTATATAATGTATATATGTATACAGAGGAGACAAATACCAAAGCAAATGGATCAAAATGTTAAGAGGTGAATCTGGGTGAAGAATGTATACAGATGTTACTTGTACTGTTCTTACACTTGAAAATTTTAAGCTGGAAATTATTTCCAAGTAAGGTTTAAAGAAAAATAAAGGTCTGCCCAATCCTAAACATACCCAACCATTATCACAACCAAAGAGAAAATCAAAAGATGACTCTTCAGGGAAAATGACCAAGGAGAAAACAGATACTGACCACCCAGTTAACAAAACCTCACCCGTACATTCAGAACTTCCAATCAAATGTTAAGACCCCCAATTATTAAAAATAAATGAAGTACAAAATGGACAAAACCTTCAAGCCAACCAAGATGGCTGTGTATACACTCTAGAGTTCTGGTTTCCCAAAAAATCTTTAAACTACCAAAAAATTGGCAGCTCCATTGTGGTAGTTTGAAACTATATGTACCCCAGAAAATTGTGTTCTTAAAGCTAATTCATTCCTGTGGGTGTAAAGCTATTATAAATAGGACCTTTTGATGAGGTTATTTCAGTTAAGGCTTGGCCAAGAATGAGTCTTCATCATCTTATTGCAGTCACTTATAAGTGGGATGAACAAGAGAGAGAAAGCCTTGAAAACAAGAAGCTGAAAGCAACAAAATCAGGAAGAAAAGGGACAGATCACCAGACATTGCCATGACAGAGAGTTCAAGGATTGCCTGCAGACAGTCTTCAGGAAGAAAATACAGTTTTGATGATGCCTTGATTTGGACATTTTCCTAGTCTCAAAATTGTAACCTTATAAGTTAATAAATTCCCATTGTTAAAGTTAACCCATTTTATGGTATCTGCTTTGAGCAGTTTAGCAAATTAAAATAACCATCTTTGTTGGAGCTCTAGAAAACAGAGGGTTACAGTAACAAGGTAAGTCCTAAACCAAAAAAACACAGCTTTAAATCACTAGAAAAGAAAGAAAAGAATACTGTTTGCATAACTCTAAGTTTGAAATTATTTCAAAATAAAAAGTTAAAAAAAAAAAAAAAAACAACTGTGGGAAAGAGAATTGTAGGAAGATAGTGGAGTAGGATGTCCCAGAAATCAGTCCCTCCAGCTGAACAACTACTGAACTGGCAGGAACTGAATCAACTATTTTGAAATTCTGGAGTCAAATGGAACACTGTACAGCATCCAGGAAAAAGCTGGAGTAAGAGGCTGGTAAACTGCAGTAAATATGGCTGAATTTCACCATCTGTACATGTAACACACTAAGGCAAATGTTCATAACAAGGGGCGGGGGGTGTAATGTGGGAACTCTGTGCTTTCTTCATGATTTTTCTGTAAACCTAGAACTGCTCTAATAACATTTCTTAATTAAAAAATAAAGATGGAGAAAACAATCCAGTTCCAGTATGGCCAACTAAATTCCAACTAGACCATCAGCCCCACAGGTGATAACTGTAAACTGGACAAGATGTAAAAAAAGTATTACCTAAAGAAACTGGAGCGTTAACAATAAAAAAGGCAGATTATGTACTGAATGTGAGACTAGGAAGATGCTAATGGAACGGAATGAAATTAACATTTTTTAAGGCATTTAGCCTGAAGGTAGGCTCCCACAGAAAACATTTTCTTTGTCAGCCTTTAGAAAACAGAAATCAGGACAACCACAGCTACTGGAAGGGGAAGGAGAAATTCCAGAAAGAGAATCAGAAGTAAAGCCATAATTTTTAAAAATAAACTCTACACAAATGCAGTTGACTGCCTGGGGAAGAATGAAAAGAGACCAGTTCAAGTTTAAACAGCTGAAAATAATTTGAGCAATAGCCAAAGAAAGTTTGCATTTAGAGCCCAAACAAGTTAACTGCTTAGAAAATCAAAACAAACCAAAGGGGAAAAAATCAATAGTACTCAGAGGAATATGACATAATCAAGAGAACCCAGAACATAACATTCACAATGTCCAGGTTACAATACAAAATAACTCCTCATATGAATAAATAGGGAAATATGACCCATTCTTAAGCAAAAAGACTATCAGAAACAGACCCTAGATAATCCAGAAATTAGAATTAGCAGATAATTTTAAAGCAACTATTATCATAACTATGCTCATATACAGAGGATAATAATCTGACGATGAATGAAAGACAAAATCTTTGCAGAGTAATAGAAACTATAAAAAAGATCTAATCAGAAATTTTAGATCTGAAAAATACAATAAACAAGTCACTTGATAGGCTCAATAGGAGAACGGAAATAATAGAAGAGTCAGTGAACTTTAAGAGAAATCAACAGGAATGCTCCATCTAAAGAAGAAAAAAGAAGACAGGTGAAAATGTAGACCCTCAAAGACCTGTGGACAATATTTTTTAAAAATGAAAATTACAAGTGTCAGAACACAAAAAGGAGAAGAGGCAAGAGGCCAGAAAATATATTTGAAAGAAATAATTGCCGAAAATTTCCCAGCACTGGCTGAAGACATAAAATTCCAAACAAGAAAAACACACCAATGCACACCCAAAATAAAAGATAAAAAGAGAATCTTAAAAGGAATTAGTAAAAATGACACATTATATTCTGGGTAAGGATAATAGAAAACAGCTAACTTTTCATTAGAAATGATAGCTGGCAAAAGACTACGTATTTTTTAAGTGAGGAAAGGAAAACACCTGCCAATTCAATGTATCCAGCAAAATGTCTTCAATCTATTTTCATGTAAAAGAAAACTAAGATAATTCATAATTGGAAGACCTATACCACAATTCTTCAAGCTGAAGAAAACTCGAGGTGGAAATTCAAAACCTGGCAGGAAAAAGAGGAGTAAAACAAATTGTAAGTATCTGGGTAAATATAAAGTCTATTTTATTCCTTGTAATTTTTTGGAAACTACATAGGAATGTTTAAAGCAAAAATTATAAAATTGTCTCACAGGGCTTACAAAGTAGATATAATATATATAATAAAAGTACAGCAGAAAGAATCAGGGGCTAAATGGACCTCAAACTGCAAGGTTTCAGTCTCATAAAGTGGTACAATATTAATTCAATCGGACTGTGAAAAACTAAGGATGTATTGTATATTGCAATAGCTAGAATACCAGTGTCAATATAACTCTCTGCCTTGATGGAAACATTCCATATCTGTGCTATCCCATACAGTTGTCACTAATCCAAGTGAGTACTGAGCACTTGAATTATGGCTGGTACAACTGAGAACTGGATTTAATTTTATTTCATTTTTATTTAAATATCCAGATGTAGCTAATGGCTACCATGTTGAATAGCACAACATTAGAGTCAATACTAATAAAATAATTCGAAGAGTATAGCTAAAGAGCCAGCAGTTACATCAAACTCAAAAACTTCACAATAAAAAATAAGGTACAAATGGAAGAACAAATGAACAAAAAGCAAAAGAGATAAATCAAGTAATAAAATTATAAATCTAAATACAACCATAGAAATTATTACACATCATAATATACTAGAGATCCATTTAAAAAGGAGTGATTATCAAAATAAATAAAAAAGATCAAACTATATGCTGTTCACAAGAGACATTCTTAAATATAAAGAGAGGGTGGAAAGTGGCTTTGGCTCAACTGGTAAGAGCGTCTGCCTAGCACATGGGAGATCCAAGGTTCAAACCCAGGGCCTCTTGACCCACATGATAAGCTGGCCCACACACGGTGCTGATGTGCACAAGGAATGCTGTGCCACACAGAGGTGTCCCCCACGTAGAGGAGCCCCACACGCAAGGAGTGCACCCCGTAAGGAGAGCTGCCCCGCGTGAAAAAAGCGCAGCCTGCCCAGGAGTGGCGCTGCACACACGGAGAGCTGATGCAGCAAGATGACACAACAAAAAAAGACAGAGGGAAGTGGACTTGGCTCAGTGGTTAGGGCATCCATCTACCACATAGGAGGTCCACAGTTCAAACCCTGGGCCTTCTTGACCCATGTGGAAATGGCCCATGAGCAGCGCTGATGCGCGCAAGGAGTGCCGTGCCACACAGGGGTGTCCCCGCATAGGGAAGCCCCACGCGCAAGAAGCGTGCCCCGTAAGGAGAGCCGCCCAGCGCAAAAGAAAGTGCAGTCTGCCTAAGAATGGTGCCACCCACATGGAGAGCTGACACAACAAGATGACGCATGAAAAGAAACACAGATTCCCGTGCTGCTGACAACAGAAGCGGACAAAGAAGACGCAGCAAATAGACACAGAGAAGAGACAACCAGAGCAGGGGGGTATGGCAGGGGGAAGGGGAGAGAAAGAAATAAATAAATCTTAAAAAAAAAAAAGAGAGATTCCCAGTGCCACTGACAAGAATGCAAGCGGACAAAACACACAGTGAATGGACACAGAGAGCAGACAATTGGGGGGGGGGGGAAGGGGAGAGAAATAAAAAATAAACCTTTAAAAAAAAAAAGGAGGAAGTAAATGGATGGGAAAAGATACACTATGCAACAAGTAAGCATAAAAAAGCTTAATTGTCCATATTACTCAATGAAATAATCTTAATGAAAAATATTAAATATTTTTATTAAACGGAATTAAAGCACAAAATAGAAAAATGCACAATCTCCACAATAAGTAGTTGGAGATTTTGACAAACAATTGTCAACAACTGATACAGGATACCAAATTAGAAAAGACACAGAACATCTGAACATTATTAACCACCTTGACCTAATTAATATGTATGTAACAATACCCAAAACTGCACACGGGAACACAAGGCTTTTTCAGGAACATAAGGCTATAAAATATATATCAACAAGGATTAAATAATACAAATTGATCTGACAACAGAATTGGACTAGAAATCAATTAACTAATATATACAAAATAAGCCAAACAAACAGAGAGTAAACAACACACTTCAAAATATTATACACAGATAAAGAAGAATGCACAAGGGAAATTAGAAAATAGTTTGGAGTGGTAATATAAGTATATTTCAAAGTTTGTGAGATGCAGCTAAAGCAGTGCTTAAAAGCAAATAACTGTCAATGTTAATATTAGAAAATAAAAAATGGGAAGCAGACTTGGCCCAATGGATAGGGCATCCGCCTACCACATGGGAGGTCTGCGGTTCAAACCCTGGGCCTCCCTGACCCATGTGGAGCTGGCCCACACACAGTGCTGATGCGCACAAGGAGTGCCCTGCCATGCAGGGGTGTCCCTCGCTTAGGGGAGCTGTCCCTCGCTTAGGGGAGCCCCATGAGCAAGGAGTGTGCCCCATAAGGAGAGCCGCCCAGCGCGAAAGAAAGTGCATCCTGCCCAAGAATGGCGCCACACACAGAGAGCTGACACAACAAGATGATGCAACCAAAAGTAACACAGATTTCTGGTGCCACTGATAAGGATGGAAGCTGTCACAGAAGAACACACAGTGAATGGACACAGAGCAGACAAAAGGGGGGTAGGGGAGGAATAAATAAATAAATCTTTTTAAAAAAGAAAATAAAAAAAGATCTAAGAGGCATATCCCAAGGTTACATTTTAAGAAGTCAGAAAAAGAGCAAAGTAAGTCAAAGTAAATAGAAATAAAGAACAGAAATGAATGAAATAAAAGAACAAAAGAGAAAAAAATAAAGCAAAAGTAAATTCCTTGAAAACACAGTCAAATTAATAAACCCCTAGCTAAACTAATCAGAGGAAAAAAGGAACACAAATTGTCAATGTAAGGATGATTGAAGGATTATCACCACAGATCCAAGAGACATCTAAAATAAAATAAGGAAAGACAACAAGCAAGATGGTGGCAGAGTAAGGAGCTCCTAGAGTCAGCTCCTACTGGACACAAAGAGCAGACAACAGGGGTGGGGAGGGGAAGGAGAGAGAAATAAATAAAATAAATCTTTAAGAAACAGCAGGGGAGGAAGAGACAGTTGGCCACTGATTTTAGTAGACTCAGCTGGCTCTGGTATAACCCTAGGAACAATTAGGGTGTGAAATTGTTCAAGTTGGAAAGAGGCCAGTAGCCACCATTTTGACTCCGCCCCCAGCCTGAGGGGAAGCACTGAACAAAAATCACAGTAATGGTAGGAACTGGTTTCTTTCACCCAAATGAGCCTGCAGCCCTAGCCTAGGCTTCAGCCCCACCTCTGGCAGGCAGGAGGCTGGCAGGCCCTGCACCAGCCTATCCAGGTAACTGCAGGTTCCTTTGGTTGGCACAGACTGAATAATAAAAGTTTTCTGGGGCAACTGCAGTCATCCTGGACATGCACTGCATAAATTGCTGCCCACAACTGCAGCTCCATCCTTGCCACAGGCAGGGGAGAAAGGGACATGAAGCTTCATCAGTCTCTCTGGGCAACTACAGTCTAAGCTAGCAAGACAGAGAGTATTACACAGATGTAACTCTGTCCTACCCCTGGCAAAGAATAAAGTTGGAAAGCTTCATTGGTCCCTGGGGCATTGAGGGCAGCTTGAACCTCCAAAGCTTATAGCACCAACTATATCCTTGGCTCCTACTGTACAATCAGCAAGGGAGAAAGGGCAGGAAGCCCTAAACTAAAGAGAAAAACTGCACCCGAATAAATACTCTAGTAAGCCAGATGCAAAGACACCAACAAAAATTACAATCCACACCAAGAAACAGGAAGATATGGCCCAGTTAAAGGAAAGATAAGCCTCCAGATGACATAAAAGAGTTGGGACAACTAATCATAGATATTCAAACAAATCTCCTTAATAAATTCAATGAGATGGCTAAAGAGGTTAAGGATATTTATTAAGACAACATTAAATTAGTACAAAGACGAATTTGAAAGCATAGAGAAAAAAACAGATCTTATAGGAATGAAAGGTACAATAAATGAAATTTTAAAAACATTGGAATCATATAACAGCAAATTTGAGGAGGCAGAAGAAAGGATTGGTAAGCTTGAAGATACAGCCTCTGAACATGAACATACAAAAGAAGAAAGGAAGAAAAGAATGGAAAAAATTGAACAAGGTCTCAGGGTACTTAAAGACAGCAAAAGTTGTGCAAACATATGTGTCATGGGTGTCCCAGAAGGAGAAGAGAAGGAAAAAGGAGCATAAGGAATATTTGAAGAAATAATGGTAGAAAATTTCCCAACCCTACTGAAGGACATAGATATCCAAGTCCAAGAAGCACAACACACTCCCATTTGAAAAAATCCGAAAAGATCAACTCCAAGATACATACTAATCAGGATGTCAAATGCCAAAGACAAAGAGAGAATTTGGAGAACAGCAATAGAAAAGCAAGGCATAACATATAAGAGATACCCAATAAGAATAAGGGCTGATTTCTCACCAGAAACCATGAAGGCAAGAAGACAGTGGTCTGATATGTTTAAGATACTAAAAGAGAAAAACTTCCAGTCAAGAATCTTATATCCAGCAAGACTGTATTTCAAAAATGAGGGCGAGATTAGAATATTCACAGATAAACAGAAAAAGATAATTTCTAACCAAGAGACTAGATTTTCAGGAAATGCTAAAAGGTGTGCTAGAGCCTGAAAAGAAAAGGCAGGAGAGAGAGGCCTGGAATAGAGTCTAGAAATGAAGATTATATCAATGAAAGTAACCAAAAGTGTCAAAAGAGTGGGGGAAAAAATATGACAGATAAAACTCAAATAAGGATAAACTTAACCAACGATGTAAAGCACTTGTATTCAGAAAACTGCAACTCAGTGTTAAAAGAAATCAAAAAAGGCCTAAATAACTGAAAGAACATTCCATGCTCATGGATTGGAAAGCTAAATGTCATTAAGATGTCAATTCTACTGAAATTGATATACAGATTCAAAGCAATCCCTATAAAAAATCCACCAGAATTTTTTTAAAAATTGAAAACATGATTATCAAATGTATTTGAAAGGGTAAGAGGTCCCAAATAGCCAGGAACATCTCAAAAAGGAAAAGCAAACTCTCATCTCCAGACTCTAAATTATATTACCTAGCTATGGTGGTAAAAACAGCATGGTACTGGCATAAAGGCAGACACATAGACCAATGGAACCAAACTGATGCTTCAGAAACAGACCTTCCCATGTATAGTCAAGGGATTTTTGACTAGCCTGTCAAACCCACACAGCTCGGGCAGAACAGTCCATTCAACAAATGGTGCGGAAAGAACTAGATATCCATACCCAAATGAAGGAAAGAGGACCCCTATCTCACACCTTATCCAAAAATTAACTCAAAATGGATTGAAAACCTAAAAATAAAAGAACCATAAAGTTTCTTGAAGAAATTGTAGGAAAATACCTTCAAGTATTTTGGTGGTAGGTGGTAGATTCTTAAAGGAAAAAAGAGGAGGACAGAGACGTACTACTGATGTTTAATATAAGTAGGAGTTTTAATTAGCTTTACTGTAAAAGTGTGGAAATGTATAGAGTGGATGGTAACACACAGTGAGTAACAGCTAGTTTATATATGGGGATGTGACCGAAAATGGTAGTCTAGGGATGTAAATACCAATTAACAGAATGCTAGAGAATAATCTAGGAACTGAATGACACAGTAAACCAAAAGGTGGATGAGAATTGTGGTTGATGGTATAGATGCAAGAGTGAGCTAGAGCAAATGTACATCACTACTGCAGGGTGGTGGGAATGTGCAGAAACATGGGACAAATACAACTGGAGTGACCTATGGTTGGTGGTTAGCAGTAATGATGTAATATTCTTGCATCTATGCCACAGATATACTGTGTTGATAAAGGGGCAGGATGGAGAATGTGTGCCAAATGTACACTAGGGACATAGTAACAATCAGATGATATTATTTTATCGGTAACAAATGTTCCACCACAGTGTGGTGTGTTGATAGATGGATGCTGTTTGGGTATTCTGCACATGTGCATGATTGTTTTATAAGTTTACAATTTCTGTTATAAAAAATATATATTTTAAAAATAATAATAGGTTAAGTTAGGTGAAAAATACACCAAATGTAAGATAAAGACTATAATTAGTAGTAAGATTTTGACAATATTCTTTCATAATCTGTAACAAATGTCTCACAACACTGCAAGATGTGGTGAAGGGTTGATGTATGGCATCCCTGTATAATGTTATGCATGTTTGCTTTGTAAGTCCACAATTTTTCCTATACACTTATTGTTTATGTATGTTCATATATAAATGATATAAAGATAATAATACTAGGATGCGCTAGGGGGAAATACTTTGGCTAACAGTAATATTTTGACAATGCTCTTTAATCATTAGTTTAAAATGTTTAACAACAATGCAAGGTATTGGTGGTAGGGTAAGTTATGACAGTCCTGTATTATCTATGTTTGTTTTGTAAGTTTACAACTATCAATATACACTTATTGCTTATGTATGTTTACATATGAGCGATATACTTCAATGCTTTTTAAATGAAAAAAAAATACAATAAGGAAATAATATAACTTCATGACAACTTAGATGAAATGGAAAAATTTCTTGAAAATACAGCCTAAAATACTGACACAATAGAAAATATAAGTAGCACTGTATCTGTTTTTTAAAAAATGTAATTTCTTATCAAAAATCTTACTACTAAGAAAACTCCAGGCTCAGATCTTTCCATTGGTAAATTCTCTTAAACAATAAAAAAAGAAATAAAACCAAACTTATACAAACTTTCTAAAATGGAAGCAGTAACAATTCCCAACACATTATATAGTACTTAATGCCAAAACCCAAAAAGAAAAAATATATATATAAGTACAGACCAATATCCCTCATGATCATAAATACAAGCATTCTTAACAGCATTCTTAACATAACCTGCATTATATAAAAAGGAAAATACATTATGATTAAGTCAAGTTTATCCATGATGTGAAGGTTGGTTTAAAAGAAAATCTGTGTAAATCACATTTAAGTAGTAAAACCATATTGACATTATGATTAAAAACTCCAGCTAATGACATGCATGCTAAAGTATTTAAGAGGAAGTATACTAATATCTGGATTTACTTTGAAATGAATCAAAAAGAAGATGGATGGCTGCCCAAAGGAATGGATGGATAGATGATTATATGTATAATAAAGCAAATATAATAAAATGTTAATGGTATCATCTAGGTAGTAGACACACAGGTGCTCAGTTTAGGTTATTTCAACTTTGCTATATATTCCAAATTTTCATAGTAAAATGTTGGAAAAAGGGGTAAATGAATGAACAAGTATCACCAGGCATTTGGGGTAAGCCAGTAATATGAAAAAATATATTATTAAAATATATCATTATACAAAGATGATGATAATAATAAACAATGAAAAAAGGAGGCCAGAGTAAAAGAGACAATGCAGGAACAACAAAAAAAAAAAAAAAAAAAAAAAAAAACCTCAACAAACTGTATGGTCCTCAGAGAAACAAAGGAAATACAGCATGTCTGGGGGAAAAAGGGAGGGGAGAGGAGAGATGACTTAGAAATTAAGATGACAGAGAACAAAATAAGACTAATTAGGAGATAAAAGTTAAGAAAATGTGATGATTAGGGCAGAAGGGCATACTCAATAAAATTTAAAGAAAGACACAAAAAGACAAGGAAAAAAACTTTTAAAAAAACAAAACTTGCTTTTGCTTTTTAAAAATTGAAGAATTATCCACATGATGAAGACAGACCTACCTTAAAATTAACTGTCATATTTCTGACTACCAGAAATAAGGGATCCTGTGGGTTTGGGGATTAGGAGGAGGGACAAATAAATATTATAGGGAAATGGCCAGGAATCAGAATTTTTACTGCAAAAGTGGAATCTAGACAACAATGAGACAAAACCTCAAAAATCCTAAGAGAAAATGATGTGCCCTTATAAATTCTATACTTAGCCAAAATATGCATACAAGGTCTCCAAAATTAACCTGCCTTGCAGCCTTACACTAAAAGCCACTAATGGATGTGTTCCATCCAAATGGAGGAATAAACAAAGAAGAGAAGTGATGAAATCGAGGAATCAGAAGATCCAAAACAAACGAGAGAACAAGTCAAATTCTCATGAAATGAAGAACATCCCAAAATGAGAGCAATATTGCATGCCCATATAGGCACCAGTACAGATTGAATATCTCCAAGTAAAAAATAAACAGATGTCTATCAACTGATGAATAAACAAATTGTGGAGGATACACATGATGGGATATTACATGCAGCAGTAAAAAGAAATGAAGTTGTGAAGAATATGACAACATGGATGAACCTGGAGGACATTATGGTGAGTGAAGCAAGCTAGGCACAAAAGGACAAATACTGTATGATTGTGCTTTATAAATTAAATATAGTATGTAAATTTATGGAATTAATAATTAGAAAATGGGTCACCAGAAAAAAGAATGATGGTAGAGAATGGAAAACTGTTGGTTAATCTGTGCAGACTATGGTTAAAGTATTGTTTGTATATCTTTGGAAATGAATGGAAATGATGAGAAAATATCATGGTGTTTGTGACTAGCAGAGCTATCATACTGATATGACGAAGTTTGAAAGGGAAAGCCTAAGGACATGTACATTACTAGAAGGAAAGCTAAAAAATGCAATATGGGACTGTACAGCATTGTGAAGCCACATGTAAAACACAAATATGGATGATATTCCATATATGACTGTTTTTACAAAATATAAATACAAATAAACTAGAAAGAAGGAAAAAGAATAGCAGCTACGTACGGCAGAGGAAGCATAGAGAGACTGAGAGGTGATGAGTTTTATTTGGTTTTTGTTTTTTAGTATTATTATTACTGGATTAATGAAAATGCTCTAAAAATATCTGAAGGGATGAATGCACAAATAAGTGATTATACCAAATATCACTGGTTGTATACTTTGGACAGATTTAGGCTTTATGAATATGTATCAATGAAACTGATTTAATAAATAAACCTGAGCAAGTACATGGAATTACTAATCACATTAAAGAGGGTTTCTGAAGATAACTTTGGTAATCATTTAGTAATAGATACATTAAAAAAAAAAAGACAAAGAAAGCAATTTTGAACTCCATGAAAAGTAACATAAAAAATGTATATAATTATACTTCATTATTCCTTGGCACGGAATAATATTAACTTAATCATGATAGAAAACATAAAGAGGGTCAAACCTTCATCTATCATAAATTAACAGTAAATAATGGAAGGTTCAAAATTGGTAAATTACTTATTATTTTGCCAAAGCACATTATTTTTAAATAGGCAGGTAAATAAATGAAAAAAATAGCTTTGACAGTTTGAGCAAAATTGCATCTGGGAACATGACTGATAGCGTCTCTTATAAATCTCATAATATCATCTGATATTTAAAACTATGGATATAAATTATTTTGCTAAAGATGGCAAATGTGTGGTTAAAAAGAATTAGCAAAGCTTACACGTATACCTGAACACTTTCCCATTGGGACTGTGTCCCATTGTGACTTTCCTATTTGGTACTGTTCAGCTGAATACATACAATTATTCTATTTAATTATTCAATTATTATTATAAACTAGGAAAAGAATAGATTTTCCAGACATTCACTATGCATTACTGTTTAATATCTATTGCAAATCATTGTGTTACATAATATAAGGAACCAAAGTAGCTTTATTATACAATTCAGAATATTCAGCTCTGTTGGCATAATGTGCTACACACAAACCAAAACAGGCTATGCAATACCACAAAACTACCATCAAAATAAGCTCAAAATGGTCTGAAAGTATCCACTTAAAAATCATAAAGTAATTTTAAGAATTATGTATGCTAAATAATTCAGGAATCAAAGAAGCCTCAAAGGAAATTTTTAAAAATACATTGACCTGAATGAAAATAAAAATACAACATACCAAAATTTGTGAAATGCTGCCAAAGAGATACTGGAAAGAAAATTTGTAGCACTACATAAATGATACATTACTCAATAAGATAATCTCAAATTGATAATCCTAGTAACACCGTAAGAAACTACAAAATTAGCAAAATAAACCCAAAGCAAGCAGCAGGAAGGAAATAATAAAGATTAGAGCAGAAATCAATGACCAAAAAAAAGAAAAAACAATATTAAAAAAAAACCATCAAGGAACAAAAAGCTAGGTATTTCAAAAGACCATGACAACCTTCTTAGCAAAAATGACAAAGAAAAAAATGAGAGAAATCAGAAATTACTAATATCAGGAATGAAACACAGGCTATAATTATAGATTCTGCAGACATCAAAAATAAAAAGGAATACTATATACAACCCTCCACATAAATCTGATAGCTAAGATGAAATGCACCAATTTCATCAAACTACCAACAAACTACCACAATTCACCAATGACAAGCAGATAGTTTGAATAGTCACATAACTATTAAGGAAATTGAATTCATACTTAAAACCTCCTGAAAAAGATTTCTCTAGGCCCAAATGGTTTCACAAAAGAATTAGACCTGGGAAGCCGACTTGGCCCAGTGGTTAGGGCGTCCGTCTACCAAATGGGAGGTCTGCGGTTCAAACCCCTGGGCCTCCTTGACCCATGTGGAGCTGGCCCACGTGCAGTGCTGATGCATGCAAAGAATGCCGGCCACGCAGGGTTGTCCCCCGCGTAGGGGAGCCCCATGCTCAAGAAGTGTGCCCCATAAGGAGAGCTGCCCAGCGCAAAAGAAAGTGCAGCCTGCCCAGGAATGGCGCTGCACACACGGAGAGCTGACACAACAAGATGACACAACAAAAAGAAACACAGATTCCCGTGCCGCTGACAACAACAGAAGCGGACAAAGAAGAACATGTAGCAAATAGACACAGAGAACAGACAACTGGGGAGGGGGAAGGGAAGAGAAATAAATAAATAAATCTTTAAAAATAATAATAATTAGACCAAACATTTAAAGAAGAATCTAGCATTAATTCTACACAATCTTTCCACAAAACAAAAGAGAGGAAACACTTTCAAACTCACTGTACAAAACCACTATTACCCTGATACCGTAATGAGAAAAAGACAATACCAAAGAGAAAACTACAGACCAAATTTCTAATATAGATTTTAACATTCTTAAATTATTAGCAAAAAGAATTCAGGAAAATATACAAGAATTATACTCCATAACCAAGTGGAGTTTATTCCAGGGATGCCTGGCTGGTTCAGTGTTTGAAAATTTAATGTAATCACCATATTAACAGGCTGAAGAAGAAAAGTCAAATGATCAGAGCAAAAGCATCTAACAGATTTTAACACCAATTCATGATAAAATCCCTCAGAAATATTAGCCTATAGGGGAACTTCCTCAACTTGATAAAATGAAAATAAGTTACAAAATAACTAACACTACATATTTAATGGTAAGTGACTGAAGCTTCTCCTAATACTAGGACCAGGCAAGGATGTTCACTCTCACTACTACTATTCAACATTCTACCCAGCACAATAGGGCAATAAAGAAAAGAAACGGCTACTGAGGAGGTCACCAGCATACTCAGTGGTTTTCTCTCATCCCTCACCTATACCCCTCTCCTTTTCTTTGGGAGCAGATGTTTCCATTCTGCAGTGTGCAGGATATGTCAGAGTCTAATAGAACGGCTTAACTATTCCGTAAACCCAGAAACTGCCAACAAGTAGTTCAAGCTGCATATCAGGGCAGAAACTCTCAGTGGCAAGGCCCCCCTCTTGGGTAGTATAAATATCTCAACCTCAGGCAACACAGATTGTTTCTCTTCTCTGATGCAAACTGGGGTGTGCAGAGCTGCCATCTAAACATCAACCCGAGCCACTGGCCTCACCAGGCACCAGCCAGGATGGAATTTTTTCCTCCACTCTTTTAGACTTGTACTGTGAAAATAATAAAGTAGTAATTTGCTGAATGTTTCTGTTGTGTCTGAACCTATGTTACAAAAATGCACCAAAGAGTAACTTGTCCCACGGAGGCATACACACAGAAAGGAAGATATAAAACTGTACCTATTTACAGATTACATGATGGTCTATGTAGAAAATCCCAAGGGTTCTACCAAAAAACAAACAAACAAACAAAAAAACTTAATACTAGTAAGAAAGTTCAGCAAGGTCATGGGAAACAAAAATCAACACACAAAAATCAACATTATTTCTATACACCACCAATGAACACATGAAAACTGAAATTAAAAACACAACATAATTCAGGAAGACAGCATCGAAGTAGGCAGGCAGAGCTCAACTCTCCACAAAAACAATGGAGAAAGGGCAAAAAGCTGTATGAGGGAAATGCTTTGGGGGTCTGCACACCAGGACAGTGCTGCACAACCCCCAGGAGGGCAAGGAACAAAGAGATAAAGAACCTGAAATAACAACCATGAGTTACTAAACCCCCATGGTGGACGGGCAGGGCATCCATCCCCCAAACTCAAGGCATGCAGCCTGGATAAAACCCATTTTCCACTGCAGCCAATTAAGAGGGTAACAGATGTCTTCCTCCCTGGAAAAAGAGTGTGTAGCAGAGGGCAGAAAGTGGTTTCTCTTCAGCAGAGCACACTTTGAATCTCAATTCTGGCCAGACCAGAAGCAGTGGAAGTTGAGAGAAACAACTCCATAGAAAGGTTCGCTGCCAACACCTATCTGCTGGCCAGACAGGAAACTGGAAGGAGGAAAACTGCCTTTAGGTCTCTCTTAGCCTGAACTCTTGTGAGAAAATGTAGACTGCATTAGTAAGGCCCTGGTCTGATTGATTCTGATAACATAAACTGCACAATTTTAAAGACTCAGAATAAATTGAACAAAAAATCAAAGAAGAACCTTGAAAAAAAAAACCATGAAATAATAAAGAGAAAGTAACCATCAGAGTAAATTCACCAACATATTCAGATGCCAAGATATCAGGAAAAATTTACAAGCCATAGTAGGAAACAGGAAGAGATAGCCCAGCCAAAGGAACAAACCTAACATCCCAATGAGATACAGGATTTAAGATAACTAATCAATGATAATCACACAAATCTCCTAAATCAATTCAATGAATTGAGAGAATTGAATTGAAGGAAAATATGACTAAAGAGATGAAGGATATTAAGATGACACTGGGTGAGTACAGAGAACAATTTCTGCAAAGAAAAGAAACAGAGTTTATAGGCATGAAATACACAATGAATGAGATTAAAAATGCATTCGATTTGCAGATGATAATATCCTAAACTTAAAAAGTCCCAAAAAACCTACAACAAAGGTGCAAGAGCTAATAAATGATTTCAGCAGAGGGGTAGGATATAAGATTACAAAGCAAAAATCAGCAGTGTCTCTATACACTAGTAATATACAATCTGAGGAGAAATCAGGAAAATATTTCCATTTACAATAGCAACTAAAAGAATCAAATATTTAGGAATAAACTTAACTAAGGACCTACACCACTTGTATGCAGAAAACTACATTGCATTGGTAAAAGAAATAAAAAAGACCTAAATAAAATGGAAGAATATTCCATGCTTATGGACTGGAAAAAACTAAATATTGTTAAGATGTCAATTCAATCCAAATTGATAAACAGCTTCAATGCAACCTTGATAAAAATTCTACCAGCATTTTTTAAACAAATGGAAAATACAATTATAAAATTTATTTGGAATGCTAAGGGGCCCTAAATAGCCAGAAACATGTTAAAAAGTAAGAGCAAAGTTGGAGGACTCTCATTTCCAGACTTTAAATCATATTACCTACCTACAGTGGTAAAAAGCATGGTACTAACATAAAGATAGACAGATAGTCCAAAAAAATCGAACTGAGGATTCAGAAAGAGATCCTCACATCTATGATCAAGTGATTTTTGCCAAGCCTGTCAAATCCACGACCCTGGAACAGAACAGTCTATTCAATAAATGGTGCTGGGAAAACTGGATATCCATAGCCAAAAGAAAGAGGACCTCTCTCTCACACCTTATACAAAAATTAACTCGAAGTGAATCAAAGACATAACTATAAAATCTACAATCATAAAGCTCCTAAGAGAAAATGGAGGGAAATATCTTCAAGACCTGGTGGTAGGTCTTAATTTAAATTCTTAAATTTAAATTCTTAATTTACACCAAAAGCACTAGGATAAATGGGACCTCCTCAAGCTTAAACACTTTTGTGATTCAAAGAACTTCACCAAGAAGGTGAAAAGGTAGCCCACTCTGCCTTCCTTTGCCCCTCTTTCTTCTCCACAACTCCCAAAACCAGGAGAAGGCTGGACACTGCCCAGAACAAAGAGGGGCAAAGGAAGAGAATCAGGATGGCAAAACCATGAGATAAAATCCGCAGTGCAACTGCCGGCATCCTCCCCCACACTATACTCATTTTTTAATTCTCAGCCTCAGTGCTGGCAGCTACAGACAAAGGGGGCCCCAGGAATCCACTTCCCCAGGAAAGAGGAGAAAGAGGGACACAGGCTAAGCTAAATCCGTTTTTGACCCACAAATTTGCTCTGCTGTGTCCCACGAGCCCTTCCAGACTTGGGGGTGGGGTGGGGGGGCGGAATGATACCATTTTTAGCCTTGGGAGCCAGCAAGGGACTAAAGAGATCCAATTCTCAGTCTCTACTGACCAGCACTGGCTGTTGAGGACAAAGAGGGAAGTGGAATTATTTCCTACCCCAGTAAAGGGAGGGCACTGCCAGCAAAGGTGGACAACCACTTCTGAGAAAGTTTGAATTAAAGGCTCTTAGACTCCAGGCAGAATCCTCTATCACACTGATTGAGTCATGTTGCAGAAAACACACTCAAACCCAGCTTTGAACTAAGAAGGCTGCCAAAAGCATCTTCTGCTGGTAGACCAAAAAAAGGCACACGAAGAAATTAAAAATAAATAGGAAAGGCTTTTTCTGGCTTTTTGAGCCACCCTTCCAAAGGCCCTAAGAAGTGAGCCTACAACTCATTACTGGGTCCAGGGTCCAGATTTGAACAACTAACAGATACAATCCTAAAGACCGAGAACAAGTTAAACCAAGAATCAAAGAACAGCAGTAACACACAGCCTCCCACCACTAAATCCCCATAAAAGAGAAAGAAATTGAGTATCTGAGTAGTCTCAACATTCAAATCAGATGCCTAGACATCAGTAAAAAATTACAAGCCATACTAAGAAAATGGAATAAATGGCCAAAGAAAAGAAATATATCAAAGCACCAGAAGAGATGCAGGATTTGAGACAACTAATCAACAAGATGCACGCAAATTTCCAAAACCAAATTAATGACTTGAAAGACAATATGACTAAAAAGATAAAGGACATCAAGAAGACACAGAGAGAGCACAAAGAAGATTTTGAAAACCCGAATAAAAAAGTAACATAGTTCAAGGGAATGAAAGACACAATAGGTGAAATAAAAAATACATTAGAGGGAAACGGACTTTGGCCCAGTGGTTAGGGCGTCCGTCTACCATATCGGAGGTCCGCGGTTCAAACCCCGGGCCTCCTTGACCCGTGTGGAGCTGGCCCATGAGCAGTGCTGATGCGCGCAAGGAGTGCCGTGCCACGCAAGGGTGTCCCCCGCGTGGGGGAGCCCCACGCGCAAGGAGTGCGCCCGTGAGGAAAGCCGCCCAGCATGAAAAGAAAGAGCAGCCTGCCCAGGAATGGTGCCGCCCACACTTCCCATGCCGCTGACGACAACAGAAGCGGACAAAGAAACAAGACGCAGCAAATAGACACCAAGAACAGACAACCAGGGGAGGGGGGGAATTAAATAAATAAATAAATCTTTTAAAAAAAAAAAAATACATTAGAGGCATACAACAGGAGACTCAAAATGATAGAAGAATGACTAAATGTTATAGAAGACAGAAAAGCTGAAATCAAAGAGAGAAAACAGTGGAAAAATTGAGCAGGGGCTCAGGGAGTTCAATGACAACACAAAATGCAACACCATACATGTCGCAAGAGTTTCAGAATGAGAACAAAAGGGAAAAGGGGCAGAAAGAGTATCTGAGGAAATAATAGCTAAAAATTTCCCAGCTTTTACAAAAGAAATGAACTTACATGTCCAAGAAGCACAGTGTACCCCCATCAGAATAAATGCAGAGAACTATTACAAGACATATACTACTCAGAATATTAAACATCAAAGATAAAGAAAAAATTCTGAGAGCAGCAAGGGAGAAGCAAACCATCACATACAAAGGACACCCAGAAACCATGAAGGTGAGAAGATAGTGGTATGGCACAATTAGAATACTGAAAGAGAAAAACTACCAACTAAGAATTCTTTACCTAGCAAAACTGTGCTTCAAATATGAAGGTGAGTTTAAAATGGTCTCACAAACAAAAATTAAGAGAGTTCATAAAAAAATAATCCAACTTCGCAGGAAATATTAAAGGAAACCTCATAGTCTGAAAGAAAAAGGAGAGAGAGTCTTTGAGGAGAGTATAGAAGAAAGAATAGCAGAAAAGACAACCAAAAGAGTAAAAACACAAACAAAAATAAGATACGACATATGAAAACCAAAGAATAAAATGGTGGAAGTAAATAATGCATTTAGAGTAATATCATTGAATGTGAATGGATTAAACTCCCCAATCCAAAGGTATAGGCTGACGGAATGGATAAAAAAGCATGAACCATTCCTATGCTGCTTACAAAAGACTCATCTTAGACCCAGTGATACATACCAGCTGAAAGTGAAAGATTAGAAAAGGATACTTCATGCTAACAGTAACCAAAAAGAGCAGAGGTAACTATACTAATATTGGAAAAAATAGACTTTAATTACAAAAAAGGTATAAGAGATACAGAAGGCCTTTATATATTAATGAAAGGGACAATCTACCAGGAAGAAATAACAATCATAAATATTTTTGCACCTAACCAGGGTGACCCAAAATACATGAGGCAAACTCTGGCAAAACTGAGGGGAGAAACAGACATCTCTACAAAACACATGAGGCAGGGGAGCGGATGTAGCTCAGTGGTTGAGTACCAGCTTCCCATGCACAAGGTCCTGGGTTCAATCCCCAGTACTGCCTTAAAACTAAAGGAAAAAATAGACATCTCTACAATAATCGCTCGAGACTTCAACACAACGGTCACATCATCAGATAGGATAACTAGACAGAAGATCAATAAGAAAAAGAGAGAACTTGAACAATAGGATAAATGAGCTAGACCTAAGAGACATATACAGAAAGTTGCACCCAAACGCAGCAGGTTATACATTCTTCTCAAATCCTCATGGATCTTTCTCCAGGACAGACCACGTTAGGTCACAATGCAGGTCTCAATAAATATAAAAAGACTAAAATATTACAAAGCACATTCTCAGATCACAATGGAATGAAACTGGAAATCAATAATAGAGGTAAATTCACAGATGTGTGGAGGCTGAACACACCCCTAAATAATCAGTGGCTCAAAGAAGAAATTTTAAGTGAAATTAGTAAATATATTGAGGTGAATGAAAATGAGAGCACAACTTATAAAAATTTATAGGATACAGCAAAGGCAGTCTTGAGGGGGAAATTTATAGCCATAAATGCCTACATTAAAGAAGAAGACAGAGCTAAAATCAAAGATCTAACTGAACAACTGTATAAATTAGAAAAAGAACAGCAAACCATTCCCAAAGCAAGGAGAAATAAAGTAAGAATAAAGATTAGAGCAGGCATAAATGAAACTAGAATAAAATAAGAGAGAGAGAAAATCAACTAAATCAAAAAGCTGGTTCTTTGAGAAGATTAATAAAATTCACAACTCCCTAGCTATACTAACAAAGGAATAAAGAGAAGATGCAAATAAATACAATCAGAAATCAAAAGGAGGATATTACGACTGACCCCACAGAAACAGAAAGGATCATAAAAGGATATTATACTCGGATATGACCTTTCTATACTTGCCTCTTCTGTTACTTTTACCAAACCTATGGTTGGTGTTTGGGTTGGTGTATACTCAGGAGACCTGAATCTCTGGACTGTCCATGTTATAGCCTGGCCCTGAGCCTCAGCAGACTCGCAACTCCTACCCTCTGGTTTATTGGACTTACACTGGCCAGCTAACAGGGAGGTGAAGAAGATCAACCACTACACCAGAGAGCCAAGAGTGCCTGCAACTGCAAGCAGGAGAATTGCATCCATCATCCATGTGGAATACAAGCCCTCTCTGGATGTAGAGGGGGATTGGACTTAAACATCCCAGGGTCCACAGGATGGAGGAATAGAGTATAGACTAGAATGGACTTACTGGTGTTCTGCTGGGGAACTATTGTGATTAGTAAGGGAAAGAAATTGTAATATTGATGTGGAGAAAGTGGCCACGGTAGCTGCTGATGGTAGGGAGACAGAAGAAGAGATACGATGTGGGCGCATTTTCAGGATTTGGAGTTGTCCTGGGTGGTGCTGCAGGGACAGATGCTGGACATTGTATGTTCTGCCATGGCCCACAGAGTGGAATGGGGGAGAATGTAGACTACATTGTAGACCACTGCCCTTGTGGTGCAACAGTGCTCCGAAATGTATTCACCAGGTGCAGTGAATGTGCCATGATGATGAAAGAGGTTGTTGATGTGGGAGGAGCGGGGTAGGAGGAGTGGGGGATATATAAAGACCTCATATTTTTTTAATGTAACATTTAAAAGAAAATAAAGAAGAAAAAAATATATATATAAATAAAATAAAAGGATATATGAGAAAACTATATACTAACAAACTAGACAACCTAGATGAAACAGACAAATTTCTAAAAATGCACAAACAACCTACACTGATGCTCCTAGAAATACAAGAACTTAACAAACCAATCAGATTTAAAGAGATTGACCCCATCATCAAAAATCTCCCAACAAGAAACGTCCAGGACCAGATGGCTTCACAGGTGAATTCTACCAAGCATTTCAAAAAGAATTAAGACCAATCTTGTTTAAACTCTTCAAAAAAATTGAAAGAGGAAAAATTATCCAACACATTTTATCAAGCCAACATCACCCTAACACCAAAGCCAGATAAAGGCACTACAAGAAAAGAAAATTGCCAAGCAATCTCTCTAAAGAACACAGAAGCAAAAATTCTCAGCAAAATACTTGAAATAGAACCGAACAGGGAAGCGAATTTGGCTCAACCAATAGAGAGTCGACCTACCATACTAAGGTTTAAACCCAGGGCCTCCTGACCCATGGGGTGAGCTGGCCCACGCGCAGTGCTGATGCACGCAAGGAGTGTCATGGCACGCCAGGGTGTCCCCCACGTAGGGGAGCCCCACGCACAAGGAGTGTGTACCACTTGGAGAGCCACCCTGCACAAAAAGCCCGCAGCCTGCCCAGGGGTCGCACCACACACCCAGAGAACTGACACAGCAAGACAATGCAACAAAAAGAGACACAGATTCCCAGTTCCACTGACAAGAATACATGTGGACACAGAAGAACACACAGCTAATGGACACAGAGAGCCAACACGGGGGGGATGGGGAGGGTGGGAGGGAAGCAAAATAAATAAAATTTTAAAATTAAAAAAAAAAAATCAAACAGCGCATCAAAAGACTTATGCATCGTGATCATTTATTCCTGGTATGCAAGGGTGGTTCAACCTAAGAAAATCAATTAACATAATACACCACATTATCAAATTGAAGGGAAAAAACCAAGGGATCATCTCAACAGATAACAGAAAAGGCATTCAACAAAATCCAGCATCCTTTCTTAATAAAAAAATACTTCAAAAGATAGGAATAGAAGGAAAATTCCTCAAAATGATAAAAGGTATATATGAAAAATCCACAGCCAACATCAAACTCAAGGAGGAAAATGTTGAGAGCTTTCCCTCTAAGATTGGGAACAAGACAAGGATGCCCACTGTCACAATTGTTATTGAACATTGTGCTAGAAGTTCTAGCTAGAGGAATTAGACAAGAAAAATAAAATAAAAGACATTCAAATAGGAAAAGAGGAAATAAAATTCTCACTATATGCAGATGACATGATCCTATATTTTTAAAAGTCTGAAATGTCTATAACAAAGCTTTTTGAGCTAATAAATACTCAGCAAAGTGGGAGGATACAAGATCAACATACAAAAATTAGTAATGTTTCCCTACACTAGTACTGAGCAATCTGCAGAGGAAATCAGGGGGAAACAAAAACTCTCAAATACCTAGGAATCCACTTAACCAAAGAAGTACAGGACCTATACACAGAAAACTACAGAACAATGCTAAAAGAAATCAATGAAGACCTAAACAAATGCAAAGACATTCCGTGGTCACAGATTGGAAGAATATCATGAAAATGTCAATCCTACCCAAACTGATTTATAGATTCAATGCAATACCAACCCAAATTCCAAATGCCTACTTTACAGTACTAGAAAAGACAATTACCAAATTCAGTTGGAAGGGGAGATGCATGTTAATTGCCAAAAGCATTCCAAAAAAGAAAAGCGATGTGGGAGGAATTTTACAGTGTGACCTTTAAACATATCACAAAGCTACAGTGGTCAAAATACCATGACAGTGGCATAAAGACAGACACATCGATTAGTGGAATCAAATTGAGAGTCCAGAAATAAACCCTCACCTCTACCGCCAACTGGTTTTCAACAAACCTACCAAAGCCATGTTAATGGTACAAACAGTCTCTTCAACAAATGGTGCTGGGACAGACAACTGGGTATCCATAGCCAAAAGAATGAAAGAGGATACCTATCTCACTCCCTACACGAGAATCAACTCAAAATGGATCAAAGACCTAAATATAAAAGCCAGGACCATAAAACCACTAGAAAAAAAGGTAAAAGCCCAACATAATGTTTGTAATTAGCAGTACTATGTGGGTATGAAAGTGGTTTAAAGGGAAAGTCTAAGGTCACATATGTATTACTAAAAGAAGATTTAAAAATGGAGATATTATTTCAATACTAAGGGACAGGGTATAAGGATGTATGGGATTTGTCCTTCTAGAGTAAAGAAAACATTCTTAAATTGACTGAGGTGATGACACCACAGCTCTGTGATACAAATGAGATCTCTGAGTGTACTCTGAATGGATTGTACAAAGCATGGGACTGTATAACACAGCAAGTCCAGTGGTAAATGATGGACTGTGGTTAACAGGACAAATATGAGCATGTTTTCTCTTGAATGATAACAGATACGTAATACTAATATAAGGTATAGGGTAGGTTGAGGGAAAAATACACAAAATGTAAGACATAGGCTATAATAAGTAGTAATATTTTGACAATGCTCTTTCATAGTTTATAACAAATATTTTACAACATTGCAAGGTGTTGGTGGTGGAGAGGTATATGGGAGCCTTCCTGATATGACTGTTTTATAAATTCACAAATTTTACTATACATTTATTATGTAAGTTCATGTATGAATGACATACTTCAATAAAATTTTATTTTAAAAAAACATTTAAAATCTCTTTAAAAAATTACACTTAAGTATAAATCTAACAAAACATACACAGGATTTGTAGACTGAGAAATAAAAAACACTGATATAAAAAAAATCAAAGAGGTAAATAAATGGAAATGCATACTGTGTTCATGGATTAAAAGACCTGCACAGTAAAAATGCCAATTCTCTCCAAACGGATATACAGATTTAACACAATTCCTATCAATATTCCAGCAAGAATTTTTGTAGATATTGACAAAATTCTTCCAAAATTTATATGGAAAGGCAAAGGGTCTAGAATAGCTAAAATAATTTTGAAAGATACTAAAATGGGAGGAATCACTCTACCTGATTTTAAAACTTATTTTATAGATATTGTAATCAAGACCGTATGGTATTGACTGAGGGACAGACACATTGTTCAATGGAACAGAACAGAGGACCCAGAAATAGACCAACTATACTTGGTATAAAAACCAAGTATAGGTGGTTTTTAACCAAGGTGTAAAAGCAGTTCAATGGAGGCAGAATAGCCTTTTCAAGAAATGCTGCTGGCACATTTGGACATCCATAGGCAAACAAAAAATGAACCTCCACCTAATCCTCACATGTCATACAAAAATTAACGCATTGCAGTATGGACTTAACTATAAAACATAAAACTTTGAAACCTCCAGAAGATGAAACAGGAGAAAATCTTTGAAGGCTAGGACTTGGTGAAGAGTTCTTAGACATGACACCAGAAGCACAATTCATAAAAGAAAAAGGGAAATCAATAAATTTCACTGACTGAAAACTTTTACTCTGTGAAAGATCCCATGAAAAGGATGCAAAGGACAAGTAGAACAAGGGAGAGCTTCGTGGTGTTGTATCTTTATTGTAATGATGGCTATATAAAACAATGCATGTGATAAAATAGCATAAAACTATAAACACACATTGTACCAATATGAAATTTCTGGTTTTGGTATTTACCATACCAAATGTAAGATGAAACCATTGGGGAATACTGATCAGTTTTCATTGGAAGACAGAAAAAGAAACAAAAGAGCAATGTCAAGGGGAAACGGACTTTGGCCCAGTGGTTAGGGCGTCCGTCTACCATATGGGAGGTCCGCGGTTCAAACCCCGGGCCTCCTTGACCCGTGTGGAGCTGGCCATGTGCAGTGCTGATGCGCGCAAGGAGTGCCTTGCCACGCAAGGGTGTCCCCCGCGTGGGGGAGCCCCACGCGCAAGGAGTGCGCCCGTGAGGAGAGCCGCCCAGCATGAAAAGAAAGTGCAGCCTGCCCAGGAATGGCGCCGCCCACACTTCCAGTGCCGCTGACGACAACAGAAGCAGACAAAGAAACAAGACAACAAGACTCAGCAAATAGACACCAAGAACAGACAACCGGGGAGGGGGGGAAATTAAATAAATAAATAAATCTTTAAAAAAAAAAAAAAAAAAGAGCAATGTCAATATCCTTGTATAGTGTATTTCCTACAAATTAATGTAATTAGCTTAAGGAAAAATTAAGAAACAGAACATGCATGCTATAGAATATTTTCAGGCTCAGTTTATTCTGATTTAAAATATACAATGAATTAAAAATATATATGTCAGCATCTTGCCTGGGCTCGCCCCTAGCCAGTGGTTCTCTACACACCAAGGATCCAGCAAGATGCTCAGCATGCAGACTGAGCAGACATGGGCAGAGCAATGGTGGCCAGGCTCAGGCTGGAGCTGGTGCTTTTGGTGCTGTTCTTACCCATGCAGACTTACTCAAATCATAACCCTTTCAATTAATTCCTCCCAATAATACCTAAGCTGCCCCCAGCTAATGCCACCATCCCAGGAGGTGGCAGTATCCTGCAGTCTACAGCCAGTATCCTTGTGGTCTCACTCTCCCGTTTACATCTCTACTGCCAAAAGACTTAGGCCAAGAAACATCTATGCTTCCCCATCTTCTGAACCCAATCCAAATGGCATCTAAAGTTCAGTGTGGCAAGGAGAAAACAGGTCCTTATTGAATCTACTGGTTCCACTCCTTATTAACACAGAAAATGTTGAGAATCCCAAATTTGACTGGTTTGAAGCACATGTGAAAGACATGACCAGATGATGAATGCCAATATTTTTAAATCTGCTGGACTTTCATGTAGAAGATGAAGGGAGACGACATCCAAAATAAAGACATGATTTCCTTCAATGTGGATTAAGAAATAAAGACACTCAAAACTCTACCTTAGGGAAGTGGATGTGGCTCAACCAGTTGGCGCCCACCCACCACACGGGAGGTCCTGGGTTCAGGTCCCGGTGCCTCCTAAAGAAGACAAGCAGACGCCACACCTGCCTCAACATGCCACAACAAGCTGGATGCCACAACCCACCCAAAAAAGCTAGATGCCACAAGGCAGCAGACACTTCAGGCCCCAGGAAACGGATGTGGTTCAAGCCATTAGACACTCACCTCCCATGTGGGAGGTCCCAAGTTCAGTTCCCTGTCCATTCTGTTGGAGATATGGGCCCAAAGGGCATCGGGAATGAAAGAAAGAGAGAAAGAGAGAAAGAGAGAAAGAAAGAGAGAGAGCTGGAATTAGGGGGTCTGCGAGTAGACACTCCTCAGACTTTATTGTTTACAAGGGGCTCTCTATATACCCCAGTATATGTGACAACAAGCAGCAACATGCAGTCTAAGTGACAACAAGCAGCAACATGCAGTTAACTATTAGCACTACTAAGAACTCAAAAAATCTTATCTCAAGGTACAAAGTCTAAGTGTTCTATTTACTACAAAAGGTATGTGCTCATCTTTTCTTTCAGCCTTTAACAGCTTCATCCCTTTAGCCAGGAAATCTTAATTACTGCATTCCTTAAGTTGCAGGCATAGCCATGGAGACAGCACTTCTCTCCTGGTGAGGCCACTGTGCCTCAGTTTCCAACACCTTCTGGAGAAGATGAGCAGACACAGTGAGGAAAACAAGCAAACAGATGAGAGACCATGGGGGCAGAGGGAGTAAATAAATAAGTCTTTAAAAAAAAAACTACCTTAAAAATATACGACCATGAAATATTAGGTAATTTAAAAGCTTCCATGATTCTATTCATATTTATATTAGAAGGAACCTCCAAGTGTTACTGTAAATTCTCCATGTATTGTTTCACCAATACTAATTTAATGCTGATAAACTCTAGATAAAAAGTTTTACATTGCCTCCTCAAGAGAAGATCAGCAGACACAGCACACAGCAAATGGAAACAGTCAATGTGTGCAAAAAATGAGGGAGAGTGGGGATAAATAAATAAAAACAGATCTTTTAAAAAAAGAAAACAATTCCTAAAACTGGAATCCATCACTGTACATGAAGTAGCAACTGAACAAGAATTAGTTTAAGAAATTCATGTTTAGTTCCTCACAAGATTTGGTAATCTTCAAAATAATCACATTGCACACAACATCTATCAAATATACAATACCGTTTATTATTTAAATATGGCATTATTTCAAATCTACATATGGAAATACTGGGTTTCATTTTAAAACACAGCATTCAAATATCACAAGTTTATTAAAAATCTGAACATAGGCTATGGATGCTGGGAGTCCTAAAACTGTCAAACAATTCAAATATGAGAAAAGCAGCCCTAATAAGGAAAATATGACTACTCTCTGGAGAAAATACATCAGAAAGCCAACTATAAATGAGGTTGGCAAATTGTACTAGTGGGAGACAGAGAGAACAGCACCCTTGCCTGGATGCAGAATACTTTTTATTCTCGCTTCTGACTAACCCAACTCTACCTCTTCTTTTATTCAAACATTTGATGAGCACCCAGCAGGGATTAAAAATAAGAAGATGGTACATATCTTCAAAAGATTCACAATCTTTTGAACTAGAACATGACCTTTGGAAAGTCACTGGAGCACTCTATTTCCTTTTGTCTAACGTATAGACAAGTACGTTCATCACCATTTCAGAAGTAAAGCATTTAAATGACAAATGTAGACATGGATTTTGATTTCTGATTTAATAAACTATGTGATACTGGTTTCTTATCATGTAATATAGAAATCTATAATTTTAGACATGCATTCATGCCAGAAATATCTAAGATAGTCTAGGGTCTATCAAAGAAGTAAAATCATATGCTTAGGTTCATTATCCCAATAATAACAGACTGCAGGAAGAAGTATTAAGAGATGTTCCACATGTGCACTGTAGGTTTCTCTAATGATAAATCACTAAACAAAATTTATTTCTGACTACTTCATGTAGTCACAGTCCAGAGCAATGTATTAAAACATGGATGTTATTTTAGCACAAAGTAGCAGCAGTAATGACAGCTTATATTTCAAAATAGCACAGCTGTATGAGCTATAGCATTAAATATATAACTTGTTATTCTACAGCCAGGAGACCTAGAAACCTAGGTTTCAGAGCTGACTCTCACTAACTTACTGGGTTACCTGGAGCAGTTAACATGGCCATACCAAATACTCAACTTTTGCTAAATAATCAGCTGTTCTTCCTGATAAACATATATCACATAGGCCACGATACCACACCACCCATCACCATCTATGATTTAAACTTTCTATAGTTTGTTATGAAAAAAGATGTTTTATATAAACTAAAATATAAATGTTCACAAACTACACAGGTCTTCCCCAGAAATTATGATGTGGACCCAATTTGAGAATTAATTTTAGTTGCCAAATTATGATGAACAAAATGGCATTGCTATTCAAATTCTAAATGTACCAGCATTGCTTCAGCATCCCTTTACCAAATTTTACAGATAAATTATGATGTTTCCATTTTAATTATTTGCAACTTTTAAAAATATTTTATGGGTATTTGGGGAAACAGTAATCTCAAGAATTCTTGGATTGTAGGAGTGAAGTTTAAGAAAAATAGGTAGTCATTTTAAATAATTTTAACAATAGATATAGCCCTCAATGTTTCTGGTAAATGTGAAACTAAAGAAAACAAATAGTAAAGCATAAAAGAGGTAGAAGGTATGAATTTCTCTAAATAGTAGTAGGGAAGAACCAATATTTAGATATTTCCTAGGACGGTAACTGAAAAATTTCAAATACCATGCTGCAACATTAAAGACAGTTTGAATTCCCAAAAAGAATATGGCCTTAGTAATAAAACCGTTACATTAAATGGTAACTAGTTAAAAGCAAATTGTTGTGCCAAGTAATGACTACTTCTCAAAGAAAAGCTCTATCAGTCTGGGTTCACCAGAGAAACAAAACCAAGAGGATATATGTATATATAAGAGATTTATTTTAAGGACTTGGCTCACGTGATTGTGAGGGCTGGTGTTTTAGTTTGCCAAAGGCTGCCAAGCAATGTACCTGAAATGGACTGCCTTTTACAATGGGGATTTATTAATTTAAAAGCTTATAGTTCTAAGGCCATGAAAGTGTCAAAATCAAGGCATCATCAGAAGATGCTCTCTGCCAAAGTAGCAGTTGCAGGTGATCAGGCACACTGCAGCATCCACTTGTCTCTCCCTTCTCCTCCAGGTCTCTTGCTTTTAGCTTCTGGCAACGTGGCTTCCTCTCAGCTTCTGTGTTCATCTGATTTCAGCTTCTGGCTCCCAGGGACTTCTCTCTCAGCTTTAGGGTTCTTCTCTATCTATACAACTTTTTTCTGTACCTGAGGTTTTTATTCCTCATTTATAAAGCACTATGGTAAGAGGATTAAGACCCATCCTGGGTCACACAATCTAAATAAAGGCCCTTAACTAAGTAATTTAATAAAAAGGTTCCACCCACAATAGCCTGAAGGACTGAACCAGGACACTCATTACAGTCTTGCCATCTCAGAACTTGACTTGCATGTAGAAGATAGCTCACAGAGCTCTCCTAAGCAACACTGAGAAGAACAGTTACATCACAGCTGCCTGGGGCAAAGGCTTGTTAGCTGTGAGACAGGGTGTACATGACAGTTTCACCAAAACTGAAGAGGCAATGAACTGTAGGATCCCCCAAAGCCATCAAGGTAATTATTATATTGATATGATCCCAAAACATTCAGAAAATTAAACTGTATTCAGTGAAATCTATATAAGAAGGCAGAAAATTGTATATGAAGAATAGTTTTCTACCAAATTTACCTTGAATTATTTTTAGTACATGGTAGTAATAAAGCTTAGTTAACTAGAAAATTCCTTCATATTACATACATGTGTATTAAAGTGTTATGCTTACTTTACTAGCTTATTTAACACAGAATCCTGTATTTTTAAATGCTTTACCTAAACATTTAAACATTAATTAAATAATGTTTATTTTAAATGTTACCCAAAAAAAAGCTATAAATTATAATTTACTAGGACTGGCAATGGGTGTTTTTGTTCTAAGATACAAACCTACTGCAGCATGAAACTGAGATAAAGCATCAGCTAGCTGTCCAGCTGCTAGTAATTTCTTGCCCAATTCAAGATGTTTCTCAACATCTGCATTTACTCCACATTCAGCACCTAAAAGCAAATAAAAAAAAAAAGTTAACTTTTACAAAACAAAATTAAATTCTAAGGAATAAGAAGTTAAAATACAATTATCTGTGGGAAGATAGCAAAGTAGGAAGAGCCAGGAATCAGTCCCTCCAACCAAAACAACTACTGAACTGACAGGAACTACAATATCAACCACTTTGAAAATCCGGAGTCTAGAGTAGCACTGCAATATCCAGGGGAGAGCAGGAGAAAGAGGCTGGTAAAATGGGATAAAAACTGGTTTCACCCTCCCTGCAGTAGTTACTATTTTCCTCCCCCAGCCTCCTGGCAGGCAGCAGTGGGGACTAGCAGTTCCTGCCTTTGCTTGCTGGTGCCTGGGTGGAACAATAAAGAACAAATTCTCCAAGCTCTGGAGATCTTGTCTAATCCCAGATCTCTACCTTTGAACAGCTACTTCAAATCCCTGGGGGCCCCATTCTGAGGATGGCCATTGTTCCAACCCTCCTGGAGTAAAGGTGGCAAAGGAATCTTAAAGTAACCTTCCTCAAAACTACAGCTAGAGGACAATCAGGAAGATGGCAGCAGAATAAGGAGCTCCTAGAATTAGCTTGTGCTACAGGCAGTTAATAATCACCCAGAGCTATCTAAAGCACCTGTCTGGGGGCTTCAGGAGACCAGAAGAGCATCCTACAACATTCTTGAAGGAATGGAAGGAGGAGACTGCCCATCTAAAGAGATGATTCATAAGTAGAACACTCTAAGTCACAGAGGTTGTTGCCATCCTCCACAGGCAGCACAAGCCAGCTCCGGAGCTATATTTCATTGGCTGGAACTGGAAGCTCCATTCTGCAAAAACACGGAAGGAAGAAATGGTTGCATACCAACTTCAGCTACTGATTAGTAAATTCAGCAAGCTAAAGTATAATCCTAATAATAACAAAAGTTTTAACCTGTCCAAGTCAGAATGAGGCTGGTAGATGCCGTTTTAACTCCACCCCTGGCACAATGGGAAGCAGGGTGGACTGAAAATCACAATGCCGATAGGGACCAGCTTTTCATGCAGGTTGCAGCTCTAGCCTAAGCCCCAGCCCCACCTCTGGAAAGGAGGAAGCTGGCGGGACCTGCGCCAGCCTCTCTGGGAAAATACAGGCCATGCCACGGAGGCTGGTGATCATCCTATTCTAACAGCACAAGCTGCCTCAAGAGCTATTCTGTGGCTGGAATTGGAAGCGCTATTCCCCAAAAACAGGAGGAAGAGATGGCTGGCCACCAACTTCAGCTACTGATTAGTAAATTCAACTTGCTAAAGCAAAACCCTAAGAACGGCTTTAAGTTTGAACCTTCCAAATCGTTAAGGGGCCGGTAGCCACCATTCTGAATCCACCCCCAGCATGAAAGAAAGCCAGGCTGACTGAAAATCACAGTAAAGATAGGGACCAACTTCTTTCCACCCAGATTGCACTGCACCACTAGCCTAGGCTTCAGCCATAATTGTGGCAGGAAGGAAGCTGGCAGGACCTGCACCAGTGTCTCCAGGTAACTTCAGGTACATCTGGCTGGCACAGACTGAATAGTCATAAGTCTACCAAAGCAACCGCAATCATTTTAGACCCACATGGCATAAACTGCCCACACCTGCAGCTCCATCTCCACCCCAGGCAAGGGAGGAAGGGGTGTGTATCTTCATCAGTCTCTCTGGACAACTACAGTCTAGGACTGCATAACTCAGATTATACACACTGTGGCTCTGTCCCTACCCCCGGCAAAGGAGAAAGGTGGGAGAGGTTCAAGCCTCCACAGCTTTTCAAACCAACTACATCCTCGGCTCCTACTACATAACCAGCAAGGGAGACAGGGCAAAAAGCCATAAACTAAAGAGAGAAACTACACTGACTATAAATGCAGCTAGTAAGCCAGATGCCAAGACACCAACAAAAAATTACTGTCCCTACCAAGAAACAGGAAGATATGACCCAGTTAAAGGAACAAGGTAAGCTTCCAGATGACATAAAGTAGTTGAGACAACTAATCATAGATATTCAAAGAAATCTTAATATATTCAATGAGATGGTTATAGAGATTAAGGATATTAAGACACTGGATGAGCACAAAGAAGAATTTGAAAGCATACATAGAAAAATAGCAAACTCATGGGAATGAAAGGCTCAATAAATGAAATTAAAAATATACTAGGGGGAAGTGGATGTGGTTCAAGTGATAGGGCTCCCACCTACCATATGGGAGGACCCAGGTTGAATCTCTGGGGCCTCCTGGTACAAAAGAAAAAGAGAAAGCGTGCCTACATGGTGAGTCAGTGCCCGCATGGTGAGCAGAGTACCCGCACAAGTGCCCATGCAGCGATCCAATGCCCACACAAGTGAGTCACACAGCAACATGACGACGCAACAAAAGACAGATGAAGGGGAGAGTGCAGGTGAAGCGCAGCAAGAAACCAGAAGCTGAGGTGGCGCAAGTGACAGGGAACCTCTCTCCAAATCAGAGGTCCCCAAGATCAAATCCCAGTGAATCCTGAGGAGAAAAACGAGAAGACAAAAAGAGAAATAGATACAGAAGATCACACAGCGAATGACACAGACAGAAAAACAGCAGGGAAGAGGAGGGGAGGGGGGAAAAATACACTGGGGAAAGCAGATATGGCTCAAGAGACTGAGCTCCTGCCTACCACACGGGAGGTCTCGTTTCGGTTCCCAGAGCCTTTTTTTTTTAAAGATTTTTTTTTTTTTAATTTCTCTCCCCTTCCCCGTCCTCCACCACCAGTTGTCTACTTTCTGTGTCCATTCGCTGTGTGTTCTTCTGTGTCCACTTGTATTCTCATTTTGTGGCATCACTTTGCTGTGTCAGTGCTCCATGTGTGTGGTGCCATTCCAGGGCAGGCTGCACTTTCTTTCATACTGGGCAGCTCTCCCTATGGGGCTCCCCTACGTGGGGGATACCTCTGCATGGCACAGCACTCCTTGCGCACATCAGCACTGCGCATGGGCCAGCTCCACACGGGTCAAGGAGGCCAGGGGTTTGAACCACAGACTTCCCATGTGGTAGGCAGACGCCCTATCCATTGGGCCAAATCCGCTTCCCCCAGTGCCTCTTAAAGAAGATAGCAAGCTGGCACTACGGGCAGGCATGGAAAACTGATGCAACAAGAGACACGTGGAGAAAAACATAATGAGAGACAACAAAGCAGGAAGTGGAGGTTCTTGGTGCCTCCTGAAGAGGACGAGCAACACAGCAAGCTGGCGTGACAGGCAGGCACAGCAAGCTCATGCAACAAGATGACACAACAAGAAACGCAAGAAGAAAAATACTATGAGAGACACAACCAAGCAGGAAATGAAGGTAGCTCAAGTAATTAGGCACCTCCCTCGAATATGGGAGATCCCAGGTTTGCTTCCTGGTGCTTCCTAAAGAAACAAGGAAGACAAAAAGACAGATCAAGTGCAAAATCATAAGGAGGAGAAATAAATAAATTAATCTTTAACAAAAAATACACTGGAATCATACATATCACAGAAGACTTGAGATGGCAGAAGAAAGGATTGGTAAGCTTGAAGAAATGGCCTCCAGAAGTGAACATACAAAAGAACAGAAGAAGAAAAGAATGGAAAAACTTGAACAAGGTCCCAGAGAACTAAATGACAGCAAAAGACATGAAAACATATGTGTCAAGGATTCCCAGAAGAGAAGGAAAGAGGGGCAGAAGGATTATTTGAAGAAATAATGGTAGAAAATTCCCCAACCTTGTTGAAGGACATAAATATCTAGGTTTAAGAAGCACAACGTATTCCCATCTGAACAAATCTGATTAGACCACCTAAGAGACAAGTACAAATCAGAATGTCAAATGCCAAAGACAAAGAGAATTCTGAGAGCAGCAATAAAAAGCAATGCATAGAGAACCAGCAAGATGGTGGTAGAGTAAGGATGCATGGGTGGGAGGGAGTTCTCCAGGGCATGCATATAAGGTATATAGACTATTCAGATGTTCGTTGGGTATGGATGTAGGGAATAGAGTTTCACACGACAACTGAGGGAGTGCTGAGTTCCCAATGCAGGGAACTCTGTCACACTCCCTAATGGAGCAGCAACAATCCCCCAAGTACAAGGGCAAAGACCAGTGAAGAAGGATGGTCCAATAATGAGCCCTTGATACTGATGACTATGCTTCTGAGCCTGTGTGCCTGAAATATGAACTAGGCCTAGAGCTACAAGGTGCCTAAGAGTTACCTCCTGAGAGCCTCCATGTTTCTCAAGGTGGCCACTCACTAAGCCAAACTCAGCATGTAAATGCATTACCTTCCCTGCCCAGAGTGGGATGTGACTCCTGGGGATGAGCCTCCCTACGCCGAGGGATTACTACCAAGCATCAGCTGGTGATCCAACCAGAAAAAGACCTTGAATAAAAGGGAAATGGTAAAGACAAATAAGTTTATATGACTAAGAGACATCAAAATGACTCAGGTCATCAGAGGGGTCACACGCACATCTCAGCACAATCTCAGAGACAGCCAAAGCAGATACAACCCCAGGTAAGGGTGCTCCTGAAGCCCTGAGCCTGAGCAGAGCTGCAACACCTACTCTCTGGTGTGTTGGACTCAACCAGGGCAGCCAAAAGGGAGGTGAGGATGGTCAACAACCGCACTAGGAACCAAGAGAGCCTACAGCTGCAAGCAGGAGAATTCCATCAGCCATGTGAGAGCTAAGCCCCCTTTGATTTAGAAGTGGAGTGGACATCGCTATCCCAGGGTCCTCAGGATGGAGGAATGAAATATGGATTACAGTGGACTTACTGGTATTCTATTGTAGAATTATTGTGAGTCTAGCAATGAAAGACATTATATCACTGATGCGGAGACAGTGGCCACGGGAGCTGCTGAGAGCAGGGAGAGAAAAAAAGAGGTGTGATATTGTGGTATTTTTGGGACTTGGAGTTGTCCTCAATGATATTGCAGGGACATATGCAGGACATTACATATCCTGCCATAACCCACTGAACGGACTGGCAAAGAGTGTAAACTACAATATAAACTATAATCCATGCTGTGTAGCAACGCTCCAAAATGTACTCATCAAATGCAATGAAGGTACTACATTAATGAAAGAAGTTGTCAATGTGGGAGGAGTGGGGGTATGAGAAGGGAGTATATGGGAACCTCATATTTTTTAATGTAATTTTGTATGATCTATGTATCTTTTAAAAATAATAATAATAAAAAGGATACTAGCAATGTGCAATCATAGGAGGAAGTCAGAGGAAAAAAATCTATTTACAATAGTGACTAAAAGAATCAAATGCTTAGGAATAAACTTAACTAACAATGTAAGGCAGTTGTATCCAGAAAATTCAATGCATTGTCAAAAGTAATTTTCAAAGACCTAAATAACTGGAAGAACATTCCATGCTCATGGATTGGAAGACAAAATTTCATTAAGTTATCAATTCTACTCAAATTCATATACATATTCAACGCAATCCAAATAAAAATTCCATCAGCATTTTTTAAATAAATGGGAAAAACAATTACCAACCTTACTTGGAAGGTAAGAGGTCCCAAATAGCCAGAAATATCTTAAAAAGGAAAAGCAAAGTTGGAGAACTCTCACTTCCAGACTTTAAATCATATTACCTAGCTACAGTGGTAAAAACAGCATGGTAATGGCATAAATAAGACATAGAGATCAATGAAAAATAATTAATGATTCAGAAACAGACCCTTATATCTATGGTCAAGTGGTTTTTGACAAACCTGTCAAACCCACCCAGCTCAGACAGAATAGTCCATTCAACAAATGGTGCTGGGAGGAGTGGATATGCACAGCCAAAAGAAGGAAAGAGGACCCCTATCTCATACCTTATACAAAAATTAACTAAAGTGGATTTAAAAAATCTAAATATAAAGGCAAGAACCATAAAACTTCTAGAAGAAAATGCAGCAAAACATCTTCAAGACCTGGTAATAAACTGGTGGATTCTTAAAGGAGATAAGAGGAGGGCTGAGATGGGAGACTGATGTTTAACATATGTAGAAGTTTTAATTACCTTTACTTTAAAAGTGTGGAAATGTATAGAGTTGATGCTAATACATTATAGTGAGAGCTGGTTTACAAATGGGAATGTGGTTGGATGGGTAGTCTAAGGATGTAAACGCCAAATGAAAGAAAGCTAGAGAATAATCTAGGGACTGAATAACACAGTAAACCCAGAGGTGGATGAGAATTGTGGTTGATGGTACAGATGCAAGAGTATCCTTTGTGAGCTAGAGCAGATGTACATCACTACTGCAGGTGGTGGGAATGTGGAGAAGCATGGGAAAAATACAACTGGAGTGACCTATGGACTGTGGTTAACAGTAATAATGTAATAGTCATGCATCTAAGCCAAAGATGTACTGTGTTGATTGGGGGAACATGGGAAGAGTGTGCCAAAGTACCCGATGGACCTGTTAACAGTCAGATGATATTATCTCGTAATCCATAACGAACGGTCCACCATGGTGTGGTATACTGATAGAGGGTACTGTATGGAAATTCTGCACATGAACATGATTGTTTTGTAAGTTTACAACTTCTGTCATAAAAATATATTTTAAAAAAATAATAGGGTGGGTTGGGAGGAAAATACACCAAATGTAAGATATGGACTGTAGTTAGTGGAAAGATTTTGACGATATTCATCATTTGTACCAAATGTCTCACAACATTGCAAGGCGTTGGTAGTGGGTTGATGTATGGAACCCCTGTATGATGTTATGCATTTTGGCTTTGTAAGTTCACAATTTTTACTATACACTTATTGTTTATGTATGTTCATATATAAATGATATAAAATAATAATCATAATCATAATAATCATAATAGAGTGGGTGGGGGAAAAATACACCAGATGTAAGATACTTCGGTTGGCAGTAATATTTTGAGGATGCTCTTTAATCATTAGTTAAAAATGTTTCACAACAAAGCAAGGTATTGTTGGTAGGGTGAGGTATGATGTCCCTGTATGATATTCTGTATGTTTTTTTTGTAAGTTCACAACTATTACTAAACACTTATTGTTTATGTATGTTTATGTATGTGTGATATACTTCAATAAATTTTTTTTTCATTATACACCATCATCAAGTTTGTTTTATCCCAGGTATGCAAAGGTGGTTCAACGTAAGAAAATCAATTAATGTAATACATCAAATCAACATTATGAAGGGGAAAACCCACATGATCATCTCATATAATTCAGAAAAGGCATTTGACAAAATCCAACATCCTTTCTTAATAAAACTCTTAGAAAAACAGAAATAGAAGGAAATTTCCCTAACATGATAAAGGACATATATATGAAAAACCCACAGCTAACATCATACTCAATGGTGAAAAACTAGAAGCTTTCCCTTGAAGACTAGGAAAAGACAAGGATGCCCACTGTCACCATGGTAATTCAACACTGTACTAAAAGTTCTAGTCTGAGTAGTTAGGTAAGAAAAATAAAAAGGCATTCAAAAACAATAAGTTGGGAAGAAGTAAAACTCTCCCTGTTTGCATTAACATAAAGCTATACACAGAGAATCCTGAAAAATCCACAACAAAGCTACTAGCGCTAAAAAACAAACTCAGCAAAGTAGCAGGGTACAAGCCCAGCATGCAGAAATCAGCCATTTTTCTATCCACTAGTAATGAACAATCTGAAGAGTAAGTCACAAAGAAAAAAATTCCATTTACAAAAGCAACTAAAAGAATCAAGTATCTAGGAGTAAATTTAACCAAGAATGTAAAGGATTTGAATAGGGAAAACTACAAAAGATGGCTGAAAGAAATTAAAGATCTAAATAAATAGAAATCCTGTGTTCATGGAGTGGAATATTAAGTATTATTAAGAGGTCAATTCTATCTAAACTAATACACAGATTCAATGCAATCCCAATCAAAATTCCAAAAGAATTATTTGGGAAATGGAAAGGACAAACATCCAATTGATAGAGAAGGGTAAGTGGCCCTGAATACAAAAGCAATTCTGATAAAAAGAACAAAGTTAGGGAACTCACACTCCCTGATTTTAAAACTTACTACAAAGCTACAGTAATCAAAACAATGTGGTACTGGCAGAATATAGACATACAGGCCAATGGAATCAAACTGAAAGTATATAGAAATAAACACTCACACCTTTGGCCAACTGATTTTTGACAAGGGTGCCAAGTCCACTCTGGTCAACAAAAAGTGCTGGGAGAACTGAATAGCCATATGCAAAAGAAGTTGGCTCTGACCGCACACCATATATAAAAATTAACTCAAAATTGATCAAGGACCTAAATACAAGAATTAAAACTATAAAACTCCAGAAGAAAACAGGAAAAAAATCTTCAGGACTTTGTGTTAGGCAGTGGTTCTTATATTTTACATCAAAAGCATAAGCAACATAAGATAAAACAGGGGAGCTGGAGTAGCTCAGTGGTTGAGTACCTGCTTTGCATGTACAAGATGCCAGGTTCAATTTCCAGTTTACCTCTTTTTTTAAAAAAGATGAAATAGACAAAACTTTTTGAATGAAATTGTTTTACTTACTTTAAAGTAATAACAATAATATAACCAGAATAATAAGAGTCTAAGATATATAACAACAATAATCAAATCAAACTGATAATACCAAAGATTTAAAAAGATACTAATTCCTGAAGGGAGAAAAAACGGATAGTCTATTTGGCTGTTTTTACAATACCTTAACTCTATTTCAAGACACATATAAATTTTAGACATGGTCTATGAGCAATATTTTCTGAGAGGTAAAGCAACCAAGCATCATGCCATGTCCTAACCAGCATTAAACAATAGGTTTCTCCTCAGAAAGCATCGATAATAGGTCAGCAAACTTCACAGGCAGGGCAGGAAAAATAACTAGGTTTTTCACGGCTATAATACAATCTACTATATTTTAGAAAGCTAAAAAACAAGGAATTTTAAGAAACTTAAAATGGGAGGGGTATGATGTGGTGAAAGCCCATCAAGACCAGAAGAACTGACTAACAATTCAAGCTAAGATCTGGTGGCAGATGCAGTAGCAAGCCCAGGAATAGTTTTTGAGTGTGAGAACAGAGAAAACCCTAAAATCATTCTAGTAAAGAACATTGAGCAAAATAGACAACACTGTTTATAAAAGATCCAATCTGAGTCCAGGACACAAGCAAAATAGGGCAGAGTTAAGAAGTCTGTGGCAGAAACAATAAGGCTGTAGATAGAATCTGGCCACAGAAAGACAGGGACAGAAGTTCAGTATCTCAGCAATTCCTAGTCAAACAAGGACCAATGACAAAACAGTTTCAATAAAAATATACTAAGTTGGAGACCTTAGACCTTGTAATCATCTCTCTCTGATGACTCTGAACTAAAAGTGAGTTAAGTGTCCTGGACTTCCCTAGAGATGCTTATCCATTATAATATGAGAGCAGTTAACAAGAGTGGGTACAGATGCTAATAAGCTAGTGAATTTAATAACAAAAAGAAGTTCCCCTGTGATGACTTTCACTTTCTCAATAAAGACAAAGTCTAAAAGAATAAGGTAAGGGAGAGAGAAAACAGGTACGAAATTCGTTTAAGGAAAAAGGAAAAGGTGGGAAATGCTGATTTTCAAGAATAAACATACTGGCAGAATTGTAGGAATGCTGGCAGTGTTGAGTGTGTATTTGAGATTGAGATGATGGACTTAAAATGACACTAGTTGACAAGGGTGTCCATTTTTCTTCATCCATGTTCAGCTCTAAGGTGCACCACACAAGTTAGCCAAATTGGATTTAATCATTTTGCATTTTGTCAGATGAGTAAAACAGAAGACTACAGGGAAAAAGAAATTAAAAGGTACTTGCAATGAAGAGATTAAAATGATGGACGATTAAATCTAAACTAAGGAGGCAAGGAGGATATGGATGCTTCATAAATGCATGTCTTATATCCCCAAGTGGTCTATAAACTGAAAAGCAGAAATCATGAGTTCTATACTATTTATACCTCACCAAACAGCACCATAGTGCAAGCTTTTGCTGACTGATTAAATATGTCTTCCCTATGACACTCCAAATAATGTGAATTCATTCTAAAATTCCAAATGACACAAACTCACCAGATAAAACAAAATCAGTTTTCTAAAGGTCTAAAAGAAAAATAAATCTATGACTGAAATGATCTAATACCAATGTAGGTACCTGGATTCCCACAATGTTTCCACATAATCAAAGAGTAATTGCTGGATGCTAATCAAAGGAAGATCACAGCAACAGAATTTAAAATTTAACCACAATTTGGATGAGAATTGTTGTTAATAGTACTAACACAAAAATGTTCTATGAATTAGAACAAATGTACATCACTATTACAAGGGTTTAAGAATACGGTTTTAAGAATATGGGAAAAATACTACTAAAGTAACTTACAGGTTAGACTTAACAGTAATATTGTAATATTTCTGCATCAATGGCAAAGAAGGTACTATATCAATGCTAAGGGTCAGCAACGTGGTGGATATAAAAGGAATGTGGGGAAGCAGACTTGGCCCAGTGGATAGGGCATCCGTCTACCACATGGGAGGTCTGCGGTTCAAACCCTGGGCCTCCTTGACCCGTGTGGAGGTGGCCCATGTGCAGTGCTAATGCTCATGCAAGGAGTGCCCTGCCACGCAAGGGTAAGCCCCGCGTAGGGGAGCCCCATGCGCAAGGAGTGCGCCCTGTAAGGAGAGCCGCCCAGCGCGAAAGAAAGTGCAGCCTGCCCAGGAATGTCACCACCCACATGGAGAGCCGACACAACAAGATGATGCAACAAAAAGAAACACAGATTCCTGTGCCACTGACAACAACAGAAGCGGACAAAGAAGACGCAGCAAACAGACACAGAGAACAGACAACTGGGGTGGGGGGGGTTGGAGGGGAGAGAAATGAATAAATAAATAAATCTTAACAAAAAAAAGGAATGTGATTTTTTTTCCTTTTGGAGTAATGAAAACATTCTAAAATTTACTAAGGTTACAACAGAACAACTCTGTGATGAAACTCAGAGCAAGAAGGTGTACACTTTTGACAGACTGTATAAGGCATGGGACCATATAACACTAGTATACCCCATGGTAGAAGATGGACTATGGTTAACAATACAAATGAGAACATTCTCTCATAAACTATAAAAAATATACAATACAATACATGGTGTTAATAATTGTTTATGGGGAAAAAACACCAAATGTAAGCTATGGACTATAGTTAGCAGTAATATTTTAATGATGTTCTTTCAACCACGCAAAATGCTTGTGGTGGGGTGATATAAGGGAATTCTGTACATTATGCATGATTGTTTTGTCAACTCAAAGGTCCTCTAATTTAAAAAAAAAGACTATAGGTGCTTAGGTCAATGCTCAGCATATGATAAGCATTTAATAAATAATCTTAAAAATATTTAACAGAAAAAATGTAATGCCTTATCTTGGGTTGACCATTTTGGACATGTTCCTCAAAGTTAATTTAATAAATGTTAACTTAATTTTAATGATGCAGTCTCAAGATCTTTGTAACGTCTGGCATACCTTTATACCTTTTTTTCTAGACTGACAAAATTCCATTTACTCTTTTTTTTTTTTTTTGCTCTCTGTGTCCATTCCTGTGTGATATTCTGTGTTTTCTTTTCTGTCTTCTCATTTTCTCCTCTAGGCTTCACCGTGAATCCCAGGGACTCCAATGTGGGAAAGAGGGTCCCTGTCACTTGTGCCACCTCAGTTCCTGATTTCTGTTGCTTCTCGCCTTGACTCTCCCCTGCATCTCCCCTGCATCTCTCTTTGTTGTGTGGGGCCTGGCTTACCGTGGGCACATCTTTGAGGCCCTGGGGATTGAACCCGGGTCCTCCCATATGGTAGAAGGAAGTCCAATCACTTGAGCCACATTTACCTCCCTCCATTTACTCTTAGAGGAGGAAATAAGCATCAATTCATTCATAAGAGTGGCAATATTCCTTCCACAAAGATCTTAATAGAATTTGTATTAAAATGATAGCCAATAAAAATTGAGAATTAAGAAATACATTAAAGGGAAGCGAATTTGGCTCAACCGATAGAGCATCCACCGACCACACAGGAGGTCCAGGGTTCAAACCCAGGGCCTCCTGACCTGTGTGATGAGCTGGCCCACATGCAGTGCTGATGCGCGCAAGGAGTGCCTTGCCACACATGGGTGTCCCCTGCATAGCGGAGCCCCACGGCAAGGAATGCACCCTCAAGGGGAGCCGCCCCATGCAAAAAAAGTGCAGCCTGTCCAGAAACAGTGCCACACAGAGAGCTGACACAGCAAGATGACACAACAAAAAGACACACAGATTCCCAGTGCCACTGACAAGAATGCAAGCAGATAAAGAACGCACAGGGAATGGACACAGAGAGCAGACAACGGCGGGGGAGGAAAGGGAGAGAAATAAATAAAAATAAATAAATCTTTTTTTTTAAAGAAATACATTTAAAAACCTTTTTAAAAATTATACTGTATTTGATCCAACAATGTCAGGCTGAATTGAAGATTTTTATCAACGATTTCAGTGAGATAATTTTTCAGAATATGTGCCAAAAATATTTACAAATGAGGAAAATAACATTTGTGGGTAAATCATCTAAAAACTGTATTTCCTTTTTTCATTTTATTTTTAAATTCTATAATCAGTAAGATATGTATACATCCATTTCAAAAAAATTTTAACCACAATTAATTAACTTCACATGGGAAAATAAAGCTAACTACTTACAGGGCATCCAGAGCCAAAACTACACCATTCCAAGCACTCTCTCAGAAAATGTTAGTCAGGTGAATTGAAATGTTGACACTACTACTAACTATAGCTTATCTTATTAAAAGAATTTAAAAGTCAGTTATCTGACCCTCTCCTACAATACTTGTTTTATATAAAGTCAATCATTTTCCCTATTAATCTTTTAATGTTTTCCATATTTAAATAATGTCAAGGAAATCCTAGAGAAAACAAAATATACTTTTAGTAGGTTAGATACAAAAAAAATTCTCACAATCTTCTATACTTATAGATCTTCAACTATTTTTTCTGATAGCCAAAATATATGATTTAATCAGCTCTGCATAATAAAGAAAATTCGGGTATAGATAATATGTAAAGAAGAAAAACAAATATGATAACAGGAAAAAAAGATTTGATTGCCAGGTTGTGTTCCCACTCAAGTCACCATATAGAACAATTAGCAAAGAATTAAAATACCTTCCTTATCATAAAGTAAATACTACTGAAGTTTTCTTCTACTGAAGTTTTCTTCTACTGAAGGCCCCTTTTGAAAGGGGGTACTAAATGAGTTAAAGGAAACTTTACATTCATGAATCTCTTAAGTGATTTCCTTCTCAGGATTACAATTTACAGAAAACAAAGATGAATATTTTAAAATAAGGAAAAATTAGTCCAACTAAGCTAATTATTAGTGACACTCTCCTTTATATGCAACCCTCTGTTTCACATTCACTCTTCTCACACACATTCTCCCTTTTTTTTCCTTCTCTCTCCAAGCCTACCAGTGGCACCATACTAATCTGAATGCCTCCAGAAAGACAATCAGGCTAATGAACTCAGACAAAGATTTTACTTGGGTAAACAGGAGCTAACAGTTTGCTAATTGAAGTTAGAGAGCCTTTCTTATCTCTATATTCCCAACACCTAACCTAGTACTCATAACACCCCTAATATAATTCTATATAATTTATTATACTTGTGGTTCTCAAAGGGTGGCCATCTGTGAACTTTTTGGAACTATAAACTCTCAGTTCCAACCCAGACCTACTGAATCAGAAATTCTGGGGGTGGGAGTAGCACTTTTGTTTTTCTTTTAAAAAGCCCTCCAGGTGAGATTCTGATGCATACTCAAGTTTGAGAACCATTGCCTTAAATAAATATGCCAGGAAATTACTTCCCTGTTCTCCCGGCTAACAAAAAAAAAATAGCTGATTTTTCTCAGCGGCCGTAACAAATTCTTGGGTCCATGTGTTGCTGACAACCCCTTTAGCTTCCTCCTATCTCTAGCCTGCATACGAGATGAACTTTGAAGACAACTTGAGTTCAAATTCTGATTGTGAGCGTTGTAAACTCTTGTAGCCTCGGTTCCCTAATCTGTATAGCGGAGTACACCTCATCCTCCGTGAAAAAGAGAGCGCTTACAGAAAGGGGCTTAGCAGAGGGCCCAGCATACAGCAAACCTCCAATAAATTTAAGATTTTTTCCCTTTCTTTTACCTACCCTGTTACCTGTACCAAGTCCAAGCTGCTTTACACAAGAGGATGGCACTCTGGCTCTTCTCCAAGAAATGTCACTAATGTCTCCTATTCAGTAAAGCTCTCAATGAGGTTTTTTCTTTTTTCATTAAAAAAAAAATCTATTGAAGTATTTCATTCATACATGAACATAAATAAACAATAAGTGTATAGTAAAAGTTGTGAACTTATAAAACAAATATGCATTTCATCAAACTGGCCTCCCATACATGACCCCACCACCACATTGCATTGTTGTGAAACATTTGTTACAAACTATGAAACAGCATCTTCAAAAAATTACTACCTATAGCCCATAGCTTAGATTTGCTGTATTTTTCTTCCAACCCACCTGATTACTAACACCCTGTCTTAGTATTATATATTAGTTATATAGTTCATGAGAGAACGTTCTCATATTTGTTTTTTTTTTTAAAGATTTATTTTTATTTATTTAATTCCCCTCCCCTCCCCCCGTTGTCTGTTTTCTGTGTCTTTTTGCTGCGTCTTGTTTCTTTGTCCGCTTCTGTTGTCGTCAGCGTCAACAGTGTGGGCGGCGCCATTCCTCAGCAGGCTGCTCCCTCCTTCGCGCTGGAGGGCTCTCCTTATGGGTGCACTCCTTGCCGCGTGGGGCTCCCCTACACCGGGGGACACCCCTGCTTGGCTCGGCACTCCTTGCGCGCATCAGCACTGCGCATGGACCAGCTCCACACGGTCAAGGAGGCCCGGGGCTTGAACCGCGGACCTCCCATGTGGTAGACAGACGCCCTAACCACTGGGCCAAAGGCCGTTTTCCCTCATATTTGTTGATAACCACAGTTCATCTTCCACCACAGGATTCACCCTGTAATACAGTCCCATGTCTTGTACAATTCATTCAAAGAGTACATTCAGTGGGTCAATGAGGCTTTTAATCTTATGAAAAATACCTCAGGAGGGTAATGGGAAGTAGAATCCTACAAAACATACATAGATCAGCAATTCTAAAAAGGTGGTCCACAAATGAGTAGAAAAGGGAAATCACACAAAAGTGTGCACCTTTAGAACTTAAAAAAAAAAAAAAGGACATTAAACAGAACACACAATTTTCTCTTAAGTAGCCAAAATAAGTATCATTAATGGTAAATGAACTAAACACTAGACTACAATAGGAGGGGCATTTGAAAGTGCAAGGAACTGAAATATACGGTCCATATTAAAGAGGTCCATATATTCAAAACTCAAATTCCCTAAATTTTCTGGGAGCATCCTCTCCATAAAATTCTGTCCTGGTGCTGTCAAATTACATTTTCTGATTTTTGGTTAAAAAAATTATATGGTCTCCAGGAGAACAAAAAATGGCCACTCCCATGAGTAGACCTAAAAACTGAAGACTTAATTTTTAAAGACTTGAGAATTTTAAGAGGATTTTACCATAAACAAGTCCCAACTTAAATTCCTCACTCTGAATCTAATCGTTTAATTCGAACTCTGACTACTCGCCCTTTTTTATGGTGAAGAAAACGGATCAGTGCATGTGATAGGTGATTTTGCGCTAACATTTCAGAGTAACCACTTTAAGCGTTAGTTAAATTGGCACTTTCAGCTCTAATTCTTCGCTATTCTGCTAAGAGTAACCAACATTCCAATCTGTAGATCTGAAGTGAAATTTTAAGTGTTCGTACCTTTTTAAGGGGAACTTACTTTAGAGAACTCTGAAGAGTAAAATCAGCTATAAATTGAACGACACCAGGCTGGTAGACCACAAACTTTTGGCATGCCCTCCGGGAGCTTGGATTGTAACACTGTCCTCTTAATGCACCAACCTAACTTCTACACACGACACAGGGGATAGTAATGGGATCTGACTGTCAACACACTCCCTTTCACTTCGCCCAGCCGGATATACCGTCCCACACACACGCACACCTACCCAGGAGCTCCAAAGCTAAACAACCCTCCTCTTTTGGCCACCTTTACCGCCTACTCCCAGCACCAATGACCAACAGCGTTCTCAGCGCCAAGTGAGGGTCCCAAGCGAGCCCGGAAGCCGAAAGGCCAGTCTCCGCGTCCCGCCGACAACTAGGGGCCGCGCTGTTCACCAATTCGGACCCTTCGGCCACACTCCTCACTCCAAACACGCTGTCCCGACCCCACGGCCGGCAGGTCCCCTCATCCCTTCCCCAGACAAACGCAGAACCAGATGCCAGCCCCCGCCCAGGGGCGGGCTCGGGCCAAGGCTGGGCCGCATCCCTCCGGCTCCCGCACGACCGCCTGAGCCGCCCCAAGGCTCGCGCCCGGGCGCAGGAAGGAAGCGCCGGGAGGCCTGGCCCGGGAACCCCCTCGTCCGGCCAGGGCAGAGGAGAGGTGAACTCACCTTCGTACTGCAGGTCCACCAGGACGAGCAGGAAGGGGAACACCGAGCCCAGCCGGCTGGTCACAGAGCCGGGGGCCACCATGTCCGAGAGCGCAGGGGGTGCGGAGGAGGAATGGTGCCGGGCTGAAGAGCTCCAGCCGGCGCTAAGGCTGTAACTGCGCCGGCCCGCTATCGGCTGTACTCTCAGGCCTCGGAGCCTGGTGGCGCGGATCACAGGGAAGCAGCGGTGGGCGGGGCCCGGGCGGCGCCACGCCCCTGAGCGCTGCTGCAATCCAATCGCCTTCTTCCTAGACTCTCTCCTACAGGGTTCGCCAGGGTCGTGGTTCGCGCTGATAGGCTGCGGAGGCCGCAGCTCCGCCCAGTCTCTGATAGGGTAACGTGGAAGCCCAAGACGCGGCTGCGTGCTTGGGTCGTGGAGCTGTCAGAGAGCTCCAAACCGCCGCGGCGGATCTGAGGGAGGTAGCCGGAAAGTCCGTGCGGCAGCCGCGGAGTCCGCATGCGCAGGCCGTGACAGCCCTCGGTTGGCGAACTGATTGACCTCAGTAGTTCGAGGTTTTGCCGTGTGGTGTTTGGAAAGGAAGGTGAAGCAACCGCTTCCAAACTGAGAAGGCCAAACTTAGTCCCAGAAGTCCGAGGGCTGAAGTTAAAGCACCGAGAACCGAAGTCTCGGGATGGGCCACCGGACACCACGAGTCACACAGTGCCTTGCTACCTATCCCTGACCATCTCAAAATAGACACAGACTGAAAAGTAAGAAGCAGAGGCTCCGGAAAGTAGGGTAATCTAATGGAATATGAAGAATTTAAGGGACAATCAAATGTCAATTATTGACTTAAGAAAGGTAAATTAGAAGGGCTTGGAATCAGGGGCACACCCCTCCCCCAACTGTTCATGTTGACCAGTGTGTCCAGAACACAGCGATTCTGGAAGATTCTGTGAAGAGACCAGAATGGCAGACGGCTCAAGAGGGCAAGGGACTCTTAAGAGTGCAACCAACCTCAACTACAAGAAAAAATGAAGAGGCTTGTTAGAACAGAGCTTGCATCTTCTGCTGACCAGAGAAATCAATGAGAAAGATAAGACCTTGAACACGATAAAGTTCAAATTTCTCAATGTGGCATTAAGATTATTTGTCGCAGCTACCCTCCTGGCATCCCCAACACGTTCATTACATACCAGCTATTCATGGGGTAAAAACAATCATGATTTTTGTGTTGAGCCTCACGAAATGCATATTAATTACCAAAGAGTATGTATTTGCCACCTTGGTACTACTTCACACCGTAGAAAGACTCAGGAATTCTAAGAGCTTTGTGAATTTGTGATTTCCTGAAGATACACTAAGGAGGTTAAAAGGGGAAGGTTCCAAAGAGAACTAACATAAAGGAAATTAAAAACAAAACAACCGCCAAGCCCCTGAGTAGTTGAGGTGGAAGGCAGGATAATAAGAAAATAGTAGAGGATTCAGATTCAGGAAATGTAATTCCACACCATGAATTATCTTACAGATTATCTTCATCTGTAAAGTGGGTATGATCCTGATAATCTGGAAAGTTTGTTTGGAAGGTTCGTGAAGTAGGTAAAGGTTCTTATAAAGTGTCATACAAATGTTACTTATTTTAACAAGAACAGAATAATGAAGAGACTTCTCTTGGGAATATTCCTTGGAATATATAGATTACGTATATTATATTTGCTCTTTTTCTTACTAGATATCACAAGGCAGTAATAGTGGGGAAAAATTGGCAGATAATTTGAATGTGCACAAGTATGTTAATGAAGTATCATCCAAATGAGGTACTGTGGCCAAGGCAGCCACCAAAATACTGAATATCATGAAGAAAGAATTTTATAAAGGAACAATACTCATGGACTATGAATTATCACCAGAATTTTTCTAGTCTTATGGAAAAAGCAAACCTAAAGAAGTTCTAAGAATGGAAATTATAAACAAGACCCATTGACAGGGTGCCAAATTCCTGGGGTTGTCTGCCCTGCCTGTAAGTGTCCAGATATCTCTAGTAGGAGCCCCCTGCTTGAGGCACTGTTTACTGTGGCAATCTGTGAGATCCTTAACTTCTGGAATGACTTCCTGACTCACTTTGAAATCTCTTAACCATGAAAAGTCATTTGTATTTAATATTTCCCCCTTTTGGTAAAGGTCTTCTTCCAAATGTCTCGTAAATTGGTGCTCGGTAATAATCCCTTGGTGCCAGGGAGGCTTATCCACAGGTCATGAGACTTCTGTGTTACAGAAAATAAACATAAAATGTCTTTAATGTAAGGTGATTTTAAAAATTCATTGATCAATTACATAACTATGAATCCTCTAGTATGAGAACTAAGCTTTACAAAGTATCCCTTGAAAGGGATAATTTTACAACAGAGAAAGAAACATTATGTGAGATAGAATTAAATGTACAAAACTAAAATTGTCTCCATGTGTATAAAATGTTTGGGAATATTTCCACCGATGTTTATCTGGGCATCACATTCACCTGATCACTCTTGCCAATAAAACCAAAAGAATCTAGTAATTGTAGAAAAAGTTACTATAAATACTGTTTGTATTTTTCAGCATTTATTTACTCAATTCTTTTTTAAAATTAAACCTAAAAGTTCTAAGTCATACTACCAATTATAAAAGCAAAATAATTAAAACAATGTTAGAATATTTGCATAAATTATGATATATCCAAAATTAAGACTACTGTGTAATTTTAATAGGTTGGTCTATCTTTATGGACCAGAAAAAATTATGTTAGTAAAGAAGAATGGGCAAATCTAGGACACATTTTAAAGGTAGAAGGAGATAAAGTTTATTGAGGATTAGCTATGGGTAAATATTCACAAGCAAACATAATACTTACAAACACCATTTTGCACCAAATTAAGAACAAAATGATGCCATTATAATAGAATTAGTGCAATAAGCATTCTTCTACATTTTTATTTATAAACATGTATTTTTTATATAGAATGCATTTCTAAAAGTGGGCTGCTTATCAAAAAATATACACATTTAAATTTTTTAATGTATTATCAGATCGTTTCCTTAAAAGAATATAATAGCCATTTAAGTCTCCATCTCCTCACCCGCACTAAATATAATTGATCTTCATGGTTTTTGCCAATATGATAAGTAAAAAACAATCCTTAAGTCAAGTTTACTGTTTGTTTTCAGGGATTTGGGGTTTCTGTTCAGACTTTGGTATCCTCCTTAGAAATTTGGCTTTAAAACTATGTTCTTGCTTTCTGTCTCTTTATCCACTATCTTGTGTACTAATTGTTTATGACAAATTTGTTCAATTTGACTGTTTGAGAAGCTAACTTTGGTAGAGGGCTTCTTTCTAAACACTTCTTAAAGGGAGGCTGCTGATTTCTTGGTTCAGCAATCAGGACAGCTTAGAATAAAATCATGATAAGGGCCTGAGATGTTCATAAGCAATGTATTTTTTATTTTGACTGACAGCCATTTTCTCATGGGATTGTTTGTTAATAAATGTGCACCAACTCCTGGCATAATTTTACCAGAGACTATTTTCAATTGTGGTTGTCACTTTAGAACACTTTCACATGACCGGATTGTTCATCTGTGTGACAGTTTGAAGCTTTTTTTGTTTTTAAGATTTTATTTATTTTATTTATTTCTCTTCCCTTCCCTGCCACTCCCCCCAATTGTCTGCTCCCTGTGTGCATTCACTGTGTGTTCTTCTGTGTCCATTTGTGTCAATGGCACCCAGAATCTGTGTCTCATTTTTGTTGCGTCATCTTTTTTTTTTTTTAAAGATTTATTTATTTATTTATTTAATATCCCCCCCTCCCCTGGTTGTCTGTTCTTGGTGTCTATTTGCTGCGCCTTGTTTCTTTGTCCACTTCTGTTGTCGTCAGCGGCACGGGAAGTGTGGGCGGCGCCATTCCTGGGCAGGCTGCTCTTTCTTTTCACGCTGGGCGGCTTTCCTCACGGGCGCACTCCTTGCGCGTGGGGCTCCCCCGCGCGGCTTTCCTCACGGGCGCACTCCTTGCGCGTGGGGCTCCCCCACGCGGGGGACACCCTTGCGTGGCACGGCACTCCTTGCGCGCATCAGCGCTGCGCATGGCCAGCTCCACACGGGTTAAGGAGGCTCGGGGTTTGAACCGCGGACCTCCCATATGGTAGACGGACGCCCTAACCACTGGGCCAAAGTCCGTTTCCCTTGTTGCGTCATCTTGCTGCATCAGCTCTCTGTGTGTGTGTCGCCATTCCTGGGCAGGCTGCACTTTTTTCACACTGGAAGGCTCTCCTTACAGGGTGCACTTCTTGCATGTGGGGCTCCCCTACACACGGGACAGCCCTGCATGGCACGGCACTCCTTGCGCTCATCAGCACTGTGCATGGACCTGCTCATCATACAGGTCAGGAGGCCCTGGATTTGAACCTTGGACCTCCCATGTGGTAGGAGGATGCCCTATCTGTTGAGCCAAATCCACTTCCCAAGTTTGAAGCTTTTTGTGGATCCTAGAAGAGATAATGTCCTTAGAGTTAATCCATTTCATGGGTGTAAACCTATTATAGGTGGGAACTCTTGATTAAGTTACTTGTATTAAGGGCCTTTGATTAGATTGTGTAACCCAGGGTGGATCTTAATCTTCTTACTGGAGTCCTTTATACTTGGAAGACAAAAAGCAGCAGTTACAGAAAAAAATGGCAGAGTCAGAGAAAGGACTCCAGAAGTTGACCAGCTCGAGAGAGAGAAAAGTCACAGGCCCAGAGGAGAGGGGAAACCATGCCATGTGCCTGAACCCCCACAGTTGCAACTTGTTGAAACAGCATCTCTTTATGATTCCTTGATTTGGGCACTTTTACCACCTCAGAACTGTAAGCTTTTAACCTAATAAAGTCTCATTATCAAAGCAAACATATTTCGGATACTTTGCTCCCAGCAACCTTTAGCAAACTAACCTGAGAGGAGCCTTAGAACACAAAAGAAAATAGGGAAACGGACTTGGCCCAGTGGTTAGGGCGTCCATCTACCACATGGGAGGTCCGCGGTTCAAACCCCGGGCCTCCTTGACCCGTGTGGAGCTGGCCCATGTGCAGGGCTGATGCACGCAAGGAGTGCTGCGCCATGCAGAGGGGTTCCCTGCGTAGGGAAGCGCAAGGAGTGCGCCCTGTAAGGAGAAGCCACCCAGCGTGAAAGAAAGTGCAGCCTGCCCAGGAATGGCGCCGCCCACACTTCCCCTGCCGCTGACAACAACAAAACTGGACAAAGAAACAAGACGCAGCAAATAGACACAGAGAACAGACAATGGGGGGCGGGGGGGTGGATTAAATAAATAAATAAATCTTTAAAAAAAAAAAAAGAAAAGAAAAGAAAATTTTTTCATGAGGATATTGTCTCTCTAAAAGGGAAATATTTGGGAAGCAGACTTGGCCCAATGGATAGGGTGTCTGTCTACCACAAGGGAGGTCCACAGTTCAAACCCCAGGCCTCTTTGACCCGTGTGGAGCTGGCCCATGTGCAGTGCTGATGCGCACAAGGAGTGCCGTGCCACGCAGGAGTGTCCACCACATAGGGGAGCCCCATGCGCAAGGAGTGCACCCCGTAAGGAGAGTCACCCAGTGTGAAAGAAAGTGCAGCCTACCTAGGAATGGCGCCACACACAAGGAGAGCTGACGCAACAAGATGACACAACAAAAAGAGCCACAGATTCCGGTGCTGCTGACAACAACAGAAGCAGACAAAAGAACACGCAGCAAATTAACACAGAGAACAGACAACTGGGGAAGGGGAGAGAAATAAATAAAAATAAATCTTTTAAAAAATAAATAAAAGGAAAATATTTTACTGTAGAAGATACCCTAATTTTCATTTTTATATTGTGTGGATCAATAAGTATTGAATTTCTCATTGTATGATTTAATAAAATTGTGAATGGCCCCAAAGGCTGGAACAATTTGAACAATAAAATAAATAATGTTATATCCTAAAGTATAAAAGAAATATATATAAGTCCATACTGTTGTGAATAAATGATTGAATAAATAGGAAAAGAGGCAATTCTTCATTACAGAAGAATTACAAATAATTTATGTAAATATTTGTATTTTCCTATTGCTGCTGTACCAAATTACCACAATATTGTGCCTTCAAACCTTGCTAATTTATTCTCTTACAGTCCAAAATTGGGTCAATGGCACTAAAATCAACATCACTAGGACTGGTTAAGAATCTGTTTCCAGTCTTTTCTAGTTTCTAAAGGCTGCAACATTCCTTGGGCCCTGCTTTGTAATCATCATTCTATCATAGTCTCCTGCTTTTAAACTTTTGGCCTCACTCTTACAAGGAGTCTTGTAATTACATTTAGGACCTACCTGAATAATACAAGGTAGTCTCCCCATTTCAAGCTCCTTAATCACATATGCAAAGCCCCTTTTACCAGTCTAGGTAATATTCACAGGTTGAGGCAGGAGGTGGGAGGATTAGGGTTGATAAATTTGGGAGGCCGTTATTCAGCCTGCCAAAATACTCACCCCTCCAGGGGATGGAGCTTAAATTCCTCTCCTCCTTGAGTGTTGACTGGACTAAGTAATTCCAAAGAATAGAGTGTGGATGGGAAGCATATGTAGCTCAGGCAATTGGGCTTATGCCTACCACATGGGTGGTCCCAGGTTCAGTGCCAGGTGCTTCCTAAAGAAGATGAGCAAGACAGCAAGCTGACGCAACAAGATGATGCAGCAAGAGACATGAGGAAAAAAACAATGAGGGACACAACAAAACGAGGAGGTGACTCAGGCAATTAGGCACCTTCCTCCTACATCAGAGGTCCTGGGTTTGGTTCCTGATGCCTTCTGAAAAGACCAGCACACAACAAGCTGACACTGCAAATGCAAACAATGAGGGAATGGGGAAAAATTTTTTTTTAAATCTAAAAAAAAGAAGACTAGAGTATGGAAATGGAGGAGGGGGGTAATTTACATGGAGAAACCTGCAAATAATGCCTTGGCATAGTGACCAAAGTTAATATCACCAATGATATTTAAATCATTAATAGAATGATGTTTTTATAATATATCCCCCTGATAACGATGTGATGAGAAAGGCAATTCACTTCTGTGGCATCCTTTCTCCAAACCCATAATCAAAAACCCATATCCCAGGAAGCAGACTTGGCCCAATGTATAGGGCGTCTGCCTACCATATGGGAAGTCTGGTTCACACCCCGGACCTCCTTGACCTGTGTGGAGCTGACATGCTCAAGGAGTGCCCTGCCACACAGGGGTTTCCCCCACGTAGGGGAGCCCCATGTGCAACGAATGCACCCTGTAAGGAGAGCAGTCCAGCGCAAAAGGAAGTGCAGTCTGCCCAAGAATGGCGCCGCACATACGGAGAGCTGACACAACAAGAAGATGCAACAAAAAGAAACAGATTCCCAGTGCTGCTGATAAGGAGAGAAGCGGTCACAGAAGAACACAGCGAATGGACACAGAGAGCAGACAAACGGGGGGGAGAAATAAATAAACATCTTAAAAAAAAAACATATCCCAGTCTAAATAGGAAACAACAAAAAATCAGATAAACCAAAATTGAAGGACATTCAACAAAATATCAATACTCCTCAAAATTGTCAAGGTCATGAAAGACAATCAAGGACTGAAAAACTGTAACATACCAGAAAAGACGAAGGAGGCATGATGACTGAGTACAGTATCTTAAACTGGATCTTGACATAGAAAATGAACATTAATGGGTAAACCACTGAAATCCGAATAAACTCTGGAGTTCAGTTACTAATAATGTACCATTTAGTTTCTTAAATGTGAACAACAGGGAGAAATACAGGACATCTCTGTATTATCTTTGCAACTTTATCCTAAATCTAAATATATTTCAAAATTAAAGGTTTCTTTAGAAATAATTGTCAAGGGCATGAGTTATATTTATATCAACTGCAGTGACTATTTGGTATATGTCAAAATGGATTTTTCTGCATCTAAACTTTCTCCCCAATCTTTGCAAGAAGAGAATTAGCACTTTAGAAAAATAATTTCATGGTTATCTAAAACCAGTTCCTCTCCTTTGTTTCGTTGCTTTTCTCCCTCTCTTTTACCCTCACTTTAGAAATTATAGATTAATTTATTTTTTAAATTCTGTTTGTATGCATGGTGTCTATGAATAGACTAATCCAGATAATCTATCAAAATGGCCAGGCGGCAGACTTGGTGCAGTGGTTAGGGCGTCCGTCTACCACATGGGAGTTTTGCGGTTCAAACCCCAGGCCTCCTTAACCCGTGTGGAGCTGGCCCACGTGCAGTGCTGATGCGCGCAAGGAGTGCCCTGCCATGCAGGGGTGTCCCCGCGTAGGGGAGCCCCACGCACAAGGAGTGCATCCCGTAAGGAGAGCCGCCCAGCGCGAAAGAAAGTGCAGCCTGCCTAGGAATGCTGCCGCACACACAGAGAGCTGACACAACAAGATGACACAACAAAAAGAAACACAGATTCCCGTGCATCTGTGCCGCTGACAACAACAGAAACGGACAAAGAAGACGCAGCAACTAGACACAGAGAGCAGACAACAAGAGGTGGGGGGGAAAGGGAGAAAAATAAATAAATTAATTAATTAAAAAAAAAAATAGCCAGAAGAGATCAAGATGGCAGAATGAGTTGTTCCAGGGCCCTGTTCCCCTGCAGAAGTTTTAAGCAACAAACAAGAGATGGCAGAAACTTCTTTTTCAAAACTCCATAAAATTTAAATGGTTGTAGTAACAGGGCAAGTGCCAAATCAAAAAACAAAAAAGGCAACTTAAAAATGGTAGAATTTCATGGCATCCTTGCCTGATCACTCAGCACAGAAACAGTCACATTCCCACTGCAGTCCCAGGTCCTGGTACTGGAGGGATCAGAGCATTCCTCCCACACAGATTGAGAGCATGGATATCTGTGCTATTCTGTCTGGTAGTGTTGTAGAAGTTGAGAGAGGTTCAATTATTTGTGTATAGAAAGGCCAGGGCTCAGGAATGATTTTGAGAAGGAAAAATGATTTATTGACAGCCAGCTGGACTCGGGAACTTTCTGTTTCAAACCCGAGCCTCGAACAAGATTTTCAAGTTCCTTTTATACAGGGTGGGGAATCATATGGTGCTTTTATCAAAAAAAACTACTGTCTTGGTTAGTTAAGTCTTTGCCCAAGTACCAGATAGGTTTTAAATTAACATATCGCCCACATTTCAGGTGAGCTTGAATTAGCATCTTGCCCACATTCCATCTGGATGCAAACTTGAATACACATTTAGTTTTACATCCTTTCTGAACATTTAAAGCCCAAATCACTTAACTGGATTTCTAGAGACTAGGCACACTTGGATACAGAATTAGGTGATTTTGAATTTATGCATAGGTTATATTATATTTCCCATTCGAGGCCAAGTCCAAGTTCCTTTAAGTTTTGGCATCACCACCATCAGTTTCCCTGGACTGACTGGTATGTCTATAGAGTTTGCATTGCTAAATGGCCTCCTGGGACTGGAGTCGTTACCATAGTCACCAAGGACAGGACTGCAGCCTTTCACTGTCCCACACCCACAAGTCAGGACAGACAGCTTAGGTTATCTCCGAAGAGACAAAGAGCCTCCTACCCACAACCCACATCAGCAGAAGAGTGAAGGAGTGAGCTAGGACACATTTCCCAGCCTTACCATCCCAGCATTTTACTTGCTTATAGAAAGCAACTCACAGTGTTCTGTCGAGAAATATATGGGGTAATACCTGAGACAACTCTTAGTTTGCTAAGGGCTGCCAAAACAAAGTACCAAAAATGTGTTGACTTTTATTAAGGGGATTTATTTGGGGTAAATGCTTACAGTTCTGAGGCCAAGAAAGATCCAAATCAAGGCACCATCAGAAATGCTTTCTCACCAAAATCAGCTACTGTTGACCATGCTGCCACATGGTGAAGCAAAATTGTGAGCAATCTCTGCCAAGATCTCTGCCTTCCCCTCTAGAATTTCTGGGCATCCTCTCTTAGTCTGTCAGGTCTTCTCTGACTTTCTGGTAGCTGTAGGAGAACCTGGAGTTCTCTCTCACTTGGCAGGACAAAGATGGCAGCTTCCTTTCTGTGTTTATCTATCTTTGTGTCTTTGTTTATATCAGACTGAGCAAGAGGGTGGAGACCCAAGCTGGCTCATGTCTCACTGACGTAGTCTAATCAAGAGGCTCCACACCCACAGGAATGGATTAGTTTAGAAACATAAACTTTTGCTTTTGGGATTCATAAAAGAAGTTCAAACGGTCACAGATAATACAGAAATACTGTTTACTAGGGAAATGGGGACATTTGAATCTATGTAAATGGAGGAATTCCTAGGGCCATGTACACATGCCCAGAAAAAGACACATGGACAGAAAAGACCAAGGAGCCCCTATGTTTATGCCTTGGGCTAGTCTCTAAACTTATTGTCATCTCTGAAGGGGAGGACTTGCACAGGACAGCCTATAAACACTGAAAAATGTGTTTTCTTTTTCTTTTTTTTTTTTTAACTCCTGTCATTTAAAGAAATCGCTATTATAACACTAGCTTGATACAAGCTTAAGGAACTGACACCTCTGTGTCTAAATTTCAGAGATAACACATTAAATCAAGATGTCCAGGTATCAACAAAAGATTACAAAACATACAAAGAAACAGGAAGTGATGATTCATGCAAAAGAATAGGATAAAGTAATATAGCCAGTGCATAAATTCAAAATTGTTTCCAAGTGTACCTAGTCTCTAGAAATCCAAATAAGTAATATAGGCCCTACAGTCTTTGAATATTCAGAAAGGATGTAAGACTGAATGTGTATTCAAGGTTGCATCCAGACGGAATGTGTGGGGGGGATTTTAATTCAAGCTCACCTGAAATGTGGAGGATATGCTAAATTCAAGCTCACCTGAAATGTGGAGGATATGCTAATTCAAGCTCACCTGAAATGTGGAGGATACGCTAATTCAAGCTCACCTGAAATGTGGAGGATATGCTCATTCAAGCTCACCTGAAATGTGTGGGTACTTTAATTGAAAACCTATCTAGTACTCAGACAAGCACTTAACTAACAGGGAAAGTTGTTTTCTTTCAAAAGGGCACAATTTAATTTCCAACCCTTATATCTTTTCTGTATAAAAGGGAACCCAAAATCCTATTTGGGGCTCAGTTTTTATTAGGACAGGAGTCCGCCGAGTCCAGCCGGTCGAAATAAATCAACTTCCTTCTCAGAGTTCTCGTGTCCTGGCCTTCGATACTGTGTACACCCGACTTCTCTACAACAAAAGGATTAGAAAACCACAAATAATGAAGACCGTAGTTAGGCATGCCAGTAAAAGACTTTTAAAAGTAAAAGATGAAAAAAGTATACAATACAAACACTAATCAAAAGAAAGCATGAATGACAGGCTATATTAATATCTAACAAAGTAGAGTTCAAAGAAAATAAAATTATCATTTTACTTAGGATAAATGTATAAAGCAGGGGTTCTTAACATTTTATGTTTCATGGACCCCTTTGCCAGTCAGATGAAAACCACAGACCCCCTTACTAAGTCCACACTATACTGTGTATTATTTCATAAATATATCACACCTGCACCAACACATCCCCACAAGAATAATGGGTTTATTAAATTTAAATTCAAACTCACAAACACCTTGTTAAGGACTCCTGGTATAAAGGGATAAAGAAGAACATTGTATAATGATAAAATGATAACTTAACCAAGAATACATAAAAATCCTAAATGTTATCCACTAACAACAGAGCTTCAAAATACATGAAGCAACAACTTGAAGAACTGAAAGGAGAAAAAGAAATACACAATTATAACTGCAGACTTCAACACTCTTCTCTTAGTAACACATAGGAGTACACAGAAGACTGTAAAGGGTATACAACTAAACACCATTAAGCAACTGGATGGAATGTAGAAGATTCTGCCCAAGAAAAGTGGAATACACATTCTTCTTAAGTGCACTTGTACTGTTCATGAAGACAGACCATATCCTGAATCATAAAACAAACCTTAACAAATTTGGAAGAATTGGAATCACACAAAGCATGTTCTCTGAACATGGTGCAATTAACACTAAAATCAGTAACAGAAAAGCAAGAGGAAAATCACCAAATACTAGGAAATAACACCCAAAAATCCATGGATCAAAGATCAAGTTGCAAAGGAAATTAGGAAATATTTTAAACTGAACAAAAATGAAAATACAGGGAAGTGGACGGGGCTCAAGCATTTGGGCACCCACCTGCCACGTGGGAGGTCCCAGGTTCAGTTCCCAGTGCCTCCTAAAGAAGAAGAGCAAGACAGAGAGCTGGTCCAAAGGGCTGGCACGATTGGCTGGTATAGCAAGCTGATGCAACAAGGTGACACAAAGAGGAAACACAATGAGAGACACAGCAAAGCAGGGAAGGGAGGTGACTTGAGCAATTGAGTGCCTCTCTTCCACATGGGAGATTCTGGGTTTGGTTCCCAGTGCCTCCTAAAGGAAAAAAAAAAAGACAACCAGACATAGAGAGCACACAATGAATGGACACAGAGTGCAGACAGTGGGAGCAACTAAGGGGGGGGGGGATAATTAAACAAAATAAATCTTTTTTAAAAAAGAAAATACAAGATACCAAAATTTCTGGGATTCAGCCAAAACATACAAAGTCCAGGTCAACTCTTTACAAGTAGACGCTAATGTATCTAGGTTCTGCTATCTCCATACAAGATCTTGCATTTCCCTGGGCATGGAACGAAAAATAGAAAAATAGAACTTGAATCCAGAATGGACACATGTTATTTACACTTTCATTGGCTATAAGTAGTCACACAACTCCACATAACCTCAAAGAAACTGACAAGTTTGTTGGAGGCACAGGGATAGTTAATGAACATTAAAAATAACTGCTACAGTGAGCAAAAGTGGTAACAGGGTGATTAATTAGAAAATTATGGTGGAGATGGAAAGAAGTGTTTGTGATGTATTTTGGAGGCAGAGCCAACAGGACTTCTTGATAGACTGGTAGTGGGTGAAACCTGATTTATAAAAAGGAGCTAGTCACTTGAGTCTAACAGAGGAATTAGGAAGTGCCAAGGCTTTGAAATGGAAACAATCTTAGTGTGCTTTAATAAGAGTGTGTTTGAACTGTAATAAGCTTGGGAGACAGTGGTATGACATGATTCAAGAGGTAGGCAGGAACCAGATCACATAGTACCTTTTAGGCTATTAAAGGGGAGTTTTATTGTATTAAAAACAGGAAGCCACAAAGAGGTTTTTTAACTAGTTTCTTTCACCTAGCATAATTTTTCTTTGTTTTATTATTATTATTTTAATTAGAGAAGTTGTAGGTTTACAGAAAAGTCATGTTAAAAGTACAATGTTCCAGGGAGGCTGATGTGGCTCAAGTGATTGAGTTCCTGCCTACCACATGGGAGGTTCCATGTTTGGTTCCTGGTGCCTACTAAAGAAAATAAGCAGGAAAGCGAGCTGATGCAACAGGATGACACAGCCAGAGATACAGGGAGGAGAACCTAATAAGAGACACACAACAAAGTTGGGAGCAAAGGTGGCTCAAGTGAGTAGGCACATCCCTCCCACATCAGAGATCCTGGGTTTGGTTCCAGAGTGTCCTAGAAAAACAAGGAAGATGAACAGACACAGCAAGTGCAAACAATGAGGGGGTGGAGAGAAATAAGTAAATCTTAAAAGCAAACGAAAATACAACATTCCCATATAACCCCCTATTGTTAACATTTTGCATTAGTGTGGTACCTTTGTTACAATTGATGAAAGAATATTAAAATAATACTAATAACTTTAGTCCATAGAGTACATTAGTCCATAGATTACTTCTTTGAGAAGATGTAAATAAATAAATTTTCCCTATATCCCACCATATTATTAACATCCTGTATTAGTATTGTACATTTATTATAATTCGCAAGTAAACATTATTAGACTATTAACCCCTGTCCATCATCCACAACAGGGCTTAATTTGTTCTACAGTCCCATATTTTTATCTTCTAACTTTCATTCTAGTAACATACACGAATGAAAACGTCCCCTTTCAACAACATTTGCATATGTAATTAAGCACTACCAATTACACAATAATGTGCTAGCACTACCAGAATCCATTCCAAAACCTTTACAATCAACCTAAATAGATATTCTGCACAAATTATCCACTGGTATCCTACATTCTAGATTCTAACTCTAAGAATTTGCTTATTATAATTAGTTCATATCAATGAGATCATACACTATTTTTCTTTTGTGTCTGGATTATTTTACTCAGTATAATGTCCTCGAGTTTTATCCATGTTGCATGCATCAGGACCTCATTCCCTTTTACAGATGAATGATACTGCATCACTGAATATACAACATTTTATTTATGCATATTTTAGTTGATGGCACTTGGATTGCTTCCATCTTTTAGCAATTGTGAATAATTCCAACTGTGATCACTGGGGTGCAAATATCTGTTCAAGCGCCTGATTTCAATTCTGGGTATATACTAGGTATAGGATTGCTAAAGCATATGGTAATTCTATGTTTAGCTCCTTAAGAAACTGCCAAACTCTCTTCCACAGGGGTACACCATTTTACATTCCCACCAACAGTGACTGAGTGTTTCTATTTCTCCACATCCTCTCCAACATATGTAATTTTCTTTTTTTTCATAGTCATTCTCGTGGGTGTGAAATATTATCTCATAGTGGTTTAGATTTGCATTTCCCTAATAGCTAGTGATGTTAACATCTTCTCGTGCTTTTTACCCATTTGTATATCCTCTTTGGAGAAATGTCCATTCAAGTCTTTTGTACATTTTTTTAAAAGATTTATTTTATTTTTCTGTTCCCTCCACTCCTTGTTGTTCTGCACTCTCTGTCTGCTCTCTGTGTCCATTTGCTGTGTGCTCTCTGTGTCTGCATGTCTTCTCTTTAGGAGGCACAGGGAATCAAACCTGGAACCTCCCAAATAGGAGAGAGGAGCTCAATTGCTTGAGCCACCTCAGGTCCCTGCTTTATTGTTTCCCTCATTGTCTTTCCTCTTTTTGTCTCCTTGTTACATCATCTTGATGCATCAGCCCACCATGCCTGCCCCTCATGCTAGCTCACTGTCTTGCTCATCTTTTAGGAGGTACCAGGAACTGAACCCAGGACTTCCCATGTGGTAGGCAGGAACTCAATCACTTGAGCCACATCTGCTCCCCTGTCTATTTTTTAATTAAGTTGCTTGCACTTAATTAAAGGATTTCTTTATATATTCTGGATATTAAACCCTTATCAGATATATGGTTTCCAAATATTTTTTCCCATTGAGTATGCTGTCTTTTCCCTTCCATGACAAAGTCCTCTGATGCAAAAAAGTTTTAATTTTGAGAAGGTCACATTTCTCAAACTATTATTAGAGACAAGGAAGGACGTTACATATTAATAAAAGGGGCAGTTCACCAGGAAGAAATAACCATCATAAATGTATATGCACCTAACCAGGATGCCCCAAGATACATGAGGCAAACACTGGCAAAAGTGAAGGGATAAATAGGCATCTCTACAATAATAGTTAGAGACTTCAATATACCACTCTCAGCATTGGATAGAACACCTGGAGAGGAGATAATAAGGAAAGAGAGAGCTTGAATAATAGGATAAATGGACTAAACCTAATAGCACATACAGAAGATTTCACCCCAAAACAGCAGGATATACATTCTTTTCAAGTGCTCATGGATCTTTCTCCAGGATAGACCATATGTTGGGTTACTGATCTCAATAAATTCAGTAAGATAAAAATTATGCACAGTACATTCTATGGTCATAATGGAATAAAGTTGGAAATCAACAAGAGGTGGAAAAAAGGAAAATTCATATATATGTGGAGATTTGGAGATTAACACACTTTTAAATAATCAGTGGGTCAAAGAAGAAATTTCAAGAGAAATCAAATATCTCAAGATGAATGACAATGAAAACACAACCTATCAAAACCTATGGGATGCAGTGAAGGCAGTGCTGAGAGGGAAATTTATGGCCCTTATTGAAAAAGAAGAAAGAGCTAAAATCAATGACCTAACTATACAGTTGGAAGAACTAGGAAAAGAGGAGCAAACTAATCCCAAAGCAAATAGATGAAATGAAATAACAAAGATCAGAGTAGAAATAAATAGAATTGAGAACAACAACAACAAAAATGAAGAGAATTAACACAACCAAAAGTTGGTTCTTTGAGAACATTAACAAAGTCAACAAACCCTTAGCTAGACTGACAAAGAAAAAAGAGAGAGAAGATGCAAATAAATGAATAAAAAATGAAAATGGGGACATTACTACTGAACTCACAGAAACAAAAGAGATCATAAAAGGATACTATGGGCAGCGGACTTGGCCCAATAGTTAGGGCGTCCGTCTACCACATGGGAGGTCCGCAGTTCAAACCCCGGGCCTCCTAGACCCGTGTGGGGCTGGCCCATGTGCAGTGCTGAAGTGCACAAGGAGTGCTGGGCCACACAGGGGTGTCCCCCGCCTAGGGGAGCCCCATGCACAAGGAATGCACGCTGTAAGGAGAGCCGCCCAGAGTGAAAGAAAGTGCAGCCTGCGCAGCAGTGGCGCCGCACACACAGAGGGAGAGCTGACGCGGCAAGATGACGCAAAGAAAAGAAACACAGATTCCCATGCCACTGACAACAACAGAAGCTGACAAAGAAGATGCAGCAAATAGACACAGAGAACAGACAACCGGAGTGGGGGGGGGGGGGGGAAGAGGAGAGAAATAAATAAATCTTTTAAAAAAAAAAAAGGATACTATGAACAACTGTATGCCAAAAAACTAGATAATGTAGACAAAATGGAAAAATTCCTAGGAACCTAAAACAACCTTACTGACCCTAGAAGAAATAGGAGAACTCAACAAACCTATCACAAGAGATTAAAACAGCTATCAAGCAACTCCACAAAATGAAATTCAGCTGAGTTCTACCAAGCATTTGAAGATTTTTAAAAGATTTTTGGTTTTTGTTTTTTAAAGATTTATTTTTATTTATTTAATTCCCCTTCCCTCCCCTGGTTGTCTGTTTTCTGTGTCTTTTTGCTGCCTCTTGTTTCTTTGTCCCCTACTGTTGTAGTCAGCGCCATTCCTCAGCAGGCTGCTCCCTCCTTCACGCTGGGCGGCTCTCCTTATGGGTGCACTCCTTGCGCGTGGGGCTCCCCTACGCGGGGGACACCCCTGTGTGGCAGGGCACTCCTTGCGTGCATCAGCACTGCGCATGGGCCATCTCCACACGGGTCAAGGAGGCCCGGGGCTTGAACCGCGGGCCTCCCATGTGGTAGACGGACACCCTAACCACTGGGCCAAAGTCCGTTTCCAAGATTTTTGTTTTTAATTCCCCTTCCCCACCCCCCGGTTGTCTGCTCTCTGTGTCCATTCACTGTGTGTTCTTCTGTGTCCTCTCAGATTCTTGTGAGCAGCACCAGGAATCTGTGTCTCTTTTTGTTGTGTCATCTTGCTTCATCAGCTCTCTGTATGTGCAGCGCCACTTCTGGGCAGGCTGTGCTTTTTTCGAGTGGGGTAGCTCTCCTTATGAGGTGCACTCCTTGCATGTGGGGGTCCCCTATGTGGGGGACACCCCTGCATGGCACAGCACTCCTTGCACACATCAGCACTGCACATGGGCCAGCTCACCATGCAAGTCAGGAGGCCCCCGGTTTAAACCTCAGATCTCCCATGTGGTAGGCGGTTTCTCTATCAGTTGAACCAAATCCACTTCCCCAGAAGAAGATTTAATACCAATCTTACTCGAGTTCTTTCAAAGAAGTGAACAAGAAGAAATGCTACCAAACTCATTCTCTGAAGCCAGTATCACCCTAATACTAAAGCCAGATAAAGATATTACAAAAAAAGAAAATTACAGACCCATTTCTCTAATGAATATGGATGTAAAACTCAAAATACTTGCTAATCAAATCCAAACACACATTAAAAATTATTCATCATGATCAAGTGGATTTTATACCAGGCATGCAAAAGTGGTTCAACAAAAGAAAAACAATCAGTGTAATACACCAAATTAGTAAATCAAAGAAGAAAAACCATATGATCTTATCAATTGATGCAGAAAAAGCATTTGACAAAACACAGCATCCTTTCTTGATAAAAATACTACAAATGATAGGAATTGAAGGAAACTTCCTCAACATGATAAAGGCCATATATGAAAAACCCACAGATAACATTTTACTCAAAGGTGAAAGACTGAAAGCTTTCCCATTGAGATCAGGGGCAAGACTAGGATGCCCACTATCACCACTATTGTTCAATATAGTGCTAGAGGTTCTAGCACTATGCAATCAGGCAGGAAAAGGAAATAAAAGTCATCCAAATCAGAAAGGAAGAAGTAAACCTTTCCCTATTCGCAGATGATATGATCCTATATATAGAAAGTCCAAAAAAATCGACAGCAAAGCTACGAGAGCTAATACATGATTTCAGTAGAGTGTCAGGATGAAAGATCAATATGGAAAATCAGTGGTGTTTCTATACAATTGTGAAGTACAATCTGAATAGGAAGCCAGGGGAAAAAATTCCATTTACAACAAGTAAAAGAATCAAATATTTAGGAATAAACTTAACCAAGTATGTAAAGCAGTTATATTCAGAAAACACAATTCATTGTTAAAAGAAATTTTAAAAGACCTAAAAATTGGAAGAGTAGTCCATACTCATGGATTGGAAGACTAAATATCATTAAGATGTCAATTCTACCCAAATAAATATACAGATTCAAGGCAATCACAATAAAAATTCCACCATCATTTTTCTAAACAAATGGAAAACACAATTATCAAATTTATTTGGAAAGGTAAGAGGCCCCAATACCCAGAAACATCTTAAAAATTAAAAGCAAAGTTGGAGGACTCTCACTTCCAGACTTTAAATCATGTTACCTAGCTACAGTGGTAAAGACAGCATGGTAGTGACAAAAACATAGATTCATAGATCAATGGAACTGAATTGATGGTTTAGAAACAGACCCTTACATCTATGGTTAAGTGATTTTTGATAAGCCTGTCAAACCCACTCTGCTGGGGCAGAACAGTCTATTCAACAAATAATGCTGGGAGAACTGGATATCCATAGCCAAAAGAAAGAAAGAGGGTCCCTATCTCACACCTCACACAAAAATGAACTCAGAATGGATTAAAAAACTTGAATATAAAATCAAGAACCATAAAACTCCTAGAAGAAAATGTAGGAAAACATCTCCAAGACCTGGTGGATTCTTAAACCTTACACCAAAAGCACGAGCAACAAAAGCAAACATGGACAAATCAGACCTCCTCAAACTGAAACACTTCTGTGATTCGAAGGACTTCCTCAAGTAGGTGAAGAGGCAGCCCACTCAAGGAGAAAATATTTGGAAACCACATGTCCTATAAGGGTTTGATTTCCATTCCAAATAAAGAGATCATGCAATTCAACAATAAAAGAGCAAGCAATCCAATTTTTTTTTTCTGTTACTTCTTTTTTTTTTTTTAATTTTTTTATTTTTTATTGACTTTGTAATAATATTACATTAAAAATATATATGTGAGGTCCCATTCAACCCCATCCCCCCACCCCCCCTCTCCCCCCCCCCAACAACACTCGTTCCCATCATCATGACACATCCATTGGATTTTGTAAGTACATCTTTGGGCACCTCTGCACCTCATATACATTGGTTCACATCATAGCCCATACTCTCCTCCATTCCATCCAGTGGGCCCTGTGAGGATTTACAATGTCCAGTGATTGCCTCTGAAGTACCATCCAGGGCAGCTCCATGTCCCAAAGACGCCTCCACCTCTCATCTCTTCCTACCTTTCCCCATACCCTTCGTCCACTATGTCCACTTTTCCCATTCCAATGCCACCTCTTCTATGTGGACATTGGATTGGTTGTGTCCATTGCACCTCTATGTCAAGAGGAGGGTCAGATTCCACCTGGATGCTGGATGCAATCCTCCCATTTTCAGTTGTAATCACTCTAGGCTCCATGGTGTGGTGGTTGTCCTTCTTCAACTCCATCTTAGCTGAGTGTGGTAAGTCCAATAAATCAGATTGTAGGTGCTGGAGTCTGTTGAGGCTCAGGATCTGGCTATCACATTGTCAGTCCAGAGATTCAAATCCCCTAAATATATCTTAAACCCCAACATTAACTGCACCTCCAGCACATTGGCATGAAAGTCTTATGAAGGGAGATCCCATCTGAGTCCAGATTCATCACACATAAACACCATTTCCAAAGAGGGGCCATCTGCCCTGGTAGTTAACCCCATCGGCCATGACCATAACTCCCGTGGGTCTCTTTAGCCCTCAAAGGAACCAATATCTGGGGGTTGTATCTGCTTTATCTGTCTCTCTGACTCTGCTCAGTTGTGCATGAGGGCAAACCTTCTGCCAGCCTCCAGACTCTTTTTTAGAAACTCGTAGCCATATAAACTCATTTCTCCTTTCCATTTCCCCCTTACTTTAGGTCAAACAGCATTTTAAAGTCATGGTATTTTATGAAGACATGGATATTCTGCTGATCCGCATTGAACCTTCCATATAAGGTCATTTTCCAGTTGCATCATCAGTTGGTAGTTGATAGTGGTCCCTCGTTGCCAGGGAGGCTCATCCCCGGGTGTCATGTCCCACGCTGGGGGGAAGGCATTGCATTTACATGCTGAGTTTGGCTTCGAGACTGGCCACATTTGAGTAACATGAAGGCTGACAGGAGGAAATTCCCAGGCACAAAGTTGTTCTAGGCCTTGTTCTTATTTTGGGTTTATCAGCTCACAAGCATAGTCATTAGCATCAGGGGCTCACTGTTGAACCCACACTCCCTCCCGGTCCCCGCCGCTGTACCTGGGAGACTGTTGCTGCTCCCCTAGGGACCACGACAGAGCACCACTGGCCAGGAACCCAGTACCCCCCCTACTGTGGTTTTTAATTGTTGCCACTATGAGTATATCCAAACATTACCATGCACCCTGGACATATGTTCTGTACAGCTCCCTGTCAGCCATATATCACCTGTCATTGGTACCCCATACCAGTATCCCTCCATTGCCATTGTTGAAACACTCTGATCCAGAACTCCCCGAAATTTGAAGCCCAATATAATTTCATGGTCCCTTACTAGGGAATGGCATATAGCGATGAGCTTAAAGGATAGATAAAGAACTTGGATAAAGTTAGATAAAGAACTTAGATAAAGAATGTTGACTTGAAAAAATTCCACATCCTATCTTTTTCTTTCCCCCCCCCCCTAATTATTCAGCTTTTCTTCACAGGAGTCCTAGACCACAGCAATGTATATATATAATATACAGCACTCCCACACATCCACCAGAAAACCTTTTCCCTTCCACAGTGATACTCTTACGCCCTATTCATATCATATTTACTTAAAGTGATGTACAGAGTCTGAGACATTAGCTTTCTAACAAGGTGACATCTGTGCTTACATTGTGGTGCATACTTTAGGATACACAGTTCTTTACATTTTTAGTTATCCTATGTTTTACATTATGGTTTACATTATCAGTCTGTCATCTCCTATATGTTATAGTGTAACATTACATGTTTTATATCCATCCTTGTGTACTCTCAAGAAACTCCTCTCTTACCCCCCATTTACTTTGGTTCCACACATTTAACGTCCATTTTCCCTTCCACCTTGGTGTCCTCAGTGATAGCCAACCTCTGTTTCCTGAGGAGCCACTTCCAGAGATAGATGGAATAGTGTTCAGGTCCTAACTTACTCAACTGCCCCAATGCCCTGGGAGCCACCCTTTCTCTCGAGGGATACAGTTCCCTCTATTGGATGGCATTAGTCCTCCCCAGGATGTGGGTCCACCCCCACTCTCACTACTTGGGTTTCTACCCCATGGTGTCACCCACTCTGGCAGAATGAGCATTTAGACATTCCCCAGGAGTCCGTCCTGCATCAGACCCTCCCCTCCGAGCATTCTAAACAGGTAACCCTCTTTATTATATTTTGATATGATTTTCTCGGCATTTTACTCTCCACCAACACCTGACCCTCTCCTGGTTCGTATGCTACCCCTCCCTCCCCCCACTTTTGGGCAACGTTACCCATCCGTCCCTCCCCAGCCACCCTCAAACCCGCAAAGCCCCAAGCAAAGGCAACCCCTTGCCCCCCTTTTATCTCTTCTTTGTGTTCATACTTACCACCATCTCATCTTAAATTCGACCCCTGCAGACATTGGCTCATATCCTTCCTCCACCCTCCGATTTCCTGTAAGCCTATCGTTCAGTCTCTTGCTATCTAGGGCAGCTTGTTTATTTCATATCATTGAGGTCATGTAGTATTTGTCCTTCAATGTCTGGGTTGCTTCACTCAACATAAGGTTCTCAAGATTCATCCATGTTATCACATGTGTTTGTAGTGTGTTTGTTCTTACAGCCGAGTAGTATTCCATTGTGTGTATATACCACATTTTATTGATCCACTCATCTGTTGATGGGCATTTGGGTTGATTCCAACTTTTGGAAATAGTGAACAATGCTGCTATGAACATTGGTGTACATATATCGGTTTGTGTTCTTGTTTTCAGTTCTGCTGGGTATATAGCCAGCAGTGGTATTGCTGGGTCATATGGCAAATCTATGGCTAGTTTTTTGAGAAACCGCCATACTGTCCTCCAGAATGGTTGGATCCTTCTGCATTCCCACCAGCAGTGGATGAGTGTTCCCCTTCCTTCACATCCTCTCCAGCACTTGTATTCTTCTGTTTTTTTCATAGCTGCCAATCTTATGGGTGTAAGATGGTATCTCATTGTAGTTTTGATTTGCATTTCCCTGATAGCTAGAGATTTGGAACATTTTTTCATGTGCTTTCTTGCCATTTGTATTTCTTCTTCGGAGAAGTGTCTGTTTAAGTCTTTTTCCCATTTTTTAAATGGGTTGTTTATCTTTTTATTTTCAAGATATAGGAGTTCTTTATATATGCAAGTTATAAGTTTCTTATCAGATATATGGTTGCCAAATATTTTCTCCCACTGTGTGGGCTCCCTTTTTACTTTCTTGACAAACTCCTTTGAGGTGCAGAAGGCTTTAATTTTGAGGAAGTCCCATTTATCTATTAGTTCTTTTGCTGCTCGTGCTTTTGGTGAGATATTCATAAATCCATTTCCTATTACAAGATCCTGTAGATGTTTCCCTACACTGCTTTCTAAGGTTTTTATGGTCTTGGCTCTTATATTTAGGTCTTTGATCCATCTTGAGTTGATCTTTGTATAAGGTGTGAGATGGTAATCCTCTTTCATTCTTCTGCATATGGCTATCCAGTTCTCCAGACACCATTTGTTGAATAGGCCACTCTCTCCCAGTTGAGAGGGTTTGGTGGCTTTATCGAATATTATGTGGTTATATATGTGAGGTTCTATATCAGAGCTTTCAATTCGATTCCATTGGTCTATGTGTCTCTCCTTATGCCAATACCATGCTGTTTTCACCACCGTGGCTTTATAGTATGTTTTGAAGTCAGGTAGTGTGATTCCTCCAATTTCGTTTTTCTTTTTCAGTATGTCTTTGGCTATTCGGGGTCTCTTTCCTTTCCAAATAAATTTCATAGTTAGTTTTTCTAGTTCCTTAAAGAAGGCTGCATTGATTTTTATTGGGATTGCATTGAATGTGTAGATCAGTTTTGGTAGGATAGACATCTTAATAATGTTCAGTCTTCCTATCCATGAACAAGGAATAGTCTTCCATTTATTTAGGTCTTCTTTGATTTCCTTGAACAATCTTGTATAGTTCTCGGTGTATAAATTCTTTACCTCTTTAGTTAAATTTATTCCTAAGTATTTGATTTTTTTATTTACTATTGTGAATGGTATTTGTTTCTTGATTTCCTCCTGATCTTGCTCATTATTGGTGTACAGAAATGCTACTGATTTTTGCGCATTGATCTTATAACCTGCGACTTTACTAAACTCATTTATGAGTTCTAGAATCATCGTTGTAGATCTCTCAGGGTTTTCTATGTATAGGATCATGTCATCTGCAAATAATGAAATTTTGACTTCTTCCTTTCCAATTTGAATGCCTTTTATTTCTGGTTCTTGCCTCAGTGCTCGAGCAAGTACTTCTAAGACAATGTTAAATAGGAGCGGAGACAGTGGGCATCCTTGTCTTGTTCCTGAGTTTAGAGGGAAGGAGTCTAGGATTTCTCCATTGTAAACAATATTGGCTTTAGGTTTTTCATATATACTCTTTATCATGTTCAAAAAATTCCCTTGTATTCCAATCTTTTGGAGTGTTTTTATCAAGAAAGGGTGCTGTATTTTGTCAAATGCTTTTTCTGCATCAATAGATATAATCATGTGATTTTTTTCCTTCAATCTGTTTATATGGTGTATTACGTTGATTGATTTTCTTATGTTGAACCATCCTTGCATACCTGGGATGAATCCCACTTGGTCGTGGTGTATAATACGTTTAATGTGTTGTTGAATACGATTAGCAAGTATTTTGTTAAGTATTTTTGCGTCTAGGTTCATTAGAGAAATTGGTCTGTAATTTTCCTTTCTTGTGATGTCTTTGTTTGGCTTTGGTACTAGGGTAATGTTGGCATCATAGAAGGAGTTGGGTAACGTTCTTTCTGTTTCGATGTTTTGGAATAGTTTCAGCAGGATTGGTGTCAGTTCTTTCCGGAATGTTTTGTAGAATTCACCTGTGAAGCCATCTGGCCCTGGGCTCTTCTTAGTTGGGAGATTTTTAATAACTGATTCTATCTCTCTGCTTGTGATTGGTTTGTTAAGATCATCAATTTCTTCTTTTGTCAATATGGGCTGTTTATGTGTTTCTAGGAATTTGTCCATTTCCTCTAGATTGTCATTTTTGTTGGAATATAGTTTTTCAAAATATCCTCTTATGATAGTCTTTATTTCTGTGGGGTCAGTGGTGATATCGCCTTTCTCATTTCTTATTTTGTGTATTTGCATCTTCTCTCTTTTTTTCTTTGTTAGTGTTGCTAAAGGTTTGTCAATTTTGTTAATCTTCTCAAAAAACCAGCTCTTGGTCTTGTTTATCTGTTCAAGTGCTTTCTTATTTTCTATTTCATTTAGTTCTGCTCTTATCTTTGTTATTTCCTTCCTTCTTCTTCCTGTTGGGTTGCTTTGTTGTTGTTTTTCTAATTCCTTCAAATGTGCAGTTAGTTCTTCAATTTTTGCTCTTTCTTCTTTTTTGATATATGAATTTATGGCTATAAACTTCCCTCTCAGTACTGCTTTTGCTGCATCCCATAAATTTTGGTATGTTGTGTTATCATTATCATTTGTTTCAAGGTAGTCATTGATTTCTTTTGAGATTTCCTCTTTGACCCACTGTTTTTCTAAGAGTGTGCTGTTTAATTTCCAAATCGTGGTGTGAAATCTGGGCTTCTGTCCCTTGCAAATCTCCAGCTTGACTCCACTGTGGTCAGAGATAATGTTTTGTATGATTTCAATCTTTCTGAATTCGTTCAGCCTTTCTTTGTGGCCTAGCATATGATCTATCTTGGAGAATGATCCATGTGCGCTAGAGAAAAATGTATATCCTGCTGTGTTTGGGTGTAGCGATCTATATATGTCTATTAGATCGAGCTCCTCTAATATACTATTCAGATGTTTTGTTTCTTTGGTGATTCTCTTTTGAGATGTTCTGTCCAGAGTTGATAGTGGTGTATTAAAATCCCCCACTATAATTGTAGATGTATCTATTCTTTCACTTAGTTTTTCCAGCGTTTGCCTGACGTATTTAGAGGCACCCTTGTTAGGGGCATAGATATTTATGATTGTTCGATCTTCTTGACAGATTTTCCCTTGGACTAAAATGTAGTATCCTTCTTTGTCTCTCACAATTGTTTCACATTTAAAGTCTATTTTGTCTGATATTAATATAGCTACTCCTGCCTTTTTTTGGTTGTTAGCTTGTATGATTGTTTTCCAGCCTTTCACTTTCAATCTCCATGCGTCTCTGGGTCTAAGATGTGTCTCTTGTAGACAGCATATGGATGGGTCATATTTCCTTATCCAATGTCCCAGTCTGAATCTTTTGATAGGTGAGTTTAATCCATTGACATTCAGTGTTATTACTATCAAGGAATTATTTGTGTTAGCCATACTTTGATTGGATTTGTGTTTGTCATATTTTGTTTGTATATTTTTTTTTTGTCTTTTTTGTTGTTGTTGTTGGTCTTATACTCTCCTCCAACTTTGCCTTTCCTGTTTTTTCCTTTCTTCCTGCAGCACTCCCTTTAGAATTTCTTGAAGGGGAGGTTTCTTGTTGGTATACTCTTTCAGTTTCTGTTTGTCTGCGAATATTTTGAACTCTCCATCATATTTGAATGCTAGTTTAGCTGGATAAAGTATTCTTGGTTGGAAATTTCTTTCCTTTAGTACCTTGACTATATCATACCACTGTCTTCTTGCCTCCATGGTTTCAGAAGAGAAATCAGCACTTAATCTAATTGAGCTTCCCTTGTATGTGACGGTTTTCTTTTCTCTTGCTGCTTTTAGGATTTTCTCTTTGTCTTGAGCATTGGATAATTTGACAAGTATATGTCTTGGGGTGGGCCTGTTGGGGTTTATGACTTGTGGAGTGCGCTGTGCTTCTTGGATATGTACATCTGTCTCTTTCAGTATATTTGGGAAGTTTTCAGCCATTATTTCCTGCAACACTCTTTCTGACCCCTTTCCCTTCTCTTCACCTTCTGGAATGCCTATAATACGTATGTTTGAGCGTTTTGCATTGTCATTCAGGTCCCTAAATCCTAATTGGATTTTTTCTATCTTCTTATTGACCCCTTCTACTATCTGTTTGATTTCTGATGTACTGTCTTCCACATCACTAATTCTCTGCTCTGTCTCTTCTAGTCTGCTGATATTTGCTGCAAGTGTATTTTTGATTTCTTGAACTGTGGTGTTCATTTCCATCATATCTGTTATGTTTTTGCGTATGTCTGCAATTTCCCCTCCAAGTGATATCTTCATGTTGTTAACCTCTTTCATTACTGCATCAAATTTGTCGGTGATAAATGTTCTAAGATCTTTCATTGCTTGTGCCAAGTTTTGCTCCCCTTCGTGATTACTGGTTTGTTGATTGGATTCAGCCATGTTTTCCTGATTATTGGTTTGGTTTGTAGATTTGTTGCTTTCTGGTCATCTCTTTATTTTGACGAATTTAATCAGTTCCTTAGCTTCTTTGTCTGCTCTTGGAGGTTAATTAGTTGTTATTTTTGCATAGGTGTTATATCTTCTCTTTGTCAGATTTTTCTTCTTATTCTAGTTACTTGTTGTTGGTTAAGTTCACTTTAGAGGAAAGTATTAGTGTTGGGGAAAGGCAATTGTGTAAGCAAGGGAAAAGTGTAAAGTTGTATTGGTGATGTATGTTAACAAAGCAAGAATATGAGATCTGGAAGGATGGAGGTTAGATTCATGTAGATTGTATAGAGTTATAGCTGTAGGTAGAGTACCTTTTATGAAGTAGATGACTGAATTTGGGAGGAATATGGTATGAACTACAAAGCTATTGTTTTCATGAGAGAGGGAGAAAGAAAGGAGAGGTAATAGTTTCAAGAGTGGATAATAGACAGAAAACAGAACAAAGGTATTAGAAATTAAGAGTTAGACACTTTGTGGATCAATGAACGGGAGGTTGGGGGTGGAATATAGGAGAGACAGTAGATGATAGTGAATATCAAGATGCAGGGGAAGGGGGATAGTGTAGGTAGCCTAAATCAGTTCACACAGAAATGAGGCAGTGGAGGATCGGAAAACCCAGCAAATGTGAGGTGTTCCCTGTAGCACCTATTGTATACTTGAATTAAAATAAAAATAAGTGGAAGATGAGGGACAAGAGGGAAAGAGAAAACCGAAAAAAAAAAAAACCTAATTATAATAAAGAAAAAAGAAAGACAAGAAGAAAGGAAGAAAGAAAAAGAGGATGGGCAAACGGTGGGGAACGGATAGGGAGAAGAGAGATACAGGTATACACGTGTCACAATTGCAACACTATCTAAAACAACAACTTCCCCCCGCTTTGCCCTAAAACCCCCCGTCTGTCTGCCCAAATGGGTCTGCAAGCACCTCCCTTCCCACAAACCCCCAATAGGCCGCCCAGGGCCCACGAACTCCCCAGTACTGCAGATGCTCCAAAAAAATAAAATAAAATAAAATAAAGTAAAATAAATTAAAAAAAAAAAAAAAAAAAAAAAAAAAGAACAGAAACCCCTCCACAGGCCCGGCTCCGCCCGCCGCGAAGGCTTGGACCGGCTCTGCCCGGCTCCTTACGCCACCTCGGCCTGGCCCGGCTCCGCCCGGCTCCGCTCGCTGCAGCGGCCCAGCCGGCTCCCGCGTCCACCTCCCGCCACCGCGGCCTGGACTGGCCCCGCCCGGCTCCGTACCCGCCGCGGCCTGACCCGGCTCCGCCTGGCTCCGCTCGCTACAGCGGCCCGGCCCAGCTCCGGCGTTCGCCTCTCGCCACCGCGGCCTGCACCGGCCCCGCCCAGCTCCGTATGCCGCCGCGGCCCGTCCCACACACCACCGCGGCCCGGCCCCGCTCGCCGCCAGCGCAGCCCGGCCCGGCTCCGGCGTCCGCCGCTGCGGCCCGACCTGGCTCAGCCCCACCGAGCGGGGCTAGATGCCTCGTTTCCGCCTACCCAAGGAGGGAATCCTCTACAGGTAGCTGGGATCTCCGTGTATCTTTCACAGACGAATCCTCTCTGTTACCTTCCCTCCAAATCGATGTCCAGACACCTCCGGACCAGCAAAAATCCCGAAACAATCCGGTCCCAAAGAGTCTCCAACGCCGCCCAGCCGATTCCCTGCAGAAGACCCTAACAGGGATGGATGTTCACTCAGCCGCCATCTTGCCCCTCTCCCCAATCCAATTTTTAAAATGGGCAAAAGATTTAAAATACATTTCTCCAAAGAGGAAATACAAGCAACCAAAAAGCACATGAAAAATGTTCAATATCTCTAGCTATTAGGGAAATGCAAATCAAAATGACAATGAGATATTATCTAACACCACAGAGAATGGCCATTATTAAAAAAAACAGAAAACAATAAATCCTGGAGAGGATATGGAGAAATAGGAACACTCCTTCACTGCTGGTGTGATTGTGAAATGGTGCAGCCTCTGTGGAAGGCTCGAGGTTCCTCAGGAAGCTAAATATACAACTGCCATACATTCCAGCAATTCCTCTACTAGGACAGTATCCAGAAGAACTGAAAACTGTGACATGAACAGAAATCTGCTCACTGATGTTCACAGTGGCATTATTCACAATTGGCAAAAGATGGAAACAACTCAAGTGTCCATCAACCAATGAATGGGTAAACAAAATGTGGTATATATCTACTATGATGCAGTAAGATGAAATGAAATTGGGACACATATGATAACATGAATGAATCTTGAAGACATTATGCTGAGTGAAGTAAGCCAGACACAAAAGGACAAATATTGCATGGTTTCATTAATATGAATTAAATACAAAGACTAAATTCATGGAGTTAAAACCTAGAGTATAGATTATTCAGAGATAAGAGGAGGGTTGAGAAGAACCACTGATGCTTAATATATGTAGAAGTTTTAATTAACTTTATTGTAAAAGTGAAAATGGATAGAGTTGACAGTAACATTATAGTGAGTAGCAGCTAGTTTATAAACAGGATTGTGGCTGAAAAGGGTAGTCTAGGGATGTAAATGTCAATTGAAAGAAATCTAGAGACTAAACTAGGGACTGAATAACACAGTAACCCAGAGGTGGATGAAAATTGTGGTTGATGGTACAGATGTAAGAGGGCCTTCTGTGAGCTAGAACGGATGCATGACACTAATGCAGGGTAATGGGAATGTGGAGAAGCATGGGAAAAATACATTTGGTATGACCTATGGACTGTGGTTAACAGCAATACAGTAATATTCTTGCATCTATGCCAAAGATGTACTGTGTTGATAATGGGGGGATATATGGGAAAGTGTGCCAAATATACACTATGGACCACGGTTGGCTGAAAAAATTATCTCATATTATGTAACAAATATACCACCACAGTGTGGTGTGTTGGTGGAGGGATGTTGTATGGGAATTCTGCACATGTGCGTGATTGTTTTGTAAGTTCAAAACCTCTGCAATTAAAATACATTTTAAAAAATAGGGTGGGTTTTGGGGGAAAATACACCAAATGTAAGATATGGACTTAATAGTTAGTAGTGCTATTTGACAATGCTCTTGCATAGTTTGTAACAAATGTATCAAAACAATGCAAGGTGTTGGTCCAGAGGTGATGTATGGGGCCCCTATACCATGTTATGCATGTTTATTTAGTAACTTCACAACTTCTACTATACACTTATTGTTTATGTACATTTATGTATGAAAGATGTACTTTAATAAAAAAATATATTTTAAAAATATCAATTGGCCATATGTGTGGGAGTCTATTTCTTAACTCTTAATCCAATTCCATTTGGTGACATAATCTACCCTTTTGCCAGTACCATACTGTTTTGAGTGCTGTAGCTTTGAAAAAGATTTAAAATCAAGAAGTGTGAGTCATCCAGCTTCATTCTTCTTTTTCAAGATTTTTTTTGCCTATTCAGGGTTCCTTATCCTTCCAAATAAATTTGATAATTGGTTTTTCCATTTCTGCAAAGTATTCTGTTGGAATTTTGATTGGGTTTGTGTTGAATCTGTAAATTGCTTTGGGTAGATTTGATATCTAAATGATATTTAGTCTTCTAATCCATGAACACAGAATGTCTTTCCTTTCATGTAGGTCTTCTTTGATTTATTTTAGCAAAATTTTGTAGTTTTTTTCTGTATAAGGCCTCTGCATTCTTGGTTAAATTTATGTTCCTAGATATTTGATTCTTTTAATTGCTCTTGTAAATGGATTTTTTTTTCTTGATTTACTCCTCAGATTGCTTATTACTAACATATAGAAATATTACTGGGTTTTGCATGTTGATCTGGTACCTGCCACTTTGCCAGATGAAGATAACTTTACTAGCCAAGTTCTTGAGAAGTGAAGAAGGGCTACAATGAAGACCACAACTATTGGGTATCATCTCTAATGGTTATCTGTCTAATCCCAAGCAGACTTCAAGCAACGTCTATAGCTATAGCACAGAGGGAAATAAAAGAAGGAAAATGCAAAAGGCATACTTATGTCCACCAGAGGTCACTGAAGTCCAATTTTGCTTTTTGAGAAGAAGAATCATAAACTGATATGCTTTAAAATAGGAACATGATAACAACTTTCATAAAATTACTGAATTATATATTTAGAAGATTTTCGCTTTTTTCCCTGTTCTCAAAATAAGAATATTATAATGAAATAAGAAGTAGTTTTGATGACATAGGAAATATGCAGAAAATAAACATTAGTAGGGAAAAATGCCACTTCATTGCCATAGCCAAACAGCTATCCTGGAAATCAGTAAATGTGATACATTTCATTACCACTACCACTGATCCTAACTTTTAAGATTTATTTTATTTACTTATTTCTCCCCACCCCCTCATTGTTTGCATTTGCTGTGTCTGTTTGTTGTGTGCTGGTCTTCATTTTAGGAGGCACTGAGAACTAAGTGCAGGACCTCTGTTATGGGAGGGAGGTGCTTAATGGCTTGAGCCACCTCTGCTCCCTGCTTTGTTGTGTCTCTCATTATGTCTTCCTCATGTCTCTTGTTGCATCAGTTTGGCATGCCTGCCAGTCGCTTCAGCTTGCTGTCTTGTTTGTCTTCTTTAGGAGGCAATGGGATCTGAACCTGGAACCTCCCATGTGGTAGACAGGAGCTCAATCGCTTGAGCCACATCCACTTCCCTGAATTGTCTCTTTTTTTTTTTAAGATTTTAAAATTTATTTCTCCCCCTTCACCATTGTTTTGCACTCACTGTCTGCTTTCTGTTTCCATTCACTGTTGTCTTCTGTGTCTGCTTGTTCTCTCTTTAGGTACCAGCAGGAACCAATCCTGGGACCTTCTAGAGTAGGAAAGAGTCTTTTAATCTCTTGTGTCACCTCAGCTCCCTAGTCTGCTGCATCTCTCTTTTTTTAAAAAGATTTATTTATTTATTTATTTATTTCTCTCCTCTTCCCCCCCCACCCCAGTTGTCTGTTCTCTGTGTCTATTTGCTGTGTCTTCATCGTCCGCTTCTGTTGTTGTCAGCAGCACGGGAATCTGTGTTTCTTTTTGTTGCGTCATCTTGCTGCGTCAGCTCTCCGTTTGTGCCGCACCATTCCTGGGCAGGCTGCACTTTCTTTCACGCTGGGCAGCTCTTCTTATGGGGCGCACTCCTTGCATGTAGGGCTCCCCTATACAGGGACACCCCTGTGTGGCATGGCACTCCTTGCGTGCATCAGGACTGTGCATGGGCCAGCTCCACACAGGTAAAAGAGGCCCGGGGTTTGAACCGTGGACCTCCCATGTGGTAGATGGACGCCCTAACCACTGGGCCAAGTCCACCGCCCTGCTGCATCTCTTATTGTCTCTCCTCTGTGTCTCTTTCTGTTGCATCATCTTTCTGCATCACACTGGACCAGCACTCTGCATAGGCCAGCACTCTGCATGAGCCAGCACTCTGCTCAGGCCAGCTCACCATGCGGCCAGCTTGCCTTCACCAGGAGGTCCCAGGAATCAAACCCTGGATCTCCTATATGGTAGATAGGAGCCCAATTGCTTGAGCCACATCCGCTTCCTTTAACTATCTTTTAAATCTGTGATTCTGATTCTTCAGATTTTAATTATAGCAGGCAAGTCTGAAAAGATACACTAAAACTGGGGGAAATAAGTAATTTAAGAGGTTTATATTGAAGGAAAAGAAATGAAAAATACTGCTAAGTCATATTTCTCCAGGGACTGTTTTACCTTTCCCTAAGAGAAAGACTTCACTTCATCAGTTTACATTCATTCAGTTAATTACTGCTTAATGGCAACATGAAAGTATAGCCTAAATATGTGAAAGTATAGACTAAAATATTTTTGATAGTAATTTAGACCCTGAAAGGACCAACTGGCAAAGGGCAAAAAAGGTTCACTTTTGAACTTCGATTACAAACTTGTAACAGAGATATGTAAACTAAAATGAGAGCAAACAATCAAGTAAAAAGATATAGTTGGAGTCTATAAAAACATAAATATTTCCATGGATTAGGAACAGGAAAAAAATACCATCACTTGTAGATGGAAATCAAGGGAATTCTAGCCTATATTTTAGATTTATGAAGGGGCAAAAGTAATTCAGAGACAGTCTCCTTGTTCTCCTTGCTGCTTGGCACCACTACTTGCACTAGCTCTATTATGGCTGCTTGATTTCATGAAATTGTGGGAACCTAGGGATGAAGATTTAAGCCATCCTGAGTGCTTCTTCAGTATTCAGCTTGGAAATGATATCGTAAGGCAGGAGAGAGTGTCTCAACTCCCAACTCCTTGGAGCAGGTCAGTGAATGACAGCTTCCACATGTCCAACTTTGGGTTGAAGAGGAGAGACAAATCTGTGCTGCCTGAGGGTGGGGTGTGTATACAACCCCAAGGGGAGGGGGTCCTGCCACTAAGTGTTCCTGCCCTGATAAGTAGCTGGTTTCCACCTTTAAGATATGGTCAGGTCAGTCTGTTAGGCCTAATATATCCCTCAGACTTTAGAATGGAAACATACTGAAACATCTGCCTGCAATAGAAAAGAAGGTGATGGTGGTTGTGATGGGTATATGCGTGGAGAGTACGTAGGTGAGGGCTGGGAGATATCCACTAGGCGTGTTGCTGACTTCCCCAGCATGATTGTGTTGTATTTGTCATGGCAGGTTTAGCAAACCAAGACAGTTGGAGGACCCAATATCCTAATATCAGAACTTAATACAAACCTATTATAGCATTTTGAAATTATTTTATGAATCCCAAAAAGAGAGAGACTATGTTTGAGTATTAATTCATTCCTGTGGGTGTGAGACCCTTTCAAATTGGACTAATTAGTGAGGCATGACTCAGGTTGAGTCTCTGCCCTCTTGCTGAGTCTGATACGACAGAGACACATAGAAAAAGGGGTCTGCCATATTTTATCCTGCCATGTGAGAGAAAAGAGAGGCTCAAAGAGCTGAGGCCAAAGGAGAGCTAAACCATACACCTGTTTTCTTATAACTCAACTCAGGGAGAAAGCAGAGCAGCCGAGCCTGAGAGAGGAGGCTCGCTAAGACACAAGCCTATGCCTGGTTGCCCAGAACTGAGCTCCAGGAGACAGTACAGCCCAGAGGGAAAGACAGAGACCCAGGCAGAGATTGCCTGTCATCTGGCTTCATCACATGGCAGCTGACTTTAAAGAGAAAGCACCTGTTATGGTGCTTTGAGTTGGAATTTTCATAGCCTTGGAACTGTAAGCATTTACCCCCAAATAAGCCCCTTTATAAAAATCAAACCATTTCTGGCACTTTGCATTGGCAGCCCTTTGGCCAACTAAAACACCTACAGTAATCAAAACAGTGTGGTACTGGCAGAAAGACAGACAAATCAACCAGTGGCATAAAACTGAGAGTTCGTAAATAAGCCACGCATCTGTTAGTAACTGATTTTCAACAAGGGGGCAAAATCCTCTCAGTGGGGAAAGAATTGTCTCCTCAACAAATGTTGCTGGGAAAATTAGATATCTACATGTAAAATAATGAAAGTGAACCCACTCCTCATATTGTATACAAACAAACAAACCTCAAAATGTAAAAGTGATGTCATCAACATGGTGACATAAGACATCCCCTAGAAAAGTCTTCCCTCAGAATCGGCTAATAAAAGGACAAATCCTGCTTGTTTAGAAGTTTGGAGGATGCTAGAGACTGGACAGTGACTCCACAAATGATGAATCAAGAAAGAATAATAAGTTACAAAGGCAGGCAGGAAATTTCCATCCTGGATCCACCAGTCCATACCCCTCCCCTTCACTCAGTCCCAAGCAGCTTGGGAGCCCTACAGAGGCAGCCTGGCCCGGTCCCTCCCACTCACAGCAGCAAGTTAGAACCCCATGCATATCCAGGCACAAGGACCCAAGTCTGCAGAGACCCAGGGCAGAACACAAGCTGTTAAGTCATACTACTTAAAAAAGGGTCCCCTTGAAGGGCTGCTGCACACTGAGCCCCAATGTACCCCTAGACAGAGAGGAAGTGAGCACTTTCTAGTGAGCAGGAGAATGAAAGAGAGATTTTGGCAAAACTGTTGGCAAGGGGTGCGCTTACTAAATTCAGTTTCTGTTGGCTGGACCACCTAAATGCGAAATGGACTTTTATGAAGTTACTCACCTTTTCTGGATTGACCCCATCTGGTTTGCTGGGGTGGGACAGCCTAATGGGGAAGAAACTGGAAGCAGAAAAGCCTCACAGGAAAAAAAGGGGGGAGGGAGTGTTCAACTGAAATGCTGTAAGATGAGAGGGTCCCAGAACTGAAAAGTGTAAGGAAAGGGGGGCACCGAGTGAGGGAAAGAATTTAAAGAAATCATAGGAGCTGGGAGAAAAGTCTTCACAAAAAGAAACAGATTAGATCAAGATTGTCAGAGAAGGAACAGAAGAAAGGAAGCATTCTCCTGGAGGTGAAACAATTGCACAAAACCGGCAATCTTAAAAATTGTACCATATATCCAGGGCAAGAATCAGATAAAGAAAGAGCTGAGAAAATCTAAACAAACATGGGCTACTCTAAAGATCTAGAATAAGTTGGACAAGTATCAAAGAAAAGCCTTAACACAAAGCCAATTAACAATAAAACCCTAGACAAGAGATATATGACCTAAAATCACAACAAAGTAGGGAGCCCTAACACTCAGCCTGTCCCACAGGGAAACTAATAATCAGTCAGGATCTTTCTGGATCAACTGTTTGTGAGACTCCAGAGACCAGAATAACACAGTGCACCATGGAGGGAAGAATAAGAAAAGGAGACTCATCATCTGCGATGAAGATAAATGAGCACATTTCTCCACGTTGCGGAGGTGGTTGCCCAACCCCCATTGACGAGGCAGACTGCCTCAGGACCTACTGCCTGGCTGGAAGCAGAAGTTCTCTTTCCCAAAAGCAGGGGAGAGGAAGTGGCCTGGCACCAACTACAGCTGTTGATTGGCAAATTTGCTACCTGGATTCCAATCTTGAGCACAGCTGAGGTTTAAACCCGCCAAAGCCACCAAGAAGCCAGCAGCCTTTGTGCTGTGTCCAACCCTAGAAGGAGTGGAAGCAGAGGTGACTGAAAAACACACCAGTCCCCCAGGGAGGTAGGAATCAGCTCCAGCACTGGCAGTTTGGAAAGCACTGCATAGGCCCCACATCAGGCATGAATGGAAATGGGGTGCAGTTTGAACACTTTCTTGGGGCAGAGCAGGCAGATTGACACTGGGTTCCAACATCCCCTGGAAGGAAGGGAAGTGCACACTCTCTCGTGGATGTGAAGGCAGATTTTCCCACCCACCTTGAAGGGCTGCTGAACACTGAGCCCCAATACACCCCTAGCAGAGAGGAAGTGTGCACTCTCTAGTGGGCAGGTTCACCCTGTCCACCTTAAAAAGGCCACTGCACACTCCCCTCCAATGGCCCATGGAAGGAGGGGAAGCTTGCACTCTGCTGGGTGCAGGCAGATTCACCCCCACCCAACTTGAACAGCTGCTGCACTCCCATTCCCAAGGTGCCAAGAAAAGAGAGGAACCATCTGATTATTCTCTCTCAAGACAGTTCAAGAGAGAAGTGGATGTGGCTCAAGCAATTGGGCTCCCATCTACCATACAGGAGGTCCAGGATTCAATTCCCAGGGCCTCCTGGTGAAAGCAAGCTGACCCACAAAGTGAGCTGGCCCAAGCAGAGTACTGGCCCATGTGGAGTGCTGGCCCACGTGGAGTGCTGGTCCACTCAGAGTGCTGCCCCGCCTGGAGAGCTGGTGCAGCAAGATGACACAACAAAAAGAGACACAGAGAAGAGACAATAAGAGACAAAGCAGACCAAGGAGCTGAGGTCATGCAAGAGATTGACCACCTCTCTCCCACTCTGGAAGGTCCCAGTTTCAGTTCTTGGTTCCACCTAAATAGCAGACAAACAGATGCAGAAGAACACATAGCAAATGGACACAGAGAGCAGACAGTGAGTGCAAAACAACAATGGGGGAGAGAATAAATAAATGAATAAATCTTTTTTAAAAAAGTACAAGGACAGGCAGTCACCTCACCCAGCTGCAGGGGAGGGGGCAGCACAAGGGGTGGCAGTTGATTAAAGAACTCGGATCTATCATCCAGGGTTCACAGGATGGAGGAATAAAATATGGATTGGTGTGGATTACTGGTATTCTACTATAGAACTATTGTGACTAGTAGTGGAAGAAACTGTAGCATTGATGTGGAGAAAGTGGCCACGGTAGTTGCTGAGGGCAGAAAGAGGGAAGAAGAGATGTGATGTGGGGGCATTTTCGGGACTTGGAGTTGTCCTAAATGATATTGCAGGGACAGATGCTAGACATTATATACCCTGCCATAACTCACTGAATGTACTGGTGGAGAGTGTAAACTATAATGTGAACTATAATCCATGTGGTGCAGCTGTGCTCCAAGATGTCTTCACCAAATGCAATGGATGTGCTGATGAAGGAGGTTGTTGATGTGGGAGGAGTGGGGGGTGGCATGGGGGGTGGGGTATGTGGGAACCTCTTATATTTTTTAATGTAACATTTTTTGTGATCTATGTATCTTCAAAAATAAATACAATAAAAAAAAGAACTCCGATCTCAGGCTTTGGGAGCAGTGCAACAGTTTCATTCCAGGTAGACTGGCAACCTCAGCCTCAAATTACAAGTCATGTAAAGAAACAGGAAAATATGGCTCAGCCAAAGGAAAATTTTAAACCTTCAAAAGAAATACAGGGGAAACGGACTTGGCCCAGTGGTTAGGGCGTCCGTCTACCACATGGGAGGTCCGCAGTTCAAACCCCGGGCCTCCCTGACCCGTGCGGAGCTGGCCCATGTGCAGTGCTGATGCGCAAGGAGTGCCCTGCCACGCAGGGGTGTCCCCCGCGTAGGGGAGCCCCACGCGCAAGGAGTGCACCCCGTAAGGAGAGCTGCCCAGCGCGAAAGAAAGTGCAGCCTGCCCAGGAATGGCGCCGCACACACAGAGAGCTGACACAACAAGATGATGCAACAAAAAAAAGAAAGAGATTCCCGTGCCGCTGTCAACAACAGAAGCGGACAAAGAAGACGCAGCAAATAGACACAGAGAACAGACAACCGGGGTGGGTGGGGAGTGGGGGGTGGGGAGGGGAGAGAAAGAAATAAATCTTTAAAAAAAAAAAGAAACAGATCTTATGGGGATGAAAGACAAAATGGAAGATATTAAAAATACTTCGGAGGCATATAATAGCAGATTTGAATTGGGTGAGGACAGAAGAAGTGACTTGGAGGACAGGGCATCTGAATTTCAAAAGACAGGAGAACAGAAAGAAAAAGGAAGGAAAAAATGGAAGAGAGAGTTAGAGAATTGAATGACAGTTTGAAACACCATTCATACATGTTAGAGGTGTCCCAGAAGAAGAGAATGGAAAGGGGGCAGAAAAAATATTTGAGGACAGGGAAGCGGATGTGGCTCAAGCAATTGTGTTCCCATCTACTACATGGGAGGTCCCTGGTTTGGTTCCCATTGCCTCCTAAAGAAGACAGTGAGCTGGCACAATGAGCAGGCACAGCAAGCTGACACAACATGAGACACAAGAAGAAAAAACATAATAAGAGACCCAACAAAGCATGGAGTGGAAGTTCCTAGTGCCTCCTAAAGAAGATGAGCAAGACAGCAAGCTGACATGATGGGCAGGCATAAAAAAGCTAATTCAAGAGAAACAAGAAAACATAATGAGAGACACAACAAACTAGGGAACAGAGATGGCTTAAGCAATTAGGTGTCTCCCTCCCACATTGGAAGGTCTGGGTTTGGTTTCTGGTGGCTCCTAAAGAAATAAGGAAGACAAACAGACACAGCAAGTGCTAACAATGAGGAGGGGGGATAAATAAATAAAATACATCCTTAAAAAAAAGAAAATATTTATGCACTATGCAGGGTACCCCAAAATACACAAGGCACAAACTTGCAAAACTGAAAAGAGAAATAGATGTCTCTATAATAAGAGTTGGAGGCTTCAACACACCACTCTCAGCATTGCATAGAACTGGACGAGGATCAATAAGGAAACAGAGAACATGAATAATATGTTAAATGAACTAGACCTCATAGACTATATAGAACGTTGTACCCAAGTGCTCATGGGTCTTTCTACAGGATAGACCATATATTGAATCACAAAATAAGTCTCAATAAATTTTTTAAAAATTGAAATTATACAAAGCACTATCTCTGATAATAATGGAATGAAGCATAAATCAACAACAGGTACAGCAAGGGAAAACTCACAAATATATTGAGGTTACATGACACACTTTTTTTTTTCAGATTTATTGATTTATTTATTCCCCTCCTTCCCCCATTGTCTGCTCTCTGTGTCCATTTGCTGTGTGTTCTTCTGTGTCTGCTTGTCCTCTCCCCAGGCAGCACTGGGAACCAATCCCGGGACCCTTCGGAGTGGGAGAGAGGTACCCAATCTCCTGCACCACCTCAGCTTCCTGGTCTGCTGTGTCTCCCATTGTCTCTCCTCTGTGTCTCCCTTTGTTGCGTCATCTTGCTGTGCCAGCTTTCCACTCGGGCCAGCACTCCTGCGTGGGCCAGCACTTTACTCAGGCCAGCTCACATGGGCCAGCCTGCCCTCAACAGGAGGCCCCAGGATTCATACCCTGGTCCTCCCATATGGTAGACAGGAGCCCAATTGCTTGAGCCATATCTGCTTCCCACAACATACTCTTAAACAATCAGTGGATCAAAGAAGAAATCACAAGAAAATCAGTAAATATGTCAAGATGAATAAAAACAAGAACACAAAATATCAAAACCTATGGAAGGGAAGCGATTGTGGCTTAACTGATAGAGTGCCTCCCTACCATATGGAGGGTCCAGGGTTCATAATCCAGGGCCTCCTGACCCGTGTGGTGAACTGGCCCACGCGCAGTGCTGCTGCATGCAGAGTGCTGTGCCATGCAGGGGTGTCCCCCATGTAGAGGTGCCCCACATGCAAGGAATGCACCCTGCAAGGAAAGCCACCCTGCGCAAGGAAAGTGCAGCCCGCCCACAAGTGGTACCACACACATGGAGAGCTGACACAGCAAGATGACACAACAACAACAAAAAAGCGACAGTTTCCCAGTGCCATGACAAGAATGCAAGCGGACACAGAAGAACACACAGTGAATGGACACAGAGAGCAGACAATGCGGGGAAGGAGAAATAAATAAAAATAAATCTTAAAAAAAAAAAACCTGTGGAATGCAGTGAAGGCAGTGCTTGGAAGGAAATTTAAAGGCATCAATGTTTACATTGAAAAAGAAGACACAGCAATTAGGAAACACTTATTGTTTAAGTATGTTTATGTATGAGTGATATACTTCAATAAATTTTTTTAAAAAAGAAAAGAAAAAAGAGAGCTAAAATCAAAGACCTAACAGCATCTGCAGGAACTGGAAAAGAATAGCAAACTAACCCTGAAGTAGGCAGAAGGAAAGACGTAACAAAGATTAGAGCAGAAATAAAAGAAATTGAGAACAACAACAATAAAAAAAAAAAAACAATAGAGAGAATCAGCAAAACCAAAAGTTGGTTCTTTGAAAAGATCAACAAAAGTGGTACAGCCTTAGCTAGACTGACAAAGAAAAAAAGAAAGAAGATACAAATAAATAAAATCAGACATGAGAGGGAGGACATTACTACTGACCCAAAAGAAATGAAATAGAACATAAGAGGACACTATGAACAAGTGTATGCCAACAAACTAGAGAACACAGACAAAATGGACAAATTCATAGAAATACACATACAACCTACACTGACCCTAGAAGAAATAGAAGACCTCAACAAACAAATCGCAAGTAAGGAGATTTAAATATAAATCTCCCATAGATGAAAAGCCCAGGACCAGATGAATTCACAGGTGAATTTCATCAAGGTTTCAAAGAAAAATTAACACCAATCTTGCTCAAGTCTTCAAAAAGATAGAACAAGAGGGAATACTATCAAATTTTTATTCTATGAAGCCAACATCAGGAGCAAGACAAGAATGTCCACTGTTACCACTATTATTTGGCATTGGACTGGAAGTTCTAGTCAGAGCAAGTAGGCACAATACAAATAAATTTTTAAAAATGAGTGAATAAATGAATGAATGCATCTAAATCAAAAGAAGTAGTAAAGTTTCACTATTTGTAGATGACATGATCCTATATAGAGAAAATCCCAAAAGATCTACAATTTTTGTAGAGAGCTACTAGAGCTAGCAAAGAGATTCAGCAAAGTGGCAGGGTACAAGATCAATATGCAAAAAAAAATCAGTTGAGTTTCTATACACTAGTAATAAGCAATCTGAGAGGGAAATTAAGAAAAAAAATACCATTTACTATAGCAACTAAAACAATCAAATATCTAGGAAAGAATTTAACCAATGATGCAAAATACTTGTACCCAGGAAACTAGAAAATGTTTTTTAAAAAAATCAAAGAAGACCTATATAATGGAAAAAAATTCTGTTTTCATGGATTGGAAAACTGAATATCATTACTATGTCAGTTCTACCCAGAATGGTTTACAGATTCAATGCAATCCCAATCAAAATTTCAACAGCCTACTTTGCTGAAATGGAAAAGTCAGTTTTCAAGGGTAAGGTCCCAAAATAGTAAAAAGCATCTTTAAAAAGACGAAAGAAGTTGTACAACTCACACTTTCTAACTTAAAGCTTATTACAAAGCTACAGTGCTCAAAATGGTATGATGCTGGCACAAGGATAATTATATCTACCGATGGAATAGAATTGAGCACTCAGGAATAGACCCTCGCATCTAAGGCCAATTTATTTTTATTTAAAAGTTTAATTTTATATCAATGTTACAACTTACTCAGTTAACAAGTGTTTACACTTCCCCCTTATTTATGTTCATTCCTCAGTCTTAAGGGATTTGGGCAATGACCATTCTGACTGCTTCAGGCTAAGAAGGGATTTAGATACTACAGGGCAGAAAAATGGAATCGTTTTGCTTGCAGTTGAAGATTCCTTGTTTTTGGGATGGGGCCGGTCTATCATCATCATTTTGTTGGTTGTCCAGGGCAGCCTGATGAACTGGAGAGTAGGAGCTGGTCACAAACCTGCTTGATTTCAGAGCTCAATTGGCATAGGAACAATCTGAAGATTTAGGTCTCTGAGAAATATACTTAACAGATAAATTGATAATTATAGGTTCAAATAAAAGGAGTAGTAGACTCATGAGTAGGGAAAATTATAAATGAGTATAACTATGTTATATTAGGGAAATAGATTTTCGTATCATACCAGATAAGGCTTGCCAAAGAGGTATTGGTTTCATGAGGCCTTGTAGTTTGTCTATTGTGTCCAGACATCCCTAGGGCCTCAGGAGCACTTTTGTTTGAAACTTTGTTTACTGTGGCAGTTTGTGATGTCTGAGACCTGTGTAAGTGTAACTCCAGAATGACCTTCCAACTCACTTTGAAATCTCTTAGCCATAAAAACTCTATTTTATTTAATATTTCCCCCTTTTGGTCAAGGTCTTTCTCCAAGTTCATTGCTGATTAATGCTTGGTGAAAGCATTAATCCCTCGGTGAAAGGCAGGCTCATCCCCATAAGTGATGTCCCATGTCAGGGGGAAGGCAATGAATTTATTTGCAGAGGTCGACTTAGAAAGAGGCCACATTGAATAACAAGGAGGTTTACAGGAAGTATCTCATAGACATTAATTATAATTAGGCTTGGTTTCATTATTATAGGAATAAGGTTCATAAGTGCAAGCATTTCAATCAAGGCTTAGCTTATTGAAGGTTAATTGACTTTTGACAAGGCTGTAAAGTCCACTAAATTGGGAAAGAATAATCTCTTCAACAATTGGTGCTGGGAGAATTGGATATCCATATGTGAAAGAATGAAAGAGAACTCCTAACTCACACCATATACAAAAATTGAGTCAAATCAATAGAAGATCTAACTAGAAGAACCAGGACTATGAAACTCCTAGAAGTAAATGTAAGGAAGACTCTTCAGGATCTTGTGTTAGGCAATGGTTTCTTAGACTTTACACCAAAAGCAGAAGCAACTAAAGAAAAATAGGTAAAAGGGATCTCCTCAAAATTATTTCTTCTTTCTTTTGACTATATGAAGTCCCTTTCTTTTGAGAATTGTGACCCTGTTCTTCATGAAATTCTGGTGGAGCTATCATTTATACCCTGTCTTTATGCAAACCACTTGGATGGGATATAAATGAGTTAAGTTAACCAGGATCTCTGTTTCTCAGGAATTTGAATCTTAAGTGGCACTGAAGTCAATTAGAATTGAATTATCACAGCACCCTGTGATATGTGGAACACCCATAGGTTGTGGCAGTTCTAATGGCAGTTAAAATTTGATTTTACTAAATAAAAGAGAATATTCAAATAAGTGAATTGAAAAATATTAATGTTTTTTTCTCACATGAAAATGGTATCTAGAAGCAACCATTTCAAGACTGATATGTCAAGTTCACAACATATTTCTGCCCTACCATCCCTAGCATGTGGCTCTAACTTTCAAGTTCCCAATTATGATGTAGATTGAACACAGGTATCTAATTTTTTTTTTTCATTTAAAACATTTATTGAAGTATATCACTCATATATAAAAATACATAATAAGTGTATAGTAAAAGTTGTGACCATATAAAACAAACATGCATTACATCATACAGGGTTTTCATACCTCACCCTATCACCAATACCTTGCGTTGTTGTGAAACATTTTTTAAAAATGATGAAAGAACATCCTGTAAATATTATTATATTACTACTAACCAAAGTATCTTACATTTGGTGTATTTTTCCCCTAATGCATTCTATTATTATTATTATTATTTTAATATCATTCATAAATGAACATACATAAACAATAAGTGTATAGTAAAAGTTGTGAACTTACAAAGCAAACATGCATAACATCATACAGGGATCCCGTACATCAACCCACCAATACCTTGCATTGTTGTGAAACATTTGTTACAAATTATGAAAGAATATCATCAAAATCTTACTACTAACTACAGACCATATCATACATTTGGTGTATTTTTCCCCAACCCACCCTATTATTTTATAAAATAGTTTTTTATTACAGAAGTTGTGAACTTACAAAACAATCATGCTCACGTGCAGAATTCCCATACAACACCCCTCCATCAACACACCACACCGCGGTGGAACATTTGTTACAGATTGTGAGAGAATATCATCAGATTATTATCACTAACCATGATCCATAGCATACATTGGCACACTTTTTCCATACTCCTCCATTATCAACACAGTGCATCTTTGGCTTAGATGCACGACTATTACAGTATGGCTGTTAACCAGGTATTTAATTCTGATCTACCCACAAATCCCTCTATAACTATAGGAAACTGATTTTCTTTTTAAAAACAAAAACTTATGAAGACAGAGAAAACAGTAGTGGAAACAATAGCAACATTTTGGAAGTGTGAAAGCAGAGGAGTGGCAACTGATTTAGTAGACCCAAGAAAGGCAAATTCCAAACTCATAGTGGTAAATTCTGAGAAGCAACTGGATTTGTGGAGAATTCTTAAAAGTCTAAGGAACCAGCAAGACCATATATCTCTGGAACTAGTAATGAGGGGCTCTAAAATCAGATATGAAAGCTATTTGAAGAGGAGTTGGATTCCTAAATCCCTATCCCAATTTCTTGTCAGTGAGAGACAGGCTACTCTCTGACACTTGGCAGAAATCTGGAGATTTATTCTCAGGAGAAGGGTAAAACAAAGTTGGCTGGATTCACGGATGCAATGCATAGTTGAGTGCATAGTTATCCCACTGAAAATAGAATTCTAAGTTAAAAATCATTTTCCTTTAGAAATGTGAAAGCACTGCTTCATTGTCTTCTTGCTTCTAGTATTGGATTTGATTCTGATTCTTTTTTCCTCTCTATAAGACCAGTTTTTCCATTCTGGAAACTTATAGAAGCTTCTCTTTAGCTTCTGAAATTTCACTATGATGAGTCTTGATTTAGATATATTTTCATTCACTATGTTGGGCATTGTAGCCCCATTCAGCCTGGCAACTTATTTAGTTCTTGGAAATTTCCTTGGTTTGTCTGGACCATGTGTGGATGCAGTTCCTGCTCTCCCCCCGAGGTTTGGCTGAGGACATTCACCCCATAGAAGAGTTCTGCTTTGACCACCTCCTAAGCATGGTGAGCAAAAAAACCCCAGAAAACAGAGTAGCCTACTCCCCCTGATCATATACCTGTTGCATTATCAGTCTACTACCCTGATGTAGTCAGTCCCATGTTTCTTAGGACTCGCTTATACCTTGCTCTCTAATGTTTCCTGAAGGCCTATTATGAACTCTCAGAGAATCTCGACACAACTGTGACCCACGGTAGGCCTGGCTCTAAGATATGCCAACCTGGCTTAAGAATGCAATCTGGGGAAGCAGTTGTGGCTCAACTGATAGAGCATCTGCCTACCATATGGAGGGTCCAGGGTTCTTTACCCAGGGCCTCCTGACCCGTGTGGTGAGCTGGCCCACGCACAGTGCTGCCATGCTCAAGGAGTACGCCCTGTAAGGAGAGTCGCCCTGCGTGAAAAGTGCAGCCCGCCCAGGACTGGCACCTCACACACGAAGAGGTGACACAGCAAAATGAGACACAGATTCCTGGTGCTGCCTGAAAAGAACACAAGTGGACACAGAGGAACACACAGTGAATGGACACAGAGAGCAGACAACAGTGGGGGGAGGGGAGAAAGGGAAGAGAAATTTTAAAAATAAAAAATAAATAAATCTTAAAAAAAAAGAATGCCATCTGAAGGCTATGTTTCATATGCCACCAGGCTCCCCCTCATATCACCCATTTACCCACCAGGACCATGTTTTAAGTTACTCAAAGAAATCTGAAGCTGTAAGGCCAGGCATGAACATAGAATTCTTGGGCTCCCAACGAAGTTCCCAGGTAGCCCCTCTTTTCTTCCCACCCTGTCACATCCCAACCAGCCAGAGCCCTTATGTGCATATGTGTGTATCCTCAAGCCCATACATCCATGCTCCTTTAACTCCTTGCATATTGTCACCCACAGCCACCCTGGGGCCTAACATCATCAGCACAATCCACCTTTTGAAAAAGAGGTCCACAAGGGGTCTAGAAGTTGGCTTGGGCTGTTTGTGCAGGAGATTCTTGGATTCTGGGGAAATGGGACATGGTCTAACACTGGTAGCACAGACTATTGGTGGACCTGGTCCATCTGTCCATCACACTCTTGAGTTGTCCTCCAGTGGACCAGTCCAGGGAAGATACCCTCCTGCCTGTGTTTAAAGGCACTACTCACACAAAGACTCATCTAACATATTCTTACACAGCTAGGTTTGTGCTTACTACTCAGTTTTTCAAAAAACTATAAGGAAAGGCAAAGGAATGATTAACCCCAAAATTAGGACAACATTACCTCGGGGAGCATGTAGAGGAATGTGATTAAGGAGGTACACAGAGGGGCCTTCTAAAATACCTTCAAAAATCAAAAATTTATTTGAGCACTTAGTGCATGCAGGCATATACTAGAATACTTGACATTCTCACAGTTGGTTATAGGAGAAAAATACCTGAATAATTAAAATAAAACTTGTTGTGATAAACAGGGTAAGTGGTTTGTACAAAGTAGCAAGAATGCATGATGGCTGCTATGCCATGTCAAAGCCAAGTGGGTCATCTTCTTTCTTCTAACTCTGTACCTGTGGGGAAATATACTGACAGTGGGAAATGGAGAATACAGGTAACTGAAATGGTGTGTTATCAAATAATGTTAATTAAGCAACCATTTAACACACATATGCCCATAAAGGGGTTCAGGGTACAGATTTTGCAAAGCAATGGCTCTAACTACTTCATATTGCCTGAAATTTCGATCTAGCAATCTTTACCCACAGTACTTAGAAGATTTTTATGGAGATCTATGTTTCTCTTTCAAATTCAAAGCATTTTTTTTTTTTGGTATGGGTGGGGAGGGACTGGGGACTAAACCTGGGACCTCATAAGTGGTACGCTGGCACTCAACGACTGAGCCATATCAACTTCCCTGAGTTGGTTTTTTGTTTGTTTGTTTTTTTTCAGGAGGCACCAGAACTGAACTTCGGACCTCCTATGTGGGAGGCAGGCACTCAACTGATTGAGCCACATCTGCTCCCCACGAAGCATTTTTAAAATTTATTTTTAATTAGGCCAGTAAAAAGAATTTATTTGAGAAATGGGGGAAAGAACTGAGCTTGCTGAGAAATGGGAGAGAAAGATGGAAATACACACCAAGATTTGGTGTGGTCTCCTCTAGGCAGAGAGAGTGAGCTCTGCCTTGTGTGGTCACCTTTTAAACTGTTAATTATTCCTCCCCCTTGCTAATGCTAAGGTGAGAGGCCCTGGCTATTACTGGTTACCCCACCAATAGTAAGGCCTGTTTGGAATATCTGGAGCCAAGAGGAGGTCCTGGAAAGAGAAACTGGGACCTCAGTGTTAAACTCAAGGTCTTGGGAGGTCTTGTGGCCATATTGTCTGTTGGCCATATTGTCTGTTGGCCATGTTGTGGCTCGTCTTCTCCTCATTTCCCTGGCTAGACTGCTCAACTCCCTACTCAGAGTTCATGCCTTTATTCATAAGGGGGTGCTGAGGGATGGTGATCATTCTTCTGTAATTACTTCCTGCTGGTTAGGGCAGTAGTCCCTGCCTGACATGGCGTAATCCTTTCTGGCTATTCTATAGAGGGTGAGGAAAGATGGTCCGACATTGGTTGGAATTGGCTGAAATTCCTGTGTGGTTGATTCTGGAAGAAATAAACTTAGAATTTGAAGATACATGGTCCCACTAAAAGGATAAAGAAGATGGTGGTAAGTGGGCCCAAAAAGGGAGCCAGCTATGACATACAGAATCATGAGAATGAGAAAGTCCAGCTGCTTTTAGGGGATGCATCCCCCTGAAGTTGGTGGGTTTCATCTTGCAGGTTTTGAATGCTGTCCAGCACTATTCCAAAGTGATTTATACAGAAGCAGCATTTTTCCTTGAGAAATAGGCACGTTCCCCTCACCACCCCCATGCAGCTGTTAGCATGTTTATGGCTCTGCAATTTTGCAGTACCACAGCAGCAAGACAGTCTGTTTGCTGTCTTAGGACTTCCAAGGCACGGCTAGTTTCTTCCATGCTGTTAGTTAGCTCTAGGGAGAGACGGGGTTTGGTATAAATTGCCAATCCCAGTTTTCCATGGCGGTGATTATGATAACTAAGGGGAAAGAGAAGAGGCATTGCCCTTTTAGTTTTTGTATAGGGAGAAACTGCAAGAAATGAAAACAGACAAGATTTCTTCAGGGATGTCTGGCTTGCCTTCCCCCTAGCAATAGGTGTTTGGGCAAGAGTTAGAGGGAACAGCTGGCTTGGACACAGAATTATGTAGAATCCCAGAGAACTGTCCCAGGCCTTGCTTATGATTTCAAATAAAAACCAGAGTGAACTATTCAACATAAATATTTATTGAGCTGTTACTATGCTTGAAGTCTTGTGCTAAAGTATGAGGTTGATTCTGTCAGGTAGAAGCACAAAGAAAGGCAGTTTTATAGTAACATGCTGTCCAACAAAATTCTATAAATTTCTTTCTAATGTATCATGTATTTAATTATAGCAGACACTAATATTTTGCAAATGATGCAATCAAATTTTCAATCTGGGTTAACTTCATGGTTGCTAAGAGGGTATGAGCACTTCCTAGATTATTCATTACTTAAAAACATTGAACTTTATTCCATTCTCAGACCACGTGTCCTAATTGCAGGTGTTAAATTTTTTGAAAAAGTCACACTACTCCTGACCTACAGGAGAGATTCATGCCTTTAGTCCAAAACGTTCTATGCGGCCGTAAGGAAAAGAGACGCTGGAATCTACGTGGATTTAAATCCTAGGGCGATCTGGAGAAAGTCAGCCTCCCTAAATCTTGTTTTCCGTCATTACGATGCGAGGCTGGATTAGAGAGCCTCTTCAAGATCATTTCCATGCGCAGACTTCTGCGATTAAAACGCACCTCTCCTTGGGAGCTAATTCACATAAAGCCCTGGTGGGAAATTAACTAGCTGAGGATCAAGCCAACAGCAGAGTAAGAGCAAATCTGATTTTTCTTTGAAAAGCCTTCCCCGGGCGAACATCGCGAGCCAGCAACAGAGCGCGCCGAGGCACCACGTGCCCGCACCAGCAGCGGGATTGGCTGAGCGCATTTTAGCGCTGCAGTCTAGACGCGCCGGGTTCCGCCCAGCTGCCAGAGGAGCCGGGGCGCGGAGCGGAGAGGCAGGAGGGAGAACGCGGAGGGGAGGGGGGCGGGAGGGGGGTGGGGGATCCCGAGGCGCCCGCGGCCCAGAGTCGGTGAGGGCCTGGAGCGACGCCAGCCGTCCCGCCTTGCCACAACTTGCCTTGACGAGACAGGATTCTTCCTGCGCCCTGAGAAGACAAGCCGGCCCGCCGCTACCCGCTCTGCTTCGCCTTCGCCTCCGCCTCCGTGGGCACCGCCTTTGCGAGCTGCGCCTCTGGAATCTGAATTCCCCTTGTCGTCCCCATCTGCCTGCAGCGCCCGGCGCCCGCCGAGGAGCGCGCAGCTGGGGTGAGCGGAGGCCCGGCATGCGCGGGAGCCAGCGGCTGACAGCACCTTTCGGTGCCTGTGAAATGTGGCGGTCCTCCCGCCACTCCCGGCTGCGAGACGGGGCGCTGCAGCCCTCGCTGGCGTGCCCACCGCCGCTCGGGTTCCATGTTTGCTTTCTCAGGAGGGGCTCCGAGGCCCGACCAGAGCCCGAGTACCCCCAGGCTTTGTTTCTGCGGTTTTGGCGGTCGGGAGGCGCAGCGCGCTAGAGACAGGAGGTGCCGCGCCCTGCCCCCGGCCGTGTCCGGGGGTGGGAGGCGGGTGGGGTGAAGAGAGGGAGGGGACGGGAAAGTGTTCCCCCTTCTTTCCTGTTCCGGCCATTTTGTGACCGAAGGACCAAGGGGGCAAGGGTGGGCCCACAGCACGGCGCTCCGGGTGGGAGTGGTCACTGCAAACCGAGATGCGCGAGCAGAAGCCCGAGCCCCTCCGGCTCCGCGCGCCTCCGCCCCGGGACCGCAGCGAGGGTGCGCTGAGCCGCTTCCCACGTTCAGCGCCCACGTTCAGCGCCCGGGGCCTTGGCAGAGAACATAGGAGGAATAAGGGCCGGGAACTGGCATTTACTTAATTAAGCGTCTAATTCATTCACTCATTCTTTATTCATGAACCCATTTGTCACTTTATGCCCTCTCGGTGCCGGTCCTGTGCCAGGTGCTGGGGATATAACGGTGAGCAAGAGAGACCACGGCCCTTGTTCCCGGTGAGCTGCAGTCCAGTGGATGAAATTTAAAGTCTACACACCTACCAGGTCGGTATCCTGAGGCCCTTAAACAGATGGGGAAACTGAGGCCTAGGGTTTACATAATTTTTCACCATCAGGCCGCAAGTAAATGACAGCAGTGAATTGTTAATAGGTTTTTTTTTGCCAGTGGCTCATTAAAAGTTATTTGGAAACACAGTTTCCATAAAGTCATATGAATGTTTATTTTCTGGATGCTTTCATATGGACTTATTTCTAGTTAAAATCTGGAAAGTGTTAAAAATATCTTTGATATTACAACTTTGCTCTGAATTGTATTTTCCTTTGTTCTGTGAATATTTTGGCTGTTAGGAAAGAAAAAAATTTCCTGATGGTCCAAGCAGTCCTCGCTGGTGTATTGAGGAATGTCTGGCTTTTCCTCAGCTACCCACCTCTGTGGTAACCACAGGAAGCCCCCAGAAGCCCCAAAAATGAAAGGACGGAAACCTACAAGGAGCTGCTAGAAATGTTTTAGCCCTTCTGTTGAATAGAATGCAGTCTCCATATAAGTTTGTAAGGTAATTACAACTTGATGGTAAAACTGATGCTTAAAATTCTCTCCCATCTAACTTTTCTCCTTAATCATTTTGAAAATGTAGCCTTTTGTAAAGAGAAGTAAAGACTTATGTATTTTGGGGGGTTCTTTAGTTCTTTTATCAAATTGTTATATTTAGGCTGCCAACTCGTTAGAGGAAGAAGGACTTCATTAAAAATAAGTATCTTGGATGTAAGAAATTTGAAGAGCCTGACATCAAATAGAATCAACTACAGATTTAATTTTTCTCTTAAGTTTTTAATTTTGAAATAATTTCAAACTTAACAGGGCAGTTACAAAATCCATGCGGAAAATTCCAATGTAGACCCCCATCAAATTTTTCAGTCAACCTTGTTGAGGTATAATATACGAAATTCACCTATTTTAAGTATACAATTTGATGAAATTGATAAATGTATAAAGTAATTTCCACCATAATCAAAATAAGGAGCCACAGAAAGTTCCTTCCTGCCCTTTTACAGTCCAATTCCTTCCCACCACATCTTCCTATTTTATTTTACATAGTTTTGTTGCTGATTTCTAAGTGGTATGTAAAAGATGAGAGTAGACATATTTCAAATCTCAAAACTAAGGCGAGGGCAGGCGTGAATAACCAGAGGATGGCAACTAGTACCGAAAATTCCAAGGATGTGGCCCCTCACGCCTTAGGAAAATGAAGTGTCCAGTCCCAAAGGCCTGGGAGGGTTGTGTCCCCGAGGGCCAGCGCCCAGGAGCTGCCCTCTCCGGGTAGGCGGGTGTGTCCACTTGGGCTGGTGCACAATCTTTTCTGGTCCCGCAGGGCCCTGGGCGCACGCTGACCTCGCGCCGGGCGGTGCGCCCTTTGCTCCGGGTCCGGGCCGGGGACGCTGCCATAGCAACGGCCTGGACGCCCAGCTCTTAGGCCGCCGCCGCCGGGGACCCGGCCTTCACCCGCTCCCAAGGAGTGTGGCTGTGGCGGCGGCGGCCCGGGAGGCGGCGTGGGCCGGGTAGACGAGACCGCCTCCCTCCCTGGATGCAGCCAGAGGCCGCAGGCTACTTCCAAGCATGGTAAGGGGCGGAAGGCCGGGGATACATGGCTGGGGATGCCGGGGTGAGGGCGGCCGGGGCTCCTCGAGAGACCCAGGTCCTGACTCCCCGCCCCCCAAAAGCCTCCTGCCACTCGCGCCTCCCGCCGCGCTGTCTTTTCTTCCCGCAGCCCTTCCAGAAGCATGTCTACTACCCGCTCGCCAGCGGCCCCGAGGTCCCGGCGGCCGCTGCCGCCTCCGCGGCGGGCGCGGCAGCCATGGCTTGTGTCCCCCCCGCCGCGCCTTCGGGGCCCCTTCCCTTCTTCCAGTTCCGACCGCGGCTGGAGAGCGTGGACTGGCGGCGGCTGAGCGCCATCGACGTGGACAAGGTGGCGGGGGCGGTGGACGTGCTCACCCTGCAGGAGAACATCATGAACATCACCTTCTGCAAGCTGGAGGACGAGAAGTGTCCGCATTGCCAGTCGGGCGTGGACCCCGTGCTGCTGAAACTCATCCGCCTGGCGCAGCTCACCATTGAGTACCTGCTGCACTCGCAGGAGTTCCTCACCTCGCAGCTGCACAACCTGGAGGAGCGGCTGCGCCTGACCGTGGCCGACTGTGAGCAGAGCAAGAAGCTGGTCACCAAACAGATGGGGGAGATCAAGATACTCAAGGATGAGTGTAAACGCAGGAAAAAGATGATCTCCACCCAGCAGCTGATGATTGAGGCCAAAGCCAGCTATTACCAGGTAGGAAACTACGTTGTAATTAGGATTCATAATCTGACTTAAAAACTCATTTTGGTTGGCTCAGACATTTACGAGTTCTTTCCCTTATCACTGCAAAGATAAGTACTGCACATCAGAAGGAAAAAAACAGCATATTTAAGCAAAACCAGTAATTTTAACCGAATAGATGACAATGTTTATTACCTTCTGTAGACTACAATGGGATTGATGATTAAATATCTAATATTATTTCAGTGCTTTCTTGAAGTCCTCTAAATATTGGTTGTTGAAGAACTTGTTTTCTCTTCCTAATAGATGTAATAAGAAACTGTACAAATTGCTTTTGAGGTCAGCTGTGAAATGATCTGGAATGATTACATTTGTGGGTTTTTCCTAAATTTTAATTTTGAAACATTTAAAAATTTACAGAAAAGTTGCAAGAATAGTACAAAGACTTTCCAAATATTCTTCACACAGATTCACCAATTAACATTTGTCACATTTGCTGTATTTCCTCTCTTTTTATTCCTATTATTATTTTTGATCAATTCAACAGTGAGTTACAGACTCCTAAATATCTCAATGTGTATTTCTCAAGAACAAGGACATTAATTTACTAACAACAGTATTTGTGGGGTTTTTTTTTGCCCTCAGGATCACACTCTTTTTTATTAGAGAAGTTATGGTTTTACAGAACAATTATGCATAAAATACAGGAGTCACATACACCACCCTATTATTAACACCTTGCATCGGAGTGGAACATTTGTTATAATTGATGAATCACATTTTTATAATTGTGCTATTAATTATAGTCCATATTTTAACTTAGGGTTCTCTGTATAGTGTAACTCCATGGATTTCTAAGAAATTATTTATTCTGTTACCATACATACAATCTATCGTTTCCCCTTTTAATCATATTCAGATATGTATTTTGGTGCTGTTAATTATGTTCACATTGCTGTGCTACCATCACCACTATCTATTATCAGAACATTACCGTCATTCCAAATAGGAACCTTATACATTTTAAATCTTAACTTATTTGTGGGTGTTTTAAATTTTTGTTTCTCTGCTCTTAATCTTAAACTGTTGTGAATTAGATATTGACCTGAAGATAAATACTGTAATTTTGGGGTATAACAGTAATTGATGTTTATTTTTTCTGTCAATTAGTTGGAGGAAGCACCAAAGTTATCAAATTAATAGTGATTTTGAAGCAGGCAACATATTGGTAGGATTGATAGCACACTCCTTCATTCTAGTATTTTAGCTAAACATGGTTTAAAAGGCCCCAGTGGACATAGGGAAAAGTGGAGCTGAAGCATGAATGAAAGGGAGAACTGTGTGTAGGGTGCAGAAAATGGTGTGATTAATACTGTCAGCAGGAGTATTGAGAGAATTGTACATGAAATATATGAACAGTTGGGAAAGAGTACTTTTAGAAAGACAAAGTATTTAGCCTTGAGGAGACAACTCTGAGGTATAGTCTTCAAACTTTAAATCGTTATTTGCCTGTTTTATAGCTCCTGCTTAATAACGTCCTTTATAAATAGTTCTAAGATAGGTCTTTATAGATGTATTTCTTGAACAGTGAATTGATTGCATTCTACTTAAATTTTTTTTTTAAGTCTCTTATTCTAGCTTTGGTCTGGAAACATCAAAACCTGTAACAGTATTTTTATGCTTATACATATTTTTCTCATTCTTTAGATTACCATAGAAATATGCTAGTAAATAAAGATTTTCAAACAAAGATTTAGAAGAATAAATAGATAATGACTTAGTTTTTCAAATGAGTGACACCTGTCAACTATTGGCAACTCACCAGACTAAATGACAGTGTTGTCTCTATATCATGCACAGGCATGACAGAGAAGACGTAGGTGTGGTCAGACAACCTCTTCCTACTTAATGAAGTACAGGTAAATTCTGACTGCTGTCTGTTTATGGAGACTTTGAGCAGTGTGAGTGCTTTAGGGTGACACTTCCTGAGGTAGATTGTCTGGATTTGAATTCTACCTGTTCCAGTGTGCCAAGTTATTTAACTTAGAAACCTCAGTTTCATTTAACTTAGAAACCTTGGTTTTTGCATTTGGAAAATTGGGACATTAGCAGTAACTACCTCTTAGCGTTGTTGTGAGAATTCCATGCAATAATGTGTATAAAACATAGGGAAGGCTCAAAGGACATCTTGTGTATGAATGTTGATTTCTGCAGTGACTTTCTGGAGTGAGCTCTAATTATTTGAGATCTCTTTGCAAATCCTCAGCCCCATTTTAGGAGCTCACCAGTGGTGGTACAGAAAAGGAAACCAGAGGTCACAGTGCAGATGATATAGGAATACAGGGCAATGATACATAGGTGGCTGGGGTTCCCAGGAGTTATTTTCATTGTAATGCCAGATTTGTACACTGGAGATATTTGACCAGTAGTAAAATTTATGATGAGGCACTTGATTTTGTTTGAATAATTCCTTGATTTAGGATACAGTCATAAATTTGTGTTTAACAGGGACCTCCCAACAGCTGAGGAAGTTGAAGCCCTGTGTGAAGAGGGCCTTTTGTACCAAAGATTTGGGTCTCAAATTGTTTTAAAAAATGTAAATAATACGTTTGCTTGCCAGTGCGTTGCAGCGGGACTCATTCTAAAAGAACTTTCAAGTATGTGGTTAGAAGACTCATATTCCTTTCCATGCCCCAGCAACACAGGCAGATTTTGGAATTTTAGTGAATTTCTGTTGCTGGTTCCAACTGTTCAACCTCTACGAGGTGAGATGAGTGTTCTGAAATAGAAAAAGTCAAGTATTTTGCAGTCAGAGTGACATGGGTTAAACTATGCAACTGATAATGCTGTGACAGTATTTCTGAGCTTGGTTTCTTTATAGGTAAAGTTATTGCTGTGGAAATTAAATAAGATAATGATGGAAAGCACTTAGCCCTGGATCTGCCTTGGAGTAGGATGGTGGAAATGTTGGGTTCTTAATCCACTATTCAAAAACATCTGGAGGATGCCATGTCATTTTGGTGAAGGAATCCTAACTAATGAGTTTTCCTGTAAATTCCATTATTGTCCACTGAGTGTTATTAATTTCTTTAATGATTTTAGATGAAAGTTGTTAAAAAGACATTTTCAGGTTTTACATACTAATCTATATTCTTAAGTATACTGAACATTTCCTTTGCTTGGGTTGTCATGCACAGAACACCAGACTTCCTTTCTGTGAATAGTAATTGTATCTAACGTTTCCTCATTTATTATGTTGCTCCTTTACCTTTCAGCATGCTTTGAGATACTCGGAGTTTACTAGATACTAGGAGTTTATGTCATTTCATCTAGAAATGATAACATTCATCTCTATATCAAATTCATAAACACACACATATATATATGACTACCTTTAAAAAAATGCAAAGGCGGAAGCAGATGTGGCTCAATCGATAAAACTTCTGCCTACCATATGGGAGGATCCAGGTTCTATGCCTGAGGTTTCCTGGAGAGAAAGAAGAAAAAGCGTTCCCGTGCAGTGAGCCAGTGCCTGTGTGAGCACCGGTGCGAGCGCCTGTGTGGTGAGCTAGTGCCCACGCAAGTCAGTCACAGCAAGATGATGACGCATCAGAAAAGAGAGACAGGGAAGCGGATTTGGCTCAACTGGCAGGGCATCCACCTACCACATGGGAGGTCCAGGGTTCAAACCCAAGGACTCCTGACACATGTGGTGAGCTGGCCCATGCGCAGTGCTGATGCGCACAAGGAGTATCCTACCATGCAGGGGTGTCCCCCGCGTAGGGGAGACCGCCTCTAAGGAGTGCGCCCTCTAAGGAGAGCCTTCCTGCCCGAAAAAAGTATAGCCTGCTCAGGAGTGGCACCACACACATGGAGAGCTGGTGCAGCAAGATGACACAACAAAAAGAGACACAGATTCCCAGTGCCACTAACAAGAATACAAGCAGACACAGAAGAACACACAGTGAATGGACACAGAGAGCAGACAATAGGGGCGGGGAAGGGGAGAGAAATAAATAAAAAATAAATCTTTAAAAAAAAGAGAGAGAGAGACAAGGAGAGAGTCAAGGTGAAGCACAGCAGAAACCATGAACTTAGGTGACACAATTGACAGGGAACCTCTCTCCACATCAGGGGTCTCCAGGATTGAATCCCGGTGAATCCTAGAGGAGAGAAAATGAAAAGAGAAGACAATACAGACAGCAAAAACAGCAGGGGGGATATAAGTAAAAAAATAAATCTTCAAAAAACAAGCAAAGGGTTTTAGAAGCTAAACATTTTGAAGAATTTTTAAAAGATTATAATTATTTTATTAGGGGGGAACTCAGTTACAGGTTAAGTAGAATTCCTTTCTGCCTTTTTATCTTGAAAAGGAACTTTATTACTTCTAAGGCAGAGTCTTTATGCAATAAATAGGATTCCTGGACCTCCTACTACTTCTTTGCTCTACTTTCGTTACGTTTCTAATTACTGTAACATCTATTTTCAAGTACCCTTTAATCCAAATGAGTGATGGTAGATCAGGTACCACTTCATAGTACAAATCTGAGTCCAGTCAATCTGGTTCCAGGGATGATTTTCTTAATTATTTTTCTGTACTCTCCTTAATGAAGAATTTATTTAACCAAAGGTTATTTCCATTTTTTTGTAATGAACAATGCACAATGACCATTCTTCTCTATAGAGAAGATATCTAGGAGTGAAATGTCATTGTTGACGTGTTTTCTAGACTTGTTACCAAATTGCTTTTCAGCATAGTTGTACCTGCGTTGTGCATAAGTTCTCTTTTACCCATATCCTTGCCAGTGCTTGTATTAGCAGACATTTTTATTTTGTTATTTGTATGGGTAATAAATGGTATATCATTTTCGCTTTATTTTGTATTTCTTTGATTACCAGAGAGAATTGATCATACATTCATATGTTTACAGGTTAACTAGAATTCAGTTTGGTAAATTGCCCACTTTTTTACTGTGTAGTTTGTATTTTGGTTGGTTTATAGGAGTTCTTTAATAATCAGGATTCTAAGTTTTTATTGGTTACAAATGTTGCGGCACCTTCTCCCAGTCTCTTAGTTTTTGGTATTGTTTGTTATGCATAAGTTTTATATTTTGACGTGGTTGAATTGTCAGTCTTTTTCTGGTAGAAACACTTCTTACCCTGAACTTCGCATTTTGTATCCTTATGTAGTATTCAAATAGTTAAAATGGGTATCTTTTCTCCATTTTTAGAAATTTTAAAAAGCACAGTAAAGTACAAAGAGTATTAGAAACGTATGTATTCCCACCATCCTAAACTAATATCAGAATATATCTGTTACCAGGCCGTCTGTTTGCAATTAAAAAAAAATAATCACTCTATTTCTTTTTTAAAAATGATTTCATCCTAAAGACATCTAAAATGGAAAAAATAGAAAGGGTAATTTTAAAAATCAGTTTTAGTTGCATACCACAGCTGTTACTGTTGTTTGTTTATAGGAAAATCATTCCGGGTATCATACTACGCATAGATGCAGTTCAAAGAATAGGTAGTTGGATAGATCAGAGTACTTGAATAAAACTGAGGTCACAATATGGATGGTATTTTTAGAAAAAAATTTTTTATAAATTTCATTTTGAAATACTCTCAAACTTACAGGACAGTAACAAAAATAATACTGAGAACTCCAGAATATCCCTAATCTTCCAGATATCCAGATCCACCAATTTTGACATTTTGCCACATTCCCCATGTATCTATCCATCATTCTATCAGTCCAGCTATCTATGTATTTACCTATCAATTAATTTTCTGAACATGTGAGTGTGGATTGTATATATTATGTTCCTTGAACCCTTATTATTGCCATGTATAATTCCTAAGAACAAGGATATTTACTTAGTAATCACCTTAAGTGCAGTTATCAAGTTCAAGATTTTATGATTGATATAAAACCTTACAGTCTATATTCCAATTTTTTCAGGTATCGCAGTAATGTCCTTTTGAGCTTTCTCTCCTCCCTTGGTAGATACTGTTCAGGGTCATGTGTTGCCTTTAATTGTTATTGTCTCTTTAGTGCCTCTTTTTTAAAATTGTTTGAACATATATTCAACATAAACTTTCCCATCTCAACCACTCCTGGCATACCATTCATTGGGATTAACCATATTCATAATACCACATTCCCCTCACCAGCTTCTATTACTAAAATGTTTTCATCTCTCCAAACAGAAACGCTTCACCCATTGTGTTAACTCCCATTCTCCCTGCCGCCCACCCTGGCAACCTGTGCTCTTAATTTGTTTCCATGAATTTACATATTCCCCAATATTTTCTTTGTAGTTACCATGGGGCTTAAATTTAACATCCTAAATGTATATCAATCTCTTTTACTTCGATACCAACTTACTTTCACTAGAATACACAAAATTATGTTCCTATATTCCTCTGACCCCCACCTTTATGTTGTATAATGATGTGTTTTACAATATGAGTCCAAACCAATGATATATCATTACATTTTATGCATTAACCTTTTAGATCCTATAGAAAGTAAAAAAGTAGAAATACACTTTTATATATACCCCAGTCATTATCCTTACCAGAAATCATTGTTTCTTCATGTGGCTTTGTTCTATTATTTGCTGTCCTTTCCTTTCAACTGGCAGAATTCTCATTAGCATTTCTTATACAACCAGTCTAATGCTGACAGACTCCGTCAAATTTTGTTTAACTGGGAATGACAATCTCTCCCTCAGTTTTGAAAGTTTTGCTGGATATAGAATTCTTGTTTGGCAGGTTTTTGCTTAAGCACTTAAAAATGTCGTACCACTGCCTTCTTGCCTCCATGGATGAGAAATCATCACTTTATCTAACTGAGGCTCCCTTGTATGTGACATGTTGCTCTTCTCTTGCAACTTTTAGAATTTTCTTTCTTTATTAGAGAAGTTATGGATTTATAGATGAATCATGCATAAAATACAGGATTCCCATATACCACCTGTGGCAGTTTAATATTATTTATGAATTCCAAAAATAGATATTAGATTATGTTTGTAAACTGTTCTTTTCCTCTGGGCATATTAAATTGTATTAGGTTCAGAGGTTTCATTTTTACTTAATTAAATTAAGATTGAGGCCATGTCAGTAGGACATTGAATCCCCACCCCCTTGGTGAGCAGACACAGAAGTAAATACACAGAGAAGGAGAATACAGCAGCAGATATGCAGGAAGAGAGAGTGTTCTGAGACATGGCACCAAGAAGAGTGATGAGCCTTAGAGTCTACAGCTGACTCTGTGGAAAGAACAGAGCTGCACAGCCCAGAAGAAATGAGTCCCAAGGAGAGTGACGAGCCTTATGCCAGCCAACAGTTGAGATCGGAAGAAGCTGGGACCATGGACCCTTAAGAGGAAGGAGGAAGGCTGAATCCTTCTAGGTATTGCCTGCCATCTTTCATCAAGATGTGGCAACAGATTTTGGGTGAGAAAGTACCTCTTACGGTATCTCGAGTTGGACTCTTTAGGGCCTTGTGACTATAAGCTTCTACCCCAAATAAATACCCTTTATAAAAAACAGATTTCTGGTACTTTGCATCAGCACCCCTTTAGCTGACTAATACACCATCCTACCACCAACACCTTGCATTGGTATGGACCATTAGTTACAATTAATGATAGTATGGTTTTATAATTGTACTATTAAAGTCCATGCTTTAACTTAAGGATGACTGTGTAGTGTAGTTCTATGGTGTTTTAAGTTTGCTCAAAGCTGCTAGGAGCGATATACCAGAAATGGGTTGGCTTTTATAGTGGAAATTTATTAGGTTAAAAGCTTACAGTTGTAAGGCCATGAAAGTGTCCAAATCAAAGCATCATTAAGAGATGCTGTCTTACCAGGTTGTGGGTGATCAGGCACATGGCAGGGCATAAACTACCTTGTCATTTCTTCTACAATAGGTTTACATACACAGGAATATATTAGCTCTAAGGACATAAAACATTTTGGAATCCACAAAAAGCTTCAAACTGTCACACATGGATTTTTAAAAAAATTATTCTATTACCATATAGATATAGTCTAACATTTCCCCTTTTTATCAAGTTCATATATATGTTTCAGTGTTAATTGTATTCACAGTCTTGTGCTACCATCATCACCATCCATTACCAAAACATTTCCATCATTCCATAAAGAACACCTGTATATTTTACGCCTTAAAATTTCCCATTCCTTATCCCTATCCTGTCCCTTGGTAACCTATATTCTAGATTCTGAGTGTGAGTCGGTTTACTTATTCTAATTGTTTCAAATTAGAGATTGTACAATATTTGTCCTTTTGTGTCTGGCTTATTTCACTCAACATGATGTCTTCAAGTTTCATCCATGTTGTTGCATGAATCAGGATTTCATTTCTTTCTACAGCTGAATAATACTCTCTTGGTTGTATATACCACATTTTATTTATCCATTCATCAGTTGATGGGCACTTGGTTGCCTCCATCTTTGGCAATTGTGAAGAATGCCACTGTGAGCATAGGTGTGCAAATATCTGCTCAAGCCCCTACTTTCAGCTCTTTTGGGTAAAAATGTTGGTAATTCTATATGGAGCTTTCAGAGGAACCTCCAAACTGCTTTCCATAGAGGCTGTGCATCATTTTACATTGCTGGTGGCACCAACAATATAAAATGAGGGTTCTTTTTATCTTCATCTTCTCCAGTACTTGTTATTTTCTATTTTTTAAATCATAGCCATTTTAATAGGTGTGAAATGGTGTCTCACTGTGGTTTTGATTTGCATTTCACTGACGGCTAATGATCTTGAGCATCTTTTCCTGTGGTGTCTGGCCAATTGTGTATCTTCTTGGGAAAACTATCCAAGTTTTTTGCCTTTTTAAAATTGGGTTGTTTGTTGTTTTGTTGTATTCTGGATATTAGTCCTTCATCTGATATGTGGTTACCAAATATTTTCTTCTACTGTGTAGTTGTCTTTTTACGTTCATGATGAAGTCTTTGATGAACACCATTTTTATTCTTGATGAAGTTCCATTTATCTATTTTTGTGGCTTGTGTTTTGGGTGTAAATTCCTAGAAACCATTGCCTAACACTAGGTCCTGAAGATGCTTCTCTATGTTTTCTTGTAGGAGTTGGATAGTTCTAGTTCTTATATTTAGGTCCTTGATTCATTTTGATTTGAGTTTTGTATATAGTGTGAGGTAGGGATCCTTCTTTTTTTTTTTTGCAAATGGAGATCCAGTTTTCCAAGCACCATTTTTTGAAGAGACTGTTTTTTTCCCAATTGCGTGATCTTTGCTACCTTGTCAGAAATCATTTGGCCATCCCACTCATCCTGAGGCAACTACTAATCTGCTTTTTGTTTCTATAGATTTGCCTATTCTGTACATTTCATATAAGTGGAATCATACAATATGTGGTCCTTTGTGACTGCCTTCTTTCACTGAGCATAATTTTTTCAATGTTCATCCATGTTTAGCTTGTATCAGAACTTGATTCCTTTGAACGATTGGATATTATTCCATTGTACTGATATATAGCACATTTTATTTACCCATTCATCAGTTGATGGATATTTGGGTTGTATCTACTTTTTGGCTACTACAAATAATGCTTCTATGAACATTCATGTACAAGTTTTCATATGGGCATATCCTAGGAATGGAATTGCTGGGCCATCTGGTAACTCTGTTAAACTCTTTGAGAAACTTCCAGTCTGAGCCCTGCTTTTTTGAAATCACCAGAGCACAGTATACATTTTGTCCTCCAGGAACTTCAGTTACAACTGTTAATCAAGAAAATACATAAAAGTTCTGACAAAGATATCATTTTGTAATTAGAAACTCTCTCTCTATATATATATGTAAAATAGAGCTTGTAAGAATAAATACACATTTAGGAAGAAAATATGCTGAAGTAACTGTGGACATACTCAGTAGGATGCCTAGAAGAATCTCCTCTTGGGTTTTTATCTGGCCAAATAATAGAGACCTCCAGAAAGCTGTTCCTGATCTTTTTTTTTTTCTTTTTTTTTTTAAGATTTATTTTTATTTATTTAATTCCCCTCCCCTCCCCCGGTTGTCTGTTTTCTGTGTCTTTTTGCTGCGTCTTGTTTCTTGTTTCTTTGTCCGCTTCTGTTGTCATCAGCGGCACAGGAAGTGTGGGCGGCGCCATTCCTGGGCAGGCTGCTCCCTCCTTCGCGCTGGGCGGCTCTCCTTATGGGTGCACTCCTTGAGCGTGGGGCTCCCCTACGCGGGGGACACTCTGCGTGGCGCGGCACTCCTTGCGCGCATCAGCACTGCGCATGGGCCAGCTCCACACGGGTCAAGGAGGCCCGGGGCTTGAACCGCGGGCCTCCCATGTGGTAGAGGGACGCCCTAACCACTGGGCCAAAGTTTGTTTCCCTGTTCCTGATCTTAAAGGGAAAGGTTTTAGTCTTTCAGCATTAGGTAGGTTGTTAGCTGTGGATTTTTCATATATGCCCTTTCTCATTTGAGGAAGTTCCCCCTCGTGTTAGTGTTCTAAGTGTTTCTATCAATAAAGGGTGCTGTATCTTTCAGATACCTTTTTTCATCCATCGAGATGATCGTGTGGGTTTTTTTCCCCTTCATTCTGTTAATGTGGTATGTTACATTAATTGATTTTCTTATGTTGAACTAACCCTGAATACCAGGGATGAATCCCTCTTAGTCACGGTGTATAATTCTTTTAATTTGCTGTGGATTTGATTTGCTAGTAATTTGTTGATGATTTTTGTATCTATATTCATAAGAGACACTGGTCTGTGCTATAAGTCCCGTATTTCATCCTTTAGCTTTTCTTGAAGTGATATACATGACTTTAAACTCTCCCTTGTACAGTACAGCAAACCCTCTTGTGGACAACGAGTATGGTTAATAGTGCATATAGGAATATTTTTCTCTGAATCAGAACAAATGTACATTAATGTTATAGTTGTTAACAATAGGGTGATATTTAGGCAAAAATACAACTAAAGCAATCTTTGGACTGTAGTGAATAGGAATATATTAATATCTTCCATAAAGGTTAAAAAAAAGGAAGCAGACTAAGTTAAACTAGACACAGACTGCCACATATTATTTGACTCCATCTATACAAAATATAAATACAAAGAAATAGAGAGAGATGGAAACAGATTAGCAGTTATGTATGGCAGGGGAAGGATAAAAAAGAGATATTGGTCTGTAGCTTTCTTTTCTTGTGGTATGTTTATCTGGCTTTGCTATGAAGGTGATGTCCTTATAGAACAAATTAGGGCGTATTCCCTCCTTTTCCATTTTTTGGAATCTTTTGAGCAGAATTTGAGTTAATTCTTCCTGAATGTTTGGTGGAATTCCCCTGTGAAGCATTGTAGTCCTGGGCTTTTCTCTTTCGATAGGTTTTTGATTACTGATTCAATCTCTTTACTAGTAATTGGCTTGTTGAGATCTTCTGTATATTCTTTTTTTTTTTTAAAGATTTATTTTTGTTTATTTAATTCCCCTCCCCTCCCCCAGTTGTCTGTTTTCTGTGTCTTTTTGCTGCGTCTTGTTTCTTTGTCCACTTCTGTTGTCGTCAGCGGCACAGGAAGTGTGGGCGGTGCCATTCCTGGGCAGGCCGCACTTTCTTTCACGCTGGGCGGCTCTCCTTACGGGCGCACTCCTTACGCGTGGGGCTCCCCTTCGCGGGGGACACCTCTGTGTGGCACAGCACTCCTTGCGCGCATCAGCACTGCGCATGGGCCAGCTCCACACGGGTCAAGGAGGCCCGGGGTTTGAACCGCGGACCTCCCATGTGGTAGACGGACGCCCTAACCATTGGGCCAAAGTCCGTTTCCCTTCTGTATATTCTTAAATCAATGTAAGTAGTTTATCTGTTTTTAAGAATTTGTCCATTTCCTCTAGTTTATGTAATTTATTGGCATACAGTTGTTCATACTATCCACTTATAGTCCTTTTTATTTCACTGGGGTCAGTAGTAATGTACTCCTTTTCATTTCTGATATTCATTATTTGTATCTTCTTGTTCTTTGTGAATCTAGCTCTAAGGTTTGTCAATTTTATGGATCTTTTCCAAGGACCAACTGTTGGTTTTGTATATTCTCTCTGTTGTTTTCTTGTTTTCTATTTCATTTATTTTTGCTCTAATCCTTGTACTTTCCTTTCTTTTGCTTGCTTTGTGTTGAGTTTACTCTTCTTTTTCTAATTCTTTGAGTTTAGTGGTTAGGGCTCTGATTTGAAGTTTTTTTGTTTTTGTTTTTAACTTGCATGGTATATTTTTTCTACCCTTTCACAGTCAACCTACTTGTATCTTTGACTTTAAAGTGAGTCTCTTGCAGACAGCATATTATTGTGTCATGTTTTTTTAAAAATCCATTCTGTCAATCTCTGCCTTTTGACTGGAGAGCTTAATCCACTTACATTTAAAGTTACTACTGATGATGCAGGTCTTTCTTCTGTCCTTTTGGTATTAAGCCTTTATAAGTCTTATACCTTTTTTGTCCCTCACTTCCATTAAAGCCTACTGTTACATTTATTTACTTTCTTCTGTTGTATCATATTGAGCACCTTCTCATTTCTATCTGTATATATTTTTCATCTATTTTCTTTTTGGTTACCATGCAGTTAAAATTTAAATTCTAAATATTTAACAACTTTTGTTGATACCAACTTAATTTCAATAGCATGCACATATACTTTTTCTATACCCTCCTGTCCCCCCACCATTTTTTTAAAAAGATTTATTTTATTTATTTATTCCCCCTCCATTGTTTGTACTTGCTGTCTTGCTGTCTACTCTCTGTGTCTGTTTGTTGTGTGCCTGTCTCCTTTTTTTTTTTTTTGGTTTGGAGGCATGGGAACCTGAACCCATTGGCTTGAGTCACCTCTGCTCCCCACTTATTGTGTCTCTTATTATGTTTCCTTATTGCATCTCTTTGTTGTGTCATTTTGTTGTGTCAGCTTGCTGACTTGCTTGTCCTTTTTATGAGGTACCAGGAACCAAACCTGGGATCTCCCATGTGGTAGGCAGGCACCCAACTGCTTGAGCCACATCTGCTTCCCTGTCCCCCACCATTTTTTCCTACTTGTATCACTTGTATCTTGTACATTGTACATCAAAAAACCTAGGCTTATCCTTCCTTTTTATGCATTAGCATTTTAACAACCTGTAGTAAGTAAGTAAAGTCATATACCAAACAAAAAATGCAATAATACTGATGTGTAATAACTCAGATGGCTACCTTTACTGCAGGTCTTTTTTAAAAGATTTATTTAATTTACTTATTTATTTCTCCCTACCCCCTCGTTGTTTGCACTTGCTGTGTCTGTTCGTCTTCCTTGTTTCTCTAAGAGGCACCAGGAACTGAACCTGGGACCTCTGACGTGGGAGGGAGGCATCTAATTGCTTGAGCCACCTCCGTTCCCTAGTTTGTTGTATCTCTCATGTTTTTCTTCTTGTGTCTCTTGTTGTGTCAGCTTGCCGTGTCTGCCCATCACATCAGCTCACTGTCTTGCTCATGTTCTTTAGGAGGCACTGGGAACCTCTGTGTCCTGTTTTGTTGTGTCTTTCATTACAATTTTCTTCTTGTGTCTCTTGTTGCGTCAGCTTCCCATGCCTGCCCATTGTGCCAACTTACTGTCTTCTTTAGGAGGCACTGGGAACCGAACCAGAGACCTCCCATGTAATAGGCAAGAGCCCAATTGCTTTCCCTGTTTTTGTAGATTGGTGGGGGCCTTCTCCTTCATGGGTAGCCATACAGAGTTTAGAGAATAGCTCCCAGCCAAAGGATAGGGTCTTCCCCATCCTTTGTGTGCATGAGCCTTATGTTAGGCATATGCAGGTGACCCTAGGAATTCCCCTGCTTATAGATAGGATACAGCTGTCCCCTCTTCCCTAGGAAACAGCTTTCTTGGGTTGTGGGAACTGCACTGTATTTCTGCTGCCAGCAATCCTTTACCCCACTCAGCACAACGTGACTCCTCTCCCACAGCAATGCTCTGTAGGAGAGTTCCATGAGCTGCCTTCTATGTGCAGGGCAAGTTTTGGGATGGTGAGTGTTTTAGGTCACCACCAAACAGAGTAAGCCAGATATACATGCTCCCAGTATGTATGTGAGGATTACTTTGCTCCCTCTGCAACTGGGCCCAGGTATCCGCACTGGGACCATTGGCCAGCTCTGCACTGATCCTGTGAGAGGTGGGAAGGGGCCATCCAGAGCACCATGAGATTCTACTGTTTTTAGGTGGTCTTATTCTTTACTTAGAGCTTACCCTGTTAAAGCAGTTCTTTAACTGTTTTCTGGACGCTTGAGTTAGATGATTCTGTTAGTTCTTGCTGGTTGTTCAGACCTTCTGTGGTGACTGTACCCCTGAAGTGTCTCATTCCTCCATCTTGGTGAGGGCAGGGCTATAAAATCTTTTTTTTCTATCTTGAATTTAATATTATTCATATTTAATAGAAAAAAGAAACAAATGGAACTGCATGTGTGTTGAAATAAATGATTCTTTACCCTATAGTTTAGTTTCTTAGCTGCTAAAATACCGTACAATGGGTTGGCCTAAATAACAAGAATTTACTGACTCATAGTTTAAAGGCTAGGGGAAGTCTAAAAGTGAGGCTTTAGCAAGGGGATGCGTTCTTTTTTTTTTTAACTTTTATTGCATATAAAGTGAACCATTTCTTTTTGTGGGTCAGATGTTGCTGCCTCTCCTCTACTGCCCCATTGAAAAGTGTCTCCTCTTTTGATACAGTAGAGAAGAATCTACCACTGTTGGTCCAAATCAGCATGAGGATGGCTGCAAGGGGCATACGCTCCAATGAGGTTCGGCTGGCCCCCCATGTCTTGTGGCTTGTGTTTGGGCTAAGGTGATACTTTCTTTCTGAATTCTGTGGCATTCTGGGGCTGGCTGTCAATGATCCTTGACCCTTGGCTTTTCAGCATGGCAGTACATATGGCAGCCTCTTGGCTTCTTTTTCCATCTGGCTTTCACTCTTCCCGTAAAGGATTCCAGTAATTCAGATGAAAGCCCAACCCGATTCCACTGGACAAAACAATGTAAGTAACATCTTGAAGAGATCATATTTACAGTGATCTGCACCCAACAGAATGTGGACCAAGGTCAAGAACATGTCCAAATTGGGTTACACAGTTCAGTTCACCATACCATAAGGAGGTATTATTTCCTAAAAGATCTCTGTAATATTAAGAAAGAGAAGGAGATTATGGAAAATATTGTGAGATTTGTGCCCATATGTTTAGAAGTTTTTCAATTACATAGGTAATTACATATCCACTTGAATCCTTGCTTTTAAGCAGGGTCAGCAAACTATGATCCACAGGCCAAATAAAGTTTTGTTGGAATACAGCCATACTCATTTGTTTATTTGTTGTATAATGCTTCTTTTGTGTAACAGTGGCAGAGTTGAGTAGTTGTGACAGAGATGGTATGGCAAGCAAAGACTAAAATATTTACTAACTGGGCCTTTGCAGAAAAACTTCGTTGGCCCCAGCTTTAAAGGCCGAGAGCATTTAGTCTTCTCATCTGCCTCACTAACTTCCTGCCCCTCCCACCTTTCAAGTTTGTAACATTTACATTCTCTCACCCTTCTGTAATTTCCTTTTATTTTTAATTGGTTCTGCATTTACATGCTTACCATAAGTACTTTTACTTCAGTGTCTCCATTCCTGAGTTCTCTTTTATGATTCATCTCTTAATTGGTAGAATTTCATTGCCAATACATTTTTTCCTCCCCAAAGGGCTCACGATTGCTGAAATTCCCTCAACTCTTTTGAAAGACATCTTGGCTGGATAGCATATTCTAGGGCATGCTTTCCCTCTAAACTTTGTAGACATGGTTCTTTTTTCTTCTCACAGTTAATGTTGCTGTGAAGAACTTTGAGACTGTCCTTTTTTCTTCTTCATCTTCTTCTTCTTCTTCTTCTTTTGTGTCTTCTTGTTCTTCTGCCTAGAAGAATTCCTCCTTTCTATTTGAAATCTAGTAGTTTAAGTAAGGTATGTACTGGTGTTGAACATTCATTATCTATTTTCTTGGAATCCAACAAGCTATTTCAATATGCAGATTTGGCTTTTACTTCATTTTAGGGCAATTCTCTTATATAAATATTTGAATACAGCATGTTTAATTTTTCAATTCTCTTCTGTGAAACTAGTTATCTTTAGGTTGGATTGTCTTTGCCAATCAGTCCTCCACATCTGTTAGTTTCTTTCTAATTGCTTTATATCTATATTTATTATAGAGATGGTGAACTTCAGCTAACTGCTTTTTATTCTCTGTTCCTTTCATTTACATTCACTGTAATAAATTACCTCAGTCTCTCCTTTAGTGAGTAATTTAGTTTTCAACAGTCTCTTTTTTTCTTAAATTTTTAAAATTTATGTATTTGTTTTGTGATGATGGTTTTGGGTTTTATTTTTGTTTTATATTTTTTCACCTTTTTTCAACTCATTCTTTTTTGTTTTCAGTCATCTTGTTTTTTATAGAAAACATGTTCCTCCTCTGTTCTGTGGGGGAAGAAATTGTGAAGAGTATCTTTTTGTTCCTTTGTTTGTTCTCCCCCTGAATCTTTGCCTGCCTTGTTTGTTTCTACCTCTCCCCCTTTCTCCCATTCTCCCTCCTTCTCCTCTCTGTCTTTCTCCCACTCTCAATTTCAGTGCCCTTCTGTCTCCCTCTCCTTTTCTCTGTTTCTCTTCCCTTCCCTCACCTTCCCTCCCCTCCCCTCCATCTCCTCCCTCTCCCCCTTCTTCTCTTCCTTCTGAAGGAGTTGTGTGTTTGTATCCTTTTCATCATCATCATGCCGTTTTTTTTCATTTTACCATCCTTAGGCAGCCTTGCTGCGAGATTATATTTGCCCTGATATAGTTGGGAGTGACTTTTAGTGTGGGATGTTGGAAGAGCCATGTGTAAGAAGAGACAGTATTGTTAGAATGTCTTCTGACAGTGAGTAAATGTGTGTACTGGAATTCACTCCATCCACCTTGGGGGTGTGGGCTGGGGTTGGAAGTCAGGCCAGCATGATTTCCTCAGCCTTTCCTTTCTCCAGGGCTGTAGAGTCTATACTTAAGTTGGATCAGTGTAGGGAACCCCCTAAGTGATGCTGTAGGGAACAAAGCAGTTATCGTGAGCCAAAAAGTCTGAAAAGATGCTTTACAGATTCTCTGAAATGCAGTGCAAAGATATATGCTGTAACTGTTAGTTTTCTGGGCAGCCAGAACCTGAATTCAGGTGCAATGAGCCTGATTCAGAAGAAGACAATAGAGTGACTAGAAGAACAAGTTAAGTGACACAAAGGACATGAAAACAGCAAAATCCAGTCTGGGAGAAACTATAGAACAGATGTTCAAGTCTTTCAACAAAAAGGTTACAATACAGGGGGGCAATGGGAGATGGCAGGGAACCTATAGACGAATAGAACTGGTTGAAAGATGTAACAACCAGTTGCAGGATATGGGCATTATTTGGATTCTAAGTCAAACAAACTGTAAAAATTTTTCTAAAACATTGTTGTATTGGGGGAAAAATAAACAATGATTGTATGTTGAGAATAAAGAATTAATTTTTCACATTTTAAGGTGGAATAATGGTATTATAGTTGTATTTTCTGAAAATCCTTATTTTTTAGAGATATGTTCTGAAATATTTACAAATGAAATAGATAATACCCAGGACGAACCACAGAGTAATCCAGGAGTCAGGATATAGATGAAACAAAATGAATTTTTGCTTAAGATTTGAATCATTATTAAAGTGGGAAAACAGATATTGGTGAAATGAATTAATTTTTTATCAGTAAATTAAGTTTAGTAGACCAGATATTTCCAAGCATTGATTCAATCATTTATTAAAGCTAGGTTCTAGGACAAAGCTATGAATAAAGAGACAGAATCCCTGCTCCCAGGCACCTTACATTTTAGGATATAGAGGGACTTACGGAAGAGACTGTAAACAAGTGAGGTAAATAAACATGGAAATTAGTGAGATGCACAATGATGAAAATTGAACAATGACATGTGACAATGCCTGGCATGAGGATCATCAGTGAAGACTTTGTTGAGATCATGCTGTGCGTCCTCACTGTGGAAGGGGTTGAACAAATGTTGAATTTAACCTGACGTCTTGAATGTCAAGAAGGAGCCAGCCATGTGTAGGTCTGGAGCAGATTCAGGCAGGGAGAATAGCTAATGCAAAGGTCCCAGAGTAGAAGCAAGCTTGGCATGCTTGAGGGGCAGGAATGAGGCTAGTTGTTGGTGACAGAGTGGGAGCCACCGGTATAAGAGGGGAGCAGCAAGCTGAGTTCCAGATAGCACTGTGAAGTGCTTAAACTGGTAAGACAGTTTTCACAGCCCTGTGTTCAGTTTGGGAAGAACACTCTGGTTTTATGTTTTTCAGGCTTTCAGTACCACTTGTCAGTATGGTATCTTTTCAAGGGAAAGCCCCCAAGTGGAAGGGTCAGGTACCTGAATTTTAATGAAAGTTAGATGGGAGAATACTCATTACAGACTTGTATTTATTGCTCTCTTGCTTTTCAGTGCCATTTTTGTGACAAGGCTTTTATGAATCAAGCTTTCCTACAAAGTCATATTCAGCGCCGACATCCTGAAGATTCGCACCTTGGTAAGTAATGAGCTCTATTTCAAAGGGTTATTTTCTTTCTGATACTGTTGTTTTTTCCACAGTGATCCCATGCATATCGCAATTCTATTAAAAGGAAGTATCATACTCTTTGTTCACTCATTAAGTAAATATTGAGCCCCTACTATGTGCCATGTACTGCACTAGGGGCTTGGGATACAGCAGCAAATGAAAGCAAGTCCTGCTGTCTTGATTCTAATAGGGGTGGAGGAGATACACTTAAACAAATAAATGAATAGTTCTTTTCAAATGGTGCAAATGCAGTGAAGAAAATAAAGCAGAAGAATAGGGTGGAGAGTGACTCCATTCATGGGTCAGTGAATGCTCTCTGAGGAGGTGATGATTAGAGACCTGAATGATAGGGAGGTCCCAGCCTTGTGAAAATCTCCAAGAAGAATATCCCAGCCAAGGGGAACACTTGTAAACGCTGTGAGAGGGAGGCAGCCTGATGTGATTAAGGAACAGAAAGAAGATTGGTGGAGTAGAGTGAGCAAGGCATGGTGTGTGATGAGGTTGGAGAGGTAGGGGCCAGATGGTCCTGTACAGGAATTCAGACATTTTTGTTACACAATGGGAAGCCACTGGAGGACTTTAAGTAAGGGAAGGACATGATTCAGTTTTTACCTTAAAATGACCACTCTAGCTTCAGGTGCAGAATAGACTGCAGGGGCAACCTTGGAGGCAGGTGGAAGAATGCGGAACCTGCCCCAGTAGCCTAAGCCAGAAAAGATGGCAGCTTGGACCAGGGCGGTGCCAGGGAAGATGGGGAGAAGTGGAGAAGTAGAAGGTATGTTTCACACACAGAGCTCACAGAGATATGACTTGGTGTGAGAGGAAGAGATGAAGCAAAGATGATCCTGGGTTTTTGTCCTATGTATTTGGGTGAATGGTAGTGATGTTTACTGGGATTAGGAACTGAGAGTGGGAAGCAGGTTGAGGGAGGAAGGAGAATTGAGAGAGTTTTCCTTGGCCATGGCTAAAATTGAGCCATACATACAGTGAACATGCAAGTGTAGAGATGCTAGAGGTCTGGAGCTCTGGGTAGAGGCCCAGATTGGAGAGGTTATTTTGGGAGTTATTGGAGTGAGCAGGGCTGGATGAGATCACCAAGGAAGAGTAGAGAAGATGGCTGAGTAGCAGCCCTGAGGAGAGTGATAGCAAAGAGGAGGGAGGAAACCAGGAGAGCGTGTAGTCCTGAAAACCAAGGGGGAGACGTGTTTCAAGAGGCAGAGGTGAGTTGTATCAAAGACACAGAGTGAGATGAAGACTGACAATTGACCACCAGGTTTGTCATGGTAGAAGTTGCTGGTGACCTTTACATAAGCAGCTTCAGTGGATTGGTGGGTGCAGAAACCCAAATGGAGTGAGCTGAGCTAAGACTCTGAGATGAGAAAGTAGCCATGTTGAACACACATGTTATTTCAGTAACTTTTGCTGGGGAGGGAAGCAAAATATGAAGTATTATCTGGAGACAGATGTAGGCCAAAGGAATTTTTTTGTTCTGTTTGATATGGGAGATATTAAGACATGTTTGTGTGTTGGGAGTTAACTAGTACTTGAAGGGGGAAATTGAAGACGCAAGAAAGGGAGGAGATTCTGTGGCTCACCAGGGAACTAGATTTACTACCATTTAAATGTTCTCAAAAGCAAAAAATTCAAGGTCTTTTTCTCCATGAGCAGATCAAACCCACAGAAGTTCTTATTATGATCTTCTGTGTTGTAAGTATCTAGATGTGTCTACTTCCAGCTTATTACTCAGTACCTGTATTCTCCCTATTTTGGGTCAATCTTGTTTCCATTCCTGCCCATTTCAGGTAAATATGTTTATTTAGGAAAATAGCTAACTAAGCTCTGTAAAAGCAATATAGGCAGTGTAAAAAATCCATTTATTAAGCCATGGATCACCTATACAGTTTAGCAATATATTGGAAAAATTAGAAAGATTGAATATTTTAATTAATCTAACATTCTTCAGTGTGAAACTGACCTTCTTTCTCTTCTGTTTCAGTATCTTAATTCTATCTCATACTCGTTTCAGAGAGTATTTCAATCTCTGAAATGAGTATTATTTCTTCAGGTCATCTTTGAGATTCTGACTTTCTACTTTGGTTTCCATACCTTTCATGTCTACACTCACAGACACATGTATATCCATTCAGTCATGTGTACATCTGCATGTAAGTACATGTACATAAGTATTCTTCCCTTCACTTGTTGCTTCCTTTTCCAACTTTTGGTACCTCGTTTTTGCCCTAGTTAACAGGTTATAGCCCGAGCTAGCGTTTTGAATGTCAGCCCTTTGCTCGTATGAGCAGGGTTTACCAGTGGGGTTCTCTGAGAGCTTGGTGGGAGCCAGAAGGATGGTAGCCATAGAGATTTCAGTATGGTATTGGCAGGCGTTACTTCCCTTCTCTGATTGAAATAGGTATCTCCAAGAAGAGAGCTGAATGTCATTGGGTCAAAGCCGTCGTGATTATTCCTTGTCACTATTATTGCTCCCTGAACAGAGTTCTCTCACACTGCCTCTGCAGGAGAATCCAGCCTCAAGATGGGCTGAAAGAATTCTATCCAAAATAACTCAGTGCCCTCCAATAGGAAGGGCTCCAAATAAACACTAAAGAGTGGGGGGGTGGGGCTCATGTGACATGGAAAAAGTAATTAACATCCCAAGTCAGAGCTGTTTCCTTTCTCTTATCAATAGGACCATGCCCTAGAAATTTTCAGGTAAGTTTCACAAGAAGTGATGTTTTAACAAGATATTTTTGTTGCAACAGAATATAAGAAAAAGGTGCAGACTGATAAGCTCCAGGATGAGATCAATATGTTGAAGGAACAGCTGCAACTCACCAAGTCTCAGTTAGAGGCGGAACAGCATGCCCATGCAGTCAGATTCTCTAAGGTATAATACTAAGTTCTGAATAAGTGCTATATTAACTACAGTTATCTGTATGTAATTAAGTTGTGCCAAGGACTCTATTATAAATTTACAGAGGAAACTTATGGTTTTGTAGCACTGGATAAAATATGAATATATATATGTGTATATATATATATATATAGGGTTTTTTTATTTTTAGGAGGTACTGGGCATTGAACATAGGACCTTGTATGTGTAAAACAGGCTCTCCACTGAGCTATACCTGCTTCCTGATGATAGATATTGTCAATTCACTCTTCAGTATTTTAGGCAACAGAGCACATCACTAGAAACATAGTTCTGCTCTAGTTTTTGAAGATTTAGAGCTTAATAATTAATTTCCTTCAGAGATGCAAAAGGATTTGTTTCTATCAAAGACTTCAATCTCTGAAATGAGTATTATTTCTTCAGGTCATCTTTGAGATTCTGACTTTCTACTTTGGTTTCCATACCTTTCATGAAGTATGTCACTTGTATAATTCATATACCATAAAATTCACCACTTTAAAGTGTACAATTTGTTTTTCATGACCAGCCTCTGCCACCTCTCCCAGCTATCCAATTCCTTGCTTATTTGTCACCTTGATGTTCCTTATTTTTACAAGTTAGTTTCTTTTATATCTTAACAGAATTCCTTTCCTTGTCTGAGATACCTGATCACTGAAGTAGCATTCCAATTTTTATATTCTCCAAGTGGCACATACTTGCATTTTTATTACTGGTATAATTCACATACCATAAAATTCACCACTTTTAAGTGTATAATTCAGTGGTTCTTACTATATAACAATGTTCTAATTCCAGAATATTTTCATCACCGTAAAAGAAACCTCGTTTAAAAGTACAAATACGAGAATATTCTCTCATGAACTATAACAAATGTACAACACTAATGCATAGTGCTAATGATGGGGTTGTATGGAAGAAATATGTGAAGTGTATGCTATGGAACATAGTTAGTGGTATAGTCTGATCATCTTCTTTCATAATCTGTAACAAATGTTCCACAGCAGTGTGGAGTGTTGGTGGAGGGGTGTTGTATGGGAATTCTGCACATTATGCATGATTGTTTTGTAAGCTCACAACTTCTCTAATAAAGGAAGAAAGAAAAATAAACCTTGTACCCATGAGAAGTCAGTCCCCATCCCCTCTCCCCCAGCTCCTGGCCATCACTATTCTACTTTCTGTCTCTATGGATTTGCTTCTTCTATTTGGACGTTTTGTTTGCATTGATTTTTAAGCGTCACCTGAAATAGTTATCTTAGCTTATAAGGCTGACATTTATAGAGCCTTGACTGTGTGCCAAGCACCACTTTAGGTGTTTTCCATGTAAAGACACATTTAATCTTCACGACAAACCTCTGAGGGAGGTATTATTATTATCCTGTTATACAGGTGAGGAAGTGGGCACAGGAAGAAGTGACTTGACAGCTAATAAGTAGGGCAGCTGGGATTTGAACCTGGAGCCTGTGCTCCTGACCACTGTGCCATGATGTTAGTGCCTCACAACCAAACCTTTGTACGGCAGTGCTGGAGTCTCTAGGGCACTGTGGTTTTGTCATCTGCTCCCCCAGCCATACAGTGAGAAAAGAGTATCCGTTCTGATTTTAGGTGAACAACTGAAGATCATTGAGAAATAAAGTCCTGATCAAGACTAGACCTTGAATCTAGCTCTTATATAACTAAATTTGTGGGATTTGGGGGGGGGGGGGCTGAAGGGACTATCCTATGGTGTCTGGAGGAATTCTTTTAATGCTCAATAGACTTTTTCTTTTAAAGTATGTCGTGTTTTACATATTACTGCATGTCTGCTATACAGGTTCACAGAACATAGTCTGATACCCTGGGCCTCTGTGTTTTGTATTTTAAATGTTGTAAGGACAAAAGGATGCTGAGTGCTGCCATTGGTTTGGATATACCTTTGTGCCCAGATTTACCATTATATGAAATGTTTTTACAAACCTAACTAAAATAAGCAGCACCAGCTAATGCATTTGAGGTTGAAGCTATGACCATTTATCTTGAATTTTGCATTTTTGCTTCATACCAGAACTCTTTCTGAGAGACTTAAAAAGTATCTATTTCATTATTGAGGACTGTTTGATTTATATTTCATTTCTTGGCAAGGCTTTGAGGACATATATATGTATATCCTCAAAAATTCTGAATATTGTTTCATTAAAAAAAGCTCTAATTTATAATCACAAATGTATGAGATGGCTGCAAACATTTGTAAAAAGAATTAAGACTTCTAATTCTATTTTTTCTTTGTCCTGTCTCTTTCTGACTGCATAGTTCTTTCTAACTTGGTATTTTTCCAATTTTGTAAGCACTCCAATGATGTGAGATGGTTTTCTAAGTGAACATCTGGTAGACTAATTAATGGCATCTCAGGTTGAGCAAGGAACTGTCCTATGATTCTGTAGCTTCCTAATCTCCTGATGAAGGTAAAGTAGAAGCTTAAAGTACAAAAAAAAGAAAGAAAAAAAGAATTATAGCTGTGCTGGATGAGTCCTGAAAAACAAAAGAAATAAAAGTTCTCCTTTGTACCCATTATTGTCAGACTTTTGTTTTATTTTTTTGTTTTTTTTAGGATTTTTATTTACAAACACTCTATACCTGCCAAGCAAAAACTCCCTCCTTTCCCCACCACCTATAATCACTCATCTACTTTCTCTCTCTGCATATTTGTTATTTCTAGCTATTTCATATAAGTGACATCATATGATATTTGTCCTTTTGCGTCAGATTTATTTTACTCAGCAGTGATGTTTTTTCGTCGTTCGTCCATGTAGCATGTATGAGAAGATCATTCATACAGAATTTTAAGGCCAAAATTATCAAAATCATTTCAGGAATATGAAATGCAAAAAACAAAAGAGGAAGAATTTCTGAAACTGTTTGATAGATGGAAGGAAGAAGAAAAGGAGAAACTAGTTGATGAAATGGAAAAAGTCAAGGAGATGTTTATGAAGGAGTTTAAAGAATTAACTTCCAAGAATTCAGCATTAGAATATGTAAGTATTACACTGGAAGTCCTTATAGTGTTGGTAGAGTTCAGTTTACCTTGGGAGGTGGCACTAGCATGGATCTGGAAATTCCTCCTGTGCCCGTGTCCAGGTACCCCTCCTCTCTGAGAGACTTGAGGGAGCATGACATGCACAAGCCAGGGCAGGCATGTTGTTGAGAGTGGGCGCTTTGGCCTCAAATGGTGGTGCAGGACACTCCTGGGCGGCATTTGGTTGGATTAACCTGCACTGGTTAGGTTTAGATGACATTCAAACATAAACCCCTCCCTGAATTTCAAAACGTACCACTGTCATGGCTGGGAAGGCTGCCCCAGATCACCAGCGTGGGAGGAGAAAGCAGACCCAGAAAGCCAGGGGGAGACCCTTTGCCAGGTCCTTCCCTTCTCCAGGCCTGCCTGGCTGGGGACGAGGACTGGGGTCTGCTGCAAGCAGGTATGGTTGAACGAGCCCCCTGTCCTCTGTAGGAGCAGCCCGGGTCCACACTGAATTGGTCTTGCACACGGTTGAAAGAAACAAGCTCAGCTTTCTCTGAAAGCTCCTCCCTCAGAAGGCGGCCAGTCAGTGTTCTCCAGCTAAGAATCCCCCAGAGCCCCTGCCGGGTGTGGCCCTGAGTCACCCTTGGGGAAAAGGAAGGAAGGGAGAGGAGAGAAAGTCCTCGCGCTCCCTCTAGGGGCCAACAGGTTTCATAACTGAAAATGGAAGGATACTTTTGCAACACCACTAAGGTCCTTTTCTCAAACTCAGCAAACCATGACCTATTTGTAGACCAAATCTGATGTGCTACCTGTTTTTGTATGGCCCGGGAGCTAAGACTGTTTTTTACATTTTGAAATGATTGATGAACATTTAGGTTGTTCCCGCTTTTTTGGCTATCGAGAAATTTGTTTTTCTAATTAATAGGTTTTTATTTTTTTAGAACAGTTTTAGATTTATGAGTTCCCATGTAACACCCCTACCCCACACACAATATCAATATCTTTCATTAAGATGGTACAATTTCTCTATTATCAATATCTTAAATTAAGATGGTACAGTTGTTAAAATTAATAAATATTGATACATTAATATTAACTAAAATTCATACTTCTTTCAGATTTTCTTAGTTTTTACCTAATATAATTTTTTTGTCCTAGAATCCCATCCCACATTACATTTAATTGTCATGTCTCTTTTGGCTCCTTGGCTATAACAATTTTTCGAACTTTCCTTGTTCTTTGATGACCTTGACAATTTTGAGGAATACTGTGGTCGGGTATTTTGTCGGATGCCCCTCTATTGGAATTTGATGTTTTCCTCATGATCAGAAATGGGTTTATGGACTTTTGGGAGGAAGTGTCATTCTCATCACATCATATCAACGGGACGTGTTATCTACATGACTCATGACTATTGATGTTGACCTTGATTACCTGGTAAAATAGTGTTTGTCAGGTATAGTACCCTTCCACCCCACCTACCCACCCCTTTTTGGAAGGAAATCACCAAGTATAGCCCACTGTTAAGGAGTGGAGAGTTATGCTCCTTCACCCTTTTGTTTTTGAAGTTATATAAGCATTTTGTGGTTTCCTGGGGGTGTTTTTTTTTTTACCACCAGTAACTTTGGGAATAATGTAACAAGCAAGGGTAAAATTAAAATATTATATGCCAGATGGATTCACTGATGTCCTTGGACAGCGTTGGCCTGTTCACTAAATTTTTTTATTTAATAACTTGAGATTCAATTGCACCCAGTTCCTTTGTTTCTAACATTTGCCCATCAGAATTTTAAAGACACATTGTTTAAGATTAGAAAGGTAGGTTTTCCTCCTGGAGAGACTGGAACACAGTAGAATCAAACAGAAAAACTTCTGGAAAGGAGAAGTAGGAGAAGCAAAATGAGCTTCTGGCAGGAGAGTCAGATTTAAGATACCAGTGCATACTCCCTAACTTTATTTTTTGCTTCAGTCTTAAAAAAGTATAAACATTTGTATCAGTGATTTTGAATTTTATTTTATAGCAATTGTCAGAAATACAGAAGTCCAATATGCAGATCAAGTCCAACATAGGCACGTTAAAAGATGCACATGAGTTTAAAGAAGACCGTCCCCAGTATCCCCAGGATTTCCAAAATGTGATGCAACTTCTCGATAGTCAGGTATGTGACATTGGGTGATAAATGCAGTGGACGCCATGAATTTTATTATTGATGTAGTTTTTATACTGTGTCGTTTATAGAAAAATGCTTCTTTCAGTGAACCATGAGGTGACTAATCATTTTCTTTCTTGTCTTCTAATACAATGCATGTAGAATTCATAATAGATTTCCAGTAAATGCTTGTTGATTGACTAACAGAGATGGATAGAGTTCTTTCTTTAAAATATAGTTGGCAAAATTGTTTCATTTTTTTCTAACACAATGTCTATTTGAAATGGTTAGCATTACCATAGCATTTGTTTTTCATATCTCAAATGTAGATCTCACTTCTAAAAGGCATTGAGAGGCATACTGAAGCACTAATTAGATTTTTAGAGCTTAAGTCTATAGCTACATTGGCAAACTGGTTATCTTTCATATTTATGTGACATAATTAAAATAATTTGGAAGTGAACCTCCATAATCAGCTTAATCTTTGTCATGGCTATTTTTTTTTTAAGAGACCAAGTTTCATAAAATTTTTACTTGAAAAAAAAGTTTTACAAAATACAATTTTTCCACAATCAAAGAAACTTTCCCACAGATACATGAAAGCTTTCTGCCTAGAGATATAGTATGGCATTCAAAGAGGAGAGGTTTTTAAATAGCCACCTAACTGCAAAACCTACAAGATAATTAGGTTTTTCTTGAATGCCTTTAAAATGCTAACACAAGGGGAAGCACATGTGGCTCAAAAATTAAGCTCCTGCCTACCACATGGGAGATCCCGGGTTCTGTTCCTAGAGCCTCCTGGAGAAGATGAGCAAGATAGTGAGCTGATGCAACAAGATGACAACAACAGAGGAGATGCAAAGAGGAAAGACACTGAGAGACACAACAAACGCTGAGGTGGCTCAGTGATTGAGTGCCTCTTTCCCACGTGGAAGGTTTGCGTCCTAAAGAGAAGACAAGCAGATATGGGGAGCACACAGCAAATGGACAGAGAGCAGACAGCTAGTGCAAACAATGAGGGGGAGAGGAAAAAATAAATAAAATAAATCTTAAAAAAAAATACGAATGCAGGTAATGAAATATAATAATTGAATCGATTTGAAATTTTAAAAGTTTCCTTAAAATCATCCATATGGTATGCACAATATCACAGCTGGTATAAAACTGCCTTAATAAAACACAAAACAATTCATAAAAACAGTATTCTTTGAAAAATGATTTGAAATTCTGCCACTACATCATAAGGCATACTTAGACAAGGATGTTGACAGAATTCAGGGAATTAACAAAATAAGCTATTAAAGTATCCAGACATTTACTTTAATTTTAATACCACTGATAAGAGAACTTGCTGTCAAATTAATTCAGGATCCCTTATTTCAAAGTACATATAACATTTTACTATAAATATTCTAACAAATGCAAAACTGGTTTCAGGATATAAACTCTAGGCAGAGCTTATTAGCTTTTCTGTTGCAGCCTGGCAGCTTTGAACTCTGAAACCATCTCAGTAGTTTCTTCTGAAATATCTGACAAAAATTCTTTCTGTTCTAGAACAGCACAGGATGGTCAATGACTGGTTGAGGTGTTAAGGAGAGTGATAAAACTTCTTTTTTCTACTACAGTTCCAGAAAAAGCCTCAGGTGTTTCTGATAAGGGCAAAAGGTTGTGGTTTTTTTTTTTTATGATTTTCTTGTTGTTCTTCCAAAATGCTCTCACTGGTTTTATTGCAGATGGTTTCTTCAAAGCTAATACTCCTCAGAACTCCCTGTCATTAAATTCAGCAGCACTGCATTCTCTGGTATCACTACAAACACTGTTCTCTTTGCTTTGAGACTTCAGGATTGATTTACAGGGGACATATTCTCCATTCACAACATCAACAAAGAGTCTGTAAACGTAGCAGGAATTCTAATGGTAGGCAGCTTCGGGGCAGAATGACCACTGCCAAGAGCTGTTTGTTGTTGTTGTTTTCATTTATGTTTGGTTTCTTCTTTCTTTTCACTAAATTTTAAAGTGGTATTTTTTTCCAGTATTTATTTGGACCCTCTTAGGTTCTACAGTATAAGAGAAATACTCTTGGTACAGAATTCTCTCTACCCCCTAAAGCATCATAATCATGTTCAGTTTCACCCTCCTCCTCCTCTTCCTCATCTTCTTTGTTATTATGATAGGGATTTAAACCATTCACTAAAAAAATCAACTACTTGATCACTGAACAGTTCTAAAGTTGTAAATATCCTTATGACAACTGCTGGGAGTTAGATGGTCTTTTAGATTCCCATTTGTGTTTTTCTGTTTTTTAATATTTATTTATTTCTCCCCCGCCCCCCGTTGTCTGTTCTCTGTGTCTATTTGCCTCGTCTTCTTTGTCCGCTTCTGTTGTTGTCAGCAGCACGGCAATCTGTTTCTTTTTGTTGCGTCATCTTGCCGTGTCAGCTCTCCGTGTGGGCAGCGCTGGGCGGCTCTCCTTACACGGCGCACTCCTTGCGCTTGGGGCTCCCCTACGCGGGGGACACCCCCGCGTGGCACGGCACTCCTTGCGCGCATCAGCACTGCACTTGGGCCAGCTCCACACGGGTCAAGGAGGCCCGGGATTTGAACCGCAGACCTCCCGTGTGGTAGACAGACGCCCTAACCACTGGGCCAAGTCCGCTTCCCCCCATTTGTGTTTTAATCTTCTTTTTCCTCTTCAGAAGAAGTTATAACTTCTCCATTTGCAGTCCCAGAATGAGGCTTCTATCAAGATCACCCAGCAATTTTTCTTGTTGCTCAAGTTCTTTAAGTCCAGCCCATAGTTCCTCATCAGGAACCAAATGGTTGGGTTTTAGGTCTTTTGAAACAAAATCTGCTTCAAAAATACCTGAAGTTTCTGTTTTGGAAGTTAGGTTTACGGGCATGATTTGATGTTTTACTTTAAATTCAGCCACTTTTAATTTCTGCTTTTATGCCAGCAGTATCGACTGCGGCATCACTTTCTGCAAATCTCTGAATCGAACTCTGGTTTCAAAAATTTTCATCACTTAAAAAATCAACTATTTTTTTTTAACCTCTCCTCTCCTAGATGCTCTGTGATTTCCTACTGTTTTATAACAGGCAATCAGTAAGCAGATCTGAAGAGGGTGGAAGAGAAAAGTATCCAGTTCCTTGTATGCCAGTGATGAATGTGGGTCTGGCAATGGTCTAAGCAGTTAAAATGTTTTTCCTGTGTGCTCGACAGCCTACAGCCTGCTTTACTGAGCACTTTGCAAGCCAGTTGTCCCCAGGTAAAACAGTGATTTCATTAGCATGAACATAGTTTCCTCGCATGAAGGCAAAGGGGACTAATGGTACCATGATATTAAAAGACAACTTCTGGCAATGTAGTGAGCCTTTCTTTTTTATTTATTTTGTTATTTCTCTCCCCTTCCTGTCCCACCCTCTCTCCCCTCTCCCCCAGTTATCTGCTCTCTGTGTCCATTTGCTGTGTGTTCTTCTGTGTCCGTTTGTATTCTTGTCAGTGGCACCGGGAAACTGCATCTCTTTTTTGTTGCATTATCTTGCTGCGTCAGCACTCCATGTGTGTGTATGGCACCACTCCTCAGCAGGCTGCACTGTTTTTGCACGGGGCAGCCTCTCCTTACTGGGTGCACTTCTTGCACATGGGGCTCCCCTACGTGGGGGACACCCCTGCGTGGCACGGCACTCCTTGTGCACATAAGCACTGCACACGGGCCAGGGAACCACATGAGTCAGGAGACCCTCGGTTTGAACTCTGGACCTCCCATGTGGTAGGCGAACACTCTTATCAGTTGAGCCAAATCCGCTTCCCTAGTGAGTCTTTCTTAAAGGGCATTATATTCATTACCTTCTTTCAATGCTACATTTTCTCTAGGCAGTTAGTGACCACCTAAAAATTTATAATCTTAAAAAAAATTATAATCTCATTTTTTCATGACATTAAATAGCTCCCAATTTTATAATATATATATAAATTTATATATATATATAATTTTTTTTTTTTTTTGAGGCACCCATGCCAGAGATTGAACCCAGGACCTCGCACGAAGGAGGCTGCCTCTTAACCACCGAACTGCATTGGCTCCCCTAAATTGACTCTACATTTGTTTTGCTTGTCCTTTGTTTCAGTTTTACTTAGGAGGCACGGGAACCGAACCGGGAACTCTCATGTGGTCAACCACTGGAGCCACATCTACTCCCTGCTCCAAATAATCTTATTTCTCCATTTCCTGGCCCTTGCGAAGGCCGCACCCTCGGGAGAGGCATTATATTGGACCAGGGGTGAAGCTTGGCTCAAGGGCAGGGGCGTTGGGAAGGCCGGGGTGCGGCCGGGGCTGAGTGGGCCAACGTGTCCTAAACAAGTGTTTATGGAGGCTGCGAGTTCTAAAGGAGTGTAAATGGAGGCGGCCTGGCTCGTGTTTCCCTGGAGCTGAGGAGGTCCTGCCCGCACTTGCTGCTCCTGCAGCAGCAGCTCCAAGCGCATGATGCCTGCAGCCTGGCCCGAAGCTGCAGGCTGGTGGGGTGGGAGCAGGAGTCACCACTCCAAGCCAGGCCAACTATCATGGCAATTTTTTTTGCGCTGGTTTAGGGGAACAGTTTTTTATCAGAAGACTCATAAAGATTAAAGAGTATTTTTCAGGGTATTTTTAAAAAAATAAATAAGCTTATGTCATTTAAAAAGTTAATGTGTTTTTGAAATAAGGACTGTTGCCATAGCTTCTTGCTTCCCGGTTCATGTCTTGCCTCCCTCCTGCAGATCCACCTTATGTCTTGCAGCCAGGCTGTTCATGTCACTGGCCTGTTTAAACCCCTTCAGTGGTGCCCCATGTTTTACAGGTTAAACTCCAGAATTCTTAGTTTGTACACCAGGTTCTTCAGGATCCGGACCCTGCCTCATCTCCTGCTTCTCTTTGCCTTTACCTTGGCACTCCAGCAGTGCCCAATGGTTCACGTTCCCAGTTTTCTGCCTTTGCTTGTGCTCCTTCCCTCTGTGCCTGCCATGCGCCTCCCGGTTTGCAGGACCTGCCCCTTACTCATTCTCCAGTCCTTAGCTGGTGTGCTGGGATCCCCAGGTTACTGTTACTTCTGTAGTTCACTAAGTAGGACCTGAACACATACACACCATATGGAAATTCTCTACTGGTATCTCCTGGTACCTTTCCTCCTGTACAGTGCAGGAACCCTCTCTGACTCCTTTGCTAGACTATCAGTGGGTGCCCAGTGAAGTGCCTGGTGCATGGTAGGAGACCAGGAATTGTGTGCTGACCTGAACTGTTAGGAGCTCCTGGCAGGCTGGAAACCATAGTTTTTCTCTCATGAGCTGGAGAACACAGTTATGAAAACCTAAGTTCCCACCTAAATTTCTTCTGTTTCCTCCTATGAGCTGTGTCTGTCACCATTTCAGAAGCTGTGGACTCAGGAACCCAGAAGTTTCCTTTTAGCCCTAAGAACAAGGGATGGGAAAATAGCACCTATTAGTGTAAATAAAGTTTTATTGGAACATAGCCATGCCCATTCATTTGCATAATGTCTGTTCTCCGATTACCAGTAGTTGTAACAGAATCATTTGGCAAAGCCTGAAATATTTACTACCCGACCCTTTATAGAAAATGTTTGCTGACCTCTGCATTCTAAAGAGTAATAGATTTTAAAAAGTGCAAATGTGTTTAAACATTTCATTGTATATATTTTTTAAATGTCAGCCAGAAATTTACCAAATAGTTTGGTTTCATAGCTATCCACTAAAACAAAAGCTTCCATTTTGAATAGATTTTAGTTATAAGTATACATAAATTATGTTTATTTTACTATTTTGTAGGAAAGCAAGTGGACGGCTCGAGTTCAAGCTCTTCATCAAGAACACAAGAAAGAAAAGGGCCGGGTAAGAGTGAGAACCAATGGCTTATAAGCAAGTAGGCCATATTTGAAAAGAATATGTGCCTTTCTCTATAATAAAATTAATAAAATTGTGGAGAAATTTATAACAAAAGTTTATATTTCCAGTACTCATACTGTGACTTTGGTATAATTTGTCTTTTTTTTTTCCTGTGCTATAAATATTGCATTTCTATAGAGTCCTGTAGATTTGTATAGAATCCTATACAAATAGTGTTACAGAGTTTGAATTATGCTTTACATCTATAATTTTATATACTTTCAGTATTTTAGAATAAGCATTCTCCTATGTTTTTAAATATCCTTTGAAATGATTTTTAATGGTTATATGGTAATCTCATGGATATATCCTAAGTTATTTAATCATTGTTTCATTGCTCAATACATGTTTTTATTTTCCCACACACAGCTATAATCTTTAAATAAATACTTTTTAAATAAAGGCAAGAATTTTTCACATTAAAATAATTTTAATGAAAACAAAATTTAGTTGACCATACCAATTGCCTTTACCCAAATACGTTAGAAATTTAAGTGTTAAAATCTTTAGTGGGAAAAACCTAAAATAGATTTATTTGAGAGGATCTCAACATAGGAAAACTTATGTTGTGTTTTTTTCCTCACTTTAAATTGTATGTATTCTATACCTCTTAGTATACCTGTAAGTCTTTTCAAGTGGAAAAAAGATGTTTCCTATTCTGCACATTTCCCAAAATAACCTTTCTTAGTGTGCAGGACCAAGCAGAGTGTTATATGATAAAAGTTGTGTGGTGGGTACATAATATCTAGGATGAAAAATAACCACAAAATATATCAGCTTTATCTAAATAGGAAAAATACTGACAAAAATAAAACTTGTGAACAGTACCAAAATCAAACCAAAACAAAGTAAACAAAAAAATAAAACACCCAGACATTTCACAAAATACCTACAGTGCTTAAGGGGCTTTGATGGGAAAGCCAAATATTTTTCTAACCACAGGCCTTCTCAAACATAACATGTCTAAAATGAGGTTCTTGGGGTTGTTCCCAGGTACGTTTTTCCTTGCGTAAAGGGCACTCCAGTCTACCCAGTTGTATATTTTGATTCCTCTCTCCCTCAATCCCCTGTTATATCTCTCCTGTCCATATTTCTCTGTACATTTCCATTGCCTCTACCCTTGAACTGGGCCCCCACACTTGTAAGAGGGACCCTAACTGGTCTCCTCAATTCCAGCCTTCTCCTTTCTAATTTGCTCTCTACCCAGCGTCATCGTAATCATGCTGATTGCTGCATCTGAGCCTCATTCTCATTCTCTCTTCCTCTGAACTCTCTCCCAGCTATGATGGTCTTCTGGTAATTCCTAGAAAAGTCCAGCCCTTCTCTTTTTACACATGGTTTTCACTGCTGGAAGGCCCTTCCACTTGCTCTTCCTGCGGCTGACTCCTTCCTGTCCATATTCTATTCTGCATTGCAAATCACTGCAAATTCAGTGTCTTAAAATGGCACCCATTTATCATCTCACAGTTTCCAGAGTCAGGAGTCCAGGTGCATCTTGACTCGGGATCTCCCAACACAGCAGTCAAGAAGATATCTGGAAATTGTGTTTTCTTCCAGGCTCATTCAGGTTCAGTTCCTTGAGATTGTAGGATTGAGACCTTCAGCTCCTAGAGCCCACCCCTCTCCACAGTCAGTTCACAGAATAGCTGTCTGTTTCTTTAAGGTAGGGGTTCTTAACCTTTTTTGTTCCACAGACCGCTTTGCCAGTCCGGTGAAAACCACGGATCCCTTACTAAGTTCACACTATATTGTGTATTATTTAATAGATATATGCACCAACATGTCCCTACAAGAAAAATGTTTATTTTGAATTTCAAGTTCAAAGACCCCTTGTGAAGAACCCCTGCTTTAAGGCCAGAAGGAAAATGACTTTTCTGCTTCTAATCTTTCCCTTCAGAAAAGACCTGGGACTTCTTTTAAGGGCTCTCCTGATTACTCCAAGATAATCTCCCTTCTCAGTTGACTCAAAGCAAGCAGATTGTGGACTCTTAGTTGTATACAGAAAGACTCTTCATTTGTGCCAAATTCTTTTTGTCAAAAGGATGTTCCAGGTTTCAACTTAAGGTGGGGTTATACATTATAGAGGCTGTATATACCAGGGGGTGGAATCTTGGGGCTTTCCTAAAACTTTGCCTACTATACTTTCCTCTAGCCTCACTTTACAAGTCACCTGAAACCAGTCCATCTAAGTAGGTAGTCCCCCACCACCACCCGTTATTCTCATCACTTTACCTATAGCGCTGATCATTGCTTTAATCAATTTGCTTATTTGTTTACTTATTTATTGTCCACCTCTTCAACCAGATCATGAGGGTAAGGCTATCTTGATATAGTTTTCCATTGTATTTCTGGCACCCACTAATATGCCTAAACTGTGGTTGATGCTCATTAAATACTTGCTGAATGAATTTGGAAGATGGCTAGATATCTAACAGATCATTTAACCATGTCTTTATACATGAGGAAATCCTAATTGTAGGGTTGAAAGAGTAGCATTAAGAGAGTTACCTGCTGGGAAGCAGATGTGACTCAAGCAATTGGGCTCCCATCTACCATATAGGAGATCCAGGGTTCGATGCCCAGGGCCTCCTGGTGAAGGCAAGCTGGCCCACACAGGGTGCCGCCACATGCAGGAGTGCCTCCCTGCACAGGAGTGCCGGCCAGTACGGAGAACTGACAAAGCAAGATGACACAACAAAAAGAGACACAGAGGAGAGACAATGAGAGACTTAGCAAACCCAGGGAGCTGAGATGGCACAAGAGAATGATTACCTATCTCCCACTTCAGAAGGTACCAGGATCAGAGCTGGCTAATAAGAATACAAGTAGACACAGAACACACAGCAAATTGACACAGAGAGCAGACAATGGGGGGGAGGGGGAATAAATAAATAAATCTTAAAAAAAAAAGGGTCTCCTGTAACTATCAACATGGTCTGCTATAGAAAGGACACTACATCTAGGTTTCCTCATGGACCCCAGGGAGCCATTGCTGGTGGCAGTCACCAGTTAGGTGATGTGGTATTCACCTCCCAGAATGTTTTATCTGCAGCCACGGAGCAGGATCCAGGGAGCACTGAATGGTAGGTAGTTTTTCTGCACCATAGACAGATCCATTCTGCAAGAAGTGTTCTGTTACAAAGAAGTAAAAGTGAAATTGGGCTAATGTTATGATCTTGCAGTGGTGTGCTAGTGCTGGTCCATATCAGCTCACAGCATTGATATTTCTTCCCAATCAGGGCCCCTTTTTAAAAATAGTTAACCTGCACCCCTCTAGGTTATAAATAAATTGATATTTATAGTTACCATCTATTTAATCCTTCTTAGAATTCTATGATGTAGCTACTGTTGTTATACCCATTTTATAGATAAGGAGATGGAGGCTTAGAAAGATGCTGTCTTGTTCAAGGTTATTGGTATTTGAATCCAGGCCCTCTTAATTCCAGGGCTACACTTGTAACTACCTCACAGCCTTGCTCGGCTGTCAAGGTTCAGGCACTTAGCCAGGTCCGTGAAGTAATGGCTGGGGAGGAGAGTAGGCAAGGACAACTTAGGGTAGTTGTTTTTCTGTAAGAACTGTGTATTTATGATGTTCTAACCAGTGATGCAGCTTCAGAATTACCTCAAAATCTTTTTTTCCAAAACACACATGCCTGGAATCTCCCAGAGATTCCAATTCAGTGGATAAGTCTGGGACCATACATTTTTTTAAAAAGTCAATTAAAAAAAAACTCAGGCAAGTTTGATGTGGATCCATGATCTGATCCATTCGCTCCTAGATAATTAAAAAAAAAATTTTTTTTTCAGATTTTATTTATTTATTTAATTCCCCCCCCCCCCCTGCTTGTCTGTTCTTGGTGTCTATTTGCTGCGTCTTGTTTCTTTGTCCGCTTCTGTTGTCATCAGCGGCACGGGAAGTGTGGGCGACGCCATTCCTGGGCAGGCTGCTCTTTCTTTTCACGCTGGGCGGCTCTCCTCACGGGCGCACTCCTTGCGCGTGGGGCTCCCCCACGCGGGGGACACCCTTGCGTGGCACGGCACTCCTTGCGCGCATCAGCACTGCGCATGGCCAGCTCCACACGGGTCAAGGAGGCCCGGGGTTTGAACCGCGGACCTCCCATATGGTAGATGGACGCCCTAACCACTGGGCCAAAGTCCGTTTCCCTAAAAAAATTTTTTTAAGATTTATTTATTCACACACACACCTCCCCCCCCATTGTTTTGGGCTCACTGTCTTCTTTCTGTGTCCATGTGCTGTGTGTTCTTCTGTGTCTGCTTGTCTTCTCTTTTAGGTGGCACCAGGAACCCATCCTGGGACCTTCCAGACTGGGAGAGAGGCATTTAGTCTCTTGTGCCACCTCAGCTCCCTGGTCTGCTGCATCTCTTATTGTCTCTCCTCTGTGTCTCTTTTTGTTGTGTTCTTGCTGTGCCAGCTCACTGTGCAGACCAGCTCACCTTCACCAGGAGGCCCAGGGAATAGAACCCTGAATCTCCTATTTGGTAGACGGGAGCTCAGTCACTTGAGGCACATCCACTTCCCTGATCATTTAAATCTAAAATTACTACTGTGATTTATTTCAAAACATCTTCGTAGCATTGGCATTTAGGGACACAATTCTTTTTTCCTTACTAATAGGGGGTAATTTTCAATCCTTCCTTCTTTAAAGCCCTCTGTGCTCTAGCCAGCTGTGGGTATTACAGTGGTCTTTTGCTGGACTAGATAGAATGTGTTGCAGTTTTGTGCTTTTCCACTGTGATTTGTGACAGAGAAAGAGGAGGCAGACTGGTGGTGGTGCCGGCAAGGAGGTGAGGCCTTTCCTGTTTATCCGTGAGGTGCCTCACCCCAAGTATTTGGAGGATGGAAATGTTGGTGTTGCCACTAGGCTACGCTGCTCCCTAGTCTGTTGGTTTTGCTTGTTTAGAAGCTGCTTACTTCTCCCTTCGTTTCTTTTAAACCCTAACAGTAGGACAAATTCAGTCAGGTTTAGTAATCTCTGTCTGAGACCTAACTATTAATTATTCCACATGATTGGTGCCCACTGTTCCTACAATGCACATATTGTATTTCTGTGTTTAAGGGAAGCTGTGTTTGCCAACTTTCTAATGCTTTACCTAGATTCTTGGCAGTCTTTTTTTTTTTTTTTAAATAACCATTGGTAGGAGTTCAAAGGGAGTTCCAGATAAGCGATGGCATGCCCTTTTGACCCAGCAGAAGGCTCTTTGGAGTTTGGGAAGTTGTAGACTGATCATGTAATTAAAGGAAAGGAGGATGGAGTGATGTGAATTGGTAGCAAAAAAAAGCATAAAACTTGAAAGGGTAGAAAGTCACAAAAATGGGTTCAAGGGCCACAAGCTTTTTTGAAACAATTTCCAGTGATCCCTTTCTTAGACTATCACAGTCCTCTCAGCGAGCTGTCTTCTGTACCTTTCTGGTCAGTTCATAATTCCCATATCAAAATTATGCCATAGAACAACTCTCCATATTGTTGATCAGATCCACCTAGGACTCTGGACATCTTTACTGGCTTTTCCTTCTGTTTTCTAGTTTCCTAAAGTATGTCCTTTTGGGGGGGACTCTTCCAAGAGATCCTAATTGTGATTTGTAAAAATGGTTCAGTGGCTAAATAAGATCAGAGTGTTCTAAGCACCCATTAGCATACGAAAGGTTCCTTTGAGCCATTGCCCAGAAAACCTCTTTAGCTTAGTTTAACTAGTGTTTGTCCAGCCTCATGAGCACAGAGCAATTTATTTTGGCAGACCAGAGGAGATAGTGCCATGTATTGATTGAGAGCAGGGTCTTTGACACCAGACAGATAGAAGTTGCTGTCTGGGCCCTGCCCCCTGTAACTGTCTGAATTTGGGTCATTTGGTTTACCTCTCTGTTCTGTGCTCAGAACATGTAACTATAAGGTTGTAGTATGGGTTAAACAGGAGCAAGTGCTTAACATAATGTCTAGTACATACTAAGGGTTGAGTTAAACAAGTCAGGAAATGCTGTTCCTGATGCTCCTGGCTGCTGCTCTCAGTTCCTCCCTTGATTTGGTCAGCCATCCCTGTCTCCTTACTAGGCCTTAAGCTGAGAGTGTCTTAGCTCCTCTCACCAAGATTTTCTTCACTATTATATAAGAAACTACTGAAATGCCTTTAAAATCTGTTTTAGTTTACTAATGATAAAACAAATACCATACAATGGGTTGGCCTGACAACGGGAATGTATCGGCTCATGGATTCAGAGGCTAGAAGGCTTGATTCCTCCCGGGTCAACATCTTCTGGCTGGTTGGCTATCTTTGGAGTTCTTGGCCTTTCCATCACATAGCAGTGCACATGGTGGCATCCTCTTTTGGGTTCCATTGACTTGTGGCTGCTTCCCATGGCTTCTTCCATGTCCAGTTTCCTTTGTTTATAAGGACTTCAGGCATTTTGGATTAAGGCCCACTCTCAGTTTGGGCACTGCAAAGGTCCTGTTTACAAATGGTTCCACATCCACAGGACCATGGGTTGGGACCAGATAATGCCTTTTATGGGGTACATGATTCAATCCTCAACAGAACCTTTCTCCAAATTATTGAAAACACATTCTTCAATTCTTGTCCACTCTACAGTCTTCCCTGACATCCAGTCTCTTTGAGTCCTTGGATCTGTCTCTGCTTCTCTTCCTTTCTTTGGCTCCCATTACCCATTCCTTCCTCCCTCCCCTATGGTCTCCCTCTTCTTTTCTCAGTAAATATTTATTGAGAACCTAGTAAGGGCCAGGGATTGTGCTCTCTGCCACCATGAATGCATGCTTAAGCTGGGGATGACACGGGCAGATGTGTGACGGGCACATTTGGGAAGTTCAGTTACGGAGGCATGGGCACAGGGCTCTAGGGGTAGGGCATCAGAGCCACACTGTGGGCGAAGCCTTAGTCCTTTATAAGTGCTCAGCCAAGTGTTAACGTCATCTAATGTGTTCAAGTTTGCTCAGCTGTCACATTATGAGTGTCAGCTGTTTTGGGTCATGAGCTCCCTGGGAACGGAGATGAAGCACCCTGAATAGTGAGGGGCTTGATATGCAGTGATCAAACTTTTACTTAACTCAGTGTGCGTGGATAATATGAAGTCACCAAAGAAGGCAGAGAGTGTCTATAAAAACTGCAGAATGAAGACATTTTACATGCAGTTTTCAGAGGAAAGTTTCCTAAATTTTTTTCAGCTCCTTTCACATATAGAGAAACTTCGAACCTCAATGATAGATGATCTAAATGCAAGCAACGTTTTCTACAAAAAAAGAATAGAAGAGCTAGGGCAGAGACTTCAGGAACAGAATGAGCTGATTATTACTCAGAGACAACAGGTATGTCTGGCTATCTATTGACACTGCCTCTTTAAACAACATAATTTATTTAAGAACATGTGTTTTTACTTTAGAGCATTTGTAAGTTGTGTCGGGTAAAGATGGAATGTTTATTCCCCTTGTGAAAGTAAATACAATAAAATACATTCTAAAAATGGTATTTAAAACCACTGTATAGCAGATTTATTCAGTTAGGATTCAGTATAAATTTGAAGATAGTTGAGAATTTCTTTAAGCAATTAATTACTTTGAGAAGCAGCTGAATCCAGTTGCTGCTTTTATAAAACTTGTGTCTGTGTCAATAAGGTGCATGTGTAAAATGTCTTTGGAGGATTTAGTGAAAAGGTTAATTTACTAACTACAATATCTGTCCAATATCCAGTATGTCCATATCTAGTTTCAAATGTGTTTCGCTAGAAGATTGTTTTTCTTTACAGATTAAAGAGTTTACCAGTAAACCATTAAACAGTGTCAGTGAACCCAAAGGTAGGTGGACGGACATCCCGGTGCTGGAGGCAAGGCGTGCCTCCCGAGCTGTGTGCTGGGCACCAGGAAGAGTGTGGCCACGCTGACTTGTCTGCTAAGATGGCATTCCTCTTAACCATTTCGATTCGGGTGATCTGTCCTCTTGCTGTTTTATTTTGGGATATCTGTTATCACATCCCAGGAAGTCCAAAGAATTTTAAATATCTAAACTGTCATATAATATTTATATTCTTTTATCAGAATACTGGAATACCCGAAATACACAGTAGTCATTTACCTATTGAGTCTGACAGGGTCTGGAGACGACAGGGTTCAGCTCCTCTCTCCAGTGCTTTGTAGCCTTGTGAATGGATCTCTGGAGTAGAGACAGTAAGAGTAACCACATTCTAGGGTTGTTAGGAGGATCAAATGAGGTAACCCGTGTAAAGTGTGCCTGATTAGTGTTAGCTCTTATTGTTGCTATTGAACTCTTAATTGTTCTAAATTATTGTAAAGGTGTGCCACATTATTCACAGCTGTGGTAGTTTGGGATTTAAAAGTTTTCAAGCATAGTGGTGGTCTGTATACTGACTACAGCAGTGATAGCACATTTATCTCCATATCATTTCAAGGGCTAGACTAGAAGGGAGCCTGGGAACCAGAAGTGTGGGGTGTCACCTTAAGTCCTAAAAGCTCGCCCTATGCATGATGGCCTTCTGAGTGGCCCCAGCCTTGGTGAGTTCCAGCATGTCTCAAGTTGTTAAAGAATCTGTTCCTCTTGAGGAACTTCAACCAAGGGTTATCACTGGGGTCTGTGAAGCCCAATAAAAGCTTTCCTCCCTTTATTGGGGGTCATGAAGAGACACATTGAACTCTATACCTCACTTTCTTTCTAGTTTTGAGATAAAGGGTTGGGAAGGGTCAGGGTTACCTTTAACTTTTTGAATAGTGAGAGTTCAGATAGTGAGGAAGCTTGTGCAATTACTTAGATATCATAAATATTTGACTGAAAGTAATTTTAGGAAAAATATAGCTTTGAAAGATTTATATTACATATCTTTATTGGGTGAGTTACTAGATGTTGGTAAATTTCATTTATAATTTTCTGGGGGTGGAAAATTAGGATAATGGCTGTCAAGATTTAATCCATAGCTTGTGATTTTTGTTATTAATTCTTTTTGTTGTTATTTCAGGGAATCCTTTAACCTGGCAAACTTTTGAGCCTAAGCCAACTGCCCCTGCTGTACCTAGTAAGTTCCTATAATATGCTCAGTGTTCTAAAGATATCTTTAAAATGCTGCAGATTTTAAAGATAGCTTTTTTTTTCTTTTTAAAGATTACTTGGTAAGATCAATTTAGGGTTTGTTTTTTTTTTAAGATTTATTTTATTTCTCTCCCTTTGCCCCCCATTGCCTGCTCTCTCGGTCCATTCTCTGTGTGTTCTTCTGTGTCTGCTTGCATTCATGTCATGCAGCACTGGGAAACTGTGTCACTTTTTTTGTTGTGTCATCTTGCTGTGTGAGCTCTCTGTGTGTGCGGCACAACTCCTGGGCGGGCTGTGTTTTTTTTCATGCAGGGTGGCTTTCCTTGTGGGGCGCACTCCTTGTGCGTGGGGCACCCCTATGCGGGACACCCCTGCTTGGCACAGCACTCCTTGCATGCGGCAGCACTGCTCATGGGTCAGTTCACTACATGGGTCAGAAGACCCTGGGTATCGAACCCTGGACCCTCCATATGGTAGGCAGATGCTCTATCAGTTGAGCCACAACCATTTCCCTAAAGATATCTTTAATATCTTTAATAAAATGGCTTATTACTTTTAGATACTTTTCTGTGAAAACCAATATATTTCGAGATGACACAATGTTTATTTTGATTCCTGGTTTTGCCCTAATTCTAAAACTGAAGATTGTAAATACTTGTGTGGTTTTTGTATTGATTTTGGTCAGTCATACTTATTATTTTTCAATTTGCTTAATAAAAGGATGACTAAAAATTTTTGGCATTGCTCAGGTTTATACTTTTTGGGTTGCCCAAAATACTGCATTTGTGACTGTGACAGTATGTGGTTTCTGTCACATTGTCACAGTTGACTCTGGTTGTTACAGGCCTCAAACTGCTGTTCTGTTTATCCTGTCAGGATTCGGCAGTAAGCCAAAAAGCCATAATCTTTATACTTTAGAAACTGACAAATCTTTTTTTAAAGATGATAAATAGTTTAAATATCTTTATGTCCATTCAAATAAGTAAGGATGAGGAAAGGAACTGAGTAGAGGAAGGAAGGGAGCATGCATTTGTGGGCGAGAGGGCAGCTGGAGACATGCTGACTGTACATGGATCTGACATAGAGGGGCACCAGGAGATGGCATCATAAATCTGGGCCCAGGAGTAGCAGGAGTACTGTGCAGCAATGAAAGGACATTAATGTGCATGTTTGGGAATTTGGCACAATTGAATGGAAAGTTGTCATGGTTTTAGCTGTGCTGTCTTCTCTGCTACAAGGCCTCTTGGTGTTGCCCCTTTAAGTTGAAGGAGTTGGGAGGTGTGGGGGAGGGGAGGATTAATCAAGGCAATGAATGTAGAAGCTGGACTGGCCTCTGATGAAATAAAAAAGAGATAAAGAGGGAAACGGACTTGGCCCAGTGGTTAGGGCGTCCGTCTACCACATGGGAGGTCTGTGGTTCAAACCCCGGGCCTCCTTGACCCGTGTGGAGCTGGCCCATGCGCAGTGCTGATGTGCGTGGAGCTGGCCCATGCGCAGTGCTGATGTGCGCAAGGAGTGCCGAGCCACGTAGGGGAGCCCCACGCGCAAGGAGTGCGCCTGTGAGGGGAGCCGCCCAGCCCGAAAGAAAGTGCAGCCTGCCCAGGAATGGCGCCGCCCACACTTCCCATGCCCCCCATGACAACAGAAGCGGACAAAGAAACAAGACGCAGCAAATAGACACGGAGAACAGACAACGGGAGGGATGGGGGTAAATAAATAAATCTTTAAAAAAAAACAGGTAAAGGAAAAGATCACATGTTGGAGAAGGATGGTTCAAAGATACCAAATTATTTAAACAAAAAAACACTACATAAGTTGACTCAACTCAAGTGTACAAGAATAAATAAAAATACCAAGTTATATTTGGTTAGGGTCAAGGTCCCCAAATAGTATTCAGATCCCTTTGGGATTATGCAAAATGATTTATTGGGATATGGGGAAGAAATCATTAGAATTTCTATTTATATATGTTTTTAAATCTCGTCATTGCAGTCTTCAGTTTTTTTATGTTTTACAATGTGCATGATATTTGTACTATAGGATATGTAAAATTTATTTAAACGTGTACATTCGGAGGGGTTACTTAATAACTTTAACTGATAAGGGGGCATATGTTCAAAAAAGTTTGGATGCCACTGGACTCCAGAGAATTCACAGGAAAAAAATGGGCCTATACCTGCTTATGTAGGGACCCCTTCACAAGTGGGCCTTTGCACACTGAGAATAGACAAGAAAGGGTGACTCGCTTATCCTTGCTGTTGCTTCTGGTATGGAAAAGTACCTAAAAGCTAAGGTTCTAATAAAGGCAGGAAAGTGTTCTTCTCTTAAAAGACACACGTCAAGTTTTAGATCTGAAAACCCAGATCATAAATCCAAATCCTAAAATGAAAGACAACTTAGGAGATATAAAATAAATAGATGAGATTCATACCCAGCAGAATGAAGGATTTCTAATGTCTAATGTAAGCTAGATGTGGTGAGACTTCTTGACCCTGACGGTTTGGTCTGTCATCTTGGTGATTTAGACACCTGTCAGTTGTTTCAGAGCTTATATATTCCCCTTCCATAATAAGGTGATACTTTTCATAGTTTAGGAAGAAGACCTGGACATGATTGGTTTTAATAAGATCAGAGCTTTTGGTTCAGTAAGCTGGAATAATATCCTCAGGATCAGGGCTAAGTAGTGAATACTCTGGGCTTTTGTTTAGTTTAGTTTTTTTTTTTTTTTTTTTTTCCCTGCACAGAGCTAGATAGTGAACATTTTAGAATCTGTGACCCATATGGGCTCTTTTGCAGCTATTCAATAGGTGTTATTGTACAAAATCAGCCTTAGACAATATGGTAATGATTGAGTATGGCAGTATTCCAATAAAACTTTATTTACAAAAAACGGGCTAGGCTGGATTTGTCTGAGGCGAGGCTGTGGTTTGCCAGACCATGTTCTAGATTACACAATTGCACTTGGGTTTGGAGACCATATTTCTAGAATTGTTAGCAGTTTATTTGTAGTGAGGAAATGAACACTTTCACATGGAGCCTTTGTAAAGACAAAAATATATGCGTATGGAGATAACTGAGGCTTGTGGACAGTATTTTTAAGGGTAAGATTAGAATTAAAGGTAGATCTTAAGCTAAAGAAAGAGTCAGTAAACTAATAAAGTGTTGTTTGGTGGAGGCAAGCTGTACAAATAAATAGTCTAGAGAGGAACCCTAGCCAAGAATTCTCAAATATTAGTTGTGGGAGTGGGTGGCTGTGGAATCTTATTCCCTAGAGATATTTTAAAATGCAGAGCAGGGGTAGCAGATGTGGCTCAAGCAGTTGAGCTCCTGCCTCCCTCATGGAAGGTCTCAGGTTCAGTTCCCTGTGCCTCCTGGAAAAACAAAAACGAACAAGAAAAATGATAATTCCATCACCTAATGAATGGGTAAATAAAAAATGGAATATTATTAGGCTGTAAAAAGGAATGAAGTACTGATACATACTACAATATGAATAAACCTTGAAAACGTTATGCTAAGTGAAAATAGACACAAAAGGTCATATCCTGTATTCCACTCAACATGAAATGTCCAGAAGAGGCACATCCACAGAGACAGAAAGTAGATGAGTGATTGTCAGGGCCTGAAACAGGAAGGAATGGGGAATGATGGCTAATGAGTACAGGCTCCTTTGAAGGGTGGTGAAAATATTCTAAAATTAGATAGCGGTGAGGGTTACACAAGGTCTGTGAAATGCTAAAAAGCACTGAATTGTACAAAGGGATAAATTATATCTCAAAGCTGTTATAAAAATGGCTTTAGATTAATTGTGTAGTATCTTTATCAACTGAAACATTTGTCTTTTATGGTCTGTATACATCTTGACTAATTTGAAGGATATTTGGTTATTACCATGTTTGGCTGCTTTCACCTTGTGAGCTTTTTCCTTTTTATGCTGTTTCAGTGAATGCCCCAGCACCACAGACCTTGGATGCTAAATCAAGTCTAACAATAGCACATGGTAAGTTTCAGCATGGTCTCAGTGTTTTATATGTAGTTAACACCTTGAGTTAGATAACTTATTAACTGAAAGTACTTCTGTGGGGATAATTATGTAAAACAGAAAACATCTTGCTTATTGCAAAACCATTAATAAAACTGTGTTTGTCATATGTAATATTGTAAACTGAACATGTATACCTAGGTCATAAAGTGAAACTTTGGGTATATTTTTAATACATTTTAATACAATTTTTGGTGGAAAGTAGTATTGGGTAGAAATGAGGGTGACTTTCTACTAGACTAACCAACCAGCACATGCCACAGGGCATATGTGATTGTTTTTATAACTTTCAATGTGGCAACAAGTCACCTTTTTTAAACACACAGCTTCAACAATTGGCTGGGAAAATGTAGAAAAGATGTGATAGAAACCAAAGGAAAAAATAGGACCCACTGGATAAAATCGCTGCCAGGATTCTTGGGAATTTCTTGGACTAGACCATGAGGATAATTTTTGTTAGCATGATCCCCATGTAGATGGAGTGAATATTTGTAGCTTCATTTTACTTTAATACAATTAAGGTGCTTACAGTTTTCATAGTATGCACTTTAATACCTTGTTTTCGTATGGTCTGCTGTATATTACAAATAAATTAAGATAGGAAGGAGAAGCATCTTTTTCCTGTCTTACCTACAAATGCTCCTGGAATCTAATGACTTCATTTCACCTTATTTTTAGCCTTTTAGACTTAATCTTGTCTTAATGAACATTGTGGTCTCTAACTGATGGCCTTTAGTGATTATCCATTTTACCCACTGACTGAGTCATGAAGTTGTTTATAACACCTTATTTTTTTCTAAGATCATTTTAGGTGGATCATTTCTTTTCAGCATATGGTCACAAAATATAATGTATAAATTCTCCACATCTTGGATTTTATTAGTTGCGAGTATTTAGAACATGCAGTTTTTTTCCCTTTTTAGACCATAAACAGATAAAATGTACCTTGGACATACATAAATTTGCTTTAATATTGAATATACAAGAAAAGTATCTTTGGCAAGTATTTTCTATTATTTTTTTATGATAGGTCTAAAATCCTACCTGTTGTCTCTTTTTCATGGAATGATTTTTGTGTAAGATATCCGTGGCAACTTCTCATTTGTACTTCACAGAATTTTTCTTTATTTTTCTTTTACTTTGTCATCTCTAGCCTTCTCTCTGTCATTATACGAAAAAGGTCCATATTTCCTTTGTTCTGTATTTTTGGTGTTCTTTAAGGGCCACGTGGTGAGGTATGTTAAACTGTTGGAGTTAATTCACATATGTCAATTCAAAAGCACTGGGTTCAATTGTGGATCCTGCCCTAATTGAATCAGGGCTACATAAATCAGTCATATTTCCTTTCTGGAATCTGCGGGCATTGAAATACTAGTTCTAAAATGTCAGCCAGACCTGGTAAATGGCCCACAGCCCTTGGGTTGGGCTCAGAGCTGATTTGTGAGCACCTCGGGAGGGCCAGGAACTAGGAGGAGGGTTGGCTGGAACCCACCAAACTGACACCCACCCCAGTCATGGCAGCTTCCCCAAATGTGGCGGTGGGGTAAGGGGTATTAGTCCAGTATATTGCATAATAGTAATTACCCTTTGTACCCCATCTTTCCTTTTCTTTTATCTCAAAGCTCAATGAGATTCTTTACCAGGAAAAATGTCATGATTACTCACTATCTTAGTTGGGTTCCCTGGGAAATAGACACTGCGTTGGAGATTTATAGGTGGGAGTCTAACAGGGAAGTGCTCTTGGGAGTAGGACTCAACAGATCCTACTGCAAGCTTTAGAGCTGGGATGGGCATTTCAGAATTGTTGCTGATTGAGGCATGGGGGCAGCCCTTGTAACCCCGCACAAATCCGTTGACATATGGATTGCACCACCCCTGAGGGGAGTGGTATAGGCTGCTCTCTTCACCTGATGGCAAATCAGGGGGAGGGCCCAACACTGCCAGCTCCACTGTTTTCAAGGAAGTCCTGGATGAAAATGGGAACTTAGATAACTCTCCTGCTTTTTACCTTAGCCATATGCGTTAAACAATAAAGGCTTTACGTTCTGATTTTAGGGCAGTAGATAGGTGAAATGTGGATTCTGGGGAAAGTAAATGATCATAATTGATTGCCATTCACCACCATAAACTTTTCTTGGGAAAAAAACCTCCAAGAATTGTTCAGTAGTGTTTTTACCACTGGTGAATTTTTGCTCATGGAATTGTGACTAAAAATTATTGTGGCAATCCAGAAGGAAAATTATACTTTTTGTTGTTAAACTGGCCCATATACCCCAAGCTTTTAGATTATCTGTCCATATAATGCAGTCCTCTTTTTCTTTTAGAGTGGCCAGGCAAAATATTCCTCATCTTTTAGTAGTGAGGATGTTAAATAGTCACTATTTTCAGAGCCTGTGGGGACCTGCTAGATTCTATGTAAATATAACTAGCTCCTTCACTTTGATCTATAAATCATGAGGGGCTTATGTATGCCTCACTTCAATCATGTAGGTAGAGCCAAGGCTCTACAGAATTAAAAATCAAAAGCTGCATATGTCATAATTGGTTCTAAAAAGGGCAGAAATGTTTTTATTAGAATTTGTAAGGATTAGTATAAACTTTACATTTTGACATATGAAAAGTAACCTACACTTCAGAGGAAACATTATGTTGTCCACTACATTAGAAGTAGTGGGTAGTGTAGTCTAGGGTTCTGGTATTTCATGCCTCTTAATTTCATGCCACCTTTGGAGTACCACGGGACTGAACAGTGTCGCAGAAACAGCCTTTATCAAAAAGAAAGTCTCAGTTCCACAGATTAGACCCTCTAAAGGAGAATGGAGCTGATGCCTTAGAGGTGACCGTGCTTACATGTGGTCACAAAGGGAAATGCAGCTGACATGCAAATAGTCATTCTAGATTTACTCCCTGGGGAAGTGGATATGACTCAACAGATAGAGCTTCCGCCTACCATATAGGAGGTCCAGGGTTCGATACCCAAGGCCTCCTGGCCCATGTGGCGAGCTGGCCCATGTGGAGTGCTGTCTGCACAAGGAGTGCCGTGCCACGCAGGGGTGTTCCCTGCATAGGGGTGCCCCGTGCAAGGAGTGCAGCCCCACGCAGGATGGCAGACCACCCAGGAGGGGTGCAGCCCACACAAAGAGCTGCTGCAGCAAGATGATACAATGAAAGAGAGACACAGAGAAGAGACAATATGAGACACAGTGTAAAAGAAGCTGAGGTGGCACAAGAGAATTGTTGCCTCTCTCCCACTCCAGAAGGTCCCAGGATGGGTTCCTGGAGCCACCTAATGAGAATACAACAGATGCAGAAGAACAAACAGCGATGACACAGACAGCAGACAGTGGGGTGTAGGGGGGAGAAATAAGGGGGAAAAAAAGATTTACTCCCTGCAAGAGTTCAGGGGAGTTTTTAGTGAATTCTTATCCCTTAGAGGATAATTTAAAATGCCACTTGTAATTATGGCAAGTTCCTTCCTTCTACTTCTCCTGTCATGGGTCTTATTAATCCAACAGGTAAATAGTTATGTACCTATGTGTAAGGCCTAGGCTAGGCACGGTGGAGATATTGAAATGAATTAGAAACAAAGCCCACCACTAAGGAACAAATAATTATTAGGGAGACCACATTTACATGAGAGACATGGATTTAAAAAAATGGCCAGGGAAGCAGATTTGGCCCAATGGATAGGGCGTCCGCCTACCACATGGGAGGTCCAAGGTTCAAACCCAGGGCCTCCTGACTTGTGTGATGAGCTGGCCCATGCGCAGTGCTGATCGCAAAAGGAGTGCCGTGAAAGGGGACCCCACACACAAGTGTGCAAGGAAAGGAGCCACCCAGCGCGAAAAAAGTGCAGCCTGCCCAGGAATGGTGCTGCACACATGGAGAACTGACACAACAAGATGACGCAACAAAACAAGACACGGATTCTGGGTGCTGCTGACTAGAATACAAGCGGACACAGAAGAACACACAGCGAATGGACAGGGAGCAGACAACTGGGCCGGGGGGAAGGCAGGGAAGTTGGAGAGAAATAAAAAATAAATGTTAAAAAAAAAAAAGGCCATGGGAAACGGACTTTGGCCCAGTGGTTAGGGCGTCCGTCTACCACATGGGAGGCCCGCGGTTCAAGCCCCGGGCCTCCTTGACCCATGTGGAGCTGGCCCATGCGCAGTGCTGATGCGCGCAAGGAGTGCCTTGCCACACAGGGGTGTCCCCTGCGTAGGGGAGCCCCACATGCAAGGAGTGCACCCATGGGGAGAGCCGCCCAGCGCGAAGGAGGGAGCAGCCTGCCCAGGAATGGCGCCGCCCACACTTCCCGTGCCGCTGACGACAACAGAAGCGGACAAAGAAACAAGATGCAGCAAAAAGACACAGAAAACAGACAACCAGGGGAGGGGAGGGGAATTAAATAAATAAAAATAAATCTTTAAAAAAAAAAAAAAAAAAAGGCCATTCAGACCAGAGAAATTTTCTCCAGTTGGGGAGAAATCCTGGAATAGAGGACATTTGACCATTTGAATGCAGTAGGATATGAACCTATTATGGTGGCATTCTGGGCATAGTAGAAGCACAAGGTACCAGGAAAGTACCAGTGTGAATTAACAGTGCAATTGAATTTTTTTGGCCTCGAATAGCATAAGCAGAAGAGATCTGAGGGAAATCGGGGTGGATGGAACCACTCATGGCAGCGATTGAGTATCAGACTGCTGTTACTAGGAATCTTTCTTTCAGCAGTGGGTAGCTGTTCAATATTCTTGAGGCCGGGCAGTTGGAAGCTTAGCCTAACCACAAAGTGTGTCTTGACCCAGGGCTAGAGAGACCAGCTGGGAGTGCTTATAATAGTCTTTGAGTGTCTTGCCAAGAAATCAGCGTTGTGGTAATGAACCTGGAAAAGAGGGAGTGTGCACAACAGCTGTCCAGTGGAATTGGCTGAGCAAGTGACTGGGGAGCAAGGGAGGGAAGGGCCAGGCATGATCTGTTCATTTAGTGGGTGGCAGCTGTGCCGTTTAGAGAGGTCCAGAAGACAGGGGGAAGAGCAGATTTGGCAGACAGTGAGGGCCAGTAGGGTGGCATTATAGCTTCGCATCAAGAGCTCAGGCTTTGGCAGCAGACGGTATTCTGGATTCATGATCCACTCGTGTAACCAGGTGCTTAGGTTCCCTTGCCTGTAAAATGGAAAGAATAGTAATCATTGCTTCAGTAGGTCCTTGTGCAGGGCATTTAAAGCGTAAGCCGCTGGCCATATGTTCACTTCTCAGAGAGATTATCTTGATAAAGTCCACCAAGAAGTCAGCCAATAGGAGAAAGGGCATGGCTAGAAGACTTCGCAGCTTTTCTCCTGGAGGTAATGTAGGAGACAGGAAGAGGGCGTTTCCTGAAAGCCAGGCAAGTCCAGGGAGACTCAAGCCTCTGAGTGTCTCAGCTCTCACCATGGAGGTCTCAGTCCTGGACAGAACTGGGAAGTTTGGAAGTTGGGCCTGTGGTTTATGAAGTGTGAGAGTGGCCGGCTCTTCCCTCCTCACTTGGGACATTAGCCCACTTGTTTAGGGACCCGGGGTTTGCTTCCCCAGTCCTAATTGTAGGAGCCTGTGTTCAGGAATCTACCCCCCCATCCCCCCCCCACGTGCCACGCAAGGGAAAACAGGTCAGAACTTTTGCAGTTTGTCCCTACTCCAGAGAAATAAGTTGTAGGAGTATCCTTATACTATGATAAACCTGCATATGATGATTTATGCAGATTTTAGTAGAAATTTCCTCGTAGCTTTATTTTTAAAATTTTCATAAAGTACAGACCACATGGCTTTTTTTCCCAAAGATTTATTTATTTCTCTCCCCTGCCCCCCACCCCCACCCCAGTTGTCTGTTCTCTCTGTCTATTTGCTGTGTCTTCTTTGTCCGCTTCTGATGTCAGCGGCACAGGAATCTGTTTCTTTTTGTTGCATCAACTTGTGTCAGCTCTCCGTGTGTGCGTGCGGCACCATTCCTGGGCAGGCTGCACTTTCTTTGGCTCTGGGCGGCTCTCCTTACGCGTGCACTCCTTGCTCATGGGGCTCCCCTACACGGGGGACAACCCTGCGTGGCAGGGCACTCCTTGTGGGCATCAGCACTGCGCATGGGCCAGTTCCACACGGGTCAAGAAGGCCTGGGGTTTGAACCGCGGACCTCCCATGTGGTAGATGGACGCCCTAACCACTGGGCCAAGTCCGCCACCCCACATGGCTTTTTAATACTGCAACTACATATTCTCCTAAAATCTACCAACAATTCTAACTAGTAAAATAGCATGTTTGCATCATTTTTAAATCTTGATGCCAAATCAATTTTAAAGCACATTTTTGGCGTTCAGCCAAATAGTGCATTGTTGGACTTCAGTGTTCTTTCGTAGGGCTGTGTTCATGTTTTAGATGTGGTCTCCCACTTTAAGTAAGAGACTGCATTCCAAAAGTTCGTTTGAAAGTAATTTAAAATGCATCCCATCCTCCACCGTAAAGGAAACCAATGGTTGTTAGATATGTTCATTAGATTCCAGGCCAAGCTACAAGAGTCGATTTAACCTACATATACCTAGAAACACTCTTTAATAAATAAAAAACCCACCCTTCAAAGCAGACAGGTACTAAATCTGAGATAATCGGAGCACAGCACGCGGTTCCGTGCGGTAGTGAGCATTAGGTAAGTGCTGGCTGGCCTCATCTTGCTGGCGGCCCAGTTTGGGGTCTGGTGGTAGAATGAAATGACGCCGCCTCATGGGTGGGGGTGGAGAGCCAGGTGGGGAGGTTCCCTGTGTCAGTCTCCAAGCTGAAGATGGAATAACCATGCATCCTGTAAACCAGACTTCCCCCTCCTTGCATTGTCTATACTGCCTTAGGCCTGTGTAGACCTGACTGTTCCTTAAACCATCAGCCAGAGGCTGACGTTCCCCATGAAGGAAACTTCCCTGCTTTCTTTGGATGGGTTTGGTTTTATTCATGCTGCGGGCGGCGGGTTTCCTTTAGTACACAACGTCTCTCTGGGAAAAGTCCTTGAGTAAGCCCATCTGCCTCTCCCTGTTGATCTGGTGCTGGTGTTCGAACGGCCTCCCTGCCCCTCAGAGCCTCATCTTCCAGCTGTGGAGGCAGGACCTTATTTATTTCTCTCCCCTTCTCGGCCCTCCCCATCCCAGTTGTCTGCGCTCTGTGTCCATTCACTGTGTGTTCTTCTGTGTCTGCTTGTATTCTTGTCAGTGGCACCCAGAATCTGTGTCGCGTTTTGTTGCATCATCTTGCTGCGTCAGCTCTCCGTGTGTGTGCGGCCCCATTCCTGGGCAGGCTGCACTTTTTTCCACCGGGCAGCTCTCCTTACGGGGCGCACTCCTTGCGCGTGGGGCTCCCCTACGCGGGGACACCCCTGCATGGCACGTCACTCCTCGCGCACATCAGCGCTGTGCATGGGCCAGCTCCACATGGGTCAGGAGGTCCTGGGTTTAAACTGTGGACCTCCCATGTGGTAGGTGGAGGCCCTATCCGTTGGGCCAACTCCACTTCCCCAGAACTAGGTCTTGTAGAGCCGTTAAGCAATAAGGAGAGTAAAAGGGGAAATTTTAGGTTGTATGTATGTTCAAAGAATAAACATATTTTAAAAATTAACCCACAGGACCGTACTACACAGTGAACCCTAATGTAAACTCTGGACTGCAGTATATGTGGAAATTCTATTTTCTGCCTGATTTTTCTGTAAACTTCCAACTTTTCTAGTTAAAAAAAACAACAATGCATCTTATTCTTGCTACTAATTGTAGGGTGTCACCTGTCATTGCCCTTTAAAATCCTGGCCCTACCATTTGAGGACCCTGGGGTGGGCACTGGAGGCACATGAGAAGTGGAAATCCCAAAGCCTTAAGAATTGTTTTTCTTTTGGAATTGAAATGCTTTCTTTAATTTTCTATTTAGCCAGTTGATCAGAATATTTTGTAAGTTTAGTGATGAGTGATGAAAATCGTGTGCAGTTGTTCCCTGGTACCTTTAAAGAGTCATATCGGGTGTGAGGCTGTGATAAATAAGAAATTTTAGCCTAATTATTTAAAAATATAATTTCCTCAGAGTGGAGCTAATGGAAAATACCTAAGAGAAGATACCATGAACAAGTGACTAGCTAATATTAACTGACTGCTTCAGTATTTTTTTCAGTAAATTCTTATTATTTAGGCATGATTAAAATACCATGGAATTATATCTTCAAAATTGTTTGAAAGGAAACTAATTTTATTTTGCTGTTGTACCATTTGTACTATTCATATTTCTCCTTATTAATAGAACAGGCATTCGCGTCACACATACTGGAACCAATAGAAGAACTTTCAGAGGAAGAAAAAGGTAACAAAGAGCTTGATCAGGGTTTACATCCATAGATACTTATATATATGCTGATTTATATGATACCATCTAAGCCTTGAAAATACAAGGTAGTGGGGTGGTATTTATCACACTGTGTCAAAATTAAGGAAGAAAATTAGGTTTGGATTAAATTTTCAATCTGTGCATAGTATTCTGTTAGCCTATTCCCCTAATATTGTTATATTTTTTTCAGCTTTACTGTATTCTTATTCAAGCAGATGAATAAGAATTCTCCTTTGTCAGGGACCTTGAAAAAAATGTTAAGTCTTTATCTTAGTGACATTTTTTGATCAGATGATAAGTCTACACACAGATATTGTATACTTGTCAGATGATATGAAATTATTTGTATCACAGCAGTGATTTCTTAGAATCTGAATCTGTGAAATGGGTGGGTGAATGCCCATTTAAAAATTATTTTCAATAGCAAGGAAAGCATAATGTCTTAAGTTCTGAATATAAAATATTCAAGTTCATAATAATATCTTTATGGTGGAATTTGGAAGCTCTTAAAAGTTTTTGGAAAATAATTAAAACTCATACTACTAACTCTTTTATTTGGTGGTTCTAAAAATTATCCTCTATCAACTCTTAAAGTATATGAAAATGTTTTTTAAAAAATTATACGGGGTGTTTTCTAATGCCAGATTGTAGATCCTGAAAACAATTTGAAATGTTTATCATAATTTCTCCCTTTTTAATACTTACTACCTAATCTTCTTTGGGAAAAGGCAAATTGTTACTATTTATGTGGACTCTGATTTTGTAATTTTGCCAGGAAAAGTAAAATTATACATTCTAATATGTGAATGTTAATATTTGTTATAACTCCTCTGTGTTCTATAGATGCTTTCCATTTTAAAAAAATTTTTACAAGGCTGCAAATTGAGAATTGACTAAATCAGGCATATTCCTAATATCTATGTGATGTATATTTTCAAATCTTGGTCTTGCTGTATTAGTCATCAATTCCTTTTGATATTTTAATGAGGTTTGTTTATTTTGCTTCCATGTAGCTTTGCAATTTGTCTTGACTTTCTTATTTTAGACAGACTGTTTAATTTAGGATGTTATATCTTCCTGTCCAAGTAGTTGCTAATCGTTGGCACTAATTTTGCATGGTATTTTAGATGCTTCATTTCTTTTGCTCTTAGTTCTTTATAATTTCTGTTCCAATCTTTAAAAACTTGTCTCTTCCTAAAAACAAGAGTGAGTTTTAGATTCATGAAATCATAATAAAGTCCTAGAAAGTTGTCAGTACAAGCTTAGGAGTGTTTAGATGAGCATAACTTTAAAGATGTCGCCATGTTCTTATGTAATTCTCCCCTTGATCCATTATCAAAGAAAGAAGAATGAGCTGGGGGTGGGGGGCCATTACCAGCCGATGTACAGATAGTCAAGGCCCAGGTCTCAAATCGGACGGCTGTGGGCTAAATCCATTCCACAAATGTGATTTGTTTGAGCTATTAGCAAACATTTCAAGATCAGAATATTTTGCATGGTGTATTAGTCGGCCAAAGGGGTGCTGATGCAAAATACCAGAAATTGGTTCGTTTTTGTAAAGGGTATTTATTTGAGGTAGAAGCTTATGGTTACTAGACCATAAGGCATAAGTTACTTCTCTCACCAAAGTCTATTGCCACGTGTTGGAGCAAGATGGCTGCCAATGTCTCTATGGGTTCAGGCATCCTGGGTTCCTTTCTTCCTGGGGTTCATTTCTCTCCAGGCTCAGCTCCTCTGTTTTCTCCACAAGGTCAGTTGTAGACTATGAGGCTCTCTAGGATTTGCCTCTCTTCACAAGGCCAGCTGTCAACTATCAGACAACCAACTCTGTCTCTCTCTCCCTCGGGCTCAATTCTCTCTGGGTTCAGCTGCTCTGCTCCTCTGTGTGCTTAGTTCCCAGGTTCCAGCTCAAACCTCCAGCATCAAAACTCCAACTAACTCTTCTGCTCTGCCATGTAGTTACTGACATGGCCCAATCAAAGCCCTAATCGTAATTTAATCAAGTAAAAGTAAAACTTCTAAATCCAGCACACTCTAATATGCCCAGAGGAAAAGACCAGTTTACAAACACAGTCCAATACTTCTTTTTGGAATTCATCACGAATATCAAACTGCTATGCATGGATATCTGAATTTCTGTCTTCTCTTGAAAAAAACTGGAAGATCTGACAAGAATACTTAGCAACATGTGGAGAAGCATTTACCTCCTTCCCAAGCAGGACAGTGCTCCTTGGGTTGCCATAACCAACCCCACCCCCACCCTATCCCACCCTACCCCACACTCTTTTGTCTTATTTTTTGTTAACTTGCCACCTTTGCTTTAACTGCCTGGCCCTGTAGGCCCATGAATTCATGATCCCTATAGTTTAAGAAAAATAGTGCTTGCAGAGGTATTGTCTTTATTTTTTTATTATTATTTTTTATTTCTCTCCCCTTCCCACCCCTCCCCCCACCAGTTGTCTGCCCTCCTTGTCCATTTGTCATTTGCTGTGTGTTCTTCTGTGTCCACTTCTATCCTTATCAGCAGCACTGGGAATCTGTGTTTCTTTTTGTTGTGTCATCTGCATCAGCCCTCCATGTGTGCAGCACCACTCCTGGGCAGGCTGGACTTTCTTTCGTGCTGGGCAGCTCTCCCCACAGGGTGCACTCCCTGCACACGGGGCCCTCCTTTGTGGGGGACACCCCTGCGTGGTGCAGCACTCCTTGCACACATCAGCACTGCATGCATGTGGGCCAGCTCCACATGGGTCAAGGAGGTCCTGGGTTTAAACTGCGGACCTCCCATGTGGTAGGCAGATGCCCTATCCATTGAGCCAAGTCCACTTCCCTGAGGTATTGTCTTTAAGTGTTTTCAGCCATCCATCTTAGTTTACTGGAGACAAAATGAACGAATCTTATCCAATATGAGTTTTGAATAATGGCATCATTTTACTTGCAAATAACATGCTTTCTCTCTCCCACATAAGTATCATTTATTAGTGTCCAAAACATGAAATGCTTCTTCCTTGAACAATCAGTGAAGTGTGTCAGGAGGTTCATAGAAAGGGTGAGTAGTGATTTTGAAACAGGAACCTCAGGACATACAGTTTGCACTCTCATTTAAAAACAAGTCAACTAGGGTTCCGGGAGAAGTACTGATTTGTCCACCATCACCCAATTTAGTCTCTTCACCTTCAGTTCCAAGTTCCACCCACTGCAACATTCTACCTGTGCTTCTGTTAGATTTCTTCTACCTGGACAATGTAAGATGCAAGCTTGGCATCACTGACAACAAATGCCATCAATGGTGGTTTTCACATTTGGGAGACTGGGTTGGGAAAGACAATGGTCTTTTCCACTGTGTGTGTTCATGCACAGCTTTGGTGAAAGATAGGAGAGGCTGCCCCAAGACCTATGTGCACTGTAATAGAAACAGTGACATCTTCCTTCAGGGCCTCCATGGAGTCAGCTCACAGGCAGCAGGTTGATCTCCATCAGTGAATTCCTCAGCTTATGCTAATATCTTGCAGATAAATGCCTGGGAAACTGAATTTTGGCAGTGGTTTACAAAAACACTGTGGCTCTAAGAAGCAACTTGTGAACATTTTTGTGTTCTTGTATTTTGACCAAGATGCAATCATACTTGATCTTGCTGTTTTATAGGATATTAGAATGTGAGGCCAGAAGGAACTTTAGGGGCCAGTTTATGTTTTGGGAACTTAAAACAGGAGGATTTTGAGCTTACTCCAGGTTGTTGAGTTTAATTAGTGACGGAGCTGGAACCAAAGTCCAGGTTTTCTGCTCTCCATGTTTTAATACAAAGAACAAAGTAGTGAAGAAAGGTAGAAAGGGAGGTTAGGCAGGCCTTTGGTGAAGTCTCTTTACCTCTCTGGCTTTGGTGTTGTTATATGGAAACCAGAGGAAGATGATTCCTAGGTGATAGATAAAGTTCCTTGCAATGCAGAAATTCTGTTGATTTTTTAATTACTTGCTCTGCATTAAAGCTATGTTGTGTAGTTCATATAACTAACTCATGCATTGACCAGGGTACATTAGCATTGCCATCAGTTTGAAAATTTTTAATTAGAGAAAATGCTGATCTCAAGAAGTTTTGTCATATCTATCTTAATGAACAATATGTCCTTTACAAAAATCTTCAGCTATGCAGTCACCTTTACAAAGAAAACTTTTCTTTTCTGCCCACTCTGCATTTTTTCTGTTGCTTTATTTGGCCAGCCCCAGCCTTATGAGATCATTCTTGCAGTTATTCACAAATTGCTTTCCAAAGACAGCTCCAAAATGTAAAGTGAATTTGAGGACAAAGAGAAATGTTTAGTCTGCCATAATGTGGAGAAAACTTAGTCATCAAAATGATAGTTGTCAGGATTGAAGGCTTAAACATGAACCTGGACAAATAAGCAAAAGTATTCAAGGACTGCTGTCTAAAGGCATGACAGTTCTTCTCAACTGAGGGCAGGCTGTTCTAGGCATCTCTTGAACTCATTGATATAGCCTCATGTCCCAACAGAGACACGTCTCTTTAGGAAATGCTTCTGTGCAGTTTCTTTTTTATCCATGATTACTGGCCAAAAAATCGTCTTTGCATAATTGGGGGAAAAGGATACATCTGTTTAAATGACGGCACCATAATCTTCAGTCTTTGTCTTGGAACCTCTTTTTATTTTTAGACCTAGATAGTTGCAGACCAGCCAAATGGCTGTGGCTACAACAAGCCCACTAGATCTTGATATATTGTTTGTTCCTAGGATGGAAGAATTTGTGGTGGGGGCGGTGGTTTCAGAATATTTGCAGTATCGGTGGGAAAACAGCAGTACAAATACTGAGAATATATAATTTAATACTATTTGTGACTTCATTATATAGAATCATAAAAATTTTTAAATTTCAGTTTAGCAAACTGTTGTGGTGAAGTATAGAAAAGCATCTTCATGCAGGTTATTTTTTTCCTACTTAATGTACAAATAGTAATTGACTGTTTTTGCTTTCAGTAAAACTTTATTAACAGAAATATTCTTTACTCTTGGAATTGAAATGGTGTTTAGTGAATATCTTTAATAAAAGGTGTTTTGTTTAAGATCTTCTGAAAATCCCAATACTGTGGCTACCGAAAAATTCTGTCCATTGAGATGGATTAGTCCGTAAAATTTGGTGGAGTGTCTCTTGCGATAGCCCGACAGCCCCAGACGTAGGGAAGGTCATTTGATGTGATTCTTGTGGGGCAAAATGCCCCTACTTAGATATTGGACTCCAAAATGATAGTTCCATTATTGTCTTGCTTTTATATCTGGACATTGACTAAGGATCCGAACTGCCAAGCATTGAGTCTCTTTGATCAAGCCTTCAGTTTCCTTTGACATAAGGACTAACTCCCCTTTTCTAACTTCTCTTAAACTAGGCTTTTTATTGTGAAGATTATAAGAAAAAAAAGTGAGGAGAATGTGACCTTTTTTATTTTTCTTTCTTTTTATTTATAGATTGTTTTAAACAAAATATACTTTTCTTGAAACTTCTTAAACCTCTTTTCACTATGGCAAATATTTTAAGAGGGATAATACTTTTTTATGTTTTGAAATTTTATATGAACTTACGTTCTAAATTTACTGGGTAAAAACTTGTAATTAAAATAACTTGGACATTTTTCTTCAGAAAATGGTACATAAATACCAACTGAACTTAAGGGAGGTGAATTCTTCAGGAAGTAAACATTTTCCGTGATAAAACATTAAACTTCTAAATAAGTTTTTTTTTTCCATTATGCTTCTATAAGTATGTATTTTTCTTGCATTATTTATTTAGCTGTAATTCAGTTAAGTGACCAAGGAAGAGTCTTTAAAGACACTAAAATTTTAAATCAGCCTTAAGATAGTTTTAGAAGCTACTGTATTCAAGTATTGTGTATTGTGTTAAATGACTAAAATACCCCAAAACTTAAAAACATCATTAGTGCTTAAATGCTGTTTAAAAGTTGTGTTTGTCATTATTTGTTTAGAGATTTTAATATATTCATTTAATTTTTTAATACAAATTTTTTAATCTTATTCCAGGAAGGGAAAATGAGCAGAAATTAAATAAGATACATTTAAGGAAAGCTTTGAAGAATAATCCCTCCCTCACTAAGGAAATAAGAACTGTCTTAGAGCAGAGTTTGGTGGAGAAACTGGAAACCTTGGGGATTAAAGCGGTAAGTTCAGTCAGTATTAGAATATTTACTAGTTTTGTTTTATTTTGTTTTCCAAATAAAAAGTGACCAGAGAAGAGGGCATATCAGTTCTGTCCATATTTGGAGACCAGAAGCTAATACAACATGGTTTATTTATCAAACACTTCAACCAGGACCTTTCTAAGAGCTTTACCCATAATAACTCATTGCTGTTGAAACAAGTCTCTGAGATGAGGAATATTATTATCTCTGTGTTACTGAGAAGGTTAAGTAACTTGCGTAAGGTCACATAACTAGTTGTGAAGGAGCCAGTATTTGTTTCTAGGCAGTTGCTAGGCTGCTAACCTTCTGATATTAACCCTAAATCATTGCCTGTTACAAAGTTGGCTCTTGATAATTACTTGTTGAATGAAGGATGAATGATTGTATTTCATATTGTTGTCATATTGAATAATTTCAGTGCACCACATTACATGTGGACTCTCTTTACTTTTTACATCTTTCATTGACATACATAAAATGCACAAATTTTAACTAAACAACTTGATGGATTTATATACACCTGTGTATGTGTGTGTCTACTTATGTGCATGTATACCTACACATGTACACATTTATGCATGCATAGGTATATACCTTCAGGTGTGTGTACATACGCAAATGTAGGTGTGTGCTTGTGTGTATATGTGTATAGGTATGTGTATCTAGGCATGTGTATACAAACATGTATGTGTGTTTATAACGGATACATATATACAGAGATGTGTACACATATGTGGATAACTATGTATATATTATGTGTGTGTATATGGGTATATATATGTGTGTATATATACATATGTGTGCATGGGTATGCTCTATAACCAACACTCAGATTGGGATATTGAACATTTCCATCACCCTCAAAGACTATCTTTTGCCTTTTTTTCTGTCAGTGTCACCCCCTACTTCCCAAACAAAGGAAATGGTTATTCTGACTTAACTTTGCTTGTTCTTGTACCTCATATAAATTTAATCATACACTATGTAATATTTTGTCTTTTGCTTATGATTGTATCTGTAAGATTCATAGCTGTTGTTTCAGGAAGCAGTAGTTCTTTCTTTTGTGGTGTAGTATCCTATTGTATGAATATACTACATTTTTCCCTTCTTCAGCTGATGGACATTTGGATTTCCAGTTTGGGGCTCTTCTATCTGTTACATTCTTGTGCATGTCTTTTGGTGGACATGGGCACTCCTTTCTCTTAGATAATTATCTAGGAATGAAATTGCTGGGTTAAAGGACAGGCATGTGTTTAGTTTTAATAGGTACTACCAGATAGTTTTCCAAAGAGTTTGTACCAACTTTCACAATCCTCATCAGTGTGTGAGGGTTCTGGTTGCTTCACATCTTTCACCAACTCTTAGTATCGTCAGTCTTTTTAATTTCTACTTAGGTTTTTTAGGTAGGATTTTACTACACTCAAAGCAATGGGAATCAGAAATATTTGTGGAATGTCCATAGTTCCTATCAGAATTGTTTCTTTTTTTTTTTTTTTAAAGATTTATTATTATTTTTATTTATTTAATTCCCCTCCCCTCCCCTGGTTGTCTGTTTTCTGTGTCTTTTTGCTGCGTCTTGTTTCTTTGTCCGCTTCTGTTGTCGTCAGCGGCACGGGAAGTGTGGGTGGCGCCATTCCTCAGCAGGCTGTTCCCTCCTTTGTGCTGGGCGGCTCTGCTTATGGGTGCACTCCTTGCGCGTGGGGCTCCCCTATGCGGGGGACACCCCTGTGTGGCACGGCACTCCTTGCGCGCATCAGCACTGCACATGGGCCAGCTCCACACGGGTCAAGGAGGCCTGGGGCTTGAACCGCAGACCTCCCATGTGGTAGACGGACGCCCTAACCACTGGGCCAAAGTCCGTTTCCCCAGAATTGTTTCTTGAAACTAGTTTTGCTTATATTTTAAGTCTCCAAGTTGAATTCCTGTGTCCTTTCTGGCCAACAAAGAAGTAGCATTACTCAAAGTATTTTCCCCCATGTAAGCAAGTTCTGTAATTAATTATTGGTGCTCATTTTATCTTTTGCCACGTTGTTTCTTTTCGGCCAAGGAGCTTCTCCTATTGAAGTGATTGCAGAGGCCCTTTCATTCCACTGGAGACCTGTTATTAAACTTAACATCATTGCACTCTTGCTTGGGGCATCTTTACCCAAAAAATCATAGTCATGCATAACTCACATACCATTATGTAAGTTAACCATTAACCTGTCTCCTCCTTTCCATTTTCCAATTCCAAAGCCAACATCCTTATTTAAAGCATTTAGTGCTTCAAAGCTATGCTTTCCATAAATGTTTCCTTCTCTCATTAATGAATGACTTATTGTCGGCTATTTGTTGGGGTTATGGTGGTGTACAAATAACAGAAGGTCCCTGCCTTTTCGGAGCATACAGTCTTGTGGAGGAGACAAACATTTCTTCTTTCCTTTGAAAAATATTTTCATGAGAATTTTTAATTTGAGCAGATTTTGTTTTGGGTTTCTTTGGTCTTTATTTTTTTAATGTTACATTAAAAAAATATGAGGTCCCCATATACCTCCCACCCCCTTCACCCCACCCCTCCTCCCACAACAACCTCCTCCATCATGAGACATTCATTGCACTTGGTGAATACATCTCTGAGCACCGCTGCACCTCATGGTCAGTGGTCCACACCATAGCCCACACTCTCCCACAGTCCACCCAGTGGGCCATGGGAGGACATACAATGTCCGGTAACTGTCCCTGCAGCACCACCCAGGACAACTCCAGGTCCTGAAAATGCCCCCACATCACATCTCTTCCTCCCACTCCCTACCCCCAGCAGCCACCACGGCCACTTTCTCCACACTAATGCCACATTTTCTTTGATTACTAATCATAATAGTTCATGAATAGAGTATCAGTAAGTCCACTCTAATCCATACTCTTTTCCTCCATCCTGTGGACCTTGGAGTGGTTGTGTCCACTCCACATCTATATCAAGAGAGGGCTTAGATTCCACGTGGATGCTGGATGCAATTCTCCTGTTTTTGGTTGTAGGCACTCTTGGCTCCCTGGTGTGGTGGTTGACCTTCTTCACCTACATCTTAGCTGAGTGGGGAAAGTCCAATAAACCAGAGTGTAGGAATTGCAAGTCTCTTGAGGCTCAGGGCCTGGCTATCACATGGTCAGCCCAGAGATTCAGGTCCCCTGGGTATACACTAAACCCCAGCGCCAACTACAGATCCAGTAAAAGTAACAGGAGAGGCTTGTGAACAAAGATCACATCTGAGTCCAGCTCCGTCACACAGAAACACAAACTCCAAAGTAGGGCCAACTGACATGGCACTGAACTCCATCTGCCACGACCATAGAACCTGTGGGTCTCTGTAGCCTTCAGAAGAACCAATACCTGAGGTTGTATCTACTTTATCTGTCTCTGGGACTCTGCTGAGGTATGCATAATGGCGACCCCTCTGATAACCTCCTGGCTCTTTTTGGAGACTCACAGCCATATAAACTCATTTGTCCTTTCCATTTCCCCCTTTTATTCAGGTCAAAAAGCATTTTTAACTCCTGGTATTACATGAAGACTGAGATATTCTGCTGGTCCGAGTTGACCCTTTTATTCAAGGTCATTATCTAGTTACATCATCAGCTGTTACTTGGTAGTAATCCCTCGGTGCCAGGGAGGCTCATCCCCAGGAGTCATGTCCCACGTTGGGGGGAAGGCAACACATTTACATGCTGAATTTGGCTTCAAGACTGGCCACATTTGAGCAACACGGAGGTTGAGCAGATTTTTTGTTGGAGGTACCAGAGTTGGGGATTGAACCTGGGACCTCGTATGTGGGAAGCTGGTGCTCAACCATTGAGCCACACTGGCTCCCCAGAATTTTTAATTAGAAAAGCAAACAAAATAATAAATCACTCAGAATTCTACTACCTTAAAAATTTACATAAATTAGAAGTAAAACTTCTCTCCCTCTAATCCTACCTGTCTGAAGGAAACACTATTAATAGTTTAGTACTTACCCTTTCAAACTTTTCTATTGCTTATACTGACCTATTTTTGTATGCAAATAGGAAGCTATATTCATATATCCAACTCCCTATCCATATCTTTCTGTCTGTTTATTTATCTCTTATCCATATATCCATATATGCTTGCATGCACATTCATATCAAATCTTTTTTAAAAAATAAAAATTGTGTCATGCATATATGCGTGTGAGTGTGTGTGTCTACAGCTTGCATATTTCAGTTGATTTAGACTTGGATGTTGAGGATATGAGGACTTTTAAAAGTGGGTACCTGTAGCACTATGCCATTCTTTCTAATAACAATACAGTGTTCTGTCATATAAATGTTCTGTCATATAGAAATACCACAGTCATTCTGACATTCCTCTAATGATGGGCTTTTTAAACTTAAATGTTTCCAGTTTGGGGCTCTTAAAAACAATGTTATAGTTCACGTTCTTAACATATATTCATATGCACTTATGATTTCTAAGATTCCTTGAAGTTAGTTTGCAAGGTAAGAGGATATGAACATTTTGCATTTTAAAAGGTACTGACAAGTACCCACAGTCCCCAAATTTTGTGCCAGTCTTCATTCTCATCAACAGATTATGAGTTTGCCCATTTTCCCACACTCATGCCAGCACTAGATACTATAAAATAGAATTTATTTTTTATGTGTGTGTGTGTTTTGGTCACATGGATATATATTTAAAAAATGGTAAATTTGCATTTCGTTAATATCGAGTGAGGCTGAGCCTTATTCCATAAAAGGAGACCCTTATATTTTTCCATCTGGGAATTAACTTTGTCAGTTGTCCTGTTGTATTGTTTGTTGTTATCGATTTGTTGGAATAATTTGCATGTTAGGGATATTAACCTTTTCCTGTGTGTTCAACATTTTTTCTGTCTTTTACTTGTCTATTTTATGTTGCCATTCATTTAAAAACTGCTAAATATTTGTGTAATCAAATAATCATTTTTCTCATGTGGTTTTTGTGTTTTGTATTTTAATTGGGATGTTTCTTTTTATCCTAAGATTTTAAAAACATTTTCCTATTTTTTTTCCCCTAATGCTTGAATAGCTTTTTTTTTTGTCCTGTTTTTGGTTTTTTTTTGTCTATCTAGACTTTAAGAATCAAGTTTGGAATTGGTGAGTTGGAGATCTAACTTTATTTCCAGTTGAATCTGTTGTCCCACCATCATTGAATAATCCATCCTTTCCCCATTGATTTGAAATGATACTTTTATCATATAGGGAATTCCTACATATATTTGAATTTATTTTAGGACTTTACATTGTTTTATCCTACTTTTATGTATTCCTTTGCCATCATCATACTGATTCAACAATTCCTTATTTTATAATATATTTTAACACCTGCCACAGAGCATGCCTTCTTCATTTTTCCTCTTATTTCAAAAATTTCTTGGCAGTTCTTCCATTTTTTATTTTCCAGTGAACTTGAGAAACATCTCCAGTTCCAGAATAACCCATATTGTGGCTCTAATTGGAATTGCTTTAAATTTTGTATATTAATTAGGAAGGCTGACATTCTTACAGTATTGGCCTTTCCATCTAGATACATGGGATCTGAAGACAGGTATTAAACAAATGATCTCACAGATAGATGGTACGTTTATGATGATAGATTGTGTGAAATGAAATGAAGGAAAAGGAAAGAGGAATAACCGAGGTGAGAGAAAACCTCTTCTTGGAGTTGACACTTAATCTGATGACTGAGTTTTCTGTCCTGGGCAACTGGGTGAATGTGGTCCACTTCCTGGGATGGGGAGGGTGCCGGAGGACAAGGGGAGACGGGGGTGAGAGATTGGGTGGGGGTGGCAAAGAACCATTTAACTAGTTTTCTTCTGTCTAGATTTTTACCATATCCAGATTAATTTTCTCAGATTACCTATCTCTTTTTTTCCTAGTATAAAATAATTTTTATTTACATAATTTATCAAGCTTTTTAATCTTAGTTTTCCTGGGCTGCCATAACTAAGTGCCAGAAACCAGATGGCCTAAAACAACAGAAATTTATTACCTCAGTTTTGGAGGCCAAATGTCCAAAGCCAGGGCATCAGCAGGGCCATGCCCCATCCTAATCCCATAGGGAGAATCCTTCCTTCCCTCTCCCAGCGCCCAGCATTTGCTGGCCGTCCATGGCGTTCTCGTTTCAGGCTCTGCCTCCTGTGGCTTCGCCTCGTCTTCTCCCCTGTGTCTGTCTGCATCTCTTCTCCTCCTCGTATAAGGACACCCACCACACTGGATTAAGAGCCCACCCTTCTCTAGTATGACCTCATTTAAACTTAACTAATTCTGTCTTCAGTGACCTTTCCGAATAGGGTCACATTCTGAAGTCCGGGTGGTCAGGACTTCACCCTAACTCTTCGGGAGATGTGATTCAGCCCCTAACCCATCCAATGACTTTCTCTTTGCTGTGGAATAACGGTCAAACTTTTCGGCATTTACTCTCCCTCATCACCCGGTCCTTTATGACACTTACTTGCTGGATGTGCCTTGACTGTATCCGCCTTGGCATCTGCCTTTCCCACATCTTGCCCCTTTCCCCATCTCCACCCATCTGGAAATACCCCCTTGTTTCTATTTGTTTGACTCCATCTATCCTGCAGGGACAGCTCTTGCCTCCCTTTAAGCCTCCTCTGGCTCCTGGAGCCTCGGGTGGCCTTTCTTCTTGGAAGTCCTTAGCACACACAGCCTTACATAGGTGATCAGTCGTGTACATCATGCGCTTGCCTGGTGTGCCCGACAGCACTGCAAGCAGCTTTGGGATCAGGACAGTAGGTTATATGATAGAGTATCCTCCCCCTTACACACACAGCTGGAGCTCAGTAATTATGGACAAATTGAAACGTTTGCACAGTTAATTTTATGTCAGCATAAGCCCATGAAGTGAGAAACGTCCCTGGATAATTGATCAATGTAATATTCTATTTCTCCAGGATGTTCATGGTATCCCAAGTGATCATTTGAATAGAGTGCTAAGAAATGTGGAATCAGCAAGACACGAGAGAGAAAGACAAATACCTAACATCCAGCAAATTCGAGAATTCCTTGAACATCAGGTCAGCAGTAAAATTGAGGAGAGAACATTACTGTCTTCAGGTATGCCCGTTACCAACTTCCATTTCATTTCTGCGCTTGGAAGTGTGATTAGCCACCTTTTCACAATTTTAAATAGTTTGCCAACTTCAATGTGCCTAATTGGTAACTAACCCCCTTACTGTTTGAACTATTTTATATTGGGTCTTGGATTTTGTTTTTGCATTAAAAATATAACCCGTCATTTGGAACTCTGGACTTAGAAACTTGCTTGTTTGTTTTAATGGCAATGTAGACAGTATTGCAGTATTTTTTTTTTTCTTTTTACTTACTGATCATAAAGGCAGTAGAGACTCATGACTGACACTACTATTCCAGATAAGTGCAGTGTTTCTCAAATGGATACCCTTTCAACTGGAGAAATATCCAAAGCGATACATTCTTCTAAAAGCAGATATTTGATTAGACAAAGACCTGTTTTTACTGATAGAACATCTGTTCCAAAGTGAGTATTTTTGACCTGACAATTTTAATTCATGTTTGACCCAACAGAGAGTTATACTTGCAATTCCTACCAGTCTTTCTATAACACTGGGTGATTTTTGGTGCTACTTTCTCTCTTTAATATATAATCAAAATTTATGTTATGTAACTCACTCATGCAGTTTAGAAATACTTTTCTGTTGTTTTCTAGAATTAGGAAAAATATCCCAGAAGATCATTTTCCCAGAAAGCCTTCCACTATCACGTGAGTACTTGAGGAGGGGGAGGTCATTTAAAAGATTCTTTTCTAAAAGAAAATAAAGAAGCAGGAAAAAAAAAAAGAAGAAAGGAATTTTCTTTGCTCAAAAATAAATAAATAAAAGATTCTTTTCACTGTACATTAGCATGCTCAGTGTGATTAAAGATATAATTATTACATGTCATACTTAATCAATGACTTCTTTGTGACATATCATTGTTTCTGTATGATTTGTTATGGAAGCAAATAGCACCTACCACCTGTGTCATTCCTGAATTTCTCAATAACATGGTTAAATTAAAGGAATGAGATTGAGTCATGATTGTGTAGGTTTATTTTAGATAATATTTTAGGGCTTTAGCTCCTTCTTGAAGTTGACAGTGATCCTAGACCTTACTCTTTTAGGGTCTCTTAGGATGCTAAGAATCCTAGCTCAGTCACTCATCAACTGTGTGCCATTGATTCAGTTGCTTATCTGCTTTATGCCTCAGTTTTGCTATTTGTAATTTGAGGATAATACTCCCCTTTTCACAGGCTAATTTTACAAATTAAATAACAATATATGAAAAGGGCTTGGCTTAGTGCCTGGTACTTCATGGGCACTCAATAAATTATAGGTATGTTGTTATTAACAATGAGTGAAACTTAATTTTATTATAAGTACATTTGATCATTGCCTTGTTCTGAAGATATTAATGCATAAATATTTCCTCTAAGGCATTGTATAGAGGAGACAATAAAAATAGTGATTTACTCTTTGAGAGCATGTTTCACATACATAATCTTGTGGGAGGAGCTTTGTTTCATGGGACGTAGTATTACTGAGTGAACATTTAAAAAGACTGACATATTGGTTCGAGCCTGGGTGCTCAATGAATATTCATTAAATGAATGAACCTTCACCTCTCTGAACTTCCATTTATTTCACTTTAAAATGGGGTGATAATGCATGTCTTACCCCATTGTTAAAAAAAATCAAATGATGTCATATTATAATAGCTCTTTGTAAGATGAAGTAGAAATAAGTGTAAGGTAGTCCATTATAAAGATTTTAAAAGATGGAATAGTTTTATTGAAGGAAATGGTTTTTTTTCCATTGAGAAATGTTTTCCTTAGTTGTATAAAAACCAAGAATATGCTAATTTAAATTTCAGGAAGAAATGTTTTAACTTTTAGCTTTATTCATTCTGATAACTGTGTCACCTGGTTGGCAGATCTGGATTTGGGATAGCTCCTCAGCCTTTTATATAACTCCCGAACCTCCTCGCCATCCTGATCTGTGCCCACTCAGAACATGCTCTTTGGGAATTATTTGAGAATGTTCTGACCACTTTCAGAAGCATACAGCTTGTAAGTGATAAAACTTACGAAAACAGACACCTGTTTTGGTTTTGATTTGTTTAGGACCCCTCCCTTTAGTTCAGAGGAAGAATTGGATGATGATGACTTCATGCAGGCATATGCGTCCCCCGACTTACCTCCTCTGCTGTCATCTAAAAGCAACAAGGGTAGCTTTGCAAAGAACACTGCCAGAAGTGACACTGACTGGACCGAGGGCAGTGAAATTGAGGACTCTGATGTTTCTCCCAAACCTGCAGGTGATTTTTATCATTGAAAACTCATAGAGAACTTTTCTTTAGGACAGTGGTACTCAGCTGGGGGCAGCTCCCCACCCCTCAAGACGTTTTGGCAAAGTCTGGAGACATTTTAGGTTTTCACAATTGGTGGTGGTGGGAGGGCAGAGGTGTTGCTGAATGTCCTGCCAATGCACAGGGTAGAATTCTCTGGCCCTCAATGTTAAAAGTGTGACTTTTGAGAAACATTGATTGAAGATGATAGAGGTGAATGAAATAAATATATAGATTTTCTTCTTCTGGAAGAAGTATTAAATGAAAGAGACCTTTAGCCCATGTTCTCTAAATGCTTCTCTTAAACAAGAAGTGTGAGTATTAGTAAGTTGTAAAGCACTTTTGTGGCTCCGGTTAACTATTGATCATTCTTTAAACATTATGTTCCTTGGTACCTGAACCGTGTAGCATTCTGAGGGGCTTGTTGGATGCCAAGGGTATTACGGGTACAGCATGGAACTTTTGGACCAAAAGAGTGACAAAAAAGGCTATAATACTGGCCTAAGTCAACTGCCTTTTTGAGGTTCTGCCACTAGCATTCTTGAACTTCAGGCAACCCCAGAGCTTTTTAGGATTATATGGGTGTTTGCACAGATTTATAATTAAGGAGACAAATACATAATCTCTTCTACCAGCAGAGTGTCTCTTTAAACTTCCAGTCTCTGACCTAATTCACCTCTTCATTCCTTCCTGTCCTAGATATTGAAATAACTTTCTAATCTCCTGGTTTCTGTCTAATCTCTGTTCCCTCCAAGCCATCAGAGAAGGTCTGAGAGGGGAAGAGAGCAAGCCTAGCTTGGAGGATTGAAAATGTTGAGCTTGTCTGGATGTAGGAAGTGTTGGGATTAGGAAGTCCTGATGGGAAGCTCTTGGGATGGGTCTGGAGGGAAGTGATGGTGGCCTGGACACTTGTTGAGACAGTGGAGACAGAGTGGGCAAACCTCAAGAGGCAGCATCAGCATAACTCAGTGACTGACTGGGTTTAGGGGATGAGGTAGGGAGGAGTCAAGAGTGACCCTGGGTTTCTTACTAGTAACTGGGTAGACAGTAGTTTCATTTACTGAGCTGAGGAGCATGATAGAGACAGGAGATGTTGGCTTTGGATTGTTGAGTTTGAGGTGCCTTTGAATCATCTAAAGTGTGGAGCAGAGGAGTGGCTAGGTCCTAAGCATGCCCTACGTGCTTCCATTTCATTGTTTTGCCCGAGTGGAATGTCCTTGCCCCCTACCACCTTCCTTCTCCACAGGCCTGCCGGTCTTCCTTCTTGAATTGATCTTGCACTTTCCTGTTCTGTTGTCTTCTCTGAGAGCTCTTACCACATGGCATAGCTTCTATTTTAGTTCACTTGACATTTGTGTCTGTGCCCCTCGTTGACTGTAAATCTTTAAGGGAAGGATAGAGAATAAGACTGTTCATTTCCTGTTGACCTACAGCAGTGTCTTGCCCAAAGATCATAAATTAAATTGCACTGAGGCCTGCGGTCACAGAACAGGCTTACTCCAAAGCTGATCAGTGCTTGTCCTCCAGGGCCTCTTCAGCACGCAGTAGAAGTGATTTGCACGTGTGCACCAGGGCAGCACTGGTTTAAAAGCAGTGAGTTTCAGATTTAGTACTTCACCCCAGGCTCTGTAATGAAAGGTGCCTTGTGCTTGTGGATATTCATGCCAGAAATGCAAATAAATAGATTTTAGGTTTCACACCCCAGAGAAAAAAGTGAGTATCTCTCGTAAAGGGCACAGAAATATTAAACTATTACTACACATTTATTCTATGATGATTGATGAGATTTTGAAGTCATTTCCTCCTCTCGATTCATTCAGCATGTTTATTAAGTACTGACTCTGCCAGTGTGTAGAATCCATCCACACCGCCACGTTCATGTTTGTGTGAAGGGTAGAGGCACCTCCCACCAGAGCTCTTTAATGACAGGGACTTGTCTTAGGTTCCTAACGCAGCACTCTGCCCAGTGCATGGTGCCTGGGAGAGGCTCGATTAGTGTTTGCATTCATTGATTCAGCAGGACACTACAGGATGAGTGGAAAGATGGATAAGACACCAACCCTGACTGTAAGGAGCTTAGCAGCCTTGAGGGAGAAGGAGAGAAATGTAGATAGGTAACCATAGAAATGCCATCATAAATTCAGGGGAAGAAGTTATTTTCTGTGGCTTGAGTGGGCGGCCTTTGAAAATTAAGAAGGCATTTGGTCAACACAGAATGGGGTAGGAGGAGGTAGCATGTCATAAGAAAGGCAGAATGGAGGTGAGCACACATGGGGGTCCTTGGGGAATAGAAAGCCCAGAAGGGTCTCAGTATAAAGCCATTATATAGCAGCTGAGGAGATGAGGGGCAAGCGGCAGGTTAGGGCCAGAGTCAGCTGCACGGCATTGGGTGCAGTTTTTATTAGCAAAAAGGTTTATGAGCTGATGGAAGGCAAGAGCTGTTCTACAGCAGGAGAGCCCAGATCCCCAGCAGCGAGGGAACAGAGGAGAGTGGGCAGCAGAGAAGGCCCAGAGTCTGGCGGATAGGGCAGCACAGGGGGCTGGCAGTGTGCATGGAAAGAGGGGGCTAATTTAAAAGGAAAATTGGCAGGGCTTAGCAACTAATGATGCTTACTTGAAGGAGAGGAAGGAGTTGGGGGTGCCTGAATGGCAGTTCTCATGCACTGTGGAAGTGGGGCAATTCCAAAGGAAGACAGGTCCAAGTCTGTGCCTGGGCTCTTCATTTGCTGAAGAGAGTTGGGGCTGAAGGATGATTTTTAAAGAAATACTACTTAATACAATTTCTAAGTTTTAACGTTTTAAATATATCAGCTGTCATTCATTATAATTAACATTATTTTATAACATTTTAGTATACCATATATTTATATAATTCTGTAAGATATAACTAATACATGAAGGTTACCACTGAAATTAAAGTTTCTGTTTACATACTTGAATGACACCATTTTCTTTGTTTTAAAATGAAAAATTTCTATCTTTCAGTCTAAAGGGCCATGATTTTGTTTAAGGAAATGTTTAGTGCAAAATTTTTTTCAACCCCAAAATACCACAATTGATTTTATTTCAGTGATACATAATTATTTGCAAAGCTTAGACTGCGCCTCAGAGTTGGCCGTAAAGTCACTTTGCTCTGAAGATAGATCCAATTTTTTAAAAACTTTATCTGACTAGCTTTTATTGATCCTGTAGGAACCGCCATTAAAACTCTAACTGAAAAAGTTGAAAAAACAGTTTCAAATCACAGAAATGTTAGCAAACCAGTTGGTGGTATTAATGTTGCAGAGGCGTTCATCAAAAAAGAAGAAATACAAGAAGAACTAAAGGTGAAATCGCTTTTACTTGCTGAACCTACACAGAGAAATTCATTTTCTGATGAGTACATCTAAATAATTTTATTGTTCATAGTGAAATAAAAAGCAAATATTATTTAGTATAGTAGAGGTTGAGATTTTTCCCTTATATTGTTTTTCATTATTGCATTTCTTTCCGTTTCATAGATAATCGAAGATACTAAAGCAATAACTAGTAGTACCTTATTTGCATATAAAACTTCATGGGTTTTTAAAATCAGGTTGTGTGTATTATTTGATGTGTGCTAATTTGCACAAAGAAACTTGTGACTAGCTAGAGTCTAGGGCTTCCAGATATTAGTCCAAGGACTTTTCTGCTGCTCTGGCGTGACCTCTAAGGAAAATATGGACTTTTCAGAGCTTAGTCCCACTGAACAATTGGAGTCAGTAAAGAAATACTTCAGAGAGATACATGAATCAAGAACTGGGAGGGCAGAGTCTGAACCCGCTGCCTGCATCAGAGAAGTGGCCCTACCATTTTCCAAGCAGTCCTAACACCCAGGACACAAGAAGAGTGTCTGTGGATAGAGATCTCCTGCTGTATTTATGGTACACAACTAGTCAGTGTGAACTGGATCTTCTAGTAGTCATCACTCTTAATTTTTTTTATTTTGGCATAAATTAGATTTTATCTTTATCCTGCTCATCGAGAGCATTTTGTCAAGCTTCTTTTATTACTTAGTGCTATTCGTCTTACACTGGTTAAAAATAACAAAAGTTATGTGTCCTATAAAGGAGAACCAACATTTTTTTCCTTGAGAAGGACACGGTAGAACAGTGTGCTCCTTTTGGTTAGGAGGCCATTTCTGCAGAGCCCTGAGATCTCTTATCACGGAGATCAAAGCGCTTCCGAGCCTGCCTGCCTTCTCTTGCACAGAACCCTAACTAAGTTTCATACTCTTACGCTTTGAGTTCCTTTGGAATTTTCGCAATTCATTATTTAACTGGCAACATATATTTCCATGGGAAGAAACAAAAAAGAGTTGGTCCTCTCAGCTTTCAAAACACATACTTCCAAATCCAGTTCATTGTCCTGCAGAAGGGACCAGATTTGGGATCCTCTGAAGCCCCCTACTCCTTTGCTGATTCAGTTTTAGTTACTCAATCTAATCAATAAAGTAAATGGAGGGTTCTAACACATGCTGCTGCTTTAGGAAACATTAATTATTTTCCCTGTATTTCTTTTAGTGTGCAGATGTGGATGAGGATGACTGGGACATATCATCCTTAGAGGAAGATAAATCTTTGGGGAAAAAAACTGGGAAAGAACAGAAGGAACCCCTGTTGGTGAAGAATGAATCAAGTTCTATGCACGTTCCAAGTGCCTGGGGTGCATCTAATCCTAGAGGGCCAAAGGGAGAAGGTTGGCTCCTTTAGTTTCTAGCAGAAGCTCTGTCCATTTTCCTATTGTTTTTGTTTTATCTTTATAAATATATGATTAAGCCTCATGAATAGATCATCAGACAAGAAACACTCCCTTGGCATAACAAAGATTTTGATGCTTTCTTTATCCTATTTTAATAAGCACTGTACAACTGATTGATTCATGTATATTTCTTAATTTAAATTTAGTCATAATCTTTAGTTTTTAAAATACAATTTAATATCTTTGAAAATTCCCATACAAATATCCTATTCATTCAAGTTGTCCATAGAAATTAAAATTTCTGATCATATACTTACTTGAATGAAATCATTCTTTGGGCAGTCTTCATGTATTAATCTGATTACATACTGAATATTTTCTTACCTTTCCAGGGAAAGGTTTTTTGTTGTTTTTTTCATAGCATTGTAGCCAGTGGGATTAATTAGAAATGAAATCACCAGTTGAAATTGTTTCTATCCATCTAGTGTAGAGCCTGTATAAGTCCAGTAACATAACTCCTAATACATTTAATTTTTAAAATCAAAATATTGTAATTTATATTTGAGTCAAAGTAATTCTTGCACATGGTGAGAGTCAACTCGTACGGAAGGGCTTCCTCCTGCCATCTCTTACCCCGCATTTGCCTTTCGTCTGTTCTATATTAGTGTTTCTGATGGGATATCTGTGCCTCTAAGGTGCTTCTCTCAGTTTCTTGATTCATTAACTTTTTCATTTCTTTTGATGTCTTGTAAGATAGTTGAGGACTTGGTTTCTTTTCACCCCCTGCTACACCTCTCAGTCCCCCTCTTGATGATTTTTTACCCATTTGTAATTTTAAATCAGTACGTGTCAACCTGTAAATCTCTGTGCTTGCTCTCTGCGTTCTCAGCAATCTCTCTCACCACCCCAGTTTGTAAGATGACACTGTTGTTGCCTCTACCCTTCACTGCAGCATGCCAGCTTTGCCTTTACTGGACAACGTCAAATGATAAAATTAACCTCTGCTCTGTAACCATCATTAAGTTGTCTGTGCTGTGTCTAAAGAGTGAGCCCAATAGTATAAAACCAAAAGGCCACTTTCATATCATAGTGACTTTGTCAGTACACACGGCCGAGAGGACTGTCCTGAGAGCATTCCCTTCTCTTCTTCTGGTGCCCTGCCCCTTTGCCCCTCAAAGAAGCTATTTCTAGAACCTCACTCAAGTGGCATTCTCTGCACTGTACTAGTTCAGTGGCTCAAAACCATGTCATCTGCCCTAGAAAATCTATTTTCAATACTTAATTCCTGCTTGGCTTGTTCATTTTATTCTCTCTTTTGCTCCCTCTTCTCCCCCTGCCCCCACCATCTATTCACTCAGGCAATAATAGCAATGAAACTGTGTTGAGAACTTGCAGGGCCAGTCCCTTTGCGAAATGCAGGGGAAGGAAAGAAGCAGAGTACGGTTTCTGCTGCCGAGGAACTTGTGGGCGGTGGGGTGGAAGTTTACATACGTACAAGGGTGCTGGGATGGTATACCAGGGGTGTGGCCATTTCGTGGTGAGATTTTATAGCAGCCTCCTACACAGGATGTAGGACCCAGGGGATGGGGGTTAATGAACAGAATACTTGTTGAGTGATACATTAGAATATGAAATTATAGATTTTGCAGGCCTGACAACGTGCATATTTAATCATCGGGGCCTTCTCTTCTTCCTCCTTCTCTCCCTCCATAGGACTTCAAGAAAATGAATCAAGCACATTAAAAAGCAGCTTAGTAACTGTGACTGATTGGAGTGACTCTTCAGATGTATAATGTAATTCCAAATGCCAGGAGATTCTTCCAGAAGCCAACAGTATTTCAGTGTCACAGCATTTTAGTAACTTGCCTACATGATTCTAATGCTCATGCCTTATAGTATTTCCCACAGTAAACAAGGAAGCTGGTTCAAAGAACAAGGTTCTCTTTAATGGCATCTAATACAATACTGAAAAAAACAGGTTGTCAACAGTATTTTGAAGCATATAAAGGTGTTTAAGACTTCTGCTTAGAAATAACATGTCATCAAAGTTATAAAACGTTTTTTCTTCAGAATGGTACTCTAGTGTTAAGTGTATTTTTTCAAATAATTTTTAAGTGAAAGTATTTTTTTTAGTTTATAGCAGGTTTTGTTTTAAATTATTAAATTTTTAAAAATATCTTAATGTAAATTATCACATATTGAAAGTGTTATAAAATTCTGTTAGTATCCTTAAAATTGAATTAGTGGAATCAGTGAAACCTTAAGAGTAGACTGGTTATTTTTTGTATGTAAGTAAGTTTAGAATTATAATATAGCTAGGCCCATTGCAAGAACATTTTCCTGAAATACCTTCATCATATGCAGCATTGAGCCATTATAAGCATGATGCTATTAAAATAATTATTTTAGAGCTTAATCTTTACTTGGGTATTTTATGAATAAAATGTAGCTATTTTAAGTGTCAATTAATTTATCAGAATATGAACAGAAAATATTGTCATTACTGAATTCATATGTTTATGTAGCTCTTTTTTTAAAACTTTTTTTAATGCCAAACCCATATTATAAAATACCTCAAAAGTAATATAGTTATATTCTGGAACAATGACACTGTCATAGGTCAGAAAATTCATAATGAAATGTTTTTGCCTTTTTTATACTTTGTGGTACTATCTGTAGTCTGTTTCCAAAAAAAGTAACAAAATGGTTTGTTAGGTTTTGGATTTCTTCCTTTTGTCATCCTCTCAAGTAAAGCCTTCCATTATATCACTGTGACTGAAGCTGAGTTATTAGAGGTGATTCTAATTAAGGTGTTTGGAGATTTATTTCTGATTTAAATTTATACTTATTGGAGGGTTTACTAAAAGAGAGGCGTATCTTCGTAGTTATGCCACATAGCATCCTTAGCGAATGTTAGGACAAATCTTTATCTGTTCCTCTCACTACCAGAGTCCTTTTTGTATGTGGCCAGTTCCAACGCTTTTAAAGGTTCTTCCCAGCAGAGGCCATTTTATGCAAATGTATTCACTTTAAATGTGTGTTATACAGTTCCATGGATTTTTTAAATTTAATTTTTATTCTAGTACCATATTGTCCCTTTTAAGCACATTCAAATATGTAATTCATTGCTGTTGATTATATTCACAATGTTGTACTACCATCACCAACATCCATTACAAAAAGTTTTCCATTTTCCGAAGTAGAAACTGTACATTTTAAGCCTTAACTCCATAATCTCTGCCCTCACCCTGGCCCCTGGTAATCTGTATTCTAGAGTCTGACTCTGAGTTTGTTTATTCTACTTATTTCATATCAGTGAGATCATACAATATCTGTATTTTCAATCAACATGATGTCTTCAAGGTTCATCCATGTTGTAGCATGTATCAGAACGTCATTCCTCTTATGGCTGAATAAGATTCCATTGTGTGTTTATATACAGCATTTTATCCATTCATTGGATAGTGGATATGTGGGTTGCTTCCATCTTTTGGCAATTGTGGATAATACCACTATAAACATTGGTGTGCAAATACCTGTTCGAGTTGGTTTTGATTTGTATTTCCCTAAGGGCTAATGATGTTGAGCATCTTTTTATGTGTTTTTTTTTTTAATCAAATCAGTTTTATTGATTCATATTAATAAACATAAATCCATCCAAAGTATATAGTCAATGATATTTGGTACAATTACAGGGGCGTTCATGACTCCAGTCATTCTTAGAGCATCTTCATTATTCCAGCACCAATAACAGCAATGCTAAAAAAGAAAAACACAAACTCATCACCTCGCAATCTGTTTGTCCTGACCTACATAGCTGCTATTGTTTCCTTTTCTAGTTTATTTGTATTTATATTTTGTAGAAAGGCTTGTATATGTAATATCACCCATATTTGTATTTACATGTGGTTTTACTATGTTATACAGTCCCATGTTACATTTTTTTAGCTTTCTGTCTATTAAATGTCTTTAGGCTTTTCCTTTCAACCACTGTCATACCTTTATAATAGCTCTGCTAGTACAAACAGCATAATATGCTTTCACCATTTCTATTCATTTTCAAAGATTTACAAACAACCTTTTAACCAATTCTGCACAGATACACATTCAGCTTTCCATTCTCTACCCTCATTCTATTTCCTGGTGACCTATATTCTAATTATTAATTCCATGATTTTACACAATTAGTTCATAATAGTGCAGTTGTACAGTATTTGTCCTTTTGTGTCTGGCTTGCTTCACTCAATATCTTCCAGGTTCATCCATGTTGTCATATGCTTCATGACTTCATTTCTTCTTACCACTTCATAATATTCCATTATGTGTATCCACTACAATATGTTTATTCATTTATCAGTTAATAGACACCTGGTTTGTTTCCATCTTTTGGCCATCGTGAATAATGCGGCTATGAACATTGGTGTGCAGATGTCTATCTGTATCACTGCTCTCAGTTCTTCTGGGTATATACCTAGGAATGGTATTTCTGGGTCCCATGGAAAGTCTGTATTCAACTTCCTTAGGAACTCCTAAACATTTTCATGAGTTTTTTTGGCCATTTATATATCTTCTTTGAAGAAATTTTATTCAAGTCTTCTGTCTGCTTTTTTTTAATGTTTATTTATTCCTCTCCACCCCCACCCGCCCCTGCTGCCTGCTTGCTGTCTGCTCTGTGTCCATTCGCTGTGCACTCTTCTCTGTCTACTTGTATCCCTTTTTGTTGCATCATCTTGCCATGCCAGCTCTCTGCAGGTGCGAGCCATCAACTCTCCACAGGCATGGGCCTCCTTCACAAGGAGGCCTTGGGACACGAACCCAGGGCCTGCCATATGGTAGGCGGGAGCTCCATCGATTGAGCCACATCTGCTTCCCTTGTCTACTTTTTAATTGGGTTTTCTTTGTTGTTGACTTCTAAAATTTATTAATATATTCTGGATATTAAATTCCTTATCAGAATGTGGTTTCCAAATATTTTCTCCCATTGCATAGTTTGCCATTTTACTTTCATGATAAGGTCCTTTGAGGCACAAAAGCTTTTAATTTTGATAAAGTTCCATTTATCTTTTTTCTTTTGTTTCTTGTGCTTTGCTACAAAGAAACCATTGCCTAACACAAAGCCCTGAGAATGCTTCCTTACATTTTCTTCTAGGAGTTTGAGAAAAAGTTCTGGCTCTTATATTTAGGTCTTTGACCCATTTGAGTTGATTTTTGTATAAGGTAGGAGGTAGGGGTCCCCCTTCTTTTGTATATGGAGATCAGTTTCCCCAGCACCATTTGTTGAAGAGACTATTTTCCAATTGAGTGGTCTTTGCTCTTTGTCAATCAGTTGACCATAAATGTAAGGGTTGATTTCTGAGCTATTTCCATTCCATTGGTCTGTATGTCTGTCCTTGTCTCAGTACCATTCTGTTTGAGGACTGTAGTTTTGTAATAAGCTTTAAGTTTGGGAAGTGTAAGTCCTCCAGTTTTCTCCTCCTTTTTCAAGATGGCTTTGAATATTCAGAGTTCCTTACCCTTCCATATAAATTTGATGGTTGGCTTTTCCATTTCTGCAAGGAACATTGTTGGAATTTTGTTTGGCTTTGCAGTGAATCTGTAAATCACTTTGGGTAGAACTGACATCTTAATATTTAGTCTTGCAACCCATGAACACGGAATGCCCTTCCATTTATTTTGGCCTTCTACATGACTATTCTACATTTTGTAGTTTTCTGTGTAAAAGTCCCTCCCAACCCTAGTTTGATTGTTTTAGTTGCTATTGTAAATGGATTTTTTTCCCTTGATTTCTCCTTCTGATCGTTCATTACCTAGTGTATAGAAACAAGTGATTTTGGGGTATTGATCTTGTACCCTGCCCCTTTGCTGAATTCATTTATTAGTTTTAGTAGCTTTGTTGTGGATTTTTTAGGATTTTCTTCTCATATCTTCTGAAAATAGGGAAAGTTTTACTTTGTCCTTTCCAGTTTGGATGCCCTTTATTTCTTTTTCTTGCCTAATTGCTCTGGCTAGAACTTCCAGTACAGTTGGTGACAGGGGGCATCCTTTTCTTGATCATGATCTTAGAGGGAAAGCTTTCAGTCTTTCACCATTAACTAAGATTGTTAGCTGTGGGTTTTTTCATATATGTCTTTTATCATGTTCAGGAAATTTCCTTCTATTCCTAGTGTAACTCAGTTTTGTTTCTTTTTTAATCAAGAGAGGTTTGGGAAGTTTGTCAAATGCCTTTTCTGCCATCAATTGAGATGATGTAGAATGTGTTTTTTCCCCACTTCGTTCTGTTAATGTGGTATAGTACATTGATTTCCTTATATAATTGTTCTTGGAATGTTTGGCCAAACTCCCCTCTGAAGCCATCTGGTTAGGAGGTTTTTGATTACTGATTTAGTCTATTCACTAATTATTGGTTTGTTGAGATCTTTTTATTTATTCTTGAGGTAGTGTGTGTGTTTCTAGGAGATTGTCCCAATTTCATCTAGGTTATCTATATTGTTGGCTTACAGTTGTTCAGTGTCCTCTTAAGAGCCTTTTTTATTTCAGTGGGGTTGCCCTTTTTTTAGTTCTGATTTTAGCTTTTTGTGTCGTCCCTCTTTTTTTTCTTCCTCACCCTAGCTAAAGGTTTGTCTTTATCTTTTCAAAGACCCAACTTTTGGTTTTATTGATCCTCCTTAGAGCAGAGAGAGAATTTTAAAAATAATAGAATTTCTTCAATTTGAAGGAAATCAATTTCCTTCATTTTTTTTTGCTTTAGGTTTATTTTGTTCTTCTTTTTCTAGGTTTTCCTGTTTTGAGGTTAGGTGCCTGGTTTGAAATCTTTATTTTTTGTAAATGTAAGCATGTAAAGTATAAATTCCCCCCTTAGCACTGCCTTTGCTACATCCCATAAGTTTTGATATGTTGTAATTTTCATTTTCATTCATTCAGGGTATGTAAGTAATTTCCCTTGTAATTTCCTCTTTAAACCACTTGTTGTTTATGAATATGTTGTTTAATTTACATATGTTTGTGAATTTTCCTTTATCCTACTGTTATTGATTTCTGGCTCCATTCCATATCTTAGGTCACAAAACAAATCTCAATGAATTTTAAAAATTTGAATTAAGGCATGTAAAGAACGGTGTCTGGCACATAGTAAGGTGCATATTAGCTGTGATTACTATTACCCATATGTATCTGTTCTAAAGGGTTGGCTCTAGGAATAAATCATTTTCCTCACTCAGATATCACAGGAGTAGCTTACATATCTTGAGAAATGTTAAGTCTCTCATTTATCCAGTTAGCTCCATACACAGGATATTAAAGACAAGCTGGAACTCAGCCTGCCAGTTCTGTGTGAGCAAGGAACCACGCAGACTCCAGGACTTCCTTTAGGGTTTTCAAAGTCAACCATTACCAGTTCACCTAACTCAACTCTGGGTGATGTTCCACCTCAGGACTATCTGCCTGCTTTCCATGTCAGAGAAGCCCAAGCAGTCAGTTACGGTGGGCGTGTTAGACAAAGAGGAGTCATATCTTGGCCCCAGTAACATTTGCTTCAGCAGTCATGGTGAATTACACTCATGCCAGACAGGTGTAAGAAAGTAGCAGTAGAATCTGTACAGCCATTTAACCTGAACACCTTTTGAAGAAGAGTCTCAGATTGCCCCATACTGCTTACAAGACCCTAGACCTTTTATGCCTTCAGGCTACTCTAAATAAAAAGAAACAAGGAATAGGGACAAAGACTTGAACGATTAAGAAGGTTATATTATGAATACTTGTTGCATCTTTGGTACCAAATACTTTACATGTCATACAAATATATAAAATATATACAAATCCGGTAAATAACCTGTTTATTTTTTTATAGAAAGGCACAACAGAAAATGATTAGTATATAACTATGTAACATTTATATCCATATAATCAATAGATTTTTCAAATTCATATTTTAAAAAGTTTGTGTTAATTATAGGAGGACCTTGATGGAATAATTTTGTGAACAGTTCACTTTTAATAACAAACTCAAGATACAGCTTGCAACAGTGCTCTTTTTAGACATAAGCATTTTTATCAAACTGTTTTGAAGGGTTTGTGGTTTTAAAATCTCCTTCTCTGCCATGATACTTTGTCCGAGAAGACATGACAGATGTGGCCCCATTGTATGCATATCCCATCCTGGAAGGCAAAAAAGAGTTTTGTAGATTTTATTCTATACATGGGGCAAACAAAAATGGGAGGAACTGTTTCTCCCTATTGTTGTAAACAGCTAAGTTTAAATCTTCCCCTGATTACTCTTAGTTAGCTTTCTCCTCTCCCTCTCAACCCCAAGAAATATTTCAGTGTCATTTCTGAATATTCTGAGCAATTAAGAACCTCTGCAAAAGAAACTTCATGGTTTATTCTTTTGTTCAGTATTCTCTTTAAAACCACTATTTGCACCTTATATTCTTAGAACCTAGGAGTGGTGATCTTCATCAACAACTTCTGCCTATGTGAAAATGAGGAGGAGGTCAAAGTGACCTCATATTTGGACCCAAATATTAAGGCAATCCTTGATTTTGCTGTTACCACTTTTTTAGGACTTGTACTCCCTCAAAACTCATATTTAGTAGAACTAAATTCCAGCTTTCAAATACAGTTTCAACTCATATATAAATTGTTTTGGATAGTGATGATCAATTAACTGTCTTCCTAACTTTTCCCAATTCTGGGTTTTTGAAATTTCTAAGACTCATATGAACTTATAAGTAAATTTGTTCCACATGTAATAATTTATATTGAGCTTTTAAAACAGGTAACTCTCTGTTTTTGTACCTGGGTGTTTTGTTGTTGTCAGATATTGAGAAGCAAAATATGACACCACCAATTATGCAGAGTGATGCTCCAGCCCAGCCAATGAACAGAGCAGCTCCTAATTCATACCTGTGAGGAAGTGGTACACAAATATTATGGTTTACTTATTTGGGGGAGCAAAGAGTAACACTACTAGCCAACAACATTTACTAAAGTTTTCACTACAAATGTTTGCCACTGGAACTTGTGAAAGAAGTAGTAACACCTTGTGTCTATATAATCTTTAAAAAATTTTTCAGTGTGTTTTTACAGCTATTATTTTATTTTTTCCAAAATCCTGAAAGGAAAATCAGGGGACCCACATAGGCAACGTAGAGGCAAAGTTAAGACAGGTCTCCTTACTCATCCAGCATCTTTCCTTGGAGCTCTGCCCTAACCTCACAAAGCTTTTCTTCCATTTATTTTGTTTTGCAGGGCAATTATTTGGGCAGACTGTAGGTAGAAAAGGGCAGGTTGCCTTTCTCTTAATTTTAGTCAAACCTGCTAAACATTAAGTACCTACTGCAGTGCAAACCATGGTGTAAGGTGCCCATAAAGGGTCAGTGATAGATAACATCACTTTATTTATCACTGCGGTCAATGGGGGAGATGAAAAAAATACTTCATTTAATGATAAATTTTTATTATGCATCTCCTAGGTGGCTGGCCACCATTCTTGGCTGATCACTGAAACAGAGGCAAAGATAGATGAGTCAGTCCCTTTGGGGAGTTCACCCTACAAAGATGAATGTGAATGCCGTATCTCTCTCAACTCTCTGTCCTCTGCAGGGAGGCGGCTGGGTGTGGTTTCATTCTCAGCAGCGACTGGGAAATGGCGAGGCTCCAGGCTACACTCTTGGAGCAGGATGCAAGTGTTTGAGACCTGCCTACACTGGCCATCAGTGTGGGGTCATGGAGGTGATCAATGCTGTCCTGTAATTCCTTCTTTCCTTACTCTTGCTCTACCTTTCCTGGGAAATCAGGGTGATACGTGGGGCAAGGAACAGCTGTAACAGACAAACTAGGGCTAAGCACCGAATTGGGGGGGAGAGGTACTGGTTATGCTGTGGGAACCAAGAAACCTTTACAAATCCTCCCATCACAGCCAAAGGCAGACAGTGCGGCAAAACACTTTCAGTCTACAGTAAAAAATAAACGAAGTGCACAGGTAAAAGGTGAATTACACAGCTGAAAAAGAAGAGAGCTAGCTGAATCAAGAATGTTAAACTTTATTATTGTATTAGTCAGCCAAAGGGGTACTGATGCAAAATACCAGATACTGGTTCGTTTTATAAAGGGTATTTATTTGGGGTAGGAGCTTACAGATACCAGGCCATAAGCATAAGTTACTTCCCTCACCAAAGTCTATTTTCACGTGTTGGAGCAAGATGGCTGCTGAAGTCTGCAAGGGTTCAGGCTTCCTGGGTTCCTCTCTTTGAGGGTCTTGCTTCTCTCTGGGTTCACGGTTCCTCTCTTCCTGGTGCTTGCTTCTGTTTCCTCTGTAAACTTACTTCCCTGGGCTCAAGTTTAAGGCTTCCTCTTGAGCCTTACTTCCCAGGGTTCAAGTTTAAGGCTTCGGCCTCAAAATCCAATATCAAAAACCCCCAACTCTGTCCTTTGCATTCCTTTTATCTGCAACGCCCTAATGACATGGCCCAATCAAAGCCCTAATCGTAACTTAATCATGCCCAGGTTCAGACCAGAATACAAACATAATCCAGTATCTAGTTTTGGAATTTATAACCAAATCAAACTGCTACACTCCACCCTCTGAATTCCAAAAAGACATTACAGTATTCGAAAAAAACCTTCGATCAGTAACAATGCAAGTACTAAATCATCTCACCACCAATTAAAGAAATACAATTTGTCTTGGGGCAAAGTCCTGTCTGCTCTAGACCTCTGAAACTTAGAAAACAATTTATCTGTTTCCAATTCACAAATGGACAAAGGATAAACATTTTCATTACAATAAGGAGAAACTGGGAGAGAAAATGAGTCACAGTTTCTCTACAGTTCAGTAGACCTGCAGGGCATCCTCTATTTGATTTCAAAGTCTGAGAGTCATTCTTAAGATGATGGTTTCTTCTCCTTGGGGCCATACGGGTACCCCCCCTTTCCAATGGCTTGCCCAAGGGCCATTTTCTTGGTTCCACCCTCATGAAGCACCTGGGTGCTGAAGAAGCTCCAGACCTCTCCCTCCAAGAGTGTTGGGGTGATTGCCACACCTTACCCAATCTTTGGGTTAGAGTCTTAACGCCGCCAGTTCAGTGATATGAAGAAAACATTCCCACAAACCTCTGGCATACAGGCTCAACCCTCTCAGAGCAACAAGTTGACCACCTGGCCTTCCCTAATCCACGGCGGACAGGTCCACCCCTCTTAGACCTGTGGGGTGCTGACATTAACCGCCATAATCCTTGGGGAAGGTGCTCCACCCTCTCTGTACCCTGGGGTGCCAAAACTCTCCCAGAACATCGGGCAGGAACATTGATCTTTTTCAACTGCTGGGACAAACACCCTCTCTATACACATGGGTGGGTGGGGGGGGGAGTTCCTCTCTTGGCCCAAGGTGATGTCTTAATTCCAGATCTCAGCATCCATGGTTTTCCTCTTGAAGTTGTTTCCCCTTCAATCTCTCTTTTCCTTTATTCCAGGTTGACAGTGGTTTTGTTCATACAGTTCTCTCCAAACCTTGTTGGTTTAGCATGCAAAAAGCAGGGCTCCAAGCCATCAGACAGTAAGACTTTCTACTAGTCTTCCTTAGATAACTTCTTCAATCCTGATTTACAAGTTCCAAGTTTAGTTAATTCTTCCAATGGGCACTTTCATCTGGGAACTTGATTTCCAGAGGCTTGGAATTTCCAGAATTAATTTCTGTTTTCTTTGTGCCTGACAGTTCAGTTCTCAGTATATCTCCCTCATCTAGCATTTTGCTATAAGCTGCAAGCAGAAGCCAAGCCGTATTCCCCAGGATTGCTTTTGAAATTTCTTCAGCTAAATGCTCAGGTCACCATTTTCAAATTCTGCCTTCTATAAAACACCAGGAGTTAATCTTGCTAAGTTCTCTGCAACTTTAAAACACAGATCACCTTTCTTCCAGTTTCCAATGTTAGTTTCATCATTTACTTCTAAGGCATCATAAAAAGTCTCTTTAGCATCCACATTGCTATCAGCGGTCTCTTCAAAGCGATCTAGGCCTTTTCCATCAAGCATCTCACAATTCCTCAAAAAAATACCCCTTACCCATTTATAAAACGGTTCCAGTATTTCAGTAATTGCAAAAGCACTTCCCCACTTCCCCAAATTCTGTATTAGTCAGCCAAAGGGGTGCTGATGCAAAATACCAGAAATTGGTTGGTTTTATAAAGGGTATTTACTTGGGGTAGGAGCTTACAGATACCAGGCCATAAGTATATGTCATTTCCCTGACCATAGTCTGTTTTCATGTGTTGGAGCAAGATGGCTGCCGACATCTGTGAGGGTTCTTCCTGGGTTCCTCTCTTCCAGGGTTTTGCTTCTCTCTGGGTTCAGGGTTCCTCTCTTCCTTGGGCTTACTTCCCGGGGCTCCAGCTTAAGGCTTCAGCATCAAATTCCAACATCAAAAACCCCCAACTCTGTTCTTTGCCATGCCTTTTACTGCTGCAATCATCCATCTAAAGATGAGCTAGATTTTTTTTAAACAAAAATTTCTGTTTGAGCAATATCATTTTAGTATGATTACTCAACTATTTTATGGTACTTTCTATGTTTCTCTATTTCCCCCTGTAGCCGTTTGATACGGTTTATGAATTCCAAAAATAGATACTGGATTATGTCTGTAAACTGGTCTGTACCTGGGTGTGATTAAATTATGATTAATGCTTTGATTGTGCCACTTCAGTAGGATTTTGAGTCCCTGCCCCTTAAGACCTGGCAAAGGATAGAGTTGGAGATTTGGTGCTTGAGTTTTGACGCTGGAGTCTTGACCTGGAGCCCCAGGAAGTAAGCACACAGAGGAGCTTGGATGTGAGGAAAGAGAAGCAGGCCCTAGGAAGACAGAGAACCCTGAACCCAGAAAGAAGCAAGCCCTGGGAAGAGAGGAATCCAAGAAACCCAAACTCTTGGCAGACATCAGCAGACATCTTGCCCCAACAAGTGGCAATAGACTTGGGTGAGGGAAGTAACTTATGCTTTATGGCTTGGTAACTAAGCTTCTACCCCAAATAAATAGCCTTTATAAAAGTCAACAGATTTCTGGTATTTTGTATCAGCACCCCTTTGGCTGGCTAATTCACCCCCTAGAATTTAGGCTCTATCTTTTTCCAAAATAATGCCTTAGAATTACTCTTAGCATAAATATGCCCTGAAAAAATGGGTTGAGATTTTAAAAATACTTTGCTTTGCTAAAATAGAATACCAGTGTGAAGAACCACAGCTGAGTAAAAATAAGTTCCTACTTATTAATAGTGGCCAATTGAGGGTAAGGATTATAGAAATCATAAACCACAACTTTGTAACTTTGTGAATTATTTAAAGAAGCATACACATGTACATTGTGCTGTTGCAAATAAGTTAATATATTTTAATTATTTTTATATCACTAAATAATAGACACTTCCAGAGGAAAATATATTTTCCATTTGAATTTCATTGAGAATTCTATGAGTGACAAACTTTAAAAGTACCCATTTAGAGTTGATTCAGCTGAATGTTTCTACCCCAATAATTTTTAACAAATGTGAAGGTTTCATGACTTTCTTCATTCTGTTGAAAGACATATCACAGACTTAACTCAACATTGACTTCATTTCACAATTACCAGTGTATGTCATCTGGGAAAAGCTGACTTGTATTATTCAAAGACAGGATTGACGGTGAGCAATGTAATATCCACCCAAATTTGTTCCAAAGACACGCCTCCTTTGACACTCATTGGGAAAGAGTCTCTACCTGGAAATCTTTCTTCATTTTTTGTAATGCTAAAAAGCTGATTTCAATACCTCAGAAGATTACACAAATTTCTGATTATGTATTGCAGGTCTTTCTTTTCTTAACAATATCCTCTTGGCTCTAGACCAGAAGCCAGGAGATGTGACTTTAAAAAGCCTAGCTCTCCCACCAGGGGAAAAACCCAGCTTCCGTTTTGAACTGTTAAGATCACCAAAATTTCCTCATAATCCTACAAGGTTATGAACATGCTTAACACTACACAGATCCACAATCATCAGGCTGAGGACAGATCAAAACATAGTTTTAGGATATACTTGGAGATATTCAGTATGGTTGATAGGACTAATCAAAAGCTGGCTGGGGGAGCGGATGTGGCTTAAGCAGTTGGGTGCCCACCTCCTACGTGGGAGGTCCAGGGTTTGGTTCCTGGTGCCTCCTGAAAAAAAAAAACGAAAAAACAAACAACAAGCAAAACAAACAAACACAGGGAATCCAATGTGGGTCAGTGGTTGAGTGCTAGAAGTCCTGGGTTCAATCCCCAGCCCCCACTCACTCACTACCTTAGGGAAAAAAAAAATCTGCCTGTATGGCTTTAAGAAATTTATGTAATTGAGTGTGAATTTAGAAAACAAGTAACAGGGAACAATTTTTTTTTATATAGAGAAATTAAAACAGATTATTTAAGATTTCCCTAGAAAGAGCTAAGGATCTAAAACACACTCTGCTTTTGGATAAAGTTACTCCTACCTGCCTGGTTGTGGCTGGTGCCCAGGCAGTTGCTATGTCTCGTTGTATGTAGAGCCAGGCCTAGAACTACTCTTGGTGACCTGAAGACCTCTGCCAGGGCTCCCATCACACTTGGTGACCTTGAATTTGACTTATTTCATACTTTGACTCATATTTTAGACCTGCTACCTACACAGTAATCACAAGGGAATGGAGTGAGGAAAAACTTATTTTCACCTATTTTTGTCTTGCTTGCACCCAAACCCCTGTTCCGACTTGGGCTGCCATCACTGGGGGGCTCTCATAGCCTGGGTACCACCCCAGACTTGCCAGGCATGTTGCAAATCATGTGTTTGGGGGTGGATGAGAGAGACAGCCCTGTTCTCACAGATCTTTTAGTTTAGGGAGCATAGCCGGACATGAAAGAAATAACTACAATCAAGTGTGATGAAATATAGCAATATAATCAGAAGAGCATGTTTTTGCAAAGTATACATAACTACAGGTCTCCAAAATACATATAGATGTGGTTCAAAATAAATGACCATGATAACAACATTACTAATATGGTGCAATCTGCTGAGATTATGTTTTTATGCTAAGATTATCATATTTAATCTTCATTACAATTCAAAGATAGGTATTACTATCCTCATTTTACAAATGAGGAAACTGAAGCTCAGGTTAAATTACTTGCCCCATCTCAGGTAAGTAAATGGCAGAACCAGGAGTTAAAACACATGACAGCAATTCCAAACCATAACCATCACGCCATCTTGCTTTTACGTATGCCTGAACTAAGTAAAATATTTTCTTAAAATAAAAAACTAATCAATACAACATATTTTTAGTTGTTATTTCAGAAAGATTGAGTTTTCTCTCTCCCTGCCTCATTAAATTCTCAGTGACTCAACAGCTCGAGGGTATGGAATTTTTTCTGAATTCCCTCAGGCTGTCTTTTCACCCTGCACCCAAAGAGGTGAGTGTAGTCATTTAAAATCAGGGAATGTTGGAGCTGAAAAAAAGGAAAAAGTGGCCTCTAAAAAAAAAAAAAAAAAGTCTGTTAAACAAATGACTTCATCCTTTTAAGATCCCAAAAGATGTCAAGTGATCCTGCTGAAGTTCACAAGCTAGGAGAGGCTCTACTGTGTTAGTCTTCTTACATATAGTGGTTTTTCAAACATATTGTCCTACTCCCCATTTAAATCAAGAGTGGAAAAAGCCAAAATAAATATTCTAGTTAAAATAACACAACTAAATATGCCCCCAAAAGTTAAATTCTAAAAAGTCCACCCCTATGTTATCAATTTAAACATCTGTGTGTGTCTTACTTTATTAGAGAAGTAGGTTTAGGGAAATCATGCATAAAATACATATTCCATATACCATATTATTATCAGATACTCTTTGTATTAGTGTAGTACATTGGTTATAATTTATGGAAAACCAGTTTTATAACTATTATTGGGAAGTGGATGTGGCTCAAATGATGAGGCGTCCGCCTACCACATAGGAAGTCCAGGGTTCGAACCCAGGGCCTCCTGGCCCTTGTGGTGAGCTGGCCCACGAGCAGTGCTGCCGCGCACAAGGTATGCCATGCCACGCAGGGGTGTCCCCCGCGCAAGGAAGCCCCATGCGCAAGGAGAGCTGCACCTTGCAAAAAGCGCAGCCCGCGCAGGTGTGGCACTGCATACACAGAGAGCTGATGCAGCAAGAGGACACAACAAAAAGAGACATAGAATCCCAGTGCCGCTTGATGAAGAATGCAAGCGGACACAGAACAACACACAGCGAATGGACACAGAGAGCAGACAAAGGGGGGAGAGGGGAGAGAAATAAAAATAAGCCTTAAAAAAAATGTATTATTAACTACAGTCCATGGTTTACATTAGAGTTCACTGTGCTATACAGTCCTATGCTTTTTTTGTTTTTTATTCAAGGCAGTACCTGGGATTGAATCCAGGACCTCAAACATGCAAAACAGAGGCTCAACCACTAAGTTACACCTGCTCTGCTTCTATCATTTTTTTTCCTTGTGGTACTGGGGTTGGGGATTGAACCCAGGACATTGTGTGTGGGAAGCTGGCGGTCAACCACTGAGACACACCAGCTCCCTTGAATTGATTTTTCCATGTTTGCTTGGTTTTTTTTAGGAAGCACCGGAACCGAACCTGGAACCTCACATGTGGGAAGCAGGTGCTCAGCTGCTTGAGCCACATCTACTCCCCTCTTTGTTGTTAACACTCATTTCTCCAAATACTCCACATTCTTTGGTAGTTCCAGTTCCAACAGGCAGTTTAGCACCCACCAGTCTCTATCTCCTGGGAGGTTGCTACAGTCTGGTCTCCCTTATGCAATTAACATAATTCCTCTAGTCTACTGACAGTCCTCTAGTACTGAGGGGTGGGGTTGGAATGCCATGGGACCTCCTACCCAAAGTTTCCCATGAGACTTACAAAATAATGACAGTTACCTCCCAAATGGTCCCTAGAGCAGAAGGGGATAATTTAAATTGTAAGTGTCCACTCACATGTAGAACCTTCATGGAGACTTCTCAAATTCAGAAAACCCAAAATAAAAGACCGATTTTGGGGGTACCAATTCTAAATTGCTTTTCTGTGGCTAGATTATCTTTTTTTAAAATATGTTTTTATTACATAAGTTGTGAACTTACAAGACAACCATGTGCATGTGTAGAATTCCCATACAACCACCCTTCACCAACATACCACACCGTTGTGAAAAATTTGTTACAGATTGTGAGATAATATCATCAGAGTATTACTAGTAACTATGGACCAAAACATACATTTGGCATATTTTTTCCATACCCTCTATTATTATTATTTTTTAAAGATTTATTTATTTATTTTATTTCTCTCCCCTCCCCCTAGCCCCCACCCCAGTTGTCTGTTCTATCTGCTGTGTGTTCTTTGTCCGCTTCTGTTGTTGTCAGCGGCACAGGAATCTATATTTCTTTTTGTTGCATCATCTTGTTGTGTCAGCTCTCCGTGTGTGTGGCACCATTCTTAGGCAGGCTGCACTTTCTTTTGTGCTGGGGAGCTCTCCTTACGGGGCGCACTCCTTGTGCATGGGGCTCCCCTACGCAGGGGGCACCCCTTCATGGCATGGCACTCCTTGCACGCATCAGCACTGTGCATGGGCCAGCTGCACCCAGGTCAGGGAGGCCCGGGGTTTGAACCGCAGACCTCCCATGTGGTAGACGGACGCCCTAACCACTGGGCCAAGTCCGCTTCCCAACCCCCCTATTATTAACACAGTACATCTTTGGCACTAATGCAAGAATATTACAGTATTGCTGTTAACTATAGTTCATAGTTTACATTAATTGTATTTTTCCCACACATATGCATTATCTTTTATTGATCACTTACCATGTGCCACTATGGTGAATGCTTTATATGTGTTATTTCCTTTAATCCTCTTAACATTTGGAAGCAGAAGGTAAATATCCTGTTTTCCAAGTTAGACAAGTGAATCTTACCTAAGATGACAGGAGCAAGAGCCAAGGCTGGAATCTGACCTGAGGTCCACCTCTAAAACCTGTCCTCTTAACCACAATGCTGCCCTGCCTAATTGTCTATAAAGTTATCAGTGAGTGACTTTATGTTCTCATTCTTGCCAATTATTTGTGGACATTTAAAAATCATCTACAATATAATGTTAGCCCAGGTAAATTATAATTTAAAAGGAATATCTATTGTCTCCAAATTACACAGTTCAATTTTTGAGAACAAATCTGGTGTTTAGCAATGTCCACACCATTGATCTCCTCCATTAGTGTGGATAATTGGGAGTTTGCTTGGCCTTGATTTTAAGTGAGCAATGATGTGCTGAGTCATAATACTCCCAGTAGGTACAATAACATGTTGACATGAAAAACCTGAAGTCTGAACACATCAGCATTACAGACAGAGCTGTGCTATGAGGAGGTGGAAAACTACTGAGACAACAAATACTGTCCTGACACACTTCAGGGTATGATCAGTAAGCTAAGTATAGGTCAAGAATCTCTGTGTGATATGCTTAAAGAGGGAAAGTTTAGGTTTTATATATGTTACTAGAACAAACTTTTTTTTTTAATTCAGGGAACTGTGCAACACAGTGAACACTAAGTATAGTTAATAGTACAATTATAAAAATGTGCTTTTATCAATTGTAACAACTGTACCCCACTAATGAAAAGTGTTAATAATAGGATGGTATACGGGAATCCTGCATTTTACGCAAAAAAAAAAAATCTCTGCATGAGGATGTGGACACTTGTTTGGGTGAAGGGAAAAACATACAGATGGCCTTGCAGCAAAAAAACCTTGGGTCAATTAAAACTGCATCCTACATTTCATTCGGAATCCTCAACTGTTTTAGAATAAACCAACTGTTGGGGAAGACTTGTGCAGGATAAGTTCTCATGTGAAGGGTCTCAAAAGTACCTGTCCACATGATAGCTGTTTCAAATTGTTGCCTATCCCTAAACCAGTGCTGTGACAGAAGTGATCAGAAAAAAAGAGAATATACAAGCCTTGTTTCTTTTAAAGGGTTTCATGCCAGGTCCCTTTCAAACCTTCCTTTCCTTGACAGCCAAACTCTTAAAACAATTATCTCTTCCACTAATCTTCAATATCTCAATACACATTTCTCTGTGGCTAACAATATACCATATAATGGAAAATAATATATTGCTACTTTAATATACAGTGTTTAAGGATCAGTACCTTAAAATATTAGCTATGTATTAAGTGTTTACTAGGTGGTAGACATTGTTCTAAATAGTTGAAACATTATCTCATGTAATCTGCACAACCTCATAGTACCTAGAACTCCACTTTACATTTTGCCAAGGAGGGACAAGGCACAGAAAAAATAAGTAACTTCCTTGAGGTTGTATAGCTAGTAAGCGGCAGAGTTAGGGTTTACTCCCAGGCAGTCTAGATTCTGGGACTGACTCTTAAACCAAGTGTTGTGCTGCCTCTTCCCCATTCCCTTTACCATATCTCCATGAGCACGCTCAGTCTTTCTAGTCTAGGATGGTCAAGAATGATGTGCAGGGAAGCAAACTTGGCCCAGTGGTTAGGGCGTCCATCTACCACATGGGAGGTCCACAGTTCAAACCCCGGGCCTCCTTGACCCGTGTGGAGCTGGCCATGCGCAGTGCTGATGCGCGCAAGGAGTGCCCTGCCACTCAGGGGTATCCCCCGCGTAGGGGAGCCCCACGCGCAAGGAGTGCACCCATAAGGAGAGCCGCCCAGCGCGAAAGAAAGTGCAGCCTGCCCAGGAATGGCGCCGCCCACACGGAGAGCTGACGCAATAAGATGACGCAACAGAAAGAAACACAGATTCCCATGCTGCTGACAACAGAAGCGGACAAAGAAGAAGATGCAGCAAATGGACACAGAGAACAGACAACTGGGGTGGGGGTAGGGGTGGGGGTGGGGGAGAAGGAGAGAGAAATAAATAAATAAATCTTTAAAAAAAAAAAAAAAGAATGACAGGCAGATGCTGAATGCCATCCTGGCTGCAAATGTCATGGAGCATGAACTATTAATAGCTACAAGAGATTCTGACATTACTAAGATGTGGTCTCTGCTTCAAGATGCTCATGGCCTGGCCTAGGAGACAGATCAATAATCGGGTGCTATCCACCCAGTGGGATGATGGCAGGAGCACAAGGTGCACAGGGAGCACCCAGGAAAGGCTTCCTTACCCAGAAAGCAAGTCCTCAAAGGTAGGCTGGGGTTACCCAGGACAGGAAAAGGAGAGGGACTGTGGGTTACTAGAAAACACAGCAAGCTGACAGAACGATGACTCCATGACTAGTCAGGAAACGCAAAATACAGTTGCCAAACACTCGGTTTCCAAGCAGATTTTTTAAGTCACGCTAGCATAAAAGCATCAGCAATTTTGGTGGTCTGCGGTGGCCAATGCTACCTCTGAACAAAGCGAATTCACAGAAAAATACCTTCTTAATATTTAACAGGTGACTTCTCTTTGGTTCTTAACACTTAGCACTTACATGGAGTCTCCTATTTAAGAATCTGAGTTCTTTTTTTCCTTTTTTTGGTAATAAACTTTATTTTTAGATAAGTTTGCAGATTTACAGGAAAATTACACCAAAGGTATAGGGAGTTCCCATATAACTCGCCCCCCGCCCCCCACTGCCCAGTTTCCCCTATTATTAACATCTTACATTAGTGTGGTACATAGCTTACAATTGATGAACAGACACTGAAGCATTGTATACGGTTTACATTATGGTTTACACTTTGTGCTGTACAGTTTTACATCTTTGACAAATGTGTAGTGCCATGTATCCATCATCGCAGTATCATACAGAACAATTTCGCTGCCCTAAAAATGCCCTGTGTTCCATCTATTCGTCCTTCCCCCTCCCTTCTGAATCCCTGGCAACCACTATCTTTATATTAATGTTGCAGGTTCTTCCGTTAACATAAGATAATAACTACAAAAACAATAAATCTACTTTGGTCCATGAGTTCTTTATCAACATTAATTCATTCTCCAAATAACCACATGAATGGAGTAAGTTTAAGTAAATAAACATCCATAATTTATTACATTATAAGAAGGGGCAAACAAAGAAGTTTAGTATCTTGGCAAGGTCACGTGTTCGATCGATATTCCTTTCAACCTCACCCAGGAAAAACTGTTTAATCTAGAAATTTACTTCTTGAATTGTTTATTGTTCATTTAATGTAACACAATAAGAATGAGAAAATTTATCTGAAAGCAAAGAGCCTTTTATTTCTAACTACTAAGTAGCCACAGTCAGGAAACGATTTTACCTAAGATTAGATCCTAAAATAGAAAATAAATATATGTCAGGAATGAAGAGTGCTGGACATAATTACGTGGTTTTAAAACTATGAAAATAGTAAAGCCAATGGATGATAATACCCCAAAGGTGAGAATATCTGAGCCAAAACGTGATGATAAATCTCATACACTAAAACAGAATAAATCAAAGATCACAATATTCTGTTTCCTCAATTAGGGCAACTGGTTTTCCACGCTATAACTTTGAATGATTTGAAAAGAAGTTTCTTTTTGTCAATCAAGTCTTACATGGAACTATTTGTTTAAGAAAACAGAGCAAGGCACTCAGGAAGTTAATGGCTGGGACAGCAAAGCATCGGTGGGAACAATGTAATTAAATTTCAACACTGCTGGTGGCAAATCATGCTAAAGGGTACTTGTTAACATATGCTTGTAGAACTGCAAAATAATTTTTTTGGATTTGGCAGGTTTTGTTTTAATAAGAAAGAGGAAGTAGGTTTAAAACAGCCTAAAGAGAGGAGTTGAGAAATAGTTTTCAAGGGTTTGAATGAGTCCATACTGTAGCCATAAAACTTGAATGAAGGCAGGGAAGCAAAACAAAAGGAAAAGATGGGGTAATGGTAGAATACAACCATAGAGTCAGATTGAAATTCCATCAAATTATTATAGCTTGGAAGTAAAAATCTTCCCATATACATGTTGGGAAGGGAAGGGTTTTGGTATAAATAGTCCCTGAACATAAAGCTTATAGAGTTACTGCCATAAGCTTTCTCCAACTCTGCCCTAGAAGCAACTCATTTTTTTCTCATTGTCAAAGCTCCCACTGTGGTTCCTGCACATAATAGGAACAGTGGGAACTTTGTTGATGAGCTTTGTTGTATTTAAATATTTAGGCAACCAAGGTGTACCTTATGTTGGGATGCCTTAGAAATCTACAAAGCAGAGTCAATTAATATCATATAGAATCTTTCAATAACAATAAAAGTAAAAAAATAAAACAACAACAACAACAAAAACACATTCTGAGGACTGAACTGTTTTCCAGTGCATTTTAGGGTTTAGGTGTTGGGGAGCAAGTATTTGCTCACTAGAAATAAACTACAGTGGGTGGCAAGCACTAGTCTCTCACTGCCCTTTCTAAGGGCCCAAACACATCTGTGCTTGTGCCACAGCCATACCTTCCTGTACTGGAGTGAGAGATGTTACTTGGCGGTAGCTAATTTATTTGAGATTAACCTATGATGATGTGAAGAGTAGAGTGAGTGTGCCTTCTATCTCCATCCAGAGATTTTTCCTCTGCTGAGAAAACAAGACTTTTCTACCTGAAAGGACTGGTTCTAAAGATAAGAATTTCACTTAACAGGCCCTTTTTTATAGGGCCTACCATATACCAGGTGCTAGTCAAAGAAAATAGAGATGAAATATGTTTTCTCACCTTAGGGAACTTAATCTTATACAGGTCCATCAAGATTTCAAAGATACAGACCTCTGCTATAGAGGTGCCCTCCAAATCACAGCTCACCTAGGGTCAGCCCTGCCATTAGCATTCAGTCTCCAACATCCCTCTCTAAATTCATATACAAACTCAACCAGAGGCACCAATTACTAAATCCTGGCAAATACCAGCTAACAAAGTACTTTCCCCTAGAATATGCCAAATCAAAATCTTTCATCTCAATGTTTGGTATCACTTATACCTGTTTACATGTTGTTATCAAAAATAAATTAAGGGGAAGTGGATTTGGCCCAACAGATAGGGCATCCGCCTACCACATGGGAGGCCCAAGGTTCAAACCCAGGGCCTCCTGACCCATGTGATGAGATGGCCCTTGCGCAGGGCTGATGTGCGCAAGGAGTGCCGTGCCACGCAGGGGTGTCCCCTGCGTAGGGGAGCCCCATGCACAAGGACTGCACCCTGTAAGGAGAGCCGCCCAGCGCAAAAAAAGTGCAGCCTGCCAGGAATGGTGCTGCATACATGGAGAGTTGATGCAGCAAGATGACGCAACAGAACGAGACACAGATTCTAGGTGCCACTGACAAGAATACAAGTGGACACAGAAAGCAGACCACTTGGGGGGGAGGGCAGTGCAGGGAAGGGGAGAAAAATAAATTAAAAAATAATAATAAAGTAAGGAGAAAATGTATCAATTGGGATATATTTTTCTAACATAAGTAGGAGAGTAAAAGTTAGACTGGAGTCCAAGACAGCTTTTTTTTGTTTCCTATTTAATAAACTTTCTGAATAAAAACTTTTTCAAAACATACAAAAGAAATTCCTCTGACAATGTAGCATACTGTCACTAAAATTATGAAATAATAAAATATTATAAATCACACATTCCAGAGCAAGGATTTTAGAGTTAGACCACCAGGGTTGAATCACTGTTCGATCAGCACACTAGCTTGTTCCCTGGGACATATTACTTGATCTCTTTCCTCATATTTACAAAGGGGGTATCAAGAGAATATACCTCTTAAGGCTGTTTTAAGAACTAAATAAAATAATATTTGTAATGCTCTGAAGACAGTTATTGGCACAAGGTAGGAGCTCAACGAGTTAGCTATTATTTCATTAAATCTCATTATATATCTCGTTAAATAAGCATTTACTATTGATGCATAAAATAAATAATCTTTAAAAATAAAAAGCAACAGCCATAGTTTTAAAAGAAACAAACAAACTGATCTTTTAATGTCAAAGCATTTATCTGCAACTGAGATTGTTTATATCTGGGTATCTGTGCCATGCTCCTACATCAATGTTTTAAAAAACCTTGCATCATGTAGAGTTCTATTATAAAGATTCATGATTTAGAGTTTGTTTGCTCAGCGACAGAGCAAATTTAAAAGGCAAACTGAAAGAAAACTGGACTAGAGAATGGCATCTGGCAAATATCATTTTGGATGGTCAACAGTCAAGTCAAGGTTTTAAGTTTCTATCATCACACCCCATCATTCTTCCCAACCCATCGTACATCGTTCTTCTGCCTTTCCTCTACTTGAATTCAACTTTGTGCCGTTCAGCAGGTGAAGTTTATAGTTCTAAACCCTATGCCTTGAGCTATTTAGAGGCAAGACACTATGTAACACAAATGAGATCATTAAGTGCATCTTTGGTGAATCATAAAACGCTTAATCTTGGCGGCGGACTTGGCCCTGTGGTTAGGGAGTCCGTCTACCACATGGGAGGTCCGCTGTTCAAACCCTGGGCCTCCTTGACCCGTGTGGAGCTGGCCCATGTGCAGTGCTGATGCGCACACAAGGAGTGCCGTGTCACGCGAAGGTAAGCACCGCGTAGGGGAGTCCCACGTGCAAGGAGTGCGCCCTGTAAGAAGAGCTGCCCAGCACGAAAGAAAGTGCAGCCTGCCCAGGAATGGTGCTGCACACACGGAGAGCTGACGCAACAAGACGATGCAACAAAAAGAAACAGATTCCCATGCAACTGACAACAGAAGCGGACAAAGAAGACGCAGCAAATAGACACAGAGAACAGACAACCGGGGTAGGGGGGAAGGGGAGAGAAATAAATAAATCTTTTTTAAAAATTAAAAAATAAAATAAAATGCTTAATCTTGAATGATGTCATTAAAACCATTTATCAGATTGTCTCGCTTTCATATACCATATGGGAAATTGAAGTATCTTAATTTATAATTTATAGGAATTTCCTGTGAGTTAAAAACAAACAGACTAAGAAAAGTACTTACTTTTGCTCAACAAAGAGAGGATCAAAGAATTCCGTTGTGATTTTGTTTGCATACAGGGAGCAGCCAGTCATTGAGCACAGCCCTAAAAAGTATCAGAGGGAAAGTACTAGTGTTAGTGTTAGCTCATTATCATGAAGTACCTTGTTTCTTGGAAGAAAGTTACTATTTACCTGACAGTATGAATACAATTCCAGCCAAACAAGCAATTTTAGCTTTGGCTTTATCTGAGCCTCCGACTTTGGTACACTTCATTCCAAACAGTGCAAATATGGAACCAAAAAAGCCCAGGCTGACAGCAGCAATCATAAGTCCTCTACATGCCTGGATATAACCTGCAATTAGAGTAGGTCATTTTCACATTAACATAGAACATGTGGCTGGCCAGGGATGAATCCTCATTTTACACTGTCAAATGACTGTTCTGTTTTCCTAAAAAATAACCACAGTGGTTAAAACACGGGCCAAGATAAGCAAGAAAGGAAAGCCAGTTAGTCTACATCAAGTACCTGTTCTATGCCACACATGTCTAAGTATGGCTTGTGCATAATCCTCAGGCTAGATCTCTAAGTGTTATTATTCCCATGTTCACTAAGGAGGAAACTAAGGTATATGCATGGGCTACATGACAGGCCAGAGAGGGGTCAGTTAAGTGGAAGAAATGGATTTTGTTTCTCATCTGACACCAAAGTCCATGCACAAACACTGCCTCTTGCTGTGAGAAACATCATCTGCCACTATCACAATCCTCTGCATGTCAGGTTTTTAAAAAAGATGTTCTGATGGTTATGATAGTATAAAATTATAAATTTTATAACTGGGTACAAGAGCTCCCAAAGGGTCAAACTTGGAAAGCGGACTTGGCCCAGTGGTTAGGGTGTCCATCTACCACGTGGGAGGACCACGGTTCAAACCCCGGGCCTCCCTGACCCGTGTGGAGCTGGCCCATGCGCAGTGCTGATGCGCGCAAGGAGTGCCGTGCCACACAGGGGTGTCCCCACGTGGGGTAGCCCCACGTGCAAGGAGTGCGCCCCATAAGGAGAGCCGCCCAGCAAGAAAGGAAGTTCATCCTGCCCAGGAATGACGCCACACACGGAGAGTTGACACAACAAGATGACGCAACAAAAAGAAACACAGATTCCCGTGCCGCTGACAACAACAGAAGCAGACAAAGAAGAACACGCAGCAGATAGACACAGAGAACAGACAACTGGGGGGAGAGGGGAGAGAAATAAATAAATATATAAAATCTTAAAAAAAAAAAAGGGTCAAACTTTCTAATACTAGTTAGTGAAAGCTTATAAGTGAGAGTAACTAGAACATCATCATGAACCATGAAGAGTCCAAATTATTAAATCACCTGTTTGCCTATAAATGGAGGCTTTCAAAGTGCTATAGCATCCCTGAAAAGTGTGTTCTATTAATTTGAGCATTCTTCCTGCACCATTCATTTCTTAGCCACCTATTTTTATTTGCACAGCCAGGGTGATTGATGGTAAACTTCAGCCCAGCTTTTGTCCAAACACTAACAAATTTCAAATGAATAAGATTTAAACTAATAAACTTTTACCACATAAGGTCATTTTCATTTCAGTCTGAAACAGTGCCATATTTCAATCTGAAATAGTGACAGTAGCACATACCAGGTGTAAGTAAATATTTGCTAAGCAAATGAGCATACACATACAGCAGTTTACATTTGGCATTAAATTTTTAAATATAATTTAAACACTGAAAAACCTATAAGTGCCAAAATTCAGCAAGTCATGTATTAGTAGTGTTCTGGCAAAGCCTACAGTAAAATTTTCATTCTTTCCCAAAAAACATGGATTGCAGGCCACCTACCAGCATTTAGTCCCTGAATTTATGATTACCATGGTCTTAGAATTATCATTTAAAGTTTTATTCCTATGCATCATCCATTTTGAGGCGCAAATAGGAGATGCTCCACTTTGTTATAAACTTTTGGCCCTTGCAAATGCAATTACAATGACTTTTTATTCTATAGTATAAACTACTTCCAGAGAGAAAATAATTTCATTGACAGTGAAACTATCAAAAAGAGCAAAAAAGAAAGTTAATTTTAGCAAGACAGAATGATGGCAACTTATTTTGACAGCAATAAGCATGCTGCAGGAATATCTGGATCTCTTTTACAAAAACTGAACTAGTTATATTTTAAATTTCAACCCTAAAGTCCCCCAGCCAGAGCCGAGAAAGTCGATAGAGGAAACCTATTAGTCCCTTGCAAGATTTAAGAGAGTCTACCAGGATCATCAAAACAGGCTCACCATTTGTCACCTGAGTTACTGGGACAGTGTGTTCTCATCATTTTTAAAGATTTACTTTAATCTATGGTTGGAGGTGTTTAGCTGACTCTGACTGCAGTTGTTAAACATAAACAACAACAACAAATATATATACGTACACAGTATCCTAGAAAAAGTTATCTTGCACTTCAATTTGCATTTACTTCAGTTATCTTATAGGCTTTATTAACAGAAAGTACAGGGGTCAGGAACCTAGCAAAAGGTTGCAGTCTACAATTTGGTCATTTAGAACACGGAATGCATTTTCCCAGGGGATAAACAGTAGTTAGAATCCCAGACCAGCCCATGTAATCCTCAGTATGCCTGGGAAGATAATAGCAGTCTTTAAACTTTAATTCAAAATTGTTCTTTTTTTCCCCCATGAGTTTGTCACTTTATGAGTTCCTCCAACTCAGCCCTCATCCTGGTAGCAGGAACAGCTCTGATCTCTTGGCACAAGTAGGAGAGGAGAGATGGAGAGAGTGGGTTCGGATTTGGTTGCTCCTTCTTTAATACTAACTGGAACTCTGATGTGGAGGAAAGGTACCTATCTTGCTAACTTTTGGATGCAGAAAAGAAGGTACCTCATAAGGTCAATCATTAGCCAGATTTTCTGAAATGGGGAGCAAAGAGTAGGGGGTCAGGGTACCTAGGGATCAATTCCTCTGCCAGCTGTATATATAATCGAATTGTTTGTAAGCTTGAGGTTTGTAAATTAGGGGCAACCAGTACTTATAAATACCCACAGACTCAGGTCTTAGGTGACTTAAAACAAACTCAGAGTTTTACAGTTTGAAAGGTAGACCTCTATAACCTTGCTTCTTAATGGTTCCTGAGGGTAAAACTTCTTTAAGTAACACCATCAAGTGAAGTGGCAGTAAAAACCTAGTCAAGGAGGCCATTATTTTTGACAGGTCTAATTTACTGACACCCGTTAAAAGCTAATTAACACATTAAAGTGCTGAAGCATGAACATATTTACTTAGAAGTTCTTTGAAGTATAATTTATAGTTAATTCTCCAAGGAGAAATGGCAAACATTTTCTACTAACAAAAACAAATAGCAGGGAAGTGGATGTGGCTCAAGTGACAGCCTCCTGCCTACCATATGGGAGGACCTGAGTTCAATCCCTGGGGCCTCCTGGTGAAAAAGAAGAGAAAGTGTGCCTGCACAGCAAGCCAGTGCCCATGTGGTGAGCCAGTGCCCACGCAAGGGAGTCACGCAGCAAAGATGATGACCCAACAAAAGAGAGACAAAGGGGAGAGTCAAGGTGAAGCACAGCAGAAACCAGGAACTGAGGTGGCGCAGGTGACAGGGAACCTCTCTCCTCATCAGAGGGCCCCAGGATCAAATCCCAGTGAATCCTAGAGGAGAAAAAAAAAATGAGAAGACCAAAAGAGAAACAGATACAGAAGATCACACAGAGAATGGATACGGACAGCAAAAACAGCAGGGTGGGGTAAGAGAGAAGAAGAAGAGGGTGGGGGTGGGGGAAATTATATTTAAGAAAAAACAAAAAAATAGCATACACTGAAAACATGGCTGAAAATTATTCTCAGCTAAAGTTTAAGTGGAGCTTTGAAAGGAATATGGGCTAGCAATGAAGAGAAATCACTAGCTCATTCAACCACGAAATTTTCAATTAGTAAAATAAAGTGACTTTAATGAATTCTGCTGGAGGAAAAGTTTCAAGGTGTTCTTTAAAAGGTGTTTTCCAAATTACACGTATTTATTTTCAATTTCAAACTAGCAAAAATGAAAATACCCTCTTGGTGAAGACAATTCACTAGTAGCTCATGTGCTAGTTATGGGATTCACGGGTCAAACAAGAATGTGCTTCTCTTTACACTAGTAGCTTTATGTACTTTTCGCAAATCCTTTGAAAAAAGTGGTGTTGGAGGAAAGGTAGAAACCGATTTTAACGCTGGCTCTCCTATTGATCAGCAATGTTCCATTGATTACATTACCTAATCTTTCTAAGCCTTAGTTTTCTCAGTTAGAAAACAGGGAGAGCAGCCCCTGCTTCACAGGCTTACTAACAAGAACAAAGTGTCTGATGAGTAGAAAGAAACTCATCAAGCAGATTTAGAGTTAGAGCCTTAACATTAAATGTAGATATTTGGCTTTCCTAGTCCTCATTTTGTGAGTGATATCCCGTCAGTGACGAATCAGAGCTCTGACCTCCTCTAGGAAATGCAGAGTAATGAGCCCATCTTCTGCATCCAACGGGCTGTTTGTTCTTCCACCTAAAACTAGAGCAGTGCGCGCAGTTTGTGTCTGTATTTTACACAACAGGACACATTCCATGCGCCACCCTTCTAAAACCAGGCATGTATTCCCCTACACTGAGGGACCAGCATACAGATTGAGCAAGGAGACTCTAGACTGGAATCTAGGTTGGCTTGAGAGGAGGATTGCTCTGCCCAGGCCTGGGGCCACCGTGAAGCGAGGGATCCTCGTGAAATTCACCGGCAAGGTGCTGTCAGCAGGACTTGTCTCAGAACCAGTACCCAACAGATGAGGCTGCCCCGACAATCTGTGTCAGACAGGAGACAAGTAGGGGGGCCTGCTCAGGGAAGTTCCACTTGTAGGTGGGATAAGAAAATGAAGCTATGTGATTTAACCCTCAAAAATGTTATTCTGGAAGAGCCAGAAAAATAAGCTTATCACCTTGGTGTAGGGAATGCCTTTTTAAGTCACAGAAGGCAAAGTCATCAAAGAAGAAACAAATATGTTTGAGTACATTACACATTTTAAAGTTTTATACAAGAAATAAATTTAAAAGACATGCAATGGCCCGAGATTGCAACCTGTATAACAAATCAAGGATTGACAGCCACAATTTTTTTAAAAAAATCAATAAGAAACAACAGTAACATGGGCATAAGACATGGAAAGACAATTCACAGAAGAGAAAATAATAAATGGTCAATGGTATATAATAAGATGGTCAAATCCATGGGTAATTGGGGAAATGCCAATGAAAATGACAATATTGGTCATATTGGGCAAAAAACTTAATGGGAAGAATACGGAACAATAAGAACTCTCACACACTATTGGTGGAATGTAATTTGGCAGTATAAGTTGAATATTAAAACACATATTCTACTGCCCAGACAATTCGATTTCTTGGTATCTATCTACTTCTGAGAAATTCATATGTGCACAAAGAGGTGATTAGTAAGATTTCTGGGACAGTGCTAATAATAGTGAAAAGTTGGACAGAGGCCTATGTCTACAACAAGTAAATGGTTAAATAAGCCAGTTTGTCCAGATGAACCAATACTATGCAATTAAAACGAGTTAGTTCTATCTGTACGGACTTGGAAAGACGTATTATTAATTTTAAAACATTGCAGAACAAGAGTATGATGTCATTTATTTTTTTTAAGTCATCTTCTAGACACACAAATGCACGGGAAGACCATTTTGTGAGTTGGGTTGCATTTCGGTGTCACTCCTCCCCTCTTTGCCCTACTGTCAACCAGCTCTAGAATTTGATAATTAAACACTATGTCTTCCTTTCTCCTTATTACCCCACCACGGTCAAAACAACCACTCTCACCTCAGAAGTATAAGGTGAAAATGTCACTATCCTGCACTCGACAATCTTCCAGGACATTTATTTCTCACTCCCTTCTCTTGTCCTCCAACTGTCTTATAGAAGGAAACTGGAATTGTCAATCACATATTCCTGAATGTAAAGCACAGAAACAAGAGCCTGCCTGTTCACAGCTTCTGCCTGGACATGTGCTCGGCAGAACACAGGAAAACTCCAGCTGTAGTTCCAGGGAATAAGCAGTGTTCCAGCTGCTTATTTTACACAGCAGGAAACAAACCATGTGCCACCCTACTAAAACCAGACACATCTCTCCTTCTACCAAGGTACCATCAAATACATTGAGCAACAGTTTGCTTTTCACGGCAAGTGCCATCTTAGAGGAATCAAATCTTTGTCTTTTATTTACCCAGCTATGTAAATAAAAACTTGAAGTGCAGTAATAAAAGAAAAAGAAAACATCTCAAATCTAAAAATAACATAAACGATTAAGTTTCTGCAGGTATCCATCCAGTTTGCTGTAAAAGCCCGGAAGAGGAGAGCCTGGAATTTAAGCAATCATTACTACCAGGCTGGCATCTATGTTCTCATGAAACTAAACAGAGCCCATTTTCTATGTTAGTATCGACCTGTTGCTATAAAGCAAAACAATATAAAACAAAAAACTTGTTAATAATAATATAAAAGAACAAACACTCCTGGTACCAGATCCTTGCTGGTAAAGGGTACTCTGTGGGACAGGCAAAGGCTATTTATTTTCCCCAAACTTGAATAAAGTGTTAAAGACCAGGCAGGCAAGTTTGTAGAAGAGCTTTTAAGTGGGGAAAGAAAAAGAAAAAAGAATGGAAAAAAAACCCTTTGCAATGTTGTTTCCCCCCCTGCCTACTTTTAAAAGAACCAACGAAACTAAAGCGAGTATAAACAAGGAGATTTGACTTTCAGTGATATTCCGATTAACAAGAACCGCGCTCTCATTTGGGGGTGGGTGGAGGAGACAAAACCCCGGAGCGTGAACGCCGAGTAATGGGTGTGTGGCCCTAACAATCCTCGAGAGGCTGGGGTCCCACAGCCGTGTCCTCGATTCTCAGTACAGCAAAGAACCCCAACCCCCACCCCGGCCTGTCGGCGTGACCCTCTCCCGGGGTCCCAGGCTCGGACAGGCGCCCCCACGGGACAGCCTGTCGGGGGACACAAGGCACGGGGAACCTTCTCGGGCCGAGCAGCCTCGCTCTCCCCACTCCCACGCCCTCCGGCTAAGCGGGCTCCCAAGGGGCTGGACACGGTGGTGCGAGAGATGGGGCGCAGGGGCCAAGGGATGCAGACCGTCCAGCGCCAGCATGGAAGGGAAGTCCTTGCAGTTGGAGACTCCCGTGGAGTCGGTAACGCACGTCTTCCACAGGTTGGCCCAATAGGTGGCGGTGGTGATGACCGTGCCGTCGATGGTGGACACTTTCCAGTAGTCTGTGGGCAGCGTGGAGGACACCAGCACCCAGCCCGAGATGGAGACCATGAAAGCGATGATCTCCGAGGCGGTGCTCGCCATGCCGCCGGCTGCAAAAGCCGCACTCGCGCACCTTCTCGGGGCGGCGACCCCCGCTCTCCCCGCCCGGCGCGCCCGGCCCCGCGCAGCTCCGCCTCCCGGCGGGCCACCGCCTCCGGCCCCCGCCCGCCGGCCGCCCCCTCCGCCCCGCACGCCTGGCGCTAGAGGGCGCGCGCCGGCCCGCCACTGGCCAGAGGGACCGGAGGACGATCCCTGCAGCGCTCGGCTGACCGGGCTGCCGAGGTCTCCGCGCCGCCCGGGAGGAAGGCAGGCCCGCGCTCCCCTGCGCCCCTCGGCCCCCGCATCTGCGCGACCACGGAGGATGGCTCTCCTGCTGGAGCGGCGCGGGGACCCGCCGGCTGCCGCATGTGGCCAGCGCGCTGCGCCCGCACTCGCGTGCCAGGCCCAGCCCTCCCTGTGCTCGGCTTCTAGCGCACCTTGTAAAAACAGCAGAAAAAGCCTTGTGTGTGCCCGGTGAGGACACGGCCTGGTAACGCAGCCCTCGGTTTCCTGAACTCGAAAGGATTTCGTGCCACGCTTGTTTTGGTGTCCCTGTCTGGCTTTTGGAGAAGAAATCGTTGTGCAGTTTCTGGGCTCGAAACCGGCCTTGCCCTCGTGGCTCTGCAGCTCTTTTGGCCTGGTGGTATGTGGAAGGTTAATTGTAAAGTAGTGCCTGGCGCAGGACCGAATTCAATGTAACAGCCTGTGGAGCTCACAGACTCTAGCGGAGCCTTCATCACAATCTTGAACAGGAGTGTTCGAACCATAACGCTGGCCTGCTCTATAATTTACTTTATACATGGGGCATGTCTTTTTTAAAGCCATTTTTCGTGTAGGTTCCTTCCAGCTTCCAGTTCTTTTACGTGTTTCAATCTATTCTAGGAAATGGTGGTTCTGTCACACGGGAAATTTTGCCCTATACCTTGTTTTACCTTTCACACGAATTTGAAGGATAAACTTTGTTCTTTCCATTGCTGTCTCAAGGTAAACAGAAAGAGCAGGGTGTACTTGCAGCCCCTGAGGTCACAAATCTGGGCATAAATGAGAGAACAAAGCCACTGGCTTTATTATGGGGTTTTTAATTGTCCTTTTAAAGTTCTTGCAGTTCTCGGTATTACCTTGCAGTATTTATTCACTTCTTGCCAAAAGTAATGAAAGATCTAAAACCTATAAATCAGTCTTCTAAAATAAAGCTAGGTGACAACTCACTATTTCACAAAGTGCAGGGACACTTTGGTTCATGGTGAAGAATATCTTAATTCTCCTTTGTTGCTTTTTTACCAGATGGGTGCAGAATGAAATTAGCGATGACTGTGGAGGGTAGAGGATGTGGGACTCTAGAATCATCAAAACTTAGACTTGGAAGGACCATTGGATACCCTGAGGACAAACTCCACACCCAACCCAATTATCCTGTCTATTTCTAGAGATACTGTTCAGCCGATGCTCTACCCTTCAGACCAGGGTTTCAGTGCATGGCAAGGCATGTGACCTCTTCTCTTCTCTTCTCTTCTCTTCTCTCTTCTCTTCTCTTCTCTTCTCTTCTCTTCTCTTCTCTTCTCTTCTCTTCTCTTCTCTTCTCTTCTCTTCTCTTCTCTTCTCTTCTCTTCTCCTTCCTCTTTCTCTTCCTCTTCCTCTTCCTCTTTTCTTCTTCTCTCTTATAAAGTTCTTTATAAAGAACTGAAGTCTCTCTCCCTTTAGCTCCTATGCAAATACCTGAAACTGCACTCAAACAACGGAGGGTAAGTCCTGCTCTGGGTGTGTACCACCCTTGGGAGGTGTGTTTGTGTGTGCTTGCCTATCTCATGGCTTGGGTGGTTGGCAATGAGGGTGAATGTGGTTTGACTTGTGGGGCACTGACGTGATGATGTGTCACTCTGCTCTTCTGCTCTTGGTCCCAACTTGTTCTGGTGGGTCGCATTGGGTTCACTAGTGGGTCAAACATAAAAACAAAATTTGGGAAGCACTGACCTAACCTCTTCCTTCTCCTCGTCCCTGCTATTCAAATCAGTCACCTGTATTTGACTACAAAGTGTCCTCTATTCTTTTGTATTTGTCCTCTGAAGTGCTTTTATCATCTGGTTTCTTGCCCTCCAGCGTATTTCCACTATTATTTCTACGCCATATTTTTTTATGAACCATCTGCCTATTTCTGATCCACTTTACTATTCAAACAACACAAAAAGGCATTCATCTTAACATTGCTTATGGAGTTTCCTAGAATTAAAAATTGCATCGATTTGGTTTTTCTTTAATTCCTAGACTTCTTTGACAGTCTCTTTGCTTATGTCTTCCTCATGTTCAATACTGCCTAAATCTATTGATCATTTCTTTATTTTCACAAGACAAAACCCTGACTTAGTTTTTATACGAAAACGCATAGTATTATGACCTTCAACACTCAACAGTTTGTAATTTATTAACAAGCTGATTAAAACTTCCATTATTTGTAACGAAAGACACTTTTTAAAAAATAACTATGAAGAAGAACGATTTGGTGTTTTAGATCACCCCAGAAAGTTTCACTTTTATGATGTAGCTCTACCTTTTGTACGGAAAAAAAAAAAACCCCATAAACCCAGATCACCGTTGCAGCATAGCTTCTGAAAAAAACAAATTCTGAGTTCCAACTTGGAACTGCAAAAAAAAGCACACTCTCCTCTCTCTTTCTCTCTACTGCATTGCCACATCATTTAAAACAGAATCTTGCGGGTAGGAGCTAGTATGGGTTCTAGAACTTCTAATAAACAGCCAGTTTGGAAACCACAGAGCTGGCTAAGGTTCATGTATTAGTGTATAAACAGTTAATTTTAGCATAACAGATGGAGTGTGTTGTGTAGAGAATAAATATTAGCTGCTTGGGTAAAAACATCCAAGAAAACAGAGAAATATTCGGTGTAGCACTTGTAACACACAATTTCAACTTAAAAGGGGTTGAACCTATCACAAACAATCCATAAATTAAGCCCTGGATGGCAGCACTATTAGTTCCTTTGCCAGCTAGATCAGGCTAGGGTCGTCATGCCTATGGGCTTGATTAATATTCTTTTATTTTATCCTTTGTCCCTTTTCTTTCTATGAGGTTGGAAACTTTTCTTTTTCTTCCATGGAATGTACTGCATATTTACTGTAGAAAGTTATATTTTAGAGCCCACAAATGCCTGACCAAAGAATGAAAACTTAATTTTCATGAACACCTAAAGAATATTATGTCATGAATCCAGCGTTTATCTTAGAATGTCTTTTATCTTAAGCTTTTCAAACCTGTTTAGTCAGAAGAAACAAGATATTAGAGTACCGCATAACCAGCATGAGAATGTCCAGAAAATGAAAATGAACCAAATAGAGATTTTTTTTAAAGTAATGAATAAAGAGCCTGTTTCACTTTAAGATTATAGAGTCCAAAATAACCTTTGCTGTTAATCTGCAAACTGATTTACAGAGAGCACCTTTCAACTGATAAATGCTTCCTTATTTTCTTTAGTACTGGGTTCACTGAAACTTTATATAACATTTATAACAAACTACTCTTATTTTTAAATATAAAAATGAGCAGAACAAGAAAGTTGCTTCTTCTAACTTACTCAGAATAACATCTTAATTAACAATGATTTTGGTACTTTACGAAAAAAAAAACTGTAGTTTTTGCCCCAATATGAAAACTACTAATTTATCTGTAAATTAATAAAATTGATCTGAAGAATTTAATAACCTGAAATATATCTGAACCTTTCCCCTTTGGGGTCCTAAACCTCTGAGATTAGCATTGCAAGTTATTTCTTTGGCAAATTATGGAAAAATAGAGGGTCCTCTCCACCACAAATTAGTTAAATAGGAGTGTAAGCCTGTTTAGCTGACTGAACAGGAGATTGGCAAAAATTCTTTACTTGAGATTCAATTTACGTGACAAACAACACAGGTGTGCCTTTCAACAGTGCAAGGATTTTCTAAGCATCACATTTGGTTTCAGTATACATTAGCTCTTTCCTAGTTTCTAGTGGCACGGCATGCTGATAATCGGGAGGGAAGAAACTGACATTCTGATAAATACAGTATTAACTAAAAAAAACAACTAAACTGCCCAGGAGCCAAATATTGTTACACCATGTTGGAGAAACTAATGCCGATACTAAGATATTAAAATAGCATATCTGTGTTCTTTTTCCTTCTGTTGTCTATTTAGCATAAAAGCCAGAGTGATGGGAGTGGTTATGGCATGAATACATGCTTATCATTTCACCACTGTCTCAAATATATATATGACAAATTATAAGTAAACAGTTACCTTATTTTGGTAACCTCTGAGACTGTACTGAGTTCAAATGCTTCAATGGGCCAATTATGAGTTAGTGTCATATACCCTACAGATTTATTTTTCATGCGTTGATCTGAAATGAACTCATTCCCAATATGGAAGTATCTTTGGATCATGTGGATTCCTCTTGAGTACCAGGAGGGGTATATATTTGGGCCAAAGCAGCTTGCAGCTGTTCTGGTGAGTAACAACCCTCCAGCATGGAATGACTCTCACCTTGGGATGCTGGCACCTTCCTGAACTTGCACATATGTTGGGTGCCTGTTGCTGGCCAGTTGATTGTTAATTCTACCTACCCAGCCTGGGGTGGGCAGCAAGTAAATCTGTATGTTTTGAGCAAGTCAGTTTATTTTTCTAAATCTTAGCTTTCTCATTTATAAAATGATGGCCTCCAAGACTACTTCCAACTCTAAAAGGCTGATTCCTAACGAACAGAATCAATCACAGATAAAATCAACAAGGAGAAAAGAAAGGCAAAAGTATGCCTTTGGCATCTTCACAGCTTTCTTTTCCATCCACTTCTGGTCATTACTGTCTGTTGTATTTAAAGGATATGAATGTGTGCGTGGGGTGGGGTGGTGAGGGCAATTGGTTCATGGAGATAATTTCAAAATCTGTATATATAGTCTTATTTTCAATTTTTACTTTAAAAAAAATTAGAACCATGTGATAAAGCACTGTAATTCAATTCAATTATAACACAGAATGATGTAGTGGGCAGAGAATAGACAGTGCAATCTACAAGATGAAAGATAAAATTCTAGCTCTGTATGGCCTTGGGCAAGTCGCTTTATCTCCTTGGACCTCAATTTCAACTATCAAAAGAAAATAAATAATAGCTTCTTTCAGAGTTATTGTGGGAATTAGAGACAATATATATAAATGACCTGGAACCTGCTCACTGTTTAATAAACAATGGATATTATTCCATTCACTCATGTTCTTTCCTTTTCTTGCCTCTCTTTCAAATTAGAAAATTACGTTTTCTACAAAAGTGATAGTAATCAGAATTAAACGGACTCACAGTAAGTGAATAAGAATGAGCTGTGCTGCAAATCTTAAGGCAAAAGACAGAAATCATACACAGAGCACCGACAAAGAAGAGGTTGGTGCCAAGAACAGAAGGAGAAAAATCAGGGTGTACTACCAGAGAGATTAGTGCAGAGGAAAGCAAAAGAGGAAGGGGAATAGGGAGGATGTTCAAAGGGAAGTGTGGCAAAGTTAGAAATAAAATTAGATGGCAGTTAAATTTTAAGAGTGAATTTTAAAAGGAGAAAGGGACTACAAGCCAGAAGGATTGAGAGTAAGAAATGCAAGGAGAAAGGAAAGGAGCAAGTAATAAAGAAGGAAGTAGGGATTAAAGAAGAGGCAGGAAGCGAAGGGGGAAAAAAGACTAATTGGGGAAAGTAAGTAGCAATGAAAGAAGAAAATAGGTGGAGGAAACTGTGGATAAGAGTAGAATTGCTTCCACAGCCCTGATCTGTCTCTATTGCTCTGTATCAGGGTGGGAAATAACAATATTCTAGTGCCTGTTACCAAATGGAGATGCTTTCACCTTTCCCTGTCCCTCAGAATTTAGCTAGTGAGTTTATTCCTAAATTATTTAGGAGTCCCAATTTACCATTTGGCTCATTTCATGGGAAAAGTTATTGGAAATTTAAAATTAATGTTTTTGGGGTCAAAATGTGTTTTCTTACAAAAACATACTTATAAAACAATAATTGAAAATGTGGCAGCTTGAGATTATTTATGAATCCCAAAAAGAGAAATTATGCTTGTAAACTAATCTGTTCCTCTGGGTGTGACACCCTTTGAATGCATTAGATTCACCTGACGTGTCTTGATTAAATTACCCGTTAGTGGGAAACGGATGTGGCTCAACTGACAGAGCATCCATCTACCATATGGAGGGTCCAGGGTTTGATCCCCAGGGCCTCCTGACCCATGTGGTAAGCTGGCCCACGCATAGTGCTGCCATGCGCAGGAGTGCTGTGCCATGCAGGAGTGCCCCCACGTAGGGGTGCCCCACATGCAAGGAGTGAGGCCTGCAAGGAGAGCCACCCCATGTGAAAAAAAGTGCAGCCTGCTCAGGAGTGTGGCACTGCACACAGGGAGAGTTGGCACAGCAAGATGACGCAACGCAGGGTCCTAGTGCTGCGGGATAATGCAAGCTGACGCAGAAGAATGGACACAGAGGAGACAATGGCGGGGGGGGGGGGGGGAAGGGGGCGGGCAGAAGTAAATAAAATAAATCTTTAAAAAAAAATTGGAAGAGGTGGGGCAAAACGGCATCTGAGTGAGTGTACCTTATAATCTCTCCTGCAAAGAAGCTGCTGAGTAGGGTTGGAGTCCTGCTGGACTGGGCTGTTTCGGGGGCTTGCAGGGCAGGTGTCTGGATGTTGATTTGGTGAGACAGTGACAGAAGAGATTCTTGTGAGAGGTGAAATTTTGGGTTTCTGACACAGAGATCAGAGGTTGTGGGTGGGACCCCTCCCCCTTGGGCTGGTGGCCCTGCTGCAGTGATCCCTGAAAACTTTGTTGTGCTGTGGTGTTCCCAAACCCCATGTTTACCAGATGCGTGGTTCCCAGGTCTGTATCCCCTAAACCCTGGTAGCCCACGCTCCAGAGACTCACACACCTTGAGTCTACAATATCACAGACTTCCCATTTCCAAATCCACTGCACCCTGAGGTCTAGCTGAGGTCCTTGATTACCCTAGCCCTCCGCGTTTTTTGTTTTTTGTTTTTCTCCTTGAGCTTGGAGGAGTGTACCAACTGACTTGGGGAGAGTCTGGGAAGAAAGGAGAGGCAAATCTGCTGAGAAAGCCCAATTTACCTAAATGTCCTGGGACAGGAAACTTGGTCTGGGAGAAGGTGGAGTCAGAAAATCAATTAGATCTCCCCTAGCACACCTAAGGGGGAGGAACTATAGGAGGTGCTACCCAAGCTTCCAATAGCATTTTTGGGGTTTCTGGTGAGGTGTAGGTGGTCTCACACTAGAAAAAAAGAGTCATTTTGTCTTCTGTATTGAGTTGGTTCAACAAGGACCTGCTTGAATCTCCTACCGGACCTCTCAGGCATCTTTCCTGCTGCCCTGGAAGAGAGAAGTAAGGAAGGGAGAAAGGGGGAGTGTCAGATCCCTAAGCATTTTATTTAACTGCAAAGAGGATTCCTGGCTTGAAACATTGCTTCTTTCTTTTTTGTCATGGTTGCTATTATTGCATTGTTTCCTGGTCTTTTCTCCTGTTTTATCCCCCAAGGTCCTTTTTCATTTATTTAGTTTTTTTCTCTTTTTCTTTTTCTTGCTTGTCCCCTCCCCCCGCCCGCCTTTTCTTTGCCTCCCCTTTTTCTCTTTTTGTTTCTTCTCCCTTTTTCTTCTTTTTTATTTTCTTTTCTTTATATAGTAGGTGCTGCAGGAAGCACTTCACATTTGCTTTGTTTCCTCATCCTCCATTTCATCTTTTCTGTGTGTATTGATTTTGGCCACCTACACTATCCCTTTTCCCCTACATCTTTCTATCATCCATCATCTACTGTTTCTCTTACATTCCACCTCACTTTCTTTGGCCCCCAAATTGTCTGACTTTTTATTTCTAATACCTTTGTTCTGTTTACTGTCTTTTATCCACTCTTGATATTATTGTCTTTCTTTTCCCTTTCCTTCTCTCATGAAAACCCTGGCCTTTTAATTCATACTATATTCCTCCCCATATTCAGTTGACTATCTCATTATAGGTACTCTACTTACTGCTATAACTCTACACAACTTACATGAGTCTAATATCCATTCTCCTAGATCTCACATTGTTGCTCTGTTAACATTTATTACCAATACTTTTCTTACTCATTTTGCTTTCCCTGACCCTAATATTTTCCTTCAAAGTGAACTTAGCCAGAAACAAGAAAACAGAGTAAGAAGAACAAAGTGACAAAGAGAAGACATAACACTTATGCATGAACAACAACTAATTAATCCCCAAGACTAGACAAAGAAGCTAGAACTGAATAAACCCATCAAGAAAAAATGATGACCAGACAGCAACAAAAAACTACAAACCAAACCAATAATCAAGAAAACATGGCCAAATCCAATGAACACAGTAAAAACGAGGAAGAGGAGCAGAACATCAGACAAGCAATTAAAGCTCTCAAAACATATATTAGAGACCAACTTAAAGAAGTAAAGGAAGAGATTAACAATATGAAGAAAACACTTGGAGAGAATACAGAAGAAATTGCAGACATACACAAAAAGATAACAGATATGATGGTGATGAACAACACAGTTCAAGAAATCAAAAATATACTCTCAGCAAATAGCAGCAGATTAGAAGAGGCAGAGGAGAGAACTAGTGATGTGGAAGACAATACATCTGAAATCAAACAGATAGTAGAACTGATTGATAGAAAGATAGAAAAAATCCAGCTGGGACTTAGGGACATGAATGACAATGCAAAATGCACAAACATACGTATTATAGGCATCCCAGAAGGAGAAGAGAAGGGAAAGGGGACAGAAGGGGTATTGGAGTAAATAATGGCTGAAAACTTCCCAAATCTACTGAGGGAGATGGATGTACATGTCCAGGAAGCACAATGCACCCCAAACACCATAAATCCCAACAGGCCTACCCCAAGACATATACTTGTCAAATTATCCAATGCTCAAGACAAAGAGAAAATTCTAAAAGCAGCGAGAGAAAAGAGAACCATCACATACGAGGGAGGCTCCATAAGATTAAGTGCTGATTTCTCATCTGAAACCATGGAGGCAAGAAGGCAGTGGTATGATATAGTCAAGGTACTAAAAGAAAGAAATTTCCAACCAAGAATACTCTACCCAGCTAAGCTAGCATTCAAAAATGATGGAGAGTTCAAAATATTCACAGATAAACAGAAATTAAAAGAGTATGTCAACAGGAACCCAGCCCTTCAAGAAATACTAAAGGGAGTTCTGCAGGAAGAAAGAAAAAAACAGTAGAGCCAGAGTTGGAGGAGAGTGTCAGAGCAACAAAAAGACAAAAAGAGAAGAAAAACAAACAAAGAAAATATGACAAACACAAGTCCAAAGAAAATATGGCTAACATAAATAATTCCTTGAAAGTAATAACACTGAATGCCAATGGATTAAACTCACCTGTCAAAAGATTCAGACTGGAAGACTGGATAAGGAAATATGACCCATCTATATGCTGTCTACAAGAAACACATCTTAGACCCAGGGATTCAAGGAGGTTGAAAGTGAATGGCTGGAAAACAATCTTACAAGCAAACAATAACCAAAAAAAAAGTCAGGAGTAGCTATATTAATATCAGACAAAATAGACGTTAAATGCAAAACAATTGTGAGAGACAAAGATGGATACTACATATTAGTGAAAGGGATAATCTTTCAAGGAGAACGAACAATCATAAATATTTATGCTCCTAGCAAGGCCACCTCCAAATACGTGAGGCAAACACTGGAAAAATTAAGTGAAAGAATAGATGCCTCTACAATTATAGTGGGGGACTTTAATACACCACTATCAACTTTGAACAGGACATCTCAAAAGAGAATCAATAAAGAAACAAAAACTTTGAACAGTATATTAGAGGAGCTGGACCTAATAGACATATACAGATCATTACACCTGAATACAGCAGGATATACATTTTTCTCAAGTGCACATGGATCATTCTCCAAGATAGACCATATGCTAGGCCACAAAAAAAGGCTCAATGAATTCAGAAAAATTGAAATCATACAAAATAATTTCTCTGACCACGGTGGAGTGAAGCTGGAAATCTGCAAGGGCCAGAAGCCCAGATTTCACACCAAGATATGGAAATTAAACAGCACACTCTTAGAAAAACAGTGGGTCAAAGAGGAAATCTCAAAAGAAATTAATAACTACCTTGAAACTAATGAAAATGATAACACAACATACCAAAACTTATGGGATGCAGTGAAAGCAGTACTGAGAGGGAGATTTATAGCCATAAATTCATACATCAAAAAAGAATAAAGAGCAAAAATTGAAGAACTAACTGCACATTTGGAGGAATTAGTAAAAAAACAACAACAAAGTAACCCCACAGGAAGAAGAAAGAAAGAACAAAGATAAGAGCAGAACTAAATGAAATAGAAAATAAGAAAGCACTTGAAAAGATAAACAAAACCAAGAGCTGGTTCTCTGAGAAGATCAATAAAATTGACAAACCCTTAGCAAGACTAACAAAGAAAAAAAGAGAGAAGATGCAAATACACAAAATAAGAAATGAGAAAGGAGATATCACCACTGACCCCACAGAAATACAGACTATCATAAGAGGATACTTTGAAAAACTATATTCCAACAAAAATGACAATTCAGAGGAAATGGACAAATTCCTAGAAAGACACAAGCAACCTATATTGATGAAAGAAGAAATTGATGATCTCAACAAACCAATCACAAGTAAAGAGATAGAATCAGTCATTAAAAACCTCCCAACTAAGAAGACCCCTGGGCCAGATGGCTTCAAAGGTGAATTCCACAAAACATTCCGGAAAGAACTAATGCCAATCTTGCTGAAACTCTTCCAAAAAATCAAAACAGAAGGAACATTACCTAACTCATTTTATGATGCCAACATTACCCTAGTACCAAAGCCAAACAAAGACACCACAAGAAAGGAAAATTACAGACCAATGAACCTAGACACAAAATACCTCAACAAAACACTTCCTAACCATATTCAACAACACATTAAACAAATTATACACCATGACCAAGTGGGATTCATTCTGGGTATTCAAGGATGGTTCAACATAAGAAAATCAATCAATGTAATACACCATATAAACAGATTGAAGGAAAAAAATCACATGATTATATCTATAGATGCAGGAAAAGCATTTGACAAAATACAACACCGTTTCTTGGTAAAAACACTGCAAAAGATTGGAATACAAGGAAATTTTCTGAACATGATAAAGAGTATATATGAAAAACACACAGCCAACATCATTTACAATGGTGAAATCCTAAAATCTTTCCCTCTAAGATCAGGAACAAGACAAGGAGGCCCACTATCACCTCTTCTATTTAACATTGTCTTAGAAGTACTTGCTCGAGCACTGAGGCAAGAACCAGATATAAAAGGCATTCAAATTGGAAAGGAAGAAGTCAAAATTTCATTATTTGCAGATGACATGATCCTATACATAGAAAACCCTGAGAAGTCTACAACAAAGCTCCTAGAACTCATAAATGAGTCTAGTAAAGTTGCAGGTTATAAGATCAATGCACAAAAATCAGTAGCATTTCTGTACACCAATAATGAGCAAGCTCAGGAGGAAATCAAGAAACAAATACCATTTACAATAGTAAATTTAAAAAATCAAATACCTAGGAATAAATTTAACTAAAGATGTAAAAAACTTATACACAGAGAACTACACAACACTGTTCAAGGAAATCAAAGAAGACCTAAATAAATGGAAGAATATTGCCTGTTCATGGATAGGAAGACTAAATATTATTAAGATGTCTATCCTACCAAAACTGATCCACACATTCAATGCAATCCCAATAAAAATCAACACAGCATTCTTTTAATGAACTAGAAAAACTAGCTATGAAATTTATTTGGAAAGGAAAGAGGCCTCAAATAGCCAAAGACATATTGAAAAAGGAAAATGAAATTGGAGGAATCATACTACCTGACTTCAAAACATACTACAAAGCTACAGTAGTGAAAACAGCATGGTATTGCACAAGGAGAGACACACAGACCAATGGAACTGAATTGAGAGTTCTGATACAGATCCTCATATATATAGTCATATAATATTTTATAAAGCCACCAAACCCTCTCTATTGGGAGAGAATGGCCTATTCAACAAATGGTGCCTAGAGAACTGGATATCCATATGTAAAAGAATGAAAGGATTACCAACTCACACCTTATACAAAAACAACTCAAGATGGATCAAAGACCTAAATATAAGAGTCAAGACCATAAAGACTTTGGAAAGCAGTGTAGGGAAGCATCTATAGGACCTTGTAATAGGAAATGACTTCATGAACTTCACATCAAAAGCACGAGCAGCAAAAGAACAAATAGATAAATGGGACTTCCTCAAAATTAAAGCCTTCTGCACCTCAAAGGAGTTTGTCAAGAAAGTGAAAAGAGAGCCTACACGATAGGAGAAAATATTTGGTAACCATATATCTGATAGGAGACTTATAACCTGCATATATAAAGAACTCCTATATCTTGAAAATAAAAAGACAAACAACCCATTTAAAAATGGGAAAAAGATTTAAACAGACACTTCTCCAAAGAAGAAATACAAATGGTTAAAAAGCACATGAAAAAATGCTCCAAATCTCTAGCTATCAGGGAAATGCAAATCAAAACTACAATGAGATACCATCTTACTCCCATAAGATTTGCAGCTATGAAAAAAACAGAAGACTACAAATGCTGAAGAGAATGTGGAGGAATGGGAACACTCATCCACTGCTGGTGGGAATGCAGAAGGATCCAGCCATTCTGGAGGACAGTTTGGTAGTTTCTCAAAAAACTAGCTATAGATTTGCCATATGACCCAGCAATTCCACTGCTGGGTATATACCGAGTAGAACTGAATACAAGGACACAAACCAATATATGCACATCAATGTTCATAGCAGCATTGTTCACTATTGCCAAAAGTTGGAATCAACCCAAATGCCCATCAACAGATAATGGATAAATAAAATGTGGTATATACATACAATGGAATACTACTCAGCTTTAAGAACGAATACACTACAAACACATGTGATAACATGGATGAATCTTGAGATCCTTATGTTGAGTGAAGCAACCCAGGCATTGAAGGACAAATACTACATGACCTCAATTATAGGAAATAAGTAAACCAAGCTGCCTCAGAGAGCTAAAGACTGGATGATAGGCTTAACGGAAATTGGGGGGTAGAGGAAGGATGTAAGCTGACACCTATATGGGTGAAATCTATGATAAGCTGGAGGTAAGTATTTGTACAAGGAAGGGATAAAATGGGGGCATAGGGTTACCTTTGGGTGGGGCTTTGCAGGCTTGAGGGGGGCTAGGGATGGGAGGATGGGTAATATTGCCCAAGAAATTGGGGGGAGGGTGGGGGAACATATAAACATAGGAGATTGTCAGATATTTGGTTGAGAGTATAATGCTGAGAAAACTTTAAAAAATATAATAAGGAAGGTTACCTGTTTAAGATGCTTAAAAGGGATAATCTGACACAGGACTGGCTTCTAGGGAGTGTGTGAGTGCTCATTTTGTCATAGTGGGTTATATCATTGGATAGAGACCCATATAATGAGAGTGAAGGTATACTCACATCCTGAGGAGGACTGATATTCTCAAATAGAGGGAATTGTACCTCTCGAGTGAAATGGTGGCTCCCAATGCATTAGGGCAGTTGAGCATGTCAAGCCCTCAACATTGTTGCAAGTATCTCTGAACATGGCCCTTCAAGCAATGAAGATTGACTGTCACTGTGGGCCCTGAGGGGAGGGGGAAAGGAGGTATTGAATAGATGGAATCAATGTAACTGTGTGGGCATGGATATAAGACATGTTAAATTACACCAAAAATGTATAGGGGCTGATAGGCTAAAATGTAAATCAAAATGTAAAACATAAGATAACTAAAAATTTAGAAAATTGTATAGTCTAAAATATAAACCACAATGTAAACCCAAATGTTACCTTGTTTGAAAGCTGTTGTCTCAATATTTGTACATCAGTTTCAGTAAATATAGTATGAATATGTAAAAAGATTATTGCTGTGGAAGGGAAAGGGATTTTATGTTGGATATGTGGGAGTACTGAATATTGTATATATGAATTACTGTTATCTAAAACTTTTGTGAAGACAAACTTACTAATTAGGGGAAAAAAAGGAAAAGAAAGGACGTAGACATTGAGGAAAAGATGGAAGAAGTTGCCTTGCCAATTTGCATACAGGGCAACACTTATTGCAGTGGTGGAAGGCAAAACATTAAAAACAAAGCTTTTGCATTTTTAAATTTTTTGATACCCCAATTTATTTTTACCTTAATTTTTCTAAATTAATATGTAATCTATATCTAACCTTTAAACTCATCACTTTACTCCATTTTACTATTAATGGAACCTGGCAATATATTGGGCTTCAGTTTTCAGGAAGTTTTGGATCACAGAGAGGTTCAACAATGGCAGAGGAGGAATACTGGCGTGGGATGTTATTGACGGAGGACACATGGTTGGCAGGGAGTTCTCCAGGGCATATATCCGGGGTACATAAAAATGTTTGGATATTTTCATAGTGGTTACAATTAAAAACAACAATGGAAGGAGTGCTGAATTCTAGCCAGGGGAGCTCTATCACATTCCCTAAAGGAACAGCAACAATCCCCCAAGTGCAACGGCAAAAACCAAAAAAGAAGGAAGGTCCAATAATGAGCCCTTGATACTAATGACTATGCTTGTGAGCCTGTGCACCTGAAATAAGAACAAGGCCTAGAGCTGCAGGGTGCCTAAGAGTTACCTCCTGAGAGCCTCCATGTTGCTCAAATGTGGCCAGTCTCAAAGACAAACTCAGCATGCTCATCCCGGGGATGACCCTCCCTGGTGCCGAGGGATTACTACCAAGTACCAGCTGATGATGTAACTAGAAAATAACCTTGAATAAAAGGGTCAACTCGGACCAGCAGAATATCTCAGCCTACATACAATAACAGGAGTTAAAAATGCCTTTTGACCTAAATAAAAGGGGGAAATGGAAAGGACAAATGAGTTTATATGGCTATGAGTCTCCAAAAAAAAGCCAGGAGGTTATCAGAGGGGTCGCCCTTATGCACACCTCAGCAGAGTCCCAGAGACAGATAAAGTAGATACAACCTCAGGTATTGGTTCTTCTGAGGGCTACAGAGACCCACAGGTTCTATGGTCATGGCAGATGGAGTTCAGTGCCATGTCAGTTGGCCCTACTTTGGAGTTTGTGTTTTTGTGTGATAGAGCTGGACTCAGATGTGATCTTTGTTCACAAGCCTCTCCTGTTACTTTTACTGGATCTGTAGTTGGTGCTGGGGTTTAGTGTATACCCAGGGGACCTGAATCTCTGGACTGATCATATGATAGCCAGGCCCTGAGCCTCAACAGACTTGCAACTCCTACACTCTGGTTTATTGGACTTATCCCACTCAGCTAACATGGAGGTGAAGAAGGTCAACCACCACACCAGGGAGCCAAGAGTGCCTACAACTGAAAGCAGGAGAATTACATCCAGCATCCATGTGGAATCTAAGCCCCCTCTTGATATAGATGTGGAGTAGACACAACCATTCTAAGGTCCACAGGATGGAGGAATAGAGTATGGATTAGAGTGGACTTACTGATATTCTATTCATGAACTATTGTGATTAGTAATAGAAGAAAATGTGGCATTGTGTGGAGAAAGTGGCCACGGTGGCTGCTGGATGTAGGGAGTGGGAGGAAGAGATGTGATATGGGGGTGTTTTCGGGGGTTGGAGTTGTCCTGGGTGGTGCTGTGGGGACAGTTACTGGACACTGTATGTCCTCCCATGGCCCACTGGGTGGACTGTGGGAGAGTGTGGGCTATGGTGTGAATCATTGATCATGAGGTGCAGCGGTGCTCACAGATGTATTCACCAAGTGCAATGAATGTCTCATGATGATGGAGGAGGTTGTTGTTATGGGGGGATGAGTGGGGTGAGAGGGGTGGAGGGATATATGGGGACCTCATATATTTTGAATGTAACATTAAAGAAAATAACGACAAAAAAGAAAAAAGAAAAAAATTTTTAAAAAGAAAAAAATAATAAATTGCCCATTAAAATTAGGGCTCTGACTCAACCACATCAGTAGATCATGACTCAGATTGAGTCCCCATCCCCTTGGTGGGCTGATATAAATGGACACTCACTCAAGAAAATACAGAAAGAGGGAGAACTGGGTCATTTCAGGCCTGCCATATGACAGAAAGGAGAAGATTCAAATAGCTAAAGCCTTGGGAAGAGAGAGATGAGCCATTTGCCTCATAGTTTGCAGCTGAAGAGAACAGCAGCTGAGCAACTGAGAAGGCCTGAGAGACCAAACAGAGATCAGCAACCATCTTGCCTCAACACATGGCAACAGACTTTGGTGAGAAAACAGCCTTGGGTTGGACTCTTTAGAGCCTTATAACTATAAGTTTTTACCCCAAATAAACACCCTTTATAAAAGCCAACAGATTTCTGGTACTTTGTATCAGCACCCCTTTGGCTGACTAATACAGAATTTGGTACCAGGAGTGGGATACAGTCAAATGTGATTACCAAAAATGCTGGAATGGTTTTATAAATAAATGGTAAGGGATATTTTTTGGAGGAATTGTGAGATGCTTGATATGCTTAGATTGCTTTAAAGAGACTGTTGGTAGGAATATGGATACTAAAGAGACTTTTGATGAGACTTTAGAAGGGAATAATGGAACTATTATTGGAAACTGGAGGAAAGGTGATCCATGTTTTAAAGTTGCAGAGAACATAGCAAGATTGACTCCTGATGTTACACAGAAGACAGAATTTGAAAATCACAAGCTTGGACATTAGGCCAAGGAGATTTCCAAATGAAATGTGGAAAATGTGACTTGGCTTCTCCTTGTATCTTACAGCAAAATGCTAGACAAAAGAGACACTGAGAACTGAATTGCTGGGCACAAAGAAACCAGAAACTGATTCTGGAAATTCCAAGCCTCTGGAAATCAAGCCCCCAGACGATAATGCTCCATTTGAGGAATTACCTAAACTTGGAACTTGTAAGTCAGGATTGAAATCCAGGAAAGACTTGTGGAAAGACTTATTGTCTGATGGCTTGGACCCCTGCTTCCTGCATGCTAAACCAACAAGCTTTTTGTGAAATCCATATGAACAAAACCACTGTCAGCCTGGACTAAAAGGGATGTGGAGGGGAGAGATGGAAGGGAAAATGGCTTTTGGGAGTAAACTATGGAAGCTGAGGTCTGGAATTTAGATATATTCTTGGACCAAGAGAGGGACCCTACCCATGTGTACAGAGAGAGTAAGTTTGTCCCAGCATTTGAAGAGGGTGGATGTTCCAGCCTGCTATTCTTTTTTTTTTTTTTTAAGATTTATTTATTTATTTCTCTCCCTATCCCCTCCTCACCCCGGTTGTCTGTTCTCTGTGTCTATTTGCTGTGTCTTCTTTGTCCACTTCTGTTGTTGTGAGCGGCACGGGAAATTGTGTTTCTTTTTGTTGTGTCAGCTCTCAATGTGTGTGGCACCATTCCTGGGCAGGCTGCACTTTCTTTCACGCTGGGCCGCTCTCCTTACAGGGCGCACTCCTTGTGCGTGGGGCTCCCCTACATAGGGGACACAGACACCCCTGCATGGCAGGGCACTCCTTGTGCGCATCAGCACTGCGCATGGGCCAGCTCCACATGGGTCAAGGAGGCCGGGGGTTTGAACCGCAGACCTCCCCTGTGGTAGACGGATGCCCTAACCACTGGGCCAAGTCCGCCACCCCCAGCCTGCTATTCAGGGAGAGTTTTGCCACCCCAGGCTACAGAGAGGGTAAAGCACTTTACCCTAGAGATTGGTAGATTTGGAGCCTTCAATTTTTTCTGGGTATCCTTGAAGTCAACCCCAGCTGCCATAAAACTTGCTGGAGGTGACTTTAAGGAAATGATTGAGAAAATAAAGGCAATTAGAGACTGTTGAACATCCCTGGAACCTGGGAAGACTGACTAAACATTATAGGAATGGTGGCATGAAGAAAATTATGGCCAGGTGGTTGTTTTGACTTCTGGGGATTTGATGAGATTGAATTGAAATGCATTGAAATGCATCTCCATGAGGACTATGCTCAGACAACCCCAAACAATTCATTTTGTTTTTACTCTTATTTCCAGAACAATGTCATTATTTCATTGGCCCAATTCAAAATAAAATTATTGAGTGCCTGTAATGCATCAGCCATCATTCTAGACATTGTGGAAATGAACACCAAAACAGACAAAATGCCTATGCTAACACAGCTTACTTTCTACTTGAGGAGACAATAAACAAGATAAGAACAAGATTTAGTATATTAGATAGTGATACATGGTTAGATGAAAAATATTGAGCTTGGGAGGGGAGGGGGCTTTTATAAAATTTTAGTTAGGCTTTACCAGGGTAACCCTGCATGAGAAGGTGACTTTGGGATGAAGACCTGAAGGAAATGAGGGAGTTAGCTATGTGGGTATCTCCAGGCAGAGCATTCCCAGAGGTGGATGCAAATCCACCTTGTCTGTGCAACCTTAGAGAACATGGCTGGAGCAGAGTGAATGAGGGGGAAGGGGATGAGGACAGAGCAATAATGGAGTGTGTTGTGCCCATGTTTGTCTGTATGTCTGTGTCCATGTGTGTGTGAGTCTGAGCTTGTGTCTGTAAAGGTATGTGTGTCTGTGTGTGCATGAGTGTCTCTGTGTGTGTGTCTGCATTTCTCTGTGTGTGTGTAGGTCTGTGCAGCTTCCAAAGGGCCCTGTAAATATATCAACAACTTTGGCTTTTACTCTGAGTGGAATGAGAAAACACTGGAGCGTTTTGAGAAGAGGATTGATATTCAACTTAGGTTTTAGTAAGGTCACTCTGAGAATAGCCTGAAGGGAGGCAAATTTAGAAGCAGGGTTGCCAGTTGGAAGGCCATGACTACCATCCAGCTGAATGATGATATTGACACTGGTGGCAGTGTGATGTTAAGAAATGGTCAAATTTTGAGGTCTGGATATATTTTGAAGGTAGAGTGGTCAAGATTTGCTGATGAACTGGATGTGATATATGAGTGAAAGAGAAGAGTCAAGGAAGACACCAAGGTGTCTCCAGCCATTGGAGAACTGGAATTGTCATTTTTCTGAGATTAGGAACACTCTAGATGAGCAGTTTTAGGGGTGAATACCAGTAGTTCAGTTTTAGGTATAGTGAGTTTAGGGTGTTAGAGACTCCATGAGGAGAGGCCAAGAAGAACATTGAATCTACAAGCCTGGAGTTCAGAGCAGAAATTCAGGCTAAACATGTACATTTTGGAGTCATCTGCACTAAATGGCATTTAAAGCCATGAGACTAGATCCCCTAAGAATGAATGTAGATAGAATAGAGAAAGTCAAGGGTCTGAACTCTGATATCCTCCAACATTTAATAGTCAAGGAGATGAAGAGAAACCAACAATTAAAATTGAAAACAGTCATCTTTGTAGGAGAAAAGCCAGTGGAGAGAGTCCTGAAAGCCATGTGAAGAAATTGTTTTAAGAAGGAAGGAGTGATCAGTGGTGGCAAACGCTGCCGAGAAGATAAGCAGAATGAAGACAGAAGAAAGACCACTGGAGTCAGCAACATGGAGGTCTAATATGTCATGGTGACCTGGCAGATTCTGCTTTGGTGGAAAGAGTAGGAGCAAAAATCAGGTGGGCGTAAGTCCAGTGGAGGATGAGAGAAGAGAAATGGAGCCCATGAAAGTGAACAACTCTTTAAAGGGAGAGAGGAACGATGTGGAAGCTGGAAGTGAAGCTTTCCTTCCTCCCAGTTTCCCTTCTTTCTTTCTTTTTCTTTCTCTTCTCCCTTTCATTTCTTTTCCTTACCTTTCTTTCCCCTTTCTTTCTCTTCCTTCCCTTTTTCCTCCCTCCCTCTCCTTTCCCCTCCCTATGCTTTGTTTTCCCTTTAAGTTAGGAGAAATAACATTTTTAGGGCCTTGTTAGGGATTGAATCATGTCTCCCACAAAGACATGTTCAAGTCCTAATGACTGGTCCTGTGGGTATAAACCCATTTGTTTAAAAAGATCCTATTAAAGTGAGGCTAAAGTGAATCAGGGTGGGCCTTAACCCAATATGACTGGAGGCCTTACAAGCAGAGGAAGTTTGGATACAGTGGTAGTTGTCCGTAGGGACAGAGGAAGCCACATGTTGGAAGTAAAGACTGCGTTATGGATTGCCAGCAAACCACCATCCAAACACTACAGACTTCAGAGAAAGTATGACCTTTCTGAAATACTGGTTTTGGGTTTCTAGACTCTAAAAGTTTGAGATAATAAATTCCTGTTGCTTAAGCCAACTAGCCTGTGGTATTTGTTATAGCAGCCCTGGTAAACTAGGACAGGCTTCCTGTTGTCCTGTAAAGTGCCTCTGTGTGAATTAAAGAAAAATGCCCCTTCTTTTGTGCAGATGCAGCCCTGCACCAGGGTGCACAATGTGAAAGGCAGAATGTGGGCTGAATTTCAGCATGCAGTCCCCTGGGCCTGGAGGCCTTGTGCATCGAAGACCCATACACTATTTCATTTCACCTTCTTTCCCACTGTATTATCATAAGACATAGATTCTCTTATGACTGAATCCTATAAGAAAATACTTCAGGTTCACTTTTTATGTTTGACTTTGTACTAAAATATATATCTTAATTTTCTGTCATTTAAAAACAATATAGCATACATGTTTTATAGCTCTAGAGCAGTAAAATTAGAAAGTACTTTAAAGAAGTATTTAATTCAACATTTTACAAATGAGTAAATTGTAGTCCAAAGTGACTTCTTAATTACACTAAATTATAAGATATATATTGAAGTATCATATTAATTGGAATATTTTTCAAAAATATATGAATTTGAAAAATTACCTAAGTTTAGTGCTAAAATAAAATCTGAATTATTAGGTTGGTGCAAAAGAAATTGTGGTTTTGGACTATGAATTTTAAATCATTTTAACTAGGCTCAAACACACATTTATTAATCAAAATAGGAACCATTACAATCAACACAATTTTGGCAATGAGAAATCAGTTTGTTGATCCTGTAGAGTAAAATCTGTGCTTCGCAATTTGATGAACTCTTGGAAACCATTTTCTGCATCCCGCTGGTTGTGGAAGTGTTTTTCCTGCAAAAAGCTATCAAAATGCTTGAAGAAGTGGTAGTCTGCGAGAGGCCAGGTGAATATGGCAGATGAGGCAAAACTTTGTAGCCCAATTTGTTCAATTTTTGAAGTGTTGGTTGTGTAACCTGTAGTTGGTTATTGTTGTGGAGAAGAATTGGGCCCTTTCTGTTGACCCATGCCGGCTGCAGGTGTTGCAGATTTTGGTGCATCTCATAGATTTGCTGAGCATACTTCTCAGATGTAATGGTTTCACTGGGATTCAGAAAGCTGGAGTAGATCAGACTGGCAGCAGACTACCAAACAGTGTCCATGATTTTTTTTTGGTGCAAGTTTGTCTTTGGGAAGTGCTTTGGAGCTTCTTGGTCCAACCTCTGAGCTGGTTGTTGCTGATTGTCACATAAAATCCACTTTTCATGGCATGTCACAATCTGATGGAGAAATGGTTCATTGTTGTTGCATAGGATAAGGGAAAATGATACTTAAAAACAATGATTTTTAAAATTTTCAATCAGCTCATGAGGCACCCACTTATTGAGCTTTTTCACCTTTCCAATTTGCTTCAAATGCTGAACGACCGTAGAATGGGCAATGTTGAGTCCTTTATCAACTTCTCGTGTTGTTTAAGAGGATCAGCTTTGATGATTGCTCTCAGTTGGTCATTGTCAACTTCTGATGGCTGTCTACTATGCTCCTCATCTTCAAGACTCTAGTCTCCTTTGCAAAACTTCTTGAATCACCACTGTATGTTCGTCAGCAATTCCTGGGCCAAATGCGTTGTTGATATTGCGAGTTGTTTCTGCTGCTTTATGACCCATTTTGAACTCAAATAAGAAAGTCGCTCAAATTTGCTTTTTGTCTAATATCATTTCCATAGTCTAAAATAAATATAAAAAAACAGCAAGTAATAAGTCATTATCACAAAAACATAAATTGAGAAATGCACATTAAAACAACGTAAATGTATTCCAGTATCAAACAGCAAATTTCAACAATGCAACACCGCTATTACTTTTGCACCAACCCAATATAAGCAATGTTTTGTGTATTCGAAGTTGAAAATGATCATATCTCATACATTCTCTCCCCAAAGATACATTTGTGTCAATAAAATATTTATGAGTGTTTTACTAGGAGGCTTTTTGGTTCCAGTTAATGCAGAGTCATCTCTTATAAATGACTTTGGATGAATAATATGAAAAAAAGGTTGTAACAATGAAATTGTATGATGATAATACGGTAGATAATGGACACACCTTTCTTTTTGTGGTTCAGAGCATTAGCTGTTCCTATGTTTACTTTTGGGTTTGTGAAGAATTAAGGAAAAGATCTCACGTACAAAGTTGATGTCATGTTTTGCCTGTGATTATTATAACTGCCACACCTCTAGAATTTCTGAAATAAATCTTTCTGACAAACAAATATGCCCTAAGTCAGCTACTTTCCCACCATAAAATTTGCTCTTGTAAGTAATTCTAGAGTTAAGCTATGCTTTTTCCCCAATCAAAACACCATATGAAAGCTTATATTGTAATAATTTTTGACAGAATTAATAAAGCAACCAAAGAAATTTCATTAAGCAACCTGAATGATATTCTGTATGTTCATTTCTAGAGTTTATATTACAGTAAAGGAAAAAAAGCAAATAATAAAATTCCCTTATTTCATGTTACTTTTCAGATGTAACCCGGAGGAACAAATAAATTAAAGCCTAGATATTACAGACTAATCTTGAATTAAATTTTATTAGTCAAGAGATAAATGACTTAAAATATTGAATGAAATGTTAAGCATAAAAATCTCAAAAACTATCTGTAAATGTCTAATTTTTGTTTATTCTTTCAGGTAAATAATCCTGAGTTTAAAAAAAGCCATATCCTTTTCATTTTATAATCTTGCTATGAATATGAGGTTTTATCATTTTATACTTCAAATAATCAAATTAATCCCCAGATATTGCTCTTTTTTTCCTTTGAAAACCCATTATACATACATATCTAAATAAAATATTTATCGCCAAAGAATTGTTCTACAAACAGCTTGGAATCATGAAATATAAATTTAGGAAAATGCAATCTTTTCTTTGTTTTGTTCCATTTTAAAGTGGAGTTGACTATAATCTTCCAGTAAGAGCTACATAGTTAACTTTGCTCACAGATTAGGGTCACCAGTTTCTTTTACTCTTTTTCTTAACTATCAATTAATGTTGACTTACAAGGGAGTAGTATTTCATTGGTGTAGGGTAAAAACCATGCTGAGTTCTAACTAGTATGTACCTCCACAATTCTATGTATTTAAAGGGCACAATTCTTTTTTCCTTACCACTTAGAAAGGAAAGTGCGCCTGCTGGCTCAGCCTTGGCGGAAAAGACTTTATACCAAAGAGTAGATTTTAGATTCCCAATCTGCCGCTGTTTGCTTTTCCTGTTCACTGGACAAATTTGAACTTGAGTCTTTATTGATTATGACTATTTTTTGACATTGATCATACTTAAGACTGTGACCTTGGACTGGTTGACTTTTTTAGATTGAGTGCAGCATACATATTTCCAGGACATTTTCTTTTTGTCAAAACAGGGCCAAAGATGTGCTACGCTTGTGATTACATTTCAAATGCACAGTGAACTCTGATGTACATACATTCATTTCCTAAATCAAGTAATCCTTAAATACATAAAATAATTTAATTTTAATGTTATCACCTCCTCCTTCTGCCTTAACTCCTCTGGTTGTAAAGCAATGAACATGGAATACCATTTTTATATATGAAGAAAAATAAAGACAATTATACCATCCCTGAATCCTCAAGGTTGAGGAATAAGCAAACATAAGTGGGGACTACAACCATGGACAAAGTAAGCTTATTACTATTGTAGTAATGGAAGTACATGTAACATTGATATAAAGATAGTGGTCACAGAGGATCTGAGGGGAGGGAAGGGAATAATAGGTGGAACACGGCATTTTTAGAGCATGAAATTAAGTGTAAACTACAGTGTAAACTATAGACTTTGGTTAGTAGCAATGCTTCAAATTTATTCATTAATTATAACAAATGTACCACACTATTGTAAAATGTTATTAATAGGGGATAATGTGGGGGGGGAGTATATGGGAATCTCTCATACTTTCAATGTAATTTTTCTGTAATCTAAAACCTCTTTAAAAATAAAGCATATTATTTTTTAAAAAAAGCCTTGGAAGTACTTTTTAAAACCATTAAACTTGGGTGCAATGTATGGAAAAAGCAAGGGACCTGACATCCAGTTTACCTAGCTGCTAGGTTAAGTTTACCTGGGCACATTTTTCACATCTGAAAACAGAATGGTTGGAAGAGTCTCTAAAATTCTACCTGGGTCTAACAATAGAGGGAGGAAATAAAAAAATGATGAGGGAGGATATTGTTTCCTCCTCCCCTTCAAACAGAGCTGACAAAGGAGAAACTAGAAGGAATGGAGGAAACAAAGATAAGAGAAAGAGGAGAGAAGGGAAAATTCAGAAGCAGAGCAGAAGTAGGTGGAGAATGTGATGAGTTCTTTGTACACACAGAGCCAGCAGAGGGTCAGAATCAACACCAGATCCCTTTCTCCCTGCTCCAGAGAATTACCCTTTAGTTCAAAAATTTTGCTTAAGTTTTGTCCATATGTACCGTACAGACCTTCCAAGTTATGTTCACTTGCTTAGATTTGCCTATTTAAAATTAGAAGCAACGAACACAACAGTAAGCTACAGCCTGGTCGTTCGAAATTCCTCCCTGCCCCCAAATGAAAGCCAAACAAAAAGCTTTTAGAAAGGAAAAGACAGAATGAGTTCCGTTTATTTTACGCACATGGCCTGATTTCCTTTCATCTATTCTGGAGCATCAGAGCCTATGTTTATTTTCATGACTGGAATTAAGCAATTTGCAGAAGTTCCTGAGGCAAATTAATGACAGAGTCAGATTTAGCAGGCACAGCTGCTGATTTCTCAGGTTGGGCCCTGGTCCACGGGCCTTTCCACAAGGCATTCCAAATAACACAGTGTCCCTGTAAGGAACTTTCTAAGCCCATTGTTGTGAGCAGCCCTTATTAAACGTAATAAGCCCAAACAGGCCGAAATGCCAAAATCTTGAAACTTTAAAGATTCTACTTATCTCTTTCAGCACTAAGCAAGTAAGTGTTGCTTGGACCATTAGTAAACTGCTTTTGTCCATGTCAGTGGAAAGGAGTAATATTCTAACGTGCAAACCGTTACTTGTTATCTCAATTACTCAGGCAATTAAGTTAGGCTAGAGCCCTGATCATATTTTTATACGTAACAAAAGGCAGCCAACTTGAGAAAGTGTTACAAACACAGCATGTAATTTTTGTTTGGCTTTTTTCTGCTATTTTCAAAGGACACATATAGGTCTCATGTGGCTAAAAACTAAAAAAGTAGTCTCAAATAATTTGATATATATCCTACTGGGTTTCAGTGGTAAACAGTTCTTAAAGGTAAATGTTTGTTAAAAGGTCAGGATTATCCTTTGAAAGCTGAAAAAAATAATACATTCCATGGGATGTTACAAGTTTCTGTAGAACTTCTGTGTGAACTCAAAATAATGAAAATCTTCTTAGTTCCAGTTTTTCTCCAAAAAGGAATGTGTAACTTATATGAAATATCTAGAATAAACAAATTCAGAGGCCAGAAAGTAGATTAGAAGTTACCAGAGTCTGATGGATAGAGAGAAATGGGGAATTATTGCTTATTAGGTACAGAGTATCTGTTTGGGGTGAGGAAAATTTTTGGTAATGGATGGTGATGGTAGCAAAACTTTGTGCATGTAATTACTACCACTGAATTATATACATAAAAATGTTTAAATTGAGTTTTTCTATTACATATATGTTACCAAAATAAAATTACTTTTAAAAAATTTAGGAATATGCGTGTGTTCTCATGACAATATTCTGGAATAAAAGTTTAGTGAGTTAGAAAATACAGTGGGAAGCGGATTTGGCTCAACTGATAGAGCATCCGCCTATGACATGGGAGGTCCAGCGTTTAAACCCAGGGCCTCCTGACCCATGTGGTGAGCTGGCCCATGCACAGTGCTGATGTGCACAAGGAGTGCCCTGCCACGCAGGTGTGTCCCCTGCGTAGGGACACCCCCTGCGGAAGGAGTGCACCCTGTAAGGAGAGCCACCCCGTGCGGAAAAAGCGCAACCTGCCCAGGAGTGGCACTGCACTGATGCAGAAAGATGACGCAACAAAAAGAGACACAGATTCCCGGTACCGCTCATAAGAATGCAAGTGGACACAGAAGAACACACAGCAAACAGACACAGAGAGCAGGCAACAGGGGTGGGGGAAGGGGAGAGAAATAAATAAAAAATAATAAATCTTAAAAAAAAAAGAAAATACAGCTTCAGTACAGCTGGAAGTCACCTTGTAAATCACTTTTACTAGGTGATTTAATTTTCTATTTTTAAAGCCCTTAAATAAAGCAGTAGTTTTCTTCTAGCTGCACATTTTTAATGGAATACTTTTTACTTTTATTATAAAATCTGATTCTAAACTGATTTCAGAACGTGAGATTATTAAACCAAGGAATGTAGCAAACCTTTTAAAGTCAGCTATCAAATCAAAAAAGGTCATTTCAGAGAAGATACACGCAGCAATGGTGTACCCCCAAATATCTCAATATAAATACCCAATGTAAAAGCAGATTCAAGCATCCTCACTCTTTCTTCTGTATTGTTGCAAGAGATAACTGTGTCTTTTGACTGCTTTGTACCTCTACTTTCCAATAACTGTCCTCAAACATTTTTGGTGGTTGATTTAGTTACTATCCTTGGAGCACAATAGAAAGTTTTAGAAACGTTACTAAGTGTAACATCAGCAAACAACTTGAACATTTAAAAATCACCTTCTGGTGGAGTCTACACATATGGGGTCTAAGAGGGTATATTAGTCAGCCAAAGGGGTGCTGATGCAAAATACTAGAAATGGGTTGGTTTTACAAAGGGTATTTATTTGGGGTAGGAGCTTACAGATACCAGGCCATAAAGTATAAGTTACTTCCCTCACCAAAGTCTATTTTCACATGTTGGAGCAAGATGGCTGCCAGCGCCTGTGAGGGTTCAGGCTTCCTGGGTTCCTCCCTTCCAGGGTCTTGCTTCTCTCTGGGTTCTGGTGTCCTCTCTTCCCAGGGCTTGCTTCTTCCTGGGCTCAGGTTTCCTCTCTTCCTGGGGCTTGCTTCTCTTTCCTCTATGAGCTTACTGCCCAGGACTCCAGCTTAAGGCTTCAGCATCAAACTCCAACATCAAAACTCCAACATCAAAAACCCCCAACTCTGTCCTTTGCCATGCCTTTTATCTGTGAGTCCCCACCCATGCCCTAATGACATGGCCCAATCAAAGCCCTAATCACAACTTAATCATTCCCAGGTACAGACGAGATTACAAACATAGTCCAATATCTATTTTTGGAATTCATAACCATATCAAACTGCTACAGAGGGTTAGAGGCATCATAAGGGGGACAAGGAGGACAAGCAGGACCAGGGCATTTGGACCCTAAAAATCTAGAAATGAAAGTGTGGCCCAGGCTCATTTGCAGCTGGATAGAGTGAAAGAGAAGTTTTGGCCAGTCAAAGCAGAAATCAATGTGATGAATAAAATTACAGTATTCAATGCTCATATAAGGAGATTAGGTATGAGTTTTTATTGGTAATTCATAGAAATAGTTTGGCAATGGTGTATGGTCACTGATTTGTGATGAAATGAAAACGGAAACTAGGCTTGGTTCTTGTTGTCGTGTTGCCAATGAAGTTTTAGAGTGCTGCATAGAGAAGGAATATGAATTTAACTCTGGGCTTGCCTTCATTTGGTGCTGTTCATCTGTTGCCAATGGAGGATGTGGTTGTTTGGGTTCCAGTTAATAACTACCAGTGACTAATAAATTAGTAGATCATGTTTCAGTGATTCTCTACACATGGCTAATTTCATTTTTTAGGGGCAGAAGCCAATCAAAATGGCGTTGTTTCTCCCTGGACAAGTATTCATTGTTAACCATGCTTCAGGGTGTTACCAGGTAGTCAGACATGATAGATTGGAATTCAGAATCCAAGACTGTAGTTACAAGGGCAAAAATAAGCAAATGAATGCATAGTGCTTTCAGATTTGAAAATTCCATTCTATGAAGTTAATATGACTTAATCTGTACATTTCAAGTATACAATTTAGTTTAATGAATTTAGTTAACTAGGGATACCTATGGTATATTACTACCACAGGAAAGAAATGGCTTCCTCTTTGCACTTCCTTCCATTTCTGTACTTACAGAACCCAACAGAACTTGCAGTCATCTACCAGCATATCATTCCCCTGATAAAAATGTTTGCAAATCATTTGAGACTTAATCTAAAAGACTAGCCAAGATCAGAACTCATATTTCTCTCTCTAATCACCAGTCAGGCTGTTTCCTGAATGTGGGTATTCATCGAAATATGGACAACCCCAACTATGGAAAAAAAAAATTCCGATTAGCTATTAACACACACAAGGTTTGAGCTATATTACTTCACTTGGCATTCTTTAAGCCATTCTAGAATGGAAATAAGGCCTAAAATTAGAAGATTGTAAACAAACTTTTTTTTCTCCATTTAATGTTTAATTTTAAGATGTTCTACTCTAATTTGATTTGGAAACACAAAATAGATCAATCTTAGCTTCAACTTTACTTTAGCAGTAGTCTAGCTCTTCTCTCAAACCACCCTTAAAAAGCAAAAGGTTCTTAATTAGCACCCACACAATAGGACTTAATTCATATGCACATGCCTCAAGGAATACTGTTTCTGCATTAAATTACAGCAGCTGTGAAATTTAAATACTAGTAGGAGCAAATTTATTTTGAAACACTGTACTATATTTCATGAGAAATTTGCGCCCTCTTTTGGATAAAAATTGTTAAAGCATTTAAATGTGAACCTCAAAAAAAAAAAGAGTCGATTGCTTAAAAATAAACATAGTTGAATACCGTGGGAAAGGAGGAGAAAGTACAGATGTGAGAGGCATTGCAAGTAGACCATTAACAGAACTGCAAGACAAAGATTTTATGACTGCAAGTGAAATGGCAATATGAAGAGCCCAGAATTAGGGATCTAAGTTTTCCTTTAATTAAAATATGTTGCGGAAATTTACCCAATGTTAAGTTATAAAGTAATGTTTTTGAGGCCAATATTCTCTAGAAAACAGTGATAAAAATATATCTTACTCTTGAGACTATAAGTTTTGTATAGGTCAGGACAAATTGTCCCTTTGGCAGTCTTTCTGACTGAATGAAGCAGATCTCACGGTATGGTTTCTTTCAGATTTAGGAAAATACACAAACATATTTAAAAATATTTCAGTGGACATTCTGAAAATTTTCTTCATTTCTGTCTCAACAAAGCATTTTGATAGAGTTATTATCAGTCCTTCTTTCACCATCCCATTCACTTCTCAACTTGCAACCAAGGGTTAAGAATTGACAAATAATTAAAAATACTGAAACATTATATAGATGCTTTTAAAATTAGCCAAAAGGGTTGATATCTGAAATGACTGAAACTGGCAAGACTGACTTCACCATTTGCATGTGGTCATTTACAACTAAAAACCTGCCTTCGTAATGATTATGCCAAGCAATCTTACTCATGTATATGGCCACTTGTGCCTGCTATTCTAATGATTAATCCAGACTGATCTTACCTTCGCATATTTCTATTGAAAGGGTGACCATCCCACCTTCCTCAGTTTGATATCCAGATGAAAAACCTTATAGCTGACCTCAGTTTTCGGCAGGCCTCCCTGATGCCTTGATCTCTGATAATGGTTGTAACCTTGTAATTCACCCCCATCCCTCCCACTATCCCCCATACCCACCTCCAACCTGTTTCAGCCTGTTAATATTTATTAATGAAAGAGCCTGTGCAAACTCTACCCTAGTTACTCATTAGCATCCTGATCTTATAAAATTTTAGAAATTCTGCAAATCAGGGAGGCAGTTTTTTGGGCCACCTAAGATGACTTACTGCCTTTGCTTGTGCAACCAAATGAAACTCTTGCTTTCTTTGAAACCCCAGTGTCTCAGGAATTGGCTTTAAAGATGCATTGAGAGAAAAGAATCTGCTTTTGCTCAGTATCAAACCCAGTGCAATACAGTTTCGTGCCCTATTCTCTTGGCTGAAACTCCACCGGCAAAAGTGACCAGTGGCTTCCATGCTATCTGACCTCATCGGTGTATCTCATTCCTTATCTTGCTTTCCTTCCTCTACTTTTTGACATAGCTGCTCACTTTCTCCTTCATGAATGACTTTCTTTTTTTGGCTTCCATGCTCCTTTTCTCGCTTCAAATCCCCTGCTTGTTCAGCTGTTCTCCATCTCCCATTATGGGCTGGTATCTCCAGCATTCTGTGCTTGGCCCTTATCCATTTCACATCCTACTCTTTCCCTGGAAAAGAGATGGCTCCAAAAAGGTGATTCCTGACCCAGTCCTTATGATCTGGTCCCTTCCTACTGGATATCATCTCCTTTCTACTGTGGCTTACAGGTACTTCACACTTCATATGTCTAAGACCAAATTTCTTGTCTTCACTTTAGTTTCCCTCTGATTCCCACCTTCCCCTTCTTCCTACTATATTCTCTACATTGATTAATGGAACTGAAGCAGGCTGGTAAGATAGGGAGTCAATAGATGGATCTGGAACCTGGCAAGAAGTCCACATGGACTTCCTGCAAGATGACTGCTGAAAGACCCCACCCCCAAGATTCTGCCATCCAGAACAAAGACTTCTTCTAGAAGCCAGGAAAAGCCCCAGATATTCCCCAAGTACTTTATCATTGGGTCCTCCCTGGGGGATTGATGGGTGGGGTAATCAATCAAAACAGCAAACAGCTGGAACCCCTCCCCTGCCATAAGCAAAGGAGTAGAATAATTAATAGTTTCTAAAGCAGACCACGAGGCCTGAGCTCTCTCTAATGCACTCTTTCGCCTGTGGGCCCATCTTGGCCTCAGAGCAGTGCTCACTGTTTTTCCTCTGCCATGTGGCCACACAAGTAAACCTGGGCATTTATAATCTATAACAGGGATTTGTAACCTGTAAATCAGCCTTCTTTATCACTTTTCACCCCCTCCCTCTCTACCTGGGACCCCTGATCTGTTATTTTCTCCTATTTCTCGTCCTCACTACCTGAATAAATTACTGGCCTAACTCACCCGATGTGCTCTTGAAATTCATTTCTGCGGCATAAGTCAAGAACCTAAATGAAATCTGATAACAGAACCATATTCGTCTGTCTACCCACTTACTCCATCAAGCCAGAAATTCACGAGTCATCTGGGACCCCTGTCTTCTACTTATATGCCACATTACCCGATCTTATTACCTCTATCCTTGACTATCTCTTTAATCAATTCTCTCCTTTTCATCCCCATGCTTCTCTTTCCAGATCAGGTTGCCATCACCTTTTCTGTTGACCACCACAGTGACTTCCTGACGGGTCTCCCTGCCTCCAGCCTGGCCCCTTCTAATCCATCCCTCATTGGACTCTCAAGGGGATTTTCCTAAAAGATTAGTTTGATGGTTTCTCTCCTCTGTTTAATACACTTTACTGTCTTCCCATCACCCACTGAGTGAAATCTGTGCACTTTATATATGACATACAAAGGACCCCACCTCCTGCCATGCCCTACCTTGGAATATTTTCTACTGTGATGATACCAAACACACACCATGGTGTTCCTTTGCCCTGAACACCTTTTTTTTAAAAAAAATCAGCCTGAAAAAATTCTTGTCATTAATTCGAAAAACAAAAGTCTGTCTTCTTCCAGCAGATCGCCAGGCCTGAGAGTTACTCTCCAGTTATTCTGTATGATGCTCTTCCATTGTTGCATTTACTACACAGAATTGGAGGTTATAGCTATGTCCTTACTCTTTTGTGAGCCCTTTGAGGACAAAGAGATTCTCATTCATCCTCATTGTGTTATATTATAATCTTTATTGGCTACTGTTTATTGAATGCCATGATATGCATATATATCTAATCCTAACTACATTGCTATTATTTTCCTAGTTCCTAGGGGGAAAAAACTGATGTTTAGAGATAGTAAGCAAATTGCCAAAGGCCAGATGCCCAGTTGGCGACAGAGTTGTGATTTAATCTTGTATTTTCTTATGATCCAAAACTTGTGTTCTTTTCAAAATAATGCATTGCTCCCACAACTTTGTAGATTTCCTGGTACTATTACTACTACTACTAATTCGTTATTGTAACTATTACCATGAACTGATCATTGTACTAAATTCATTACTTAATGATAAGTTTCTGAAGAACTGAGAATTGATTTGCTTTCAATTCTTTATCAATTTGATTTAAGTACTTAAAAAGTCATCATAAGTACTAAAGTCATCATAAGTTTGACACAAGTAGAGTCAAGCACAGGTCAATTGGATGACCCATGATGTCTCTTCCAACATAAGATATTTTAAAATATTTTCTCTCTTTTAACTTTTTAAAATCTTTTCTTGAATTTATTTTAACAAGCTATCCTGGGGAAGCAGATGTGGCTCAAGCAATTGGGCTCCAGTCTACCATATAGGAGGTCCTGGGTTTCATTCGTGGGGCTTCCTGGTGAAGGCAAGCTGGCCAGTGTGAAAAGCTGATGCAACAAGATAATGCAACAACAACAAAAAAGAGACACAGAGGAAAGACAATGAGAGACACAACAAACCAGGGAGCTGAGGTGGCTCAAGTGATTGAGTGCCTCTCTCCCATGTCGGAAGTCCTGGGATTGGTTCCCAATGCCTCCTAGAGAAGACGAGAAGAGAAGACAAGCAGACACAGAAGAATGTTCATCAAATAGACACAGAGAGCAGACAGTGCAAGGGTGGAGGTGGGGGATAAATTAATAAAATAAATATTTAAAAAAAAACAACAATCTATTCTGATAGCCTCATATGGTTATAATGCGTCCTTCCTTTTCTACGGAAAAACTCCAACTCAGTGTTTTCCTATGTAACAGATGCTGCTAATTGCTAGGGCTGATTGGAATGAAAAAGGAAGTACATTTGCTTCTCTCATGGAGCTTAAAATCTAATACGGGGAGACACACATTCCTCAAATGCTCCCTCCAGTGACCATTTGTTATGAACTGAATTAAAGGCTCTCAAATAAAGGACTACTGTACTCTGAAGCTGTATAACAAAGACCTTGACCCGGACTCTGGGTGGGGGGCTGTGTTGCTGGGGAAATGGGCCTGGACTGTGACTAGATGAATGAGGAGGAACACTCCAGAGTGGCGGTGGGAAGACAGCTGTGCAGCAGAGCAAGCAGTGTGTGCACAGGCCTCTAGGGAGAGAAGTAAGGGAGATGGGCGTGGAGGGGAGGAGTCCTGCTTGGGCTGCTCCCCCCACCCAACTCCCACCCCATCCCTGCACTGCTGGACTTTGGAGGCCTATGTTAAACATTTGGGTATTTAGCTCTATTCTTCCGCACCTTTCTTTGCGGCTGCCCAAGGGGCTCCTGCAGTTAAGATCAATGTTCTCTCTTTGCAAGAGGTCAGGCAGTAAAAGCTCAATGAATGCTTTTTCATTTATTTGACTTAAGGGTTTCCCCCTTTCCTTTCTTATACATCTACAATTACATGGAAGACCCTTGAAAATATCAGCCTGATTTATTTTTTAATGGATTGAAAAAATTATTCAATCATCTATTATCAAATAATCTTGCAGGAAAGCAATTCTGTAAAATGTTATTAGGAAGGTGGTCTATCTTAAGATCATTGAAAGACTAGTTCTTTCTCTTAAAAACTACCTTCTTTTTGTTCTATTTTCTTAAGAAAATTTAAAAACATATAGCAATGTTGAAAGAATTTTATAGTGAACACCTATATACATACCCACCATCTAGATTTTACCATTAACATTTATTTGCTTACTTCCCCGTTTCTCCCTCTTCCCTTCTTTTCCTCTTTCTGTGCCTCCCTGTCTCCTCCCTGTCTCCATCCATCAATCCATCTTTTTTTATTTTCGAGCATTTTAAAATTAATTGTGGACATAGGTACACTTTCCCCTAAATATTTTAGCAGGCATACCATTAGTTCCAGGTTAATATTTAGATTTTTCTTTTGATGTAAAATTCACGTATAATAAGGTACCTAAATCTTAAAATATATTCAGTGAGTTTTGTTTTTCTTTTTTTTTTAAAGATTTATTTTTTTATTTAATTCCCCCCCCCCCCCCATTGTCTGTTCTCTGTGTCTATTTGCTGCATCTTGTTTCTTTGTCCGCTTCTGTTGTCCTCAGCGGCAGGGGAAGTGTGGGCGGCGCCATTCCTGGGCAGGCTGCACCTTCTTTCACGCTGGGCAGCTCTCCTTACGGGCGCACTCCTTGCGCGTGGGGCTCCCCCATGCGGGGGACACCCCTGCGTGACAGGGCACTCCTTGCGCGCATCAGCACTGCGCATGGGCCAGCTCCACACGGGTCAAGGAGGCCCAGGGTTTGAACTGCAGACCTCCCATGTGGTAGACGGATGCTCTAACCACTAGGCCAAGTCCGTTTCCCTTGTTTTTCTTTTAATTTATTTTATTTATTTCTACCCTCCCCCTACTACCCCCATTGTCTGCTCTCTGTGTTCTTCGAGTCTGCTTGTATTCTCTTTAGGTGGCTCTGGGAACTGATGACTACCCGAGACGGAGAGGGAGAGAGGCAATTACTCTCTTGTGCCACCTTAGCTCCCTGTTCTGCTACATTTTATTTCCTCTTCTCTGTGTCTCTTGTTGCATCATCTTGCTGCACCAGCTCTCTGCATCAGCTGGCACTCCTGCACGAGGCAGCTTTCTTGTGAGGGGCTGTATTTCTGCATGGGCTGGCACTCCGCATGGGCCAGCTCACCACGTGAGCCAGCTTGCCCTCACCAGGAGGCCCTGGGCATTGAACCTGGACCTCCTATATGGTAGACAGGAGCCCAATTGGTTGAGCAACATCCATTTCCCTATTTGGTGAGTTTTGACAAAGGCATACACCTGTGTAAATCAAGCAAATTCCTATCAAGATAGAGTGCATTATCATCTCTCCATCTAGTTTCTCAGACCCCTTCCCAGTCAATTCAGGCTTCAACCATTTTTCTTAGTTTTTCCCCATAGATTAGTTTTGTTTGTTCTAGAACTACATGTAAATGAAATCATGTAGTTTATACTCTTTTGTTTAAGGTTTCTTTCACTCACTGTGTTTTCACAATTTATCCATGTTTTTTGCATGCATCATAGTTCATTCCTTTTTATTTCTGAGTACTGTTTTGTTGTGGAATGTACCATAGTGTTTTTATCCATTTATCCACAGAGGCATATGTGGGCTATATCTAGTAAAAGGTGATTACAAATAAAACTGTTATGAGTATTCTTCTGCAAGTCTTTTTTAAAATATATCTTACGGGTAAATATCTAGGTTTGGATTACAGGGTAGTTTATGTTTAGTTTAATAAGAAATTGCCTGAGTTTTTCCAAAGTGTTGTACCATTTCACATTCCCACTGTATTAGTCAGGGTTCTCTAGGGAACAGAATCAACAGGAGATATATGTAATAGTATGAGGTTTTATAAGAGTCTCTCACTTGACTGTGGGGAGGCACAAGTCCAGATTCCACAGGCAGGCTGCTAGCCAGGGCTTGGATGAAAGTCCAATGAAGGTCCTTTATGAGTCTCCAGGAGATGCTGACTGTCCAAAGATGAGCTGAAGAATTCTCTCTGAATGCTGACATCACTTCCCCTTTTAAGACATTCGACTGATTGGATAAAACATCACTTATTGCATCACTAAGCTCCCTGGTTGATTGTAGATGTAATCAGCCATCCATGCAGTACACTCACTGAGGACTGAAGTCCATGAATGTCTTTGTATTATAGTTAGCCCAGTGCTTGCTTTACCAAACAGCTGGGCACAATTACCTGGCTCAGTTGACACATTAGCCTAACCAGCACACCCACTAACATAATACGAGAATTTTGGATGCTCAACATCCTTGCCAACATTTTATATTATTGGTCATTTTAATTTTAGCCATTCTCGTGCTGTAGTATTTCATTGTGGTTTCAATTTTCATTTCCCTGATGATGTTGAGCACTTTTTCATGTGCTTTTTGCCCATTCACATATCTTCTTTTATGAAGTGTCTGTCAGAATCTTCTGTTCATTTTTTATTGGGTTGTTTATTTATTGTTGAGTTGTAGGAGTTCTTTATATATATTTTATAAATATATAAAATATCCTTTGGCAGGTATTTTTAGTGAATGTATTCTCCTTTGGCAGGTATTTTTAGTGAATGTATTCTCTTAGGTGTGGCTTGTCTATTTTCTTAATGGATTCTTTTGGTGAATGGACGTTTTTAATTTTTAAAAATTTTAATGAAGTCTGATTTATGTATCTATATATTCCCTCCCTCCCTTCCTTCCTTCCTTTTTTTTCCTTTTTGTGACCTTTCAAAGAAACCATTGCCTATTCCCAAATCATGAAGTTATTCACCTGTGTTTTCCTCTAAACGCTTTATGGTTCTAGCTTTTCTATTTCTGCCTATGATTCATCTCTAATTATTTTTTGTGTGTTTGGTGTGATTAGGGATTGAGGTTCATTTTTCCACCCAGATTGCCAGTTATTTCAGCACCATTTATTCCAAAGATTTTCCTATTTCCATTGGATTGCTTTGGTTCCTTTGTTGAAAATGAAATGCTTATGTATAATTACAAATCTATCTTTTTTTAAAAAAAGTAAATACTGAGCAATCAACATACAAAGATTTCTCTATTAAAGATCATCTCTTTATTTAACCTTTATATACCATGATCTGGATAAGAATTTAATTGGGAGGATATAATGACTTCCAATAGCCTATTAAGAAAATTGAGACCCTCTGACTTTTAAAAAAAATTTTATTCTACCCCCCTCCCCTTGTCTGTTCTCTGTGTCCACTTCACTGTGTGATCATCTGTGTCTGCTTGTCTTCTCTTTAAGCACCACTGGGAACTGATCCTGGGACTTTCTGGAGTAGGAGAGAGATGCTCAATCTCTTGTGCTACCTCAGCTCCCGGGTCTGCTGCATCTCTTATTGTCTCTCCTCTGTGTCTCTTTTTGTTGCATCATATTGCTGCACCAGCTCTCCACTCCAGCCAGCTTGCTGCACTGGTCAGCACTCCTGCACAGGCCAGCACTCTGCTCAGACCAGCTCGCCACACAGGCCAGAAGTCCACCAGCTCTTCGTGTGAGCCAGCTTGCCTTCACCAGGAGGTCCTGGGAATCGAACCCTGGACCTCCCATATGGTAGATGGAAGCCCATTCGCTTGAGCCACATCCGCCTCCTGAGACCCTCTGACTTTAAAGTATGAATTGGCTTCTCTCTCTTTCAGGGCTTTTAAATTCATATTGATTAATCAAATGTTTTGGAATCCTTATTTGAAGATTAAGGGATATTTCAAACAATGCAAAATAAAGTACATATCACTTCTGTTATAATTGGAAGTTCTCCATATTTTATTATTTAATAAAGATTAGTCTTATTGGAGTCGAATGTGATTGAATGGTAAGGGGGTATTTCTAGGACGTTAGTATGTGAATTTAGGTAAGTGACTGACTTCCTGCCTGCCTTCCTTTTATTTGTAAAGAAAAAAAAAGGCGGCGGACTTGGCCCAGTGGTTAGGGCATCCATCTACCACATGGGAGGTCCGCCGTTCAAACCCCGGTCCTCCTTGTCCCGTGTGGAGCTGGCCCATGTGCAGTGCTGATGCGTACAAGGAGTGCCATGCCATGCAGGGGTGTCCCCTGTGTAGGGGAGCCCCATGCTCAAGGAGTGCACCCCATAAGGAGAGCTGCCCAGCATGAAAGAAAGTACAGCCTGCCCAGGAATGGCGCTGCACACACGGAGAGCTGACACAACAAGATGACGCAACAAAAAGAAACACAGATTCCCGTGCCGCTCACAACAACAAAAGAGGACAAAGAAGACACAGCAAATAGACACAGACAACCGGGGTAGGGGGAAAGGGGAGAGAAATAAATAAATAAATCTTTATTTAAAAAAGTAATTCTTAGTCTTCATATACAATGGGCATTGTAAAAATCAGTGTGTTTCAGAGAATACTTTTGTGAGGTATATGGATTTTAAAAGCCAAAAATATATGGTATAAGATAGTTGATAAACACAGGGCATTTTCATTGTACTTCTGTGTAACAAGTATTTTTGTGTAAAAGCTTGTAACCATTGCATTAACATTCTCCTGTATGTAATTAGGGTTTTATTCTCTTTGCCTGAATGAAGATAAATGTGCTACTCCTTTAGATTAAATATACTCGGGAAGGTGAATGAGAAGGTGGATGTCAGTCCCTTTTGGCAGCCTTCCCTGAGTTTGTCAGCCCAGGTGGTTTTGCCTGCTCATGACTCCGGTAATTCAATAGCCCACTTCCTTCCGGTAGTGATTGCGTGACCATTTACAACCTGCCATGAGTCCTTGTCTCATGCCACTTATGAATGTTGTGGTTTAAACACAAAGAATTTTAACATCCCTCACATCCCAAAGTAAACAGCAGCTCTGGAAATGTCACAGGGCTTTCATGGCACAAGGAAATGGATTTTGTTGAAATGGATTTAAATAATTCGTAGTGCATTTTGGAAACTTTCTGAAGCTATTTCTTCTCTTCCATCATTTCCCCCCTCTTGCAGTGGTCACTAAAATTCAGAAGACAAATATAGGTGCTTGGAAGTAAGAACATAATATGTTTCTAGTTAGTTTGGTGGGCACTAAAACTCATTGTAGAAATGTGACCTGATGTTTCAGTATGTGAAATCTATTTACTCCTAATGTCTTTTTTTAGCAGTTAATTTATAATTTGTTTAAATAATCAGCTATTAGCTTTTTTGCTTTTTTCACTTTATTTTTTTTATTATCTTTTAAAAAAGATAAATAGATCACATAAAATATTGCATTAAAAAACATACGAGGTTCCCATATACCCCACTCCCCACCCCACCCCGATCAGCTATTAGTTTTCATCCACCTTGACCGTCTGGAGGTTTTTGAAGATGGTGATAGGTACGTCAGTAACCAATGTATAGAGCTTTCTGGTGACTCTTCATCCTCATGACTACAGGGACATTCCTTTTTCCTTAGGCCCAGACAGCTGTGTTGAGCCTAGTCAATGTGCACATCTGGCATTCCCACCTCCTTCATGGCAAATTTCTGAATCTCGTTGAGTACCCAAAGGGCATCCTTCTTGAAGCCCACTTCATGGTGCACTTGTGAATGTTGATGTCACCTCCTCCTTGGTGGCACATCGGCCCTTCTTCTCGCCACCCTTCTTTGAGGGAGCCATTCTGCCTGGACTGGGTGGGAAAGCCCTCCCATGCTTTTTGATTTAAGTATAATCAACTTAGTGTTTTAAATAAAGAAAGTGACTTCCCATAATAGCTTTATTGGGTTTGAGTCTAGGATAGTTTACAATCTTTTCCTCACCATAATTATTAAAAACATTACTAATTGATAACATTTAGTGAGCTAGTTTTGAGAGAGAGCTCTCTCTTGCTGAAGCGAGAAATACCACCACCACACTCAAAACTACTTGAAACAAATAATAGCAAAATCAGGATCTATTTATTTGTACTTAACTCCCAGTATGAACAGTGATTTTACACACTTCATGCAGGGAAGTATGGAAAGAAAAGAGATTATCAGTATCCTACAAAAGACTTTTGGAGAACAGAAAGGGATCACTTGTGCATGAAAGCTGCCTCATGAAGCCAAAAATAATAAGAGTTACAGGAAAGTCAGGTGACTAAATTATTCCAGCCTGGAGGCAGGCTCACCTAGAAACTAAAAATTCTGCTGTGAAAGACTGAAGTTCCCAGTGCCCTTGACGGTACCAAAAACTAACAATAGTAAGGCTAATGGTTCTTAACACTTCCTTTCATGCCAGGTTCTCTCTGTTAACGTGGTACATTCTTTCGAAAGAAGTGTGTTTATTCACTTTAATTAGTTGGAAATCTCTCTTCCCATGGAAGAAATATTTCATGAGATCTTTTGAAAACATTCACAATCAAGGAAAAACAGCCTTAACTTACTGATTGAAGAAATAAATCCACCAGCAAAGCGAGAAGAAATTGAAATGGTATTGGTAGAATTTTCTTTTCCTGGTTATTTTGAGAATTATGCTTTTCAATTTAGAAGTTGAATAGGTAAAATAGCCTGAGTTCATGTGATAATATTCACACAAAAATATTAGTAAAAAAAACAGGTGTGGGGAGCAATATCTTACTGACCCAACCAGTTTTACAGTTTAAAAAAAATCTTTGTTTCCAGCTTTGTTGCAAAAAGAAACAAAACATCTTTGATTGGCCATCAGTCATTTATATGCTTTGGCACATTTTCTATCTCTCTGTGGACAATAACTTCATGCTGTGTTCAAACTCTAAACATCGGTTTATGTGGTGTCTTAGGACTTAATTCCTCTATTTAACTTTAGTGCTGCCAACCTGTTGAATGAACTTATTTTCCTTGCGATCCACTCATTTAATAAAATGACCTTTTAATGCAGTCAAATCTTGACTGGCTTTGCTGTGAGTGATACCTGTACCAGTTTCTGCTGCCATGAGCTCCACACTTCACTAGAGGGGGATATGCTCTTTTACCTTAGACTTAGTTTCACACAACTTGGCTGCTAGTCCTTTGGAAGAAGAAAATTATCACATTTATTTCTGTTTGATCTAACTTGTTACCAATAACTTATTTGCATTTAACTTTTGGCATATGGTTAGATCTTTCATCCAGCTCTTTGTTTCCTTTAGCTTATATCCCTCTTTGCTGTACTATATGTCAAAAGCAAGAAATATTTTACACCAAAATGTATGATTCACTTGCATATGGTCGCATTATAGAGCAGAGTCACACAGAGGAAGGGAAAGGATTTAAAACAAGTATGGAAATAGTTACTCCACGTGGTCTTAAAACACACTTTCAGGTCACATGCTCTTAGAGTAAATATCAGTAGCTGACATTAGATGAAGATGTGCTTTGCCTTTGGGTACATAGAATTGCACATAGCCTTAGGGTGATATACATTGCCCATGAAAGGGGAATTGCAGGATCATCTGGTAATTCTATATTAACTTTTTGAATAACCACCAAAATGTTTTGCACAGTCGCTGTACCATTCTGTAACTAAAATTTGAGTTACAGAAATTAATTTTAAATGAATCAAAGACTTAAATGTAAGAGCTGAAACTATAAAACTAATAAAGGAAATACAAATATAAATATGTACAACCTTGGGTTAGGCAATGGTTTCTTAGATATCATACAAAAGGGACATGCAACGAAAGAAAATATATATAAACTGGACTTCATTAAAATTTAAAACTTTTGTGCATAAATGACACTATTTAAGAAAGTAAAAAGTCAAATGAAAGAATGGGAGAAAATATTTGGAAACTGTATGTCTGATAAGAGTCTAGGGCCCAGAATATATAAAGAATTCTTACAATTCAGCAACAAAAAGTTAAATAATCCAATTTAAAAATGGGTAAAAGACTTGAATAGGCATTTCTTCAAAAAAGGTAAACAATACAGGGGAGCCAATGTGTCTCAGTAGTTGAGTGCCAGCTTCCTACATATGACATTGCGAGTTTAATCTCCAACCCTGGTAACTCAAAAAAAAAAAAAAAAAAAATTATACAAATGGACAATTAGCATATGAAAAGAGACTCAACATGATCAGTCATTAAGAAAATGCACACCCAAACCACAATAAAGATATACTATTCACATTCATTAGGATTGCTACAATTTTTTTTGAAAAGGAAAATAAGTATTGGAGAGGACTGGAGCCTTCATACATTGCTGGTGGACATGTAAAATGGTATAGCCACTATGGAAAGTTAAATATAGTTAAAATAGTTAAAAAGTTAAAATAGAAATATAATGTCACCCAGCAATTCTACTTCTAGGTATATGCCCAAGAGAATTTAAAACTATGTTCATGTAAAAAATTATACATGAGTGTTCTTAGCATCATTATTCATAAAAGTCAAAAAGTAGAAACTCAGATGTCTGCCAACAGATGAGTACATAAACAAACTGTGATGTGTCCAAAAAAGGGAATATTACTCAGTTATAAAAAAGAGTGAAAAACTGTTACATGCTATAACATGGATGAATCTTGAAAACATTATACTAAATGGAAGAAACCAGACACAAAAGGTCATGTATTGTGTTTCCTTTTGTAGAAATGTCCAGAATAGGCACATCCATAGAGACAGAACATAGATTAGTAGTTGCTAGAGATTGGGGAGAGGCGAGAATTAGGACTGACTGATTATAGGCATCTTTGGGGGATAATGGAAATGTTCTGGAATTAACTAGTGAAAGTTGTACAACATAGTGCACTATACCAAAAACCATTGGAATGCATACTTTAAAATGTTGAGTTTTAAATTATGTGAATTATATCTTAATTAAAAATATAGGAAAAGAGGGTTAATGTGTACTTTCTAAAACCTATTAAAGGCGGCAGACTGGGCCCAGTGGTTAGGGCGTCCGTCTACCATATGGGAGGTCCGCGGTTCAAACCCCAGGCCTCCTTGACCCGTGTGTGGAGCTGGCCTATGTGCAGTGCTGATGTGCGCAAGGAGTGCCCTGCCACGCAGGGGTGTCCCCCGCGTAGGGGAGCCCCACGCACAAGGAGTGCGCCCGTAAGGAGAGCCGCCCAGCGTGAAAGAGAGTGCAGCCTGCCCAGGAATGGCACCGCCCACACTTCCTGTGCCGCTGAGGACAACAGAAGTGGACAAAGAAACAAGATGCAGCAAAATAGACACAGAGAACAGACAACCGGGGGGGTGGGGGTGGGGGATTAAATAAATAAATAAATCTTAAAAAAAAAAAAAAGTAAAACCTATTAAAGATCTCAATACATAGATTCAAGAAGCCCAACAGATTCCAAGCCAAATAAAAATATATTCACAACTATAGCCATCATAGTGAAACAACAAGAAGTGAAAGTCAAAGATAAAAGCTTAAAAGCAGTCAAAGTAGCCAAGACATGAAAATTACACTTATTGCTGACTTTTCAATGTGGAAGCCAGATGATAAGGAAATGATATCTTAAACATGCTAAGTGAAAATAACAACCAATTTAGAATTATATAGCCAGTGGGCCAGTGGTTCTTGACTGAGGTGATATTGCTTCCCACAAGACATTTGTGTGGAGTAAGTTCTGAAATTAAGATTCAGTATTAAGTGCCACCTTGACATCTGGTGAAATTGGGAGGGCCTCAGATGATCCAACTGCCAGGTGCCTTATATCTGTGTTCTGTCAGATAAGGTCCCCTCACCAAACAACCCTTATTAACTAACACAGGTCCACATACAGCACCTGCTCATTCCCGAGAAGCATGGTTCAGTTCCCTGTCAACCTGCGGAATCATCCAAGCATGCCAATCACATCATTCCAGGGGATTCAGGGGTCACTGTGCCCTCTTGTTGTTACAAAACCTGGCTTCCACAGCCCTTGGTTGTTCACAGCTCCTGAGTGCAACCCCCATGTAAGCGTGTGTGGTAGATGGTGTACTCCTCCCTGGGCTGTGAGTATTTGTGACTAATAAACTGCCATCAATCTCATCTATCCCGCGTTGGCTGTTGTGTGTTTTTAGCTATCCCTACAACCCTAGGGCAGAAATCCTTCCCTCACCAATGGGATGAAAGGAGGTGATTGGTAATATATGAAGACATTTTTGTTTGTCACAGCTGGGAAGGGAGGGGGTTGTACTGGCATATATGGGTTAGGTAGAGGGCAAGGATGCTGATAAATACCCTGTAATGCACAAAACAGACCCCCACAGAAAGGTTTATCTGGCCAAAATTGTGAATTGTGCCAACTTTTAGAAATCCTGAAGTAAAATATCTTTTAAAAATGAATACGAAAATCATTATGTTGAGTGAAATAAGCCAGATACAAAAGGACAAATATTGTATGATCCCAATTATATGAAATATCTAGAATAAGCAAATTCATAGAGGCAGAAAGTAGATTCAGGCTTACCAGAGCTGGGAGGAGAGAGGAAAGGGGAGCTCTTGCTTATTAGGTACAGGGTTTCTGTTTGGGGTCATGAAAAATTTTGGTAATGGATGGTGGTAATAGGAATACAACTTCGTGAATATAATTAATTCCACTGATATGTACACTTAAAAATAGTTAAAATGGGAAAATCTGTGTTATATATATGTTACCACAATAAAAAGGAATGAAAATGAAATGAAGATATTTGCAGGGAAGCGGACTTGGCCCAGTGGTTAGGGCGTCTGTCTACCACGTGGGAGGTCCACGGTTCAAACCCCGGGCCTCCTTGACCCGTGTGGAGCTGGCCCATGCACACTGCTGATGCATGCAAGGAGTTCCGTGCCACGCAGGGGTGTCCCCCCTGTAGGGGAACCCCACGTGCAAGGAGTGCACCCCATAAGGAGAGCTGCCCTTACGAAAGAAAGTGCAGCCTGCCCAGGAATTTTGCCGCACACACAGAGAGCTGATGCAGCAAGATGATGCAAGAAAAAGAGACACAGATTCCCGTGCCGCTGACAATAACAGAAGCAGACAAAGAAGAACACGCAGCAAATGGACACAGAAAACAGAGAACAGACAACTGGGGCAGGGTGGGAAGGGGAGAGAAATAAAAAATAAATTAAAAAAAAAAAAGATATTTGCAGACAAATGAAAATTGAGATAATTAGTTGTCAGCAGTCCCACACCAAAGGAAACAAATGGCAAAGGGTGATCTTCAGGCAAAAGGAAAATAACTGCAGACAGAAAGCTGAAGATGCAGAAAGGAAGAGCAATGAAAATAGCAAGTATGTTCATAATTTTAAGTGAACAATGCTAGCATAAACAACAATAATAATTCCTTGGTGGTGGTGGGGGGAGGGTTAGATATGTATAGCATTAAAATTCACAAGAATAATGTGTCCTAATTTCCTAGGGCTGCCACAGAAAAGTACCAGAAGGCTAGATGGCTTAAAAACAGAAATGTGTTGTCTGATGTTTCTTGAAGTGAGAAGTCTGAAATCTGTAGGGGAGAATCCTTCTTTGCCTCTTCCTAGCTTTTGGAGGTTTGCTGGCAATCCAGTAACTTCAATCTCTGCCTCAGTCATCACATAGCTTTTTTCCCTCTCTGTGTCTCCTTTCATCTTTTTATAAGACACCAGTCATATTGTAATAAGGCCATCCTAATCCATTTTTGCCTTATGTTAACCAATAGCACCCTCAAAATTTTATTTCCAAACAATGTCACATTCACATTAGTAGGCATTAGGACTTGAACGTAACTTTTGGAGGACCCAATTCAACCCATAACATAGCATATAAATCCAGATGGATGTAAATGAAATCAAATTGTTTTAAGATCCTCTTATGGTCCAGGATGAGAGTAAAAGTACCATCAAGCACAAGAGTTTGTGCATGCTGGGCTCTCTAAGGGAACCACTAAGAGCATAATAAAAGAGCATAACTTCTAAACTAACAAAGGAAAAGACAGATTAGCAAACAAATTAATACAGAGGAATGAAAGAAAAGAAAGAAAAAGGGCTATGTAAATATGGGACAAAAAGAAGGTAAAAAGATAATAGACAAGTCCAAAAATATCAAAGATTACATTAAACAAAATGAACTAAATATTCCTAAGAACAAAGGACTGAATGAAAAAATGAAACAAACCCAACCTAACTATAACCTGTTTCAAGAACAACAACAAAACTAAGGTTACAGAGAGTTTGCTAGATAAAGGATGGGTAAAGATATATCATGAGAGTGTTAACTAAAAAAAGATTGATGTCTATTAATATTGGAAAGACACCTTAGGAAAAAAGCACCATCACACTTAGATAAATTCACAATGATAAAAGTACAATTCATTGGTGAGACATCAGAATTCTAAACTACTATGTACTTAACAAAATTGTTATATATATATAACAATAGAAAAAGTGTGAAAATTGACAAAACTAAAAGGGGAGGTAGTTAAATCCATAACCATAATGGAATTTAACACACCATTTCAAAAATCAGTGAAGATATGGAAGACTTGCATAATACCAATAATACTATTAACAAACTTGCCTGCACCCAATGATTGAGGAATTCTTTATTAAGCACCCATGAAACATTTACTTTTTATACTAGACAATAAAGGGAAATCTCAAGGGACTGGAATAAAATTAAGCTAAAATTTGATAAGAAAAAGAAAATCCCATATATTTGAAACTACTGTTATAAAAACAGCTGTTGAAAAAGAAATCATAATGCAAATTAGAATGTATTCTGTACTGAATGATATTAAAATGCAATACCTTAAAACTTGTGTAGTGCAGTACTTAGAGAAAAATGTATAACCTTAAAATGCATGTTTTAGAGTAAAAGGATAATAATCATCTAAGCTTCTACCTCTGGTGATTAAAAACTAGCAAATTAAGACTAATGAAAATAAAAGGAAAGAAAAATAAAGCAAATACTCATGAATAGAAAACAGAGAGTTTCAACAAAGCCAAAAGTAGTTTCTTTGAAGACTTTTGGCAAGACCGAGCAAGGAAAAAGAAAGGAGAGGGAAGCACAAATAACCAGAATCATGAAAGTAAAAGGAGACATTACTATAGATCCTGCATCCATTAAGCAGAAAAAAAAAAAGATTTTATGAAATTTTATGAGTTACTTCTTGTCAATAAATATGAATATTTAGGGGGAAAATTGACATGCCATGGAGAAATAAAGAGACCTAAATAGCTCTGTAACTACACATGAAATTGGATAAGCAATTAACACCTTCCCCACAAAGAGAAACCAGATGACTCCACTGGTAAAATCTACCAATATTTAATTCTTCTTGAGAATATGTAGCTAACATATCCTTGACAGAAAATCCCAGTAAACATAAGGAAAATTGCAGACTTTGTAATTCTCACTTATGAACATAGATGCAAAAAAATTGGAAATTAAATGTTAGTAAACTTATTCCAGTAACACATAAAATGTAGCTAATCATTGTTGGGTTGGGTTTATATGAGATTGCAAAGTTTTGTTTAACATTAGAAAATTAATCAATGTACAATAATACAATTGCATAGTAATCCCAATAGATGTACATTTTAGTTTTGTGGCTGCTAAAGCAAATGCCATGCAATGGACTGGCTTAAACGACAGAAATTTATTGACTCACAGGTTTGAGGCTTGGAGAAGTCTAAGTAAAGGTGTCATCAAGACAATGATTTCTCCCAGAAGACTGGCTTTCTGGGGCTGACTACCAGCCATCCTTGCTCTTTGGCTTTTCTATAACATGGCAGTGCACATGATGACCTCTCCTGGCTTCTTGGGTTTATTGACTTCCAGTTTCCAGATGCTCCCTGTGCTTTTCTCTCTTTCTGTGGCCTTCCCTCTGAAGCCTTCAGTATTAGGATGAAGACCCATTCTGATTCCATTGGGCCATAACTTAACTGTGGCAACTGCATCAAAAGGTCTATTTGTTCATACCCAAAGAAATGGGTTTAAGTTTAAAACATATTTTCTTGGGGCACATAGCTCTAAGCCATCACACTATGTAAAAAGTATTTGATAAAATTCAACTCCCATTCATGGTAAAAACCTTTAAAAATCTTACTAGGAATAAAAGGGAACTTCATGAATCTGATAAAAGTAATCTTCAAAAAAAAATATAGCAAACCTCATGCTTAATGATGAAATGTTGAACGTTTTCCTTTTGAGGTCAGGAACAAAGTAAGGATGCCTACTATTGACATTTCTATTCACCTTGTACTATGGTCCTATCCAGTGAGGTAAGGCAAAAACAAACAAACAAACAAACAAACGGTATAAGAATTGATTAGAAAGAAATAAAATTATGGTTATTCAGGGTTACATGATTGTAGCTATAGAAAACCCCAAATAATCTACAGATAAATTATTAGTATTAATAGAAGTGTTCAACACATTTGTTGGATCCAAAGTTAATATCTAAAAATTAATTGCATTTCCATGTATCAATGGCCAATAGTTAGAAAAAGGAATTGTCTACAATGGCATTAAAATATTAAATAACTGGAAATAAATTTAAGAAGAGAGGTCTGAAATCTCTATGTAGAAAGTTTTAAAACATTATCAAGTGGGAAGCAGAAGTGGCTCAAGTAATTGGACTCCCGTCTACCATATAGGAGTTCCAGGGTTTGATACCCAGGGCCTCCTGGTGAAGGCAAGCTGGCCTGCACAGTGAGCTGGTCCCCATGGAGTGCTAGCCCATGTGGAGTGCCACTCTGCACAGGAGTGCTGCCCCACACAGAAGTGCTGGCCAATGCAGAGAGCTGACACAGCAAGATGATGCAACAAAAAGAGACACAGAGGAGAGATAATAAGAGACTTAGCAGACCAGGGAGCTGAGGTGGTACAATAGAATGATCACCTCTCTCCCATTCTGGAATGTCCCAGGATCAGTTCCTGGAGCCCCCTAATGAGAATACAAGCAGACACAGAAGAACACACAGTGAATGGACATAGAGAGCAGACAATGCAGGGAGGAAGGAGAAATAAATAAATCTTTAAAAAAATTATCAAGTGAAATAAAATGACTAATTAAAAAGACTAAAATAAAATGATATAGCATCAATCCTGCCCTAACTCTACATGGGAGTCAGGGCAAGAATACAAATGGAGGTCTGCATATCATATGTCTAAATATTTAACATTTATAACTCTAACCAACAAATAGTTAAATAAAAGATATTCCAGTCTCCTGCTTTGACAAATATATCTTCACAACTACCTGGAAAACCAATTTTGGACTCTTCAAAATTCTGTGCTAGAATGTGGCCCTTGGCTCATAGTCTTTGAGCTTCCCCCCATCCTCTGAACCCCCATTTCTCTTTCTACCCTGGCTCCATCCTGCACTGCTTCAGTAGGAGGACTCTCATGTGTACATGTGGACACACCAGTCCATAAGTCCAAGCATTGCAGTACCTGCGCCCTTGACCTCCACTTAACCAGATCTTGACCAATCCTCAGGCACAAAGGGTGAACAATGGTGGATTCTTTAGCCACTGTCTCTGTTGTTCCTGGAAGTTGGTTTGAGCCCATCCTGGCAGGGAATTCCGGGATTCTGGTACCTAAAGCATAGTCTAGAAGGACAGAGTGCTGGCTTTGGGTGGCATATCTCACAGATTCAGAGGGAGGATGCATAATCCAAAGAAGGCCTAAAATTGAGGCCCAGGGCCCCATATGCTTGGGTCTGAGGGAGATACTATGTATTTATTATGTTCACTAAGTGGAAGACCCAATATCATAAAGGTGGCAATTCTTTCTAATTGTTTTTTAAATTCAATGCCATTCCAAAAAAATTCCAACAGTTTTTTTGTGTGTGTGGAATCAGACAAGTTGATTCTAAAATTTACAAGGAAATGCAAAAGTCCAAAAATAGCCAAGATGCTCTTGATGAAGAACAATTTGGGTCAGCTTACTAGACATCAAGACTTATTAAGAATCAGGAAGCAGACATGGCTCAGCTGACAAAGCGTATGCCTACCATATGGAGGGTCCAGGGTTCTATACCCTGGGCCTCCTGACCTGTGTTGTGGGCTGGCCCATGTGTAGTGCTGCTGTGCACAAGGAGTGCCGTGCCACACAGGGGCGCCCCCACATAGGGGAGCCCCATGCACAAGGAGTGCACCCCATAAGGAGAGCTGCCCTGCGTGAAAAAAGCACAGCCCACTCAAGAGTGGCACTGCACACATGCAGAGCTCACGTAGCAAGATGCTGCAACAAAAAAGAGATGCATTTGCCCAGAAGAACACACAGCGAATGGATACAGAGAGCAGACAACAGGGGGAAAAGGGGAGAGAAATAAATAAAAAATAAATCTTTATTTAAAAAAAAAGACTTATTAAGGAAGCTGATGTGACTCAAGTGATTGGGCTCCCATCTCCCATATGAGAGGTCCAGGCTCAATTCCTGGGCCTTCTGGTGAAGGCAAGCTGGTCTGCATGGCAAGCTGGCCCAAGCAGATAGCTGGCCCACATGGAGTGCTGGCCTGCCCAGGAATGCTGGCCTGTGTGGAGAACTGGCACAGCAAGATGTGCAACAAAAAGAGACACAGAGGGGAGACAATAAGAAATGCAGCAGACCAGGTTGCTTAAGTGGCGCAAGAGATTGAGCACCTCTCTCCCACTCTGGAAGTTCCCAGGATTGGTTCCCAGTGCTGCCTAAAGAGAAGACAAGCAGACACAGAAGAACACACAGCAAATGGACACAGAACAGACACTGAGGGAGGGAGGTGGGAGTGGGGAAGAAGTTAAAAAAGCTTATTACAAGTGTGACAAGAATCCCTAGAGTACTTGGGCAGTACCCAGCAAAGGAGGACAGGCCAATATGCTAGGCCCTTGATATTGAAGCTTGTACTTATGAACTATGTTCTTGTGAAATTGAAACTTAGCCTAGTATTATATATTGCCTAAAAGTTATCTCCTGAAAGCCTCCTTGTTGCTCAGATGTGGCCTCTCTCTAGGCCAAATTCAGCACACAAACTAATTACCTTTCCCCTGGTGTAGGATATGACTCCTGGGGGTAAACCTCCCAGGTACTAAGGGATTATTACCAAGTGCCAACTAGTGATGCATCTGGAAAAAGACTTTGACCAAAAGAGGGAAATATTAAATACAAATGGATTTTTATAGTTAAGAGATTTCAAAGTGAGTCAGGAGGTCATTCCAGAGGTTGCACTTATGCATGTCTCAGGAGGATCTCCCTGACTGCCAGAGTAAACAGCCCCTTCAGCAGGGAGGTCTCTAAAGGGTTCTAGAGACATCTGGAAACTATAGGTAGGGTGGACAATCCCAGGAATTTGGCAACCTATCAGTGGTGCTTATTTTGTAATATATGATAACCTATTCCCCCAATGTATAGAAGTTGGATTCATTTTATAATTTTCCTACACACGGTTCTTATGCCCCTTTTATATGAACCTATAATTAGCACCATACCCATTAAATATGTGTCTGGCTGTTCATACACTGGTTGGTTGAGCCCTGAATCTCATCAGAGTTGCAGTGAACACCTACTTTCCAGTTATCGGACTTGCCTGGGACAACTAACAAAAGGATGATAATGGATAACACTTACCCCCAAAAACAGAGTACCGACAACTGCAAGCAAGACAGTTTCATCTATCTGCCCTATGGGATCTAAGTCCCCTTTCAATTGGAAGCAGAGTGGGCATCATCACCCCAAATCCTCAAGACTGAGGAATGAACAAATAGAAGAGGGAGAATGCAACTATGGACTAAAGTAGACTTATTATTATTCTAGTAATGGAAGAACTTGTAACATTTATTTAAAGGCAGTGATCACCAGAGGTTCTGAGGGGAGGGAAAGGGAAGAATAGGTATAACATGGGACATTTTGGGGACATTGGAAATGTTCAGCAGGACATTGCAATGATAGATACAGGCCATTATACATTTTGTCAAAACCTATAAAATTGTGCGGTGCAAAATATAAACCATAATATAAACTACAGACCATGGACAGTGGCAATGTTTCAATGTCTGCTCACCAATTGTAACAAATACACCACACTAATGAAAGATGTTGATAATGGGGAAAGTGTGGGAGGGGGAAGAGATGGTTATACGGGAATCCCCTAAATTTTTGATGTAACGTTTATGTAACCTAAAGCGTCTTTAAAAATAAAATAAGGGAAACGGACTTTGGCCCAGTGGTTAGGGCGTCCGTCTACCACATGGGAGGCCCGCGGTTCAAGCCCCGGGCCTCCTTGACCCGTGTGGAGCTGGCCATGCGCAGTGCTGATGTGCGCAAGGAGTGCCGCGCCACGCAGGGTGTCCCCCGCGTAGGGGAGCCTCATGCCAAGGAGTGCACCCATAAGGAGAGCCGCCCAGCGCGAAGGAGGGAGCAGCCTGCCCAGGAATGGCGCCGCCCACACTTCCCGTGCCGCTGACGACAACAGAAGCAGACAAAGAAACAAGAAACAAGACGCAGCAAAAAGACACAGAAAACAGACAACTGGGGGAGGGGAGGGGAATTAAAGAAATAAAAATAAATCTTTAAAAAATAAAAAAAATAAAAATAAAATAAAATAAAAAATAAAATAAGACATTACAAATCTACAGAAATTAAGACTGTGGTATTGGTGTAAGAACAGACAAATGGTCCAATGGAAAAAGAATGCAGAGCACAGAAAAAGTTCTGTGCATATTTATATTAGTACTTGATATATAATAGCAAATTTGAAACACTGAAGAATGATGGCCTTCAAATAACTATTGCAGGACCAACTGGATAGCCATACGGAA